>NC_057348.1:139192991-139817991 GCF_016509475.1 Prionailurus bengalensis | reverse complement strand
CCCAGTATTCTACCTTGTTTTCTTGTTTGCAGGTTTCCAGCAAATGATGTGAAAATCTTAAAAAGCCACCCTCTTTGGGAGTTAGGCTTAATTCAGCCTTTGTGCTCTTTCTGACTTTGGTACATTGTGGAGCAAATGCAGAAGGGATAGGTTATGTTGGTTTTTAAGAGCGAATACATTGTCCTCTAGGGAGTGAGTTGAAACCACATTAAAGTAACCTCAGACCGGACTTAATACAGTATCTCAGGAAGATGCGTGTTGCTTTGATTCATCTAACCCTCCACAGGGTGTCTTGAGATGGTGGCACTTAATTTAGTGGAATGAGTTGTGTTGATGAGAAGAACTCAGACGGATTAAGTGATATTGACGTTTGCTTCTTTCAAAAATGAAATCAGCTGTAATTCTGATATACAATGACTGCTTATAAAGTGAAATAGCTAATCATGTTTCCCTCTTTGGTTTTTTCTTAATGGAAACTGTTCCCTTTATTTATACCCTCAAAAGATAAATAACACTGTATGTAAGGTCATTAAAGAACTTTAAGATAAAATTAAAGCCAATTGCCAGGTTATGAAATAGAATTCCAAATAGAACATCCCACCAGTTTGGTAGTGAGGAGGCCTCTTTTGCATGATTGTGCTATTTTCTATGCATTTCAGATTGACTTAGATCTTTAGGAAGGAAGTGGTGGGTCACATAGTCATGTGTTGCCGTTTTAATTTTTGGGTTAAAGACCTAATAGCTGTAAATGTAAAGGTGGACGTATACTGGAACAAAGGACACCTGCCCAAAATTAATATTTAGGAATCAAATTATGAAATTGTCCTGAGTTGGTAACACTTCCTGTTAGGACCACTGTTTTTGGTCCCTGTGTTTCAAAATCAGCTGAGGATTTTGATGGGCTTTCATTTTTTTAAAAACAAAAATCTGATTTCTATCCTTAGCTGCACATTAGAATTCCCTGGAGAGCCCTTAAGAATCCCATCATCCAAGTTGCACCCCACATTAATGAAATCAATCTCTGGGGGTTGTAGTCTTAAAGCTTCCTAGGTGATTCCAGTGTAGGGCCAAGGTTGAGAACTGTGTGTGTGTGTTTTCTGGAAAGCTGCCGGAAACTGGCTTATTTTCACATGGGCAAGGTGAAAGTATTTGCATTAACGAGTAAGATTACTGAGTAATTAAACCAATATTCCATGTTAAGGTAAAAGCAACAGGGATGCTCTAAGGGAGGAACGAACATCTAAATATTCTAGACTTTATTGAATCAATACAGTGGGAGGCCAGTACATATTAGACTTCCGAAAGGTCTTTAATTAGGTAATATGCTAGAGGCAATTAAGTTGAATTTGCAAGTGTGTAATTATAAAACCACAGATCACAACGTTAGCGATAGAAAATATAGGATGCTGAGGGTAAGCCTGAGTGTTGCTTCCTATTCCAAAATGAACTGGGAGAGTATAGTGAAATCTCAGAGGTTGACACTGAGTAATGCCTAACTGAAGAGTAAATTGCACCAAGGTCTTTCAAGATCTTTAGTCAGTGGAATATTTCCTTGGTATATGCAGTAGTCGTCCATATGGGTCTTTCAGAAAGTAACTTCAGAAGGCATTAAGTGAAGTACTTAGCTAAGTTCTTGTTTAAACGGTTTTAAGTGTTATATTTTTGTTTGCAGTCCGCAAAATTTTAGCGTTAGGTGGAGAGTATGGAAACCTGTTGAAATTGCATTAGTGTCACATAACTGTTGTACACCTGAGACTAACGTTGTGTATTGACTGTACTTCAGGAAATTAAAAAAAAATACATTAATAGGTTGTAGTTTGCATTTGAGAGTCTTCTGTTTGTAGAGCATCATTGGTCTACTTTTTGAAACTTCTTCACATCACTTTGTAAACCTTGTGGTTTGAATATTTTCATTTTCTAACCTTCAGGTTTGTGATGAATTTTTACAACAAAAATATTACTGGGGCAAAAGGTATGAACAGTTTAAAGGCAGTCTTTGCCAGGCTAGCAGGATAGTTAACTCGCTCCTTCCTGATAGTGAAGATGAATATATGTGTATGGTCTAATGTCCTTTTTTTCATTTTTTTTGGTTGCGATTTTGGTAATGTGAACTCTTTATCAGTATGTTGAAAATAACATTCCTTTGTGAAGGGTTTTCTATAGTCTGCCTTTTTTTAAGATATACTTTGATCTTTTCCTTAACTTTTCTTCTCTTGGACAATTTCCCATCTAGAATTAATGTTTGAAGCAAGGAGTTGACATCTCCCCGCGCCCCCCCCCCCCCCCCCCCCCCCCCCCCCCCGCCAAAGTTAAGCAGTTCTTGCAGACTGATTCTTGATTATGCTCTGCTTCCTTCCATTCCTAAGCTGGAAGGCCAAGTTCATATGATTTCCCTCATTAATTCATTGACCAAGTATCTATTGAGCCTCTACTTAACAAGATCAGATGTTCTGGAAACACAGTCAAGAATAAAACAAGCATAAATTCCCTCAGTAGTGTTCAGTAACTTATAGATTATGCGTATGTGTCTTTTACATCTTTTTTTAGGTTACCTATTCTAATTGATCTAGCTCTTTTCCTATTGCTCATATCATATAATTTTGACTTAGGATAATTACATATTTTAATACTTGATTGGAGTTCCCATTTGTCAAATTTTTTACCATTCTATTCCTCCCCCATCCCCACCCCCTCACCCTTAATTTTTTTTTTTATGTTTATTTTTGAGAGAGAGCCACAAGAGTGCAAGCAGGGGAAGGGCAGGGGGAGAGGGAGACACAGAATCCTAAGCAGGCTCCAGGCTCTGAGCTTTAGGCACAGAGCCCCATGCAGGGCTCAAACTCAAGGACCCTGAGATCATGACCTGAGCTGAGGTCAGCTCAGGCACTCAACCAAATGAGCCACCCAGGTGCCCCTCATTTGCCCTTTATTAAAAAAAAAAAAAATGCAGCAGTTAGGAAATTGCTTTGTCTTCAGGGAGCCTGGCTTCATTCTTTTGTAGTATCCATGCATTGTATGAGTAAGGTATTTCTGCTCTCTAGGTCCTGGCTTTTTCATTTGTAAAAAGGAGCTAATGGCTGCATAGAATTTTTGTTACAATTAAATGAGATGCATAGAAAGTGTTTAGCTTAGTGCCTGCTAACACATATCCTCCCTTATGCTCCTGATTAGATGCTGTCATTTCTTGTTAAGCCTGTTTGAGAAACTAATTTTTACTAAAGTCAGTCTTGTTGATGTACATCCTCTTCAGTTAGGCTTCTTCTGTCGTCGTGATGTTTCGTCCCTTTCATTGTATTGACCCCTTGGGTTTATAACCAAGTTATTTTTAAACCTTTTACAATTTTTTCGCTGTGGCTTGTGTTTTTCTATTACCAGTAATTGGTAAATGTTAAACTCTAGCTTTGTTTTAACTGATCATATCGCTGTGCACTATTGTTTTAGTAAGTCCTATCTGAGCCTTCTGGGTTGTCTATGGTAGGCGGTTGAATCCTCTGATAGTAATGATTTGTCTTCTCCGGTAGCTGTACCTGTTCTGTTTGACATCTCTGGTTAAGAACGTTCAAAACCGTGTATTTGTTTTTTTTTTAATTTTTAAAAAAAAATTTAAATGTTTATTTTTGAGAGAGTGACAGACCAGAGTGAGCAGGGGAGGGGCCGAGAGAGAGAGGGAGACACAGAATCAGAAGCAGGTTCCAGGCTCTGAGCTGTCAGCACAGAGCCTGACTCAGGGCTTGAACCCACAGACAGTGAGATCATAACCTGAGCTGAATTTGGATGCTTAACCAACTGAGCCACCCAGGTGCCCTGCCATATCCTTCTCTTGATGCAGGCTTTACTAGGAATGCTTTTGGAATTGTACCAAGGAACATATTGTTAGCATTTTAGGGTATTCTTTGCTAGTCTATTTTTCTTACATTAAGTGAGTTGAAAAATATCAGGAATGGACTTTTATCAAATTTCTTGTCCCATCAATTGAGGTGATTGCCTGACTTAATTTTACTGATGTGATGGATTTACTAGGTTTCCTATTGTTAAACTGTATTTACATTCCTAGGGTAATTGCTCCCTGATTGTGGTGGTTTTTAAAAAACTTGAGTTCCCTAGGCTTTTAATTTTTTGTATTTCTTTTGGTCTGTATTCAGAAAGGTCTTTTTCTGGGCTGGCTGTCAACTGTCACCGAAAATTGGCCATTTCTAGGTTTTCAGGTATATTAACATAGTTGGATATATCTTTCATTTTCTCTATCTTCAGCTTTTGGTCTCCAGGGTTTCTCCTTTTTAAAAATTCATTAGATAGCCCAGATACTCTTGTTCTTACAAATGTACACGTTAACTTTATAAACTTTGTTTTATAGTTTCTATTTTCCTAAGTTGGTTTTTTTTTTTTTTTTGGGGGGGGGTGGGGGTGGAGCTGGGTAAGGGGAGATACAAGGTGGTTCTTTGATCTGGCAGCTTAACAGGATTTTTTTTCTGCTTTGTAATAAAATGAAAGTATATGAAGCTATGAATTTACCTCTAGGTACATTTTGGCATCTGTCTGTAGTACTATGAAATTTTTGCTAAATGTTATTTTTCTCTTGAATCGGTATTAACGTAGTTAACCAGAATACTTAAAAATTTCTAGTGGTGAAGTTTTTTTTTTTTTCTCTGGTAATTTCTAATCTTATGTTGACACTATGGTTCACTGTAGTATGCAATGAATATTAAGTTTTAGGTCAAAAATCATGTGGCAAATTTTGACTTTAGGATTTTTTTATATATCTAATAATTAGCATTATAGTAATCATTCCTATCTTATTTGTTGTCTTTATAGTATCATCTTTATATTATCCTACAATTGTATGTATCTTTAACTGACTTTGTATATCTAGAAGCATTTAACTCCTAGATATTGATGCCAGATTCCTACTAGTATAAAGAGAAGTATATACTGTAGTCAGTGGAAAGGAACTCCCTTTGATTCATTTAGTGTGGGTGTTGGACAAGGATTCTTTGTCCAACTTTAAAGGTTAAAACTACTTTCTGTTGGAGTTTTGGATGTTAATCATAATGCATACACCTGCTTTTCACATCTATAAACACATCTGCATGTGTGCATATATACATTTTGAGGTTATTTTGTATTGAAGATTATTTAATACAACAATTTTTGCCTGGTCTTTGCTTTTGAGTTTGAAACCATCATTGCCAATGTACCATTAATCTTATTTTCCATTTTGTTTTTTGTTTCCTTTATTTTTGTTTTGTCTTGAGTATATGGCATTTCAGCTCTTCCATCCTGGAGCCAGGGACAGGTAGAGGGACAGGATATAAATCTTGCTAGGTCTTCATAGTTGTGCTTCTTGTTTTGATTCACAAAGCAAAGCATGTGTGCTTTAAGAAGCTGGGTCTCTAGTTTTCATGGATTATGAAGTTAATGGACATTCATCTTGATGGGTTTTAGTCTTATATTTCATCTGCAGTATTTCCTTTAAAAATACTGTTATGTATCTGTATGAATACTGGAAGATGGGAAAATTAAATTCTGCTACAAAACCTGTATTTTTATTTCACAAATTTAGGGAAATCTATTCCATATTTTATTTAAAGAGATGAGAGTCTTAATTTGGCTCTGTAGAAAAATCTCTAAAACTCAAAATACTTCTTTAGCCAGAAAGGCTTACAAAATGCTAAGTATCCTCAGGAATCATTCTGAACTATAACAAGACATCTATTGCCTACATTTGTGAAGCTCTGGTTTTCTTTACCAGAAGGGCTTCATGTATTGTTGAGTGGCAGGAAGTAGGGAGATAGAAAGCACTTTTTTTTTTTTTTTTTGAGAGTGGGGGAGGGCAGACAGGGGGCGGGGGAGAGAATCCCAAGCAGACTCTTTGCTTTGATCGCAGAGCCTGATATATAGGGTTTGATCCCAAACTGTGAGATTATGACCTGCACTGAAATCAAGAGTTGGCTGCTTAACTGACTGAGCCACTCAGGCATTCCAGAAAGCACATTCTTGTTCTCTATTCCCTGCTTCAACTAGAAGGCCACTCTGTTTTACATGATAGAACAGTATATCTTAAATTACTGGGGGAGGACAGTGTCCAAATAGCTTTAATGTTTCATAATTGTGGTTCAAGGGTGCGATCCTGTAAGAACGTCTATAATTTGATCGCTACATCCTAGAATCCTAGGCTTTGTTGCCTTTCTTATTCTTAAAAATATTTGAGAAGCTATGTGGGGATATACAATTTAATCCAATACAGATCATGCCATGAGGAACTTAAAACCTAATAGGTGAGATGTTGAATTTGTGGTCCTTGAAATAAGTAGAGCTCAAAAGGACAATCGTTTGGAGCTTGGGAGGGATTTGGGTATAAGAAGTAAATTTGAGAATTGTCATGTGGATTTCATTTGAAAGCATGGGCTTGAATGATGTAGAAGGAAAGTGAATCCAGCAAGAGAAGTAGCACTAGGAGTGCTAGTTTGAGATTGTAATCTGAATCTAAGCTATTACAATATATTTACATAGCATAAACCTTGCAGAACTTAGAATTAAACAGTCTGTTCACTCTTCCCCATTGCCAATCAGCTTTCCAGAGGGAACCTTTATAACTTTTCATGTTTTTTTAGTTCTTTTGGAAATAGTTCATAAATTGAAATATGTATACCACTTTTCTCATGGATTCCTAGTGACTTTAGCCATTGCTTCCTGTAGAATATACGATGGGGAGAGTCAGCTCATTTCCTACAAGCATCTGGTTTCCTTTCTTCTGGAATATGGTCTTTTACCATTATTGGTTTCTGCTAGTTCCTCCTCTATGTTCTCACCTTCTTACAAGAAATAGAATTTTTAGCTGGGCACGTGGCTGTCTGGCTGAAGACTACATTTCTTATCTTGCCCTCCCCTTCCTTTTGTTATCCGTGGAACAGAGCATGACTGTCCAGAGAATGTATGTCAAGAACCTAGCTTGGAGGGTGCCAACTTTATTTCTCCCACACGAGAATAGGGCCAGGTCCCATGGCCCTATCAGTCTTTACAAGGAATTGCACAGGTAATGTCTTTGTTTTTACACAATTCTGGAAGACCAGCTACAGACTTGAGATTTTGCTGAGGAGGGCAGGAAGGAAGTCTTGCCAGAATAGGAGGAACAAGTATGTGGCATACAAATTGTTGGCTCAAATTGTCGTTGATGGCTGGGAACAATTGGAATCTGATATTTGTTCTACCTTCTCTTGGCAGTTAGCTTAGCCAAAAGACTAATTTCAGGCTAGCGGGCTATGAATGGAAGTGATGTGTGCGAATGTATGGGCCGTTCCTTGTGAAGGGAAGGAAAAATTCGTCTTTTAAGGTTTTCTAGCTGGAGTAAGAATTAAATTTACATGAGACAGACCAGAGAAAAAGTTTATTGCATGCACACAGAGGCCCAATAATAGAGACCTAAAGACATGACTAAGGCAGCTTTTTCACTTTTTAGGTAAAGACAGTAAATTTGAGGAATTGACAACTGAATTTGGGGAGCCTCAGTAAGGAATTCTAAACAGAATTTAGGCCAAGGTACTAAATTAGTAAAAAGGGTTGTTTGTACAGGCTTCAGGCTCTAAATTTCCAGTCTCTCATCATGAGAATGTCTTTTAACCTCCTGGTACAGGGAGGGTACCTTTTGTGTGGGGCATGATGCCCTGCTTTTAAGGGGGACAGAGGAGGGTCTAGGTGTCCTTGTGCAGGCTGTCCCAGTAACTTTTATTTAAAGAAGTAAGTTAGGGGCGCCTGGGTGGCTCTGTCAGTTAAGCATCCAACTTCAGCTCAGGTCATGATCTCAGAGTTCAGGGGTTGGAGCCCTGCCTCAAGCTCTCTAGTGTCAGCACAGAGCCAGCTTCAGATCCTCTGCCCCCATCTCTGTCCCTCCTCTGCTTGTGCTCGTTCTTTCAAAAGTTAAATATTCCAGAGTGTGGTCTGTCTTGGGGAAGCCTGCCTTTGGCTCCTACACCGGAAACAAGAGGAGCGTGTCCCTGTCCCTCTGCCCTTTCCCACCCACTGGCTGAATATCTGTCTCAGTCTGGCAGTTAAAGCAGCCTTTGGATGAGGAGCCGGTTACTAATTGAGTCGCTGAGCGGCGTGGCTTGCAGACGGAGAGCTACCCCACCTCTCAGATCTCTACAGGAGAGAGAAGTGAACCTCTCATGGTTAATTTTCAAGTGACTTGATTTTTACTTGTTAAAGTGGGTCTGCTCTATCCATATTGTAACTACAGTTAGTTTGAAGTCTAAACAATCACTTGTTTTTTGCCTTCCTATATGAGGCAGGAAACACTCCTTGTGACTACAAGGAAAAGACTGCAGGAATTTCAGACACTGGAATTGAAATCCATTGCCAACAGCACCTGCATCTAGATTCTTCAATGAAGAAAATATCTTCCCAAGGTTAACTTTATCTTTTAGAATCCTTAAGACTTCTGGGGCTCCTAGGTGGCTCAGGTAAGTGTCTGACTTTGGCTCAGGTCATGATTTCACAGTTGGTGGGTTTTGAACCCTGTGTCCATCTCTGTGCTGACAGCTCAGAGCCTGGAGCCTGCTTCAGATTCCGTCTCCCTCTCTCTCCACCTCTCCCCCACTTATTCCTTCTCTCACTCGCTCAAATAAACATGAAAATTAAAAATCCTAAAGACTTTTGTATTTTGAGTAGCTGATTCTAAAAACTGGAAGCTACTTAGTGGAGTTCTGTCACTACAAACCACATAGTATGCATTGGTTGCATATCTTCTAAAAGTTGAAACTTTTCTTGGAGTTCTTGTTTTTCTTTACCTATTTTGTCTCAAGTTGCTAATTACGAACCATTGGTACTTGGAAGCAAAAACCTAAAAACAGGGAGGGGGACATGACAGACTCTTAAATATAGGGAACAGAGGGTTGCTGGAGGGGTTTTGGGAGGGGGGGATGGGTTAAATGGGTAAGGGGCATTAAAGACACTTGGTATGAGCACTGGGTGTTATACATAGGGGCTTAATCACTGGAATCTACTCTTGAAAATTGTTGTTGTGCTATATGTTAACTGGGATGTAAGTTAAAAAATATAAAAAGTGGTAAACAGAAAAAAGTTTTATTACTTAAAAAACAAAAAAAACCTTGGTTCCCAATGGGGCTGGTAATACCCCCAGCAGACACTTAACCAACATACCCCATAAAATGTTTTTTTCTCGGTGATTGGGGGGTTGCTACTAGTATTTAGTGGGTAGGGTCCAGGGATTCTAGAAAAAACTAAAATGCAGGATAAATTGTCTTTCATCCTACATGGCATTTGAATGTCTTGTTGGACATTGATGTAGGTAAATCCTGTCTATGGTTATTTGAGCCTAGAGTAAAGCTCTTTATAAAGAAGGTATTGGGGCACCTGGGTGGTTCAGCTGGTTGGGTGGCTGACTCTTAATTTTGGCTCAGGTTGTCATCCCAGGGTCTGGGAATTGAGCCCCCCCCCCCCCCCCCATCCTCCTACTGCCATTGTGCTCTGTGCACAGAGCATGGAGCCTGCTTAAGATTCTCTCCTTCCTCCCCTCTCCTCTGCTCATGCTGAAGCTTACTCTAAAATTTAAAAAAATCTGTATGGTTTAATATGTATGATCTTCCAAAAAATCCAGACAACTTTTGGGTAAATTGGGGAAAGATTGAACTCTATTTTGTTAGGAACTTACCTGAGAATTGCTCATCATATTGGAAAAAAAAGTCACCAGTAGCAATGATGCTTATGATGTTTGTTATCGATATAGGATGCCTGTGTCAGCTTTCATTTTCAGTTGTCCCATTCTCCTGGATTTTATGGATAGGCAAACTGTTTAGCCCTTGAAAATATCAAAAGAGAGTGTTGATAACATTCAGTTAAATCTTATCTCCCTTATCTTAAATTCAGACTTCCATATCATATATGTGGGTATACATGTCGAGTTTACTTTCCTGTAGACCAGCTATGCCTAAGCACTTATATCTGAAATCCATGTTATTTCCCTTCATTTTATTATTCTAGTTAGGAGGTTATATTTTTGAAAGTATGTGGAAATACTGTAACCTAGCAGTAAAATCACTTCTGTGTAGCCAAAAGGTTATTATTTATTTTTTTAAAGGAGGAGGATTATGAAATAGGGCCCAGTAGGAAATAACTGTTATGCCAAGGGGCAACTCACAAATGAGAGGGTCAGGTAGTTTAAGGGAACCAATGAGGGATGGTGAAGCATTCAAGGGTTACTACAGGGGGAAGAACTTACTTACCTGTAGGCCTCTGTGGGCGAAAGGAGGAAACTCTGACCTGAACTGACCAGGAAGCAAAGGTGTGGGAGAAAGCTATCTGACAGAGGGTGTGGTCTTCAGGTGTAGAATAGAATTATGGCCAGATGGTGCATAGTAGGGAGGTGGCCCAGGGATTAAATCTCCTGTTATCTTGTACTTCTTTCCCTCTGATTTTGTGCAGGCACCTCCCCAACAAGGAAAACCCAAAGAGAAGCTGAAGAACAAGCCTGCTTAGCTGTTAGGACTTATTGATTCTGAGAGTGCAGAGCCGGATAGGTGATGGGAAATGGAGCTCGAGACCAAAGGGGGAATCCAGCGCATGGGATATCTGATTGGGTTTGGAAATGACTATTACAGTGGATAGCTGGCCTTGATCGCTTCATCTCTTTTCTTTTGCATATCTTTCCCCTTTGGTTTACTCTGAACTCAGTGTTGGGACAACAGGCTGAGAGTTGTGATTCTCTTTTCATAGTTCTTGTGAGCTATAGAGCCCCTGTTCCTATTTCCTAATTTTGTTTGAAAGTTTTCATACTCCCCTTTGAAGGAGTGTGACAAATTTTCTGAATCTACATGGGTTTGAAATTTTTTTCATAGAGAAATCAACTGGGCAGAGTAGTCTGGATTGAAACCCTCTTCCCTCGGAACTTTTAAGGCATTAATAGTACACTCTTCCAGTTTCCAGTGTTGCTAATATAAAGTTTGAAGTTGGCTTTCACTCATTTTTAGAAGACCCATTTTTTCCTTTCTGGTGCTTTTAATGTACTTGGCTTTAGAGGGCTCTAAAATGTTAGTCTTAGTTTGAAAGTTTGTTGTGCTAGATGCTAAATTTTGCTGTTCTAGTCAATCTGGCTATAGGCACATGTCATCTTAACCCAAAGGAAATTATTTGTGGATTTGGGGTGGACAAAGGCTGGGTTATAAAAGGTGGTGATTGCTTTTCTTAAAGGTGAGAAAGCTCCTTAGAATCACTGGCTTTATAAGCACACTTAGAAATTTCACAGGGTTCTATTTGGATGAATTTTCTAATCCTGCTCTTGAGATTGTTTAAAGTGTTTTTTGCCTGTCTCTTGGTTTTGCTTTAGGTATCAGAGTAATATAAAGTTAGCTTAGAAGAATCCAAGAACAGAACAGTGTATTCATGTTCTGTATATAATTAAAATGTTCCCTATTCTTTTAACTTTCTGTGTGACTTCCATGTGTACTAATGGAGCTGTTTAACTGGAGTAAGGCCGTGATGATAAAATATAAACATCTGGCTGAAAAAGCGAATTTCAAAAGAAATGTATTGGTATGCTGCATGGTTTTTACCTAGGGGCATTAAGCAGTTAATGCAAATGTTAAAAAATCTGATTTAACCAACTTTTTTTCAATCTGTATGTATGACTCCCATGTTCAGTCAGTCATTTATAAAATGGAGTCTTTGGGGATTTTATTGTAAAATATTGCAAACTTAGCTAAAACCCAGTTAAATTGAGTATCTTAAGCAGGCTTGGGAACACACCAATAAGGGAGTAGTGAGGGGAATCGGGAGTATATTCTGAAAAAGAACTTGGAAGTTATGTGCTAGGGTCCAGGAAGAGCTGGGAATTTTTATTATTTTTTGGGTAGATACTTAACTTTTCATCGTGCATAACCCTTAGGGCCCTGTTCCCTGATGATATCAATATGTGTTGGTTTCAGTAGGTAATAATGACTGTATTTGCCCCCAAGAGCCAAGAGTGTGACCACAAGAACATTTGAATTTTATGAAGCAACTTATATTTTCATTAAAAAATGCTCTTTTCAGCATATTTGCTTAAATACAGCCCTTTTCGTGTGTGTTTTTTCTCATCAAGAACCTCACGAGACCAGTGTGTTCATCAGTTTCAGAGTTCGGTATTGCTGTTCAGAGGTCTCACAGCAGAATCGTCTCTCTCTTCATAAAAACATAGACTCTAAACTGTCAGCTACATACATTGTGCCCAAAATATTGTTGACCAGGTTCTGAGATGTTCTTCAGATCATGAGGGTTAAAAAGGGATGAAATAGATAAAATTTCTTTCTAAAAGAAATGAGTAGGATTAAATGGCACTTTCAAGTGTTGGGCGTTTGAGCTCATCTTATTTCTGTTTCTGCGTGTGCTCAGGGAATGTAAGTGATCTGCCTTAGGTCAGTAAATGATGGCATTGGAATTACCCCGTCTCTGTGCCTTCACACCCTTGGATCTTCATGGGCTTGCCAAGGTGTGTTCTTGGTTTTTTTTTCTCTCACAGTAAGAACTATATTTGTTTCTTGAATAAGAGCTCTTATTTAAAACTGGTTTGTTAAATTGCATGGAAGTCAGGAGTACGTGGTTGTGTCGCAGAACAAGTCATGTGCCTCCAGTGCGTTACTACCTACAGTTATAGCCCAAGTGACTTGAATGTTTTTGTGATCTTCCACAGTGGCTTTCTACAGGGAGTTAGGATTGTATGGGAAATTGTTTGAATAGGAGATGTTCAAATGTCAGGACCTCATGATTGGAATTCTGAAGTCTCCTAAATTGTAATGGAGGCTGTCACACTGCTAAGGTTATTGATCTTGATTCCCTTTGGGTGCTTCGACTGAGGGCTCCCAGCTCCCTTCACCAAAGCCACATGAATCTGGTTATGGAAAGCTGTCCTCATTTAATAGTAGCTGAACCTGGGTTCTTTGTACTGTTGCATTTTTTTTATACTATCTTTTGTTTTTCTTATCTCCAGAGCTGTATATATTTTTTGAATATAGAAATAATGTGCTTGTAAAAAACTTCAAAAACAGAAGTTAAGGGGGAAGTTACTCAGGATCTGGCTAGAGGTAACAGTGGTGAGTGCTGAGCAGTTCATCCTTACTGTTCCCATGCGACTCCCATTGATCATGCTGTAAGCAACTTTGTATCTTGGCTTTTTTCCCCCACTTAGCATTCTATCCTGAATATATCCCTGTTCAAAAAAACTTGTTAACGGTCTTGTACTCTTTCCTCATACATACTAATTTCATGAACATTTATGTCCTGATGACCTTCTTGGTGTACCTTATGGGGATGAGGGATGGATTTGACGACACTTCTATTGTAGGTGTACAATAAGCGTGCACATGTTGACACTTGTAATATACAGTTGGCCCCTGAACAGCGTAGGGTTAGGGGCACCAAGCCCCCCCCCCCCCGCCATTCTCCCATGCAGTCAAATCTGTGCATATGTTTTGACTCCCAAAAAACTTAATTTGCTTATAGCTTGCTGTTGACTGCAAGACTTACTGATATCCTAAACAGTCCATCAATATATCGCATGTGTATTATATACTGTATGCTTAAAGTAAGCTAGAGAAAACGTTAAAATCCTAAGGAAGAGGAAATTTACTATAAGAGAAAAAAAATCCACATGCAAGTGGACCCACACAGTTCAAACTTCTGTTCAAAGTATATTGAGTAATTATACTGATATATACATACACACCTGTGAATAGTCTTTAAGAATATCTCCTTGCATCCTCACCAACTTTGAATGTAGTAGAGATGTTTTGGTAAAGGTTTCTTTCATTTTAACAAAGACCATCTTCCTGTGCTCTGTGAGGAGTTAGACATCTTTGTATATTGGATATAAATGGTCTCTTTACTACTTAAAAATGTTAAAATGCTGGCTTTTCACATGTTTTTGTAGCCATTGTTGGACCCCATTATTGTGAAGTCTCTTGAGAGACAAAGTAGAATCCAAGAATTCATGTTGGTATGTCTGGAAAACTTGTCAGGAGAGGTTTGTGTGTCTAAAAAGTGTATTGGTGGCGGGGAGGAGTTTGGCGTTTCAGTGGTCTAGAGAAGGAGAGCATGAGTGAAGGTAGTGAAGGTAACGGAAGGGTTGTATGGTGTTTAAGAAACAATGAGGTACAAATGGGCTGATGTGAATGAAGAGGATTTAAGGATGATTCTTAGGATCTTGCTGGTGCCAGTTGGGGGGATGTGAAATGGAAGAACAGGATTTGGGGATCTTCCAGTGAGGATTTTGTTGGCTCTGAACAGAAAGGCAGTCTAATAGCTTAAATCACTGGGCTTTATTTCCCTTTACAAGAACAGAGTGCTGTGGCAGTGGCTCCCTTGTGCTTTATCCCTCCCATGACACTTTGGCCATTATGGCTGCAACTACCTGCAGGTGAGGCACTTACCTTCCAAGTGGAAGGAACAGGGAAGCCATGGGCTCCATCATGGAGAAGACCTCATTCTGGAAAGGAGGTCCCCTCCCCACTTCGGCTTCTTTCTATAGCTTATTGGCAAACCATAGTTGTAAAGAAGGCTGGGTGGAGGTGCCTGGAAGGCTCAGTCATTTGATTTTTTTTTTTTTTTTTTTTTTTTTTTTTTTTCCTTACCAGCTTCTGTATCAGAGGAACACAGAAGAGGGATTTGGAATTGGAGTAAAGTTACTGAGAGTATGCCAACAAGGAAGGCAGGAAACAAACTAAATTTTGGCATGTTTGTGGAGGAGACTTCTGTGCAATAGAAAACAATGCCTCCTTCGGAAGTTGTCAGTGTTTGAAATACATAGGGGCAGTCTGTACTTCATATTTAGCCTTATAACTAAAGAACTTCATGTTTTTTCTTTGTTTCTGTGGCTTCTCCTAAATTCCATTTCGTAGGTTTCCTGCCAGTTGGTGGTTTCAAGACCATGTCCTCCACCTTCCAGCCACAGAGCCGGATTCCCCGTGACTTCTTATTCTGGTCTGGTGTGCTGTTATTTTCCTTAACTGTCTCAGTTCTCCTGGGTATGCTTCTAGTGTGAATGGGAGGGTCCTTATCCATGTTTGGAACTTGCATTCCAGTTTATAGCGTATAGATGGCAACCACAATTTCCAGTTCCTCCCCATGCAGTTGACCTTTGAATAACACGGGTGTAAACTTCACGGGTCCACTTGAATCCATGTGTGGATTTTTTTTTTAAATACTGTAATAGCATTTTCTTATGACTTCATAATTATTTTGAGCTTTATGATAATACAGTATATTATGAAACATACATAATGACTGTTCCTTTTTTTTTTAACGTTTATTTATTTTTGAGACAGAGACAGAGCATGAATGGGGGAGGGTCAGAGAGAGAGGGAGACACAGAATCGGAAACAGGCTCCAGGCTCTGAGCTGTCAGCACAGAGCCTCACGTAGGGCTCGAACTCACGGACCGCGAGATCATGACCTGAGCCGAAGTCGGACGCTTAACCGACTGAGCCACCCGGGTGCCCCCATAATGACTGTTCTTGGTAAAGCTTCTAGTCAACTGTGAGCTACTAAGTTTTTGGGAAGTTGGGTTATACTTGGCTTTTGGACTACATAGCAGGTGGTGCCCCTAACACCAGCATTGTCCAAGGGTCATCCGTATATACCTTTACGTAAATGGGGGATTGGATTGCTCCTGGACTAAATGTGTAGTAACTCTTAACTCGAAAGGTCTATTCCCTCCTGGTATCTGTTTCGTATCCATTCACCGTGCTAATGCAGGGAGATGTAGCTTCCAGGAAGAATACTGCTGTGAGGGATACTCCTGCTAAAGAAGTGATCCCTCTAGGAAATGAACACTCCCTTTCCATAGGATGGTGCTTGTTTCCTCCCTTTTGTGTCCTTTGCTATCCTGAGGACAGCAGATGGGGATCAAAGTGACCCTTGAAAAGCTTTCAGACTACCACGAACTACTTCCTCTCCAGGGACAAAGGCTTTTAAGTAATTTGAAGCCTTTATAGGTTCTATTTCGTATGGGTTGTATTTTCACATATAACGAGTCTGTAAACATCTAATGTTTTAGGTCTGACGCAGTCTAGTTGATGTCCCTTTATACTATGACTGTCAAGGACATGATTCATTGTTGAATTAGTGGTGACTAACCGTTGGAGTGCTGAAGCGGTTTTCTGATCCGTGCGGCTACCTGTCTTCCCTGGGGTCAGTCCAACATTCCCTTTTATACCAAAGTGCTTATGCAACACAATATAACCTGAAGTGTGTTTTCTGTAGAACTTGTTACTCTCACAGGCACTCCAGGCTGAATTTTCTGTCCTTGTATATGCATCCTGTTTATCTGCAGGGCTAATGAGCGTTAGCCTGGAGGTTGCCGGTAGAGTCTCCCCAGCCCTTGTGTGCACAGCACACATTGTTCGAGCCCAGCTGCGTGATGGAGGGGGTCTGGTTTGCCCACGTTCTGTAGCAAGTGTGGGTGGTATCTTTGTCTTGACACCTTAGCGGCTCAGGTTTTTCTATTGACGTTTCTGTACATCGACCTCACCTCCTTTGACTTCTTAATCATTCTGTGCTGTGAGTACAGGGTTGGTGAAAGCAAGGCTCGTTTCTGGCAGCTTCTGGGACTGGCCTCAGGGGTGCCCGGAGCCTTGAGGTGGTGACTGTTAGCAGCAAGTTCTCTAGGAGGACTGGGGTGAGGTTTCCTGGCTGAGCTGTAAGCCCTGAGGAGCCTCCAGGACTTTTGCCTTGGGCTCCAGATCAAGAGTATTTGTAACGCACTTAATCCGTGATCTGGAGGACATCCCTCTTTGCCTCTTCCTCTCGCACCCGTTGCCCCTTTCGTCTCCCCTGATCTCCCTTCAGCCAGATTTCCCTGGGAAATCAGTGTAGGTTACTATAGAGTATGTGCATACCTTCCAGATTGTAATTTAACACACCATGCATGTATATCTTTTGACATAGGAGTACCAAAGGATCTAATCAGAAAAACGACCACCAAGTGGTTTCATAGAGGGAATATAATATAGGGAACTAATTACGAAGGTGTTAGGAAAGCCAAAAGAGCAGATATGAATCTGTTCTTCAATGCAGAGGTTACCAGCTGCAGGAAGCTGCCATTCCTTGGGCCACAGTGGGGGTAAGAAGAGTTCCTGTTGTTAGAGCCAAGGAGAGGGAGCGTGGTGGGAGCCCAGCTGTAGTAGAGGAGCCACCTGTGAGCAGAACCCAGGATCTAGGGCCACCTGATTCCAACTGGAACCATGGAAGAGGCTCCCCATGGGGAACTGAACAGTGGAGATCTAGCTACTGTTGGAGATGCCACCTGAAGTAGAAGACGTTGGGGGAGAAACATTGATCTTTCTAGTCATGACGTCCAGTTTCCAGCTAGTCTCTTAAGCCAGCTGTCCAGGAATCCTGGGCACTGAAGTCTCTGGCCTTCAGTCCTGTGAAGGGGAAGGTGGGAATAGATGGGAAGGCAAAGGACAGGGCCTTTTCCTTAAGTATGGTTCTTTATTAAAAAAAAAAAATTTTTTTTTTAAATTTTTGAGAGCACGAGGGGAAGCGGGGGAAGGGCAGAGAAAGAGGGAGACCCTGAATCTGAAGCAGGCTCCAGGCTCTGAGCTGTCAGCACAGAGCTCCATGCAGGGCTTGAACTCACTAATCTTGAGATCATGACAACTAAGGTTGGACACTTAACGGACTCCCTGATGCCAGACCTTAAGGGATAGTCCTGCTTTTCTAGCCTAAGGCACATCCCTGATGTACCTTCTATATTTCCACTTCAGATTCTTTTAATTGGTGGGATTTAATTTCATGTGATTTTTTTTTTTTTAGAATGGTGATTACAAAGCAGTCTGCACGCAGAATTCTGCAGTAGCCTTCTAAACTTGTTTTCTTCTGTCCTTCAGACAACCCAGTCTGATCTCTTCAAGCAGTCAGTGATTACTTTGTAACAAAAGTCAAACTGCTTTTGTTCAAGACCTCCAGTGGGTTCCACTGCACTCCTAGAAAGTCTTCACTGTGGCCTGCAAGGCTCTGCATGATCTGCCCCCTTTATCTCTTACCTCCTGCTCCTCTCTTGCTCTTTCTTCTTCTCTAAACGACCTTTTTGCTGTTCTGGAACATGCTGGCATGTTCTTACATCTGCCCTTTTGTTCTTACCATTCCCTGAACCTCAGATGCTTTTCTTCTAGATAACCCTCCTGCCCCCCTTCACCTGTACTTTCAGTTTGGTAAGGCAGTTTTAGTCAGGAAAACCTGACCTTGGTCTGTCCTTCTACTCATTTACATACTAACTACTTTCTCTTCCTGCTTTAATTTTCCCTGTTGTACTTATCACCTAATATACTATGTAACCTTCATTGTTCACCCCTACCTTCTATCTCCTCCCATAAGCTCAATGAGGGCAGGGAATTTTGTCGGTTTGTTCATAGAAGGTCTGGCATATGTATGTCTTTAGGAAGATTTTCTAGCCATTTGGAGTGTCAAGATTACTTATCTTTCAATTACATTGGATGGGACAGTATTCTACCAACTTTTTAAAAGACATTTGAGAGAGTGCACATGTGTGAGTTGGGGAAGGGGAGGAGAGTGAGAGGGAGGGAGAATATCAAGCAGAGGCTATGGACCACTCAGAGCCCGATGTGGAGCTCCATCCCACCAATTGTGAGATCTTGACCTGAGCTAAAATCAAGAGTCAGGAGATAGACCAACTGAGCCACCCAGGTGTCCCATATTTTTACCAACTTTTAATGCGTATCTCATTTAACTTAATTCTTCATAGAAGAAAAACTTCTTCACTCAAACTCGCGGGGTAGTAAGGACTTCTGGATTCAAATTAGAGTTGACACTAATTGATCGTGGTCCATCACCTTTGCCTTCGCTTCCTTGGTGATATTAAGGTAATAGTGCCTTGCTTCATGGTTGTGGGTATCAAGGCATAAAAAAGGTTGAGCCTACACAGTAAGTGTTCACTTGCTCTTAGCTGTTATAATGGGATTACATGCTGGGGTGACTTGTAAAGTGGATCTCTGGGGGCTCCTTGGCTCATCGCCCACTTTCTGGGAGTTGGATGCTCCTTTGCTTCCTCTGGCACTCTGAGGTCCTGTCTGCTGTGGGCTGGGCCTAGCCAGGTGACCAGGGACAGAAGGGATTGTAAGGTAGGCAATCCTTCAAATTGTGGGACTGTGCTAATGGATGACTTGAGCTCGAGGACTTGCTATCCACTTGGCTGAACCTTTTCTTGGACCTTTGCCAGAAGTCCAGTCCTTCTCTCTTCTCCTTGAATCTTGTATGAGGATGCTGCCTGTCTTTGCTCCCTACTTGTTATGGGATGTGTGTGTGTGTGTCCCCAAAATTTAGAAGTTGAAATCCTACCCATCAAGGTGATGGTATTGGGGGTGGGACCTTTAGGACATGATTAAGTTATGAGGGTAGAGCCCTCATGAATAGGATTACTGCCCTTCAAAAGGCATCTATGAACCAGGAAGTGGGCCAGGCACCACATCTGCCTGTGCCTTAATCTTGGACTTCCAGCCTCCAGAACTATGAGAAATAAATGCTGGTCACCCAACCAATTATTCTTTTGTTTATAGTAGCCTGGATGGACTGGGACCCTACTCCAATAGGTCTTTTATTGGAGGCTCCAGGCTGCAAGCTGTCAGCACAGAGCCCAATGCGGGACTCGAACTCACGAACTGTGAGATCATGACCCAGGCCGAAGTTGGATGCTTAACTGACTGAGCCACCCAGGCGTCCTGGGCTTGTACATGTTTAATCTTACTAGTGGCTTCTTGATGGATCCGAACTAATGCAAATGACACTCAAGATAATAAAAGCCTCACTGAAAGTTTTCCAAAGTTGGAGAGGAGTGATGGCTGTCTGGAGGGAAAGTATTCAAGGTTCAGGAAACTGTAAGACCATGGGGGCAGATGAACATGCCAGGATGTTCTAGAACACCAAGGAGGTAGTTTAGTTGAAAAACACAACCATCTCATTGTGGGCTTAGGACTTGTCCTACTGAGAGCAGAAATGTGTGGCCAGTGAGGAGCCTACTAGCTACGGTATGCCCTTTGCAGAGTAAGAATGGTGCCAAGGTAAATGGAGAACATATAATAAACTTGTGTCTTGCTGGCTGTTGGAGTTTCTGCTAATAGTATTAGCTTGCAAGCTGTTTCCCCCTGCCTGCACCACCCCACCCCCGATTTCACGGAAGTGAAATCATATGGTATTTCTTTCTCTGACTTCTTTCACTTAGCATAATATCATCTAGGTCCATCCATGTTGTCACATATGGCAGGATTTCATTCTTCATGGCTGAGTATATCTATTGAGTATCTCAATGGCTGAGTATCTCCATTGCTTGTATGTGCCACATGTTCATCTAGTGATGGACACTTAGGTTGCTTCCTTATCTAGATTATTATAAATACTGTGGTGAACACAGGGGTACATATATTTCTGAACTGATTTTCATTTTCTTTGGATAACTGGAAATTGGTAGTATGGTAGTTCCATTTTTAATTTTTTGAGGAATCTCCATCCTGTTGGCGTTGTGGCCACGCCAGTTTATATGCCCACGGATAGTGCACAAGTGTTTGGTCATTCTCCATATCCTTGCTAACTCTTGTTATCTTGTCCTTTTGAGAATAGCCAGTGTCACAGGTGTAAGGGGGTAGCTCATTGTGGCTTTGATTGCATTTCCCTGACTAGCCGTGTTGAGCATCTTTACATGTGCCTGTTGGCCATCTGTAGGTCTTTGGGAAAATGTCTATGTCCTCTGCCCATATTTTAATTACTGTTTTTTTTAAATAATGTGTAAACTCTGTATTTGGGATGTTAACCCCTTATTTGGGTAGGATTTATAAATCTCTTTCATCCGGTGGGTTGCCTATTTTGTTTGCTGTGCAAAAGCTTCATAGTTTGTTGTAATCACATTTGTTTATTTTGGCTTTTGTTGACCTTGCTTGAGGAGACTGGTCCAAAAAAATTGCTAAGACCAATGTCGAACTGCTTACTGTCTGTTTTCTTCTAGGAGGCTTATGTGATTTTTCTTTCAGAAGACTTTTGACTAAGCAGATTAAATATAATGAAAAAGTAAGTTTTACCCAGGCATCTTACAAATTGAGAAATTCAGAATGTGCCAACATTCTTCAATAGAACTGTTCAAAATTTTGGTAAACATGAATAAATTACATTTGTGTTTATCAAATAGTGGGTAACTCACTTATTAATCACTGATGGAAATGTGAATTTGAGTGGTCTCTAGATAGCTTGGTAAGGAGACTAAGTTTAGACTCCATTTCTTAGCCTTCAGATGAAAACTGTTAGATGTGGAGGGTTGAGAGGTTTAGCAATTATTCGTTAACCTGCCTGGGACTTTAGAAAGCAGGTTCCATGTTCTGGCATCTATTTTCTTAATAGAACACGAAAAGCTGTGCTGAGATGCTTCCGAAACCTTTTCTTCTTGTGAAGTCTTAAGAACAACAATGTAGGGGAGAGAAAAATGACTTTGCTTCAACCCATCTAGGTTCTTGGCTGACACCACCTCCCTATAGTACGAGATTAAGAGGAGAAAAACAGAAGTTTAATACTCCACTTACCCCACACGTATGGGAGAGACAACAGAAGACTCAATAACTCCCTAAATGGCCCAAGCCAGCACGTTAAATATCATCTGCAGCTAATGACAAAGAAGATGGTAGTGGGGTGGGGGGAGGATGGAGGAAAGCAAGTTACGGGAGGTTTCTTAGGCAAACCGCAGTAAATAAAGGCTTGTGGTGGTTCCTTGCCTTCTCCATTGGTAAGTTTCTAGAGATTTAATCTTCCCCCTCTACCTGGTAGGGAGAAGGGGGTACACTTACAAATGGAGATGTGTCTGCTATTAAAAATCATGAGCTGAAGATAATCCTTATGCCAAAGAGGTGTATTTTGGGGTGGCAGATTTTCCCTTTCAGTAGCTTGTGTGTGTAAATCTTGAGATTTCTTAGATGCATTCTCTCTCCCCTTCCTGACATCCACTGCCTCGGAGTTTAGAAGGAGTTGCCTGAAGGTTTTGGTTGCCTACGTGTCAAATTCTTAAGGTAAAAGTCAGCATTGCATTTTACACACAGATGCAGAGTCTGGGTGTAGTCCACTAACATGGAAATATTTTAATTTGCAGTGACCTCTGAGAATAACAGTTCAGTGGGGTGGCATTGGAGGCTGTGGGGTCTGTTTGAATCACAGCTGTGCCACTTTGTAGCATCTGATCTTGGCATTTGAGCCTTTGGGAGCCCTGACTCCTCATCCATGAGGAAAACACTCAGCACAGATCTGGGGCATCATAGACTGTAGATAAATGGTCTTTACTCTAGAAGGTGGTGTAGGCATTTGCCAGTTTGAGGGGAGACTTTTCCTTCTGACCCTTCCCATGCAAATGGAGAGATTCAGGTTCCCTTGTTCTTATTATTCCAGCAGTGACTCTAGTATCTGAGGGCTCTGTTTCTGAGGAAGGGCTTGTTTGTCTGTCTTGGAACACTGCCTCAACAGGGACTTTTCTCTTAGTTATGCTGGTTACAGGCCTTGAGAGAGTAAGGGTATTGCTTTTATCAGGGGCATTTATAAATTGGCAAGAGCTTAACTATAAGCAGATACTGAGTGTTCTAGTGGGATCACCTTGTTAGAAGGTTCAAATTGTCTATTCTGGCAAATTTTGCCATGTGGTTGCTCTAACAAGTTATCTTGCTCCCACCAAATAGTTTCTTGGCAGGATGTTTTATTGGTTTTGCTAATTTCTTTCAGTCCGAAGTATTAACCAATACTATTCTAATACCTTTACCATTCTTACCACTACTGTTGGAATTGGAAGCCAGGAACACTTTTTATTTCAGTAAGTCTAGAAAAGAAAAACGAGGGAGGTTAAGTAAGTAACTGATAAGGCTGTTGGGTTTGAATGGTAACTTGACTAATGCCTACCAGTGTGAGCTGAAGCAAAGTTGCTTTTGAAAACCTGTTTTCCCATGTATTAAGAGGGCATAAGAATGGTATTTTTCTCATGGGGACTGTTAATGAAGAAAAGTCGAGTTAGACATAGATATATGGTGGCTGTTCTTGTTCAAACAAGTGAATTGATATAAAAAATGGGAAACATACAGAGCTGCACACAATTGAAGAAAGCAGAAGGCCCTTTAGTTGATCACTGAAGACTTCTATTAGGTAAGTATTGAACTAGATTAGAAGAGATGAATGAGGAATAATGGACTAGAGAGACTTCCATTCAGGTACTTAATTACTTATTCAAACTTTTGTTTCTTTTTTATTTAAAAATTGTTTTTAAAAGTTTATTTTTGAGAGTGAGCATGAGCAAGAGGGAGGGGGGGGAGAGAGAATCCCAAGCAGGCTCGGCAGTGTCAGAATGGAGTCCAAATGTGGGGCTCAAGCTTAGGAAACCATAAGATCGTGACCCGAGCTGAAATCAAGAGTCGGAAACTTAACTGACTGAGCCACCCAGGCACCCCTTACTCAACATTTTAAAGCCATGGTTCTCAAACTGCAGCATGTGTTAGCCTGCTGAGGACGACTCCTGAGGAGACCTTCAAAAATGCACGTTCCTGGGGCGCCTGGGTGGCTCAGTCGGTTAAGCGTCAGACTTCAGCTCAGGTCATGATCTCGTGGTTTGTGAGTTCAAGCCCCACCATGTAGGGCTCTCCACTCTCAGCAGAGGGCACACTAAAGATCCTCTGTCTTCGTCTCTCTGCCCTTCCCCAGCTTGTGCTCTCTGTCAAAAACAAAAACACATTCCTGAGCCTACTGCCAGGTGTTGTGGGTCAACAGGTATGGGGTGGGGCACGAAAATTTACATTTTAACAAGCACCAGAGTTGTGGCTACTGACAACACTACCAGTCTGTGGCAGGGAGATGCCGCAGGGTCCCATGGAGCTTGGCATGTTGCTGACGGGAATGGAGGCCAACTTGAGGGTCCTCTCAGGATGTGAAAGTTGCAGTTGGCACAGTCGCATAATTTGCTATATGCGGATTCTCCAGACAACTAGAACCAGTTGGCGTGTGGTGGGGGATGGTGCTCAGGAGAGTAGAGGTTTAATGAGGGAAGTGGCTCATATGACGACGGAGGCCAAGAAATTCCACAGTCTGCTGTCTGCAAGCTAGAGAACCAGGAAAGCTGTTGCTGTAATTCAGTCTGAGTCCAAAGGCCCGAGAATTGAAGGACCAGTGGTTGAAGTCCTAATGTAAGTCTGAAGGTCCAAGACTCGGGAGCACAGATGCCTAAAGGCAGGAGAAGGTGGATGTTGCACAGTCAGCAAATTGACCCTTCCACCTTTCGTCTGTTTTATTTAGATCTTCAAGGGATCGGATGTCCACTAGCATTGGGAAAGACCATCTGTATTCTGTCTTGTGATTCAGGGCTAATCTCTGGGGAGATCTCATATACACCCAGAAGTGTTAGATCAGTTCTTGGGGTATCTTGTAGTTCAGGGACATTGACCCAGTCATTCCCCTCTGCTCTGCGTATTTTCTAGAACCTCAGTTTTGACGGTTTTGGCCTGTTTGTGGTTGTTCCTTACCAAGATACAAGTAACTGGTCTGTGTCTTTCTTCACATTTTTGGCTGTTTGCAACACAAACCTCTCTCTCATAGCTCATATCAACTTTTATTTCTGCAATTCTGTTGAATCTGTGAATACATATATTTCACCTAAAAATTGAAGCAGCGCTTCAAATACCTCATCCTTGGCTTTAAATTTCCTATATTAGGTGACTTTTGCATCTAACTAAACTCAACCTAAAGTTTACTTTTGAGCCTTAAAAAGTACAGCCATAAACCTTCTCAACACTGGTGAAAAAATTTCCCATAATTTCCTTGATATTTGAGAGATTTGTACCATTTGCTTTAGGCTACAACTTAGTAGACCATCTTTTTAGTGTATGAAGCAGTTTTTCTCACACAGGTTTAAGTCCGTTTTTATTTACATCTTATTCCAGCTTTTACATCTTGTTTCTTAGAGTAGAAATGAATAAACCTTGCTGACTAGGTTTTATAGTACCTTTATCACTTAATATGACTAAGTGGAATGTGTAAGATGCAGTGCTTACCATTTAGTACCTTGCATTAAAATAAATGTCTCCAGCTTAATTGTGAATCCCTACAGAGAAACAGCTAGAATTCAACATATTTGCTTACCTCTGAATTTTTAGAGGTACATACTCCAGTTTTCTTCTTGGGTATTTTAACCATTGTGTTGATTTGCAAAAACACGACTTTGTGTTCCCTCAAACACTCCCCCCCCCCCCCCCCCCCCGCCCTTGGATGGAGTCTTCACTAGGTGCTGTAACCTTTCTTGGACGATAACATGAGTGATATGTCAAATTCTCTTATTTCCTGTAGTCCTACAAATCCCATTTTGGTAGCTTTCAGTTTTGAGTCATAATCAAAACTCTAGACTTTGAGGTTTGAAGATGGTCCGTCCTGTATGCGAGGGCCTGCCTTGGGCTGAGCCCCGTAGTGGGGTAAGTAGTGCAGTTGGAGAGAAATTTATAAATGAAGCTTCTTGTGAAGAAAAAAAAATGGGGCATTTATACAAGAGGATTAATTTTAATTGGAGTGATTAGAAAAGGTACCAAGGAGAGGTGCCTGGGTGGCTTAGTCGGTTAAGCGCCTGACTTCTTGATTTCCGTTCAGGTCATGATTCTGTGGTGGTGGGATCGAACCCTGCATAGTGCTCTGCTCTGGGTGTGGAGCCTGCTAAAGATTCTCTCTCCTCTCCCCCACTTCCGCGCTCATTTCACTTGTACGCTCTCAAAAACAAAACAAACACCAAGGAGTTGGCATTTGAATGCAGTCTTGGAAATCATCTCCTTTAAGTCTTATTCGAGGAGTAGGAGAGTGGCAGGTATGTTGAGAGGACTTGGTATAATCTGGGGAGATTGCAGTATAATGGACATGGTGGGGCAGGGATGATAAAGTTGGAAAGGTCAAATTCTGGAAGTTTGAGTGCCATGCAAAGAAACTGGGATTTAATGAAGGGAATATTCCTTAGTTGTAAAGCATTGCGTGTGAAGCCCAGCTAGAGGTCAGAGCTGGGAACTGGAGCATGATCTTCAAAGATGCCATAAAGGGTTTACAGTGACATTACACAGCCACCAATCCAGGGACGTGTGAGAAAGATCTTTATCACCTCAAGTCTTCTGTGGCCATTATCTTCTGATGGATGGTGATAACCCCTATTCTCCCTCATTCCTAGGATCTGAGCCAAATAGAATTTGTGGTCGAGAACTGAGGATGTCTGTCAGTGGGGAAATGGTGATTAAAATGCCTAATTCAAAGTTTTAAATCTCTCAGAAGCACCTTGATTTTGTCCCTCTGTGAACTATGGAATGATAAAATCTGTGGGGGGGGAACCCCATAACTTGCAATGCGCACGCACCCCCCCCCCCCACACACACACGGTAACCAAAAAGCCTTAGAATAAAATATTGTTACGTCTTCTCATTTACATACTGCTTTAGGCCACAGGTCTATCTTTACATCAGAATTTGACTCAAACTCTTAAAATTGCCTTCTGTAAATCTTTTGTCTCCTAAGCTCGAATAGCTGACTTTTCTAACTGCATCAGACCTCTGACCTCCAATCTTTTATTTGATGTGACTTTTTACTTATTAAAAATTTTAATATTTGTTTACTTTTGACAGAGATCCAGAACATGAGTGGGGGAAGGGCATAGGGAGAGGGACACAGAATCTGAAGAAGGCTCCAGGCTCTGAACTGTTAGCACATAGCCCGACATGGGGCTCAAACTCACGGACTGTGAGATCGTGACCTAAACCGAAATCAGACACTTAACCGTCTGAACCACCAAGGGGCACCTTGATGTGACTTTGGATAGTGTAGTCACTACCATGATTGCATACATTATACCTGAATCCTTGTCCACAAACTGTAATTTAGGATGCATCACTATATTGAGGTATTCTAAAAGAGCTATTTTCTACTTAATTCGGTAAGCTGTATTTTCCATCCTAGTATGAGTGCCAGTGTTCTAAAATGTTTCCTATGTGTAAAGAGGATACAGGATGTATAGCGATACTGTATTGTTAAGGCATACTCTTTGAGAAGGGAACTCCTAGAAATGTTTGGTCCCCAAAAAGACCTGTATCTATGATCTAGATATCAGGGGTAAACAGGATTCTCAAGTATCCCTTTTAGAGGAAAGGTCAGGTAGGGTATTTCTTGGCTTTAAAGCTCTCAAAGAGTTTGCCTCTAATCTTAGAAGATGAATTTTAATATGAAAAGTACAACTTAGTTATGCCCCAACACTTCACTCCATCTTGTAGGTTCAGCCTCATCCCCCAGACAGGGCTGATTTTTTTTTGTCTGTAGTAGGGCCTGTATGAAGAGTTTAGAAGCAGAAAGCCATTAGACTCAACTTTAGGCTTGGCTTGTGTTCAGTCTGGTTCTCCTCTTGGTGCCCTAGTTGCCTGGAAACTGGATTCCTGCCTTGCTCATCTGTGATCACTTCTCTGCTGGGTATCCCAGTTTGCTTTCAGATACAACGTACTCCCTTTGAATTCCTTGTTCTCCTTTTCATCAGACCACTTGTGCCCATAATGCCTTCCAACTTGCCCTCCACCCAGATCCTATTTTCGCTTTCAACTTTTGGCTTATAATGGTATCCTCCCCCCACCCCAACTTCATCGTGTAGGCTCTTTTCATTTCAGATCTTCTAGACTCAGGCCCTCTTTTACCATCTTATCATTAACTGAGTCTTTTTTTCTTCTGTATTCTGATCAGTGTGGAATTTCAAGTCAAACCTTCCAAAGTCTGTCTTGTCAGACTGCTTAATTTTATGGTGAAAATATTTTTTCTTTGTCAAATGTCATAATTTGGTATGATAGCATCATTCCCCAAGGAACTGGGGTTTTCATTAGGAGCTCACACATGCATTGCTGGCTGTGCATTTTAAAATATTATTCTTTGTATCAAAGCACCAACTTCATTGTTTCCCTCTCCAGGGCATCACTTTTTGTTATCCTGATAACCACTCGTCTCATGGTTTCAGATCCAAGTATATATATACACGTATGCCTGGTCTATGGCTGAAGAATTAAAAGCTTTTACATATTATGCGGTTTAGCCAGGGACACATTGGAAAGCCAGAGATGAAACTAAGGATAGGACTCTACTTTTGCTAATCTTTGGTTCCTGTAGCCCTCTTGATGGAAGAACATTAACACAAAATCCACTATGTGGGGTGGTGCTTAAGCTGATCTTGATTCCCTATCTTTTGCCTCAGGAAGATTGTCTCTGTAGGCTCTGTAAGCTACGACCTAATTTTCATGATCTCTTTTTCCTATAGCTGAGAAGTAACTTTATCTGCCACAGGGCTGATGTAGTTGCTGTTGGGAGCTTAGGGAACCTGGGTTGTAGGGAAATGAGAATTCTTCTTGGGCTGTGAGAGTAGGAGAGAATGTTCAAATATGTGAATGATTACAACCTAGATTTTCAGGAAAGGTATCCAAAAACTAACTTTGGAGAACTAGGGTGTAAACTTTTTGAAATATATGCATTTATTTTTTTAATTTTTTTTCAACGTTTATTTATTTTTGGGGCAGAGAGAGACAGAGCATGAACGGGGGAGGGGCAGAGAGAGAGGGAGACACAGCATTGGAAACAGGCTCCAGGCTCCAAGCCATCAGCCCAGAGCCCGACACGGGGCTCGAACTCCCGGACCGCGAGATCGTGACCTGGCTGAAGTCGGATGCTTAACCGACTGCGCCACCCAGGCGCCCCAAAATATATGCATTTAAAATCAGGTAGTGAGGACATTAATCGCATGTTCTTTATTAGGTCTAATGCTTTTTTTTAAATAACAAATAGTGTGTAATACCATTTTTTGTGTCCTAAAATAGCTATATGCTCTATGAATTTTATATTTAAATATTTATAACAAATGCATAACCCAGTCATAATGCATTGTTATAATGCCTTATCTATAATATGAAGTAAAAATAATTTCAGTAAACTAACATGTAAATCAATGTGTAAATACTTGAACACAGCTATCCTGGGAGATCCAATTTAAGATGTGTGTATTCATATTTATATAAAATCATGGAATGTACCAATCTCTGGTGCAGACTGACATAAATGTATTCTGTTGATTTAAACATAGCCCACAGCAGGATTTTCCTAACTAGCAAATAGCTGTTAATGTTTCTAAAAATATGGTCTTTCCTGAATTTGCATAGTAGTTGTATTTTCGAAAAACTGTGGATATATTTAAACCCCTGCAAAAATGCTTGTATATAAACTTAGTATTAGGTTCTAGTAAGTTTTTTTCTCTTCTGTGGATGTCCTGGAGGATGTCTGCAGCCCCAGGACCATCCTTCATGTAGATCATTTAGCATTACTATCCCCTGCTTCTCTAATACCAGCTATGCCCCTTCACTCCCATGTCATTGGGACAACCGTCAGTAACCATTTTAAAATGTTCCTCAATGAGGGTGGTCTGTGGCCTTCTTAGAGACCCTGTGCACCAGTCATTGGGGTGGTGATGCATCCCTGTAGATGAGCTTCCAACCTCAAATAATAGGTTCGTTCGGGTCTTTTCTGACTTCTGCTAGGTTTCTGGCCATTTATATTCTTGGTGCTGCTGATATTATACTCAGAAAATAAAGTTGGACTAAACCCATTCTAGTCAAGGGTCCATTCTGGTCATGGAACCAGGAAGAATGGGTTCTGAAATACTTCTGGCAAGGAAGGGATAGTCCTCAGCCCTTTAAATTAGTAGTTGTAGTTCAAATGCCGGTCGCAGTCGGTGTGACAAATGGGTGTTGGCTTCATCTGTCTCCCACTCCAGGGCAGGAGTGGAAAAGACAGATTTTTTTTTTTTTCCCTCTAGCCCTGTGGTTCACGAATATGGCTGCATATTAGAATCACTTGGTAAGCCTTGAAGCAAAGCCAGGTCTACACCAAGTGAATCAGAATTCTGGGGCTTACCCTGGATATTTAAGCTCTCCAG
This sequence comes from Prionailurus bengalensis, assembly GCF_016509475.1. Lineage (NCBI taxonomy): Eukaryota > Metazoa > Chordata > Mammalia > Carnivora > Felidae > Prionailurus > Prionailurus bengalensis. The sequence goes on along the minus strand of NC_057348.1, from coordinate 139,788,011 downwards.
ACAGTTTGGTCAGTCATGGTTAGAGGGGACTTCTCCATCAGCTCTTATTCCAATTAACTAGGCTGGTGCCTTGTCCAGTCTAGCACTTTGATGTTCTGGCAAGATCTTTGGCTAATCGATATATCAAAAATGTGCTGGTTTTATCGATAAAAAGTTTTATTCATTTGGTAAGCAAATACCACAGATCTAGGACTTGAGGATTCACACTGACTGAGAAAGTAACCTGTCCTGAGGGAGGAACACAAAGGAGCAGTCAGTTCTCCAAGGCACCATCAGAGTTGACTTCTTGGAGGAAGTGAAATTAGAGCAGCAGGTTGAAAGGTGAATAGATCAATATGTGAGTGAGAGGGATTCAGATGGGATTAGCTGTAAGGGTACCAGGACATGAAGTGGCACATTGTGTGTGGGGGGCAGCTTTGGGGAAAGGCACATAGCAAGAGATGAAACTTGGTTAGGTGGGTGGGAACTGGGTACGCGGAGCCTTTTGCAGGAGTTTGGGCTTTATTCTGTAAAGCGAGACCTAGTGAAGGCTTGCACGGAGGAAAAATATGAGGTGAGTTCTTTGTAAAAAGAGCATTCTGGAAAACCTAATGAGAATAGTTTAGAGGAAGGCAGAGGTGAGTGAGTGGGAAGGTCCTGGCAGAATTCGGACAACCTGAAGTAAGGTAGTAGCTGTGTAGGTAGGTAGAGATACTGTTGGGATGATCAACACATCCCATCTGTGTTGGGATGTTGGGGTTTGATCAGAGATCCAGTCAGTAGGAGAGTGGAGTCGAAGGGATTTACGGTGACTCCTCCCTTTTACATTTGAGCGACTGGGTGGGCAGTGATGGTATTTCCTTCTAAAATGTTCCCTTTGAGGTCGATGATCCAGGCATCTTGATGGGACTCGCTGGCTCTTGAGGTGTGGGCTGACTCAAACTAAGCCCTTAGGAAGGTGAGAAGCTAATAGCATGTAAATAGAGATTTTGATAAGCATTGCAAAGGCAACTGATGAATTTCCTTTGAAAATAGGCTTCTGTCTGGTTAGAGGAGGCCATTCACTACATCGGAGTTAGCTTGCCCAGTGGCCAGGTATCTTTGGAGGCTGTCCCGTGGGGCTACCAGACACTGTCACTGATAGTACATCTCAAATTTGTCACCTGTTTCTATCAAATATCCCTTCATCTCAAAGTTTGGTTGTAACTTTGACAGTAGACCGTGACACTTCAGAGGTCAAGGTAGTGGTGTGAGCAGATTAGTTACCTTCCTTCTCAACTTCCCATTTTGATGTTTTCCTGGCTTTTTCTGTTATGGCAGATACGTGGGTAATTCTGTGGCCTGCTTTCTCCATCCTTCTATATTGTTGAAGGAGAATTTCGTCCTGCTTTTGGTAGGAAAGAAAAAATAACCCATCTAGTACATTGAGTACAGGCTCTTGCTAGTGTGTGTTCAGAATGGGAATCCGGTATCTGGTATTAGAAAGCACTGTTCTTAATGAAGCCTTTTGTTTTTCCAGTTTGGTATCCTTAGCTAGCTGTAAAAAGAAAAAAAAAAAACCCAGAAAAACAAAAGGTTGGGGGAGGTAACAATCTCTTAAGTAATTTACTCATGGGATTGTAAAGCATTGTTTTCCTTTGTGCCTTCTTCCACATATAGTTACAATTGATTTTTATTTTTGCTCCATTAGAAGTGTTTAAAAACAACCCCCACAAAATTTTGCTTCAGTGGTGGCTACTGAAAGGCTTAAGTTATCTAGCTTATTTCCTTTAGTTATCTTGACAGCAAAAATGTTCTCAAACTGAGAATTGACTGGGCCCTTACTGGATAATCTAGAACATGTGTTTTTTCCCTTTCCTACCTGTTTGTATCTTAGTCTGGAAATTTAAAGACCACTGTATCCTATGTTAACACATACCATTTTTAACATATATATTCACATGCTTATAACTTTAACATACAAAGAATATGTACTTTATTTTTCTGATGCCATTCTGTAAGCATTATCTAGTTGACTTTATAATCTTAGTATCTCTCCCCCCCCCCCCCATTGTCACTTTTTGGTATGTAGGATTGTGACTATTGTTAAATGAGTGTCCATTTTCGACATGGTTAAAGAGGAATAGAAAGCGTTTCAGATGGTCAGGAGCCTTCCACCAGGTTTCAGGGCATTGTGTGAAACTGGCACGAACAATGCTGCAAATCAGAATTCGAAGCAGAAGAGCAGTCCTGAGGCTGGGCTCACCCTGTCCTACCAGATTGTTGCTCCTTTAGACTCCCCTTCCACCCTTTCTCACCATGCTTTCTGCCCCAGAAGTGGACCTGCTTGGACTCTTGCTCTCAGGCTTCTGATTAGGTTTGGCTCTTGGGAACCTGGCTGAAGCTGGGAGGGTCGGGGGAGGAAAGAAGTCCCAAGTATTCCTGCTCCCTCCCTGACCCCCAAGGTCCTCTGGAGTGGGCTGTGCTCCTTAGAGCTCACAGCTCTCCACGAAGCAACCATTTCTTTTCTTTTACATTTATTTATCTCTGAGAGACAGAGCACAAGTGGGGGAAGGTCAGAGAGAGAAGGAGACACAGAATCCGAAGCAGGGTTCCAGGCTCTGAGCTGTCAGCACAGAGCCTGATGTGGGGCTCGAACCCACAAACTGTGAGATCATGACCTGAGCCGAAGTCGGTTGCTTAACCAACTGAGCCACCCAGGCACCCCCCACAAAGCAACCATTTCTGTGGCTGTTTCTCAGACTGACAATAACTGCTCCTTCACCTACTTCTAAGCTAGGAGTGGTCACGGCCCAGCCACTGTCAGCCTAGGGCAGGGTTCTGTTACACTCCCACCTTGTAAATCACCCTTATTAAATTCTGTTACTACATTCTGAGTGTCCCATCTTTTTCTTCTTGGGACCCTGAGTGAAGGACTGGTCATACTGGATAGTTGGCTTGTAGTACAAAGTTCTTAGTAGGAACTAGGCTTTGGAAATTTGGAATTAATGGACTCAGCCTTGAAGATCTTCAGTTCTTCCTGTTTACATTGGTTTTGGGAGGAATAGTTGAGAATCCAAGTCAGCCTGGGGAAAAAAGGTCTGCTTTTCTTTGCTATTTTATGATGGGTGGAGAGGTTCTAGGTTGTTTGGTTTTGTTTTTCCCTGTAATCAGATATATTTTTTGATTCTTCCTACTCTTAACATACTCAACTTGCATTTTCACCTCTTTCATAAATTGGCTTAAAATTTATGGTTGCTGTAACTTGCTTTATGCTACAAGGTAGGTTTATTTTTTTAAAATGTTTATTATGTTACATAAAACTAAATATATATTTATAGTATATATATTCTCATGTTTATTTTTAAGAGGCAGTGTGAGTGGGGAAGGGGCAGAGAGAGGGGGGACACAGAATCTGAAGCAGGCTCTAGGCTCTGAGCTGTCAGCATAGAGCCCAACGCGGGGCTTGAACCCATGAACCGTGAGATCGTGACCTGAGCTGAAGTCGGACGCTCAACCGACTGAGCCACCCGGGCACCCCTTCAGGGTAGATTTGAAAAGTTTTCTGTGGTGCTATGTTATCTAAGTTATTAACTTTTCTTAAATCCTTGAGCTTGATACCAAATTTCATACATTAAATTACATATAATTATGTCTTTCCTGAGACTTCTAATTCTTTTGCCTCAATCTGCTTTAATTTTATGATTGTTTTAATGGTAGTTTGTAATGTAAAGGTGGGGCTAACTGTCCTGTCCCTTTCATGTTGGAGTACTTGACAACATATTCTTTGAAAATAAGTTTTGATTTATTTAGTGAATACATTTGTTATCACGTGTGTCTACAAGTGTACATGTACTGTCAGGTGTCATTTGTATACTTTGCAATTGTAATGTTGACCATTTCCCCCCAGAATCTTCACCCTAAACAAATGGTTTAAAGAGTTTTATACAGTTTAAATTTGGGTGCCTGGGTGGCTCTGTTGCCTAAGCATTTTCTTTTAATTAAAAAAAATATATATTTTTTTTAACGTTTATTTATCTTGAGACAGAGCATGAACAGGGGAGGGTCAGAGAGAGAGGGAGACACAGAATCTAAACAGGCTCCAGGCCCTGAGCTGTCAGCACAGAGCCCGACGCAGGGCTCGAGCTCATGGACCGTGAGATCGTGACCTGAGCCGAAGTCGGACGCTCAACCCACTGAGCCCACCCAGGCGCCCCATGGCCTAAGCATTTTCACTCTTGATCTCCGCTCAGGCCCTCATCTCAGGGTTGAGTGTTTAAGCTCTGTCCTGGGCATGAAAGCTATTTAAAAAAAGAAACCAAACCCAAAACAAGTTTAAACTGCAGTATAAGCATTGGAAGGAATTTTTTATTGCTAAATGATGCCCGTAGATTACTGCATATAACCTCTAGCATGGCATTCTACAAAACAGCATTGATAAGGTTGATACCGATAGACTGGTTCTGTATTTTCTGGAACGTTAATCACAAAGAATTGATGTTTTTGCAGTTGTTTTCATAAAGGAATATTACAGGAATGTTACATAACTTTTAGGTACATAAATTTTATACCTTGATATATGGGCATGAAAATTTTATTATATACGTGACTTCTTTAGTAAAGATTATCTTTTCTGTAGATCTGCCAATGTATCAATTCATATACTTTGCTATTTCTTATCATTGTATTAAGAATTTCCAAAGGGGGCATTAATGGTAGTAGGCCTTTTTTAAAAATCTATTTGAAGAGAAGGTCTCCACTCTGAAGTATTCTGTGGCTTTTTGTTTAGCGTGATACATTTTATTCTGTTTATCAACTTCTAAAAGGTTTTAACTCAGAAAAATGGAAAAATTGTTTTTATGACTACCCTCCCCCCCAGATACTTGTTATAGTAGCAAAGCCCCTCAAAAGGTGGAGGGTGCCACTGTGTGTCTTTCTCAGTTTATGGTACCTGGCTATTTTTGGGTAATTCTTCCATTGGTTTTAGGTATGGTGGTAGTAGACTCTCGGGCTGTGTTGAGCATCTATGCTGTGTACCGGTATCTCCCTTAAGGAAGTTTGACGTGACTGGCACTCTTGAGCCTGCTCTCTGCTCTGGTACAGAGTGGTACAGAGAAGAGCAAGAAAGCCAGAAGGAGTCTAGAATTTGGTGATGGTATACTGCTTATTTTCTTTTCAGTGCTGTTTTGTAGAATGCCATGCTAGATGTTATATGCAGTGATCTATGGGCATCATTTAGCAGTCTTTTATCCAGGATAAAAAATTCCTTGTAATGCTTGTACTGAAGTTTAAACCATTTAGGGTGGAGGTTGTGTGGGGTAATGGTCAACATTATAATTGGTTAAGGGATCTAGAGTTATAAAGTAAATGTATTACACAAATGAGACATGCGTGATACACATATACTTGTATATACATATGACATATTTTTTGGCTGTTGTAATCTTGCAAACCAATTAATAAAACCAAATTTTAACTGAAATTCTCTTATGGGCTTGGATGCCTTGAATCTTTATCTACAACTGAGTTGTTTCAGTAAGCTTGGAAAAGAGAATCCTCTGCATTCTGTAGAAAGTAAATTTTAATAATTTTAGATGTAAGGTAATGCTATCTAAGAATCTAACATAAAATTACTTTCACATACAATATTTACTAAAATGATTACTGGAAGGTTCACTGAACAGATATGGAATGGAGGCACCAATAAATTTCCACTTATGCTTATAAGTAGATCTGAGTAAAGGATCTAAGTCGTCAGTTGGTTTTCTTCATCTTCATTTCTTGTTTTGCCAAAATGTAAAACCAAAGGTGACTTGAATTCCAACACTGAAGGGATTTGTTTTCCTATAGAAGATTTATAAAAATGAATTTGATTATATTTTGGGTTCCTTTTAAAATTGTAACTGACTTGCTTACGTAACTAATGCTTGCCTCCCTCCAGAAAAGTACTCCCTAATCGTCTCCAAGTCCTGGCACACTTAAATGATAATTTGTATAGTACTTCCTGGTAACTGGAAAAGGCTTCCTTCGTTTGGAATTGATGGGACCAGGTGATTCTGGTTGTCCTGGGCCCAGCCTTGTTCCTGGGCCATGGCACGTGTGCCATGGAGGCTCCGGGTAGAGCTCATTATAAAGTTCGGCAGCACAATGAATACATTCTTCAATACGGTTACTGCGAAAGACAGAAAGCACTGTAGGAACAGCTCCACTCATTCGGTTTTGTTGTTCTTCCACGATTCTGACCTAGGTTTTTCACTCTTCTGCTCAAAACCCCAGTGGCTCCCTAATACACTCAAACCACAGGTCTTAAATCACCTGCAGGATCTGTCATCCTTTGACTTCATAGCTTTACCTATCCTTGTTTCTCTGTGTTTTTAACTCCCCACTAGCCTTCTTTGTACTGCCTTCTACATGCTAGGCATGTTCTCCGTGCTGTTTCCTCTACCTGAAATGTTCTTCCCCAGAGAATCAGTATGACCTTCCCAGAGGCCAACTGACCACTCTTTGAAAAATGGATTTGACTTTTGGGTTCCCTGTGCATTATCAACTTCGCTGATAGTGGAACTTGGGTTTATGCTGGTATTTCTGGGAAAAGTCAACTGCAAAATCTACAAGGTTCTCTGCTTGTTGTTCCTGTCGAAACTGAATTCTTGAAGGTCTTTACCACTAAATCTATTGGCCTCTTCAGCTGATGTTTTCCTGCCCTTCTGTAGCATGGGATAATTGCCCTGCTTGTTAAAACCATCTTCTCCTTGAACTTTGGTAATTCTGCCCTTCCCTAGGTTTGTAATGCTTTGATGGTTCTTCAGTTTTCTTTCACCTGGGATTTTTTTCAATTCTTTCAGGGTAATTTCCCAAGGGTTAGACGTGGATTTTCAGTTACTACCCATTTAGTTTTTCTACCTTAACCTTTTCACCTATTCTCACAATGTTATCAACTCTGCCCTTGCAGGCCTATCTTGGTTATTATCTTTGATGGCACTCCTATCTGAACAGTTTATAAGTTTCTTTTAGCCAAATGTGTTTAAGGTAGTCTCTGGTTCCTGGCTCTTTTTCCCTCCATATCCATTCAAACCTTATTTAAGAACAAGCTCAAATCTATTTCCCATCTGAAACCTTCCCAAACACTCAGTCTGATATTTCTTGAATTTGTGTTCTTAGAAAGTCCATAAATTAAGGACTTTTATTGTTAACTTGAAATTTTTTTATTTTATTTTTTTTTAATTTGTATTATCTAATAAACTTTTTATTTTTATTTATTTTTATATATGAAATTTATTGTCAAATTTGTTTCCATACAACACCCAGTGCTCATCCCAAAAGGTGCCCTCCTCAATACCCATCACCCACCCTCTCCTCCCTCCCACCCCCCATCAACCCTCAGTTTGTTCTCAGTTTTTAACAGTCTCTTATGCTTTGGCTCTCTCCCACTCTAACCTCTTTTTTTTTTTTTTTTTTCCTTCCCCTCCCCCATGGGTTCCTGTTAAGTTTCTCAGGGTCCACATAAGAGTGAAACCATAGGGTATCTGTCTTTCTCTGTATGGCTTATTTCACTTAGCATCACACTCTCCAGTTCCATCCACGTTGCTACAAAGGGCCATATTTCATTTTTTCTCATTGCCACGTAGTATTCCATTGTGTATATAAACCACAATTTCTTTATCCATTCATCAGTTGATGGACATTTAGGCTCTTTCCATAATTTGGCTATTGTTGAGAGTGCTGCTATGAACATTGGGGTACAAGTGGCCCTATGCATCAGTACTCCTGTATCCCTTGGATAAATTCCTAGCAGTGCTATTGCTGGGTCATAGGGCAGGTCTATTTTTAATTTTCTGAGGAACCTCCACACTGCTAACTTGAAATTTTTTTAAAACCCTATTGCTGTTGAAGTGAAAGTTAGAGGAAATACCCTCTTGGGCCCACATTAAGTGTATTTAAGCTTAATGTTTAACATTGTAATTCTTAAAACCAAGTTTAGTATTTAAACATAAAGCATGATACATAAACATTTTCCTGTTTCTTGAACTGATTCACAACATTTTAATAAGGTGAAAAAATGGTCCATTTCAGTAGGAATTAAAACATTACAAACCACTAGATACTACTTTCATCTGTTAGCAAAGATTTTGAATACTATAATGGTATGTTATGTTAAAACGTTATCTCATAAAGGGGCGCCTAGGTTGGCTCAGTCCATCTCGGAGCATCTGACTCTTGATTTCGGCTCAGGTCATGATCCCACGGTTTGTGGGACTGAGCCCTGTGTCAGGCTCTGCACTGAGAATGTGGAGCCTGCTTGGGATTCTCTCTCCCCCGCTCTCTCTGCCCCACTCACATTCTTTCTCAAAATAAACTTAAATTATATCATCACAATTAGGGAAAATGGAAATAGAAATGATATGAACAGAACAGAGGCTAGAAGGCATTACGAAAATGTTACTGGTCTCACTGTCCAGGCACAACTATCTTTCCTCCCTGGGTTATTTCCCCCACTTTTTGATCAGCAATATGGTATTTGGACATCTGTTTCCTTTTTGTAGTTAGAGGAGGAGTGTATTCACGTGAGCTAAGGAAAACAAAAGTGAAGAGAAATGCCGTTATTTCATCATGAAACTAATAAAAAAATTAAGACTTTCATTTTTTATAGCAGTGTTAAGTGCACAAAACTGAGGGGACATACAGAGGTTGCCTGTACACTGTATGACTTCCCCATTGTCCACATCCCCCACCAGATGGTACGTTTGTTACCACTGATAAACCTACGTTGGCACATCATAATCACCCAAAGCCCATGGTTAATTTTAGGGTTCACTCTTGGTGTTGTCCATTCTATGGGTTTGAATACAGGTATATTATGTATCCACCATTTTGGTATCCTACTTGGTAGTTTCACTGCTAAAATTGTCTTTTTATGATCCGGCAGTCTCCCATTCTCTGTATTGGAATGGCTTGCTTTCATGACCGACGAAGATTTGGGTAATGTTTGTGTAGATCTCACTATGTTATGGCAATTTCCATATCGTACTGTGATTTCTTGGCTTCTCTGGGGATAGCCAGCTATGGTTTTGAATTACTAATTTGTATAGCAGCATTTGAACATCTATTCAGTTTACATCTGTGAGGTTTACTTCAGTTGCCTTGCAGTGGTAGGTAGAACCAGACCACAATATTGTCATCTGTTCCCACGGTTATACTGGTAGGTTTCTGGTAACACAGGCAGAGTAGGTCTGTTTATGTTCCATTTCTTCAGATGGAAGATCAGACCCAGGAAAATAAGCCCTTTTTCTATTTCCAGATGATTTCTGATCAAGCATAAATAGACTTTGAAAATCTGTATGCTACATTTCTCTTGAGCAAGTATTAGCAAAGGGCCATGTATGAAACCAGGTCTCTCTACGCTGTTTCAGGATTCAAGTTCACACTTCTCATTTAGTATACATGTGTGCACACATGTGTGGTTCACAACATGCTTTTTATACTTAAGCTTTTTTAAGTCCATGATCTTGGAAACTGTGGACTTAAGGAAATCTGATGTTTTGAGGGAATTAACATTATGTGTTTACATGCCACCTACCACCGGAATAGAGTTCCCTTAATGACCACTCTGGTATTTGTTCCTTTATTTTTATTTTTATTTTTTTATTTTTGAGACCATGAGCAGGAGAGGGGCAGAGAGAGAGAGAGACAGACAGAATCTGAAGCAGGCTCCAGGCTCTGAACTGTCAGCACAGAGCCCAGTGTGGGACTCGAACTCAGCCATGAGATCATGACCTGAACTGAAGTTGGACACTTAACCAACTTAAGCCACCTAGACACCCCAGGACTGTTATTTCGTGTATGCATCCTAACAATGCTTGGCACATAAATATTTTTGAATGATTTTAGAGTGAAATACATACTTCTATATAAATCCATCTATTACCAAAGAGGGACAGTATTTTATAGCATGATTGATGTTGGCATTTATGGTCTCTAACCAGAATGGGACCATTCCTTTATGGAATGCTGACCTAGAGCTTTCCTTACATACTATATTGGCATCCCTTTTTCTGGAAAGATTTTCATTTTTCAAAGGGGAAAGATAACTTACTACAAGCTTCAGTCTATTTTATGTGAGAGTAGAGCTACAGTGACAATCCCTATGTATGCTTTGTGTGTGTATGTGGGGGGGGGGGTCTCTGATCAACTTTTTAAATTGCTAATATTGGAAAGGGCTCTTTAATCTTTGGCAGAATTGCTTGAGGGTGAGGAGTTTGAGTTCAGGCTTTTGGCCCCTACTGAGGTGGAGAGTTAAGTTTATGTGATTGAAATTTTACTGGCAATAATTCCAGGGACCTCCTTTAAACTGCCCCCTACTGCCAGACAACATCCCAACAGGAATACAGGAATTGAAGTACATCCCCATTTGGGAAATAACTCCTATATCTTCAGTCCTCTTTTTTTTTTTTTTTTAAGGTAAAAGCCTGTAGAATTCACAATAAAATATAAACATCACAGGTTCTAATGAAAATCCATAATTGAATATACTGATGGTTTTTGAAGACTGGAATGTATCAATTTTTCTTGTAGAAATAATAAAGGGTTGCTTTGCTATTTTACCCCACAAATAACACCAGTTAGGGCATGATGTTTTGTTGCATGAAGTGATGATGTAATATAGGTATGAGTCCCTTATGTTACTTGATCATGTAATGTTGGACTTGGTTTTCTTTTTGTAACAAGAAGATCTGAATAATAGCCCCATTGATCACTTTCAGCGGGAAGAAGGAAGAGGAGGCCTGTTTCCTAGTAGGTCACTGAATTTTGTGTGGTATTACTACTTCCTCCAGCCTAGGTTCTAAATTTCTCCTAGAAAAGCCTAATAATATGGCCCTCAGATTTTTTACATTTAAAAGATTATGGGGCACCTGACTGGCTTAGAGCATGTGACTCGACCTCAGGGTCGGGAGTTCAAGCCTCACTTTGGGTGTGGCACCTACTTAGAAAAAAACCCAACATCAGATTTTTTTTTTTTTAATTTCCGCTTTAATCCCGTGGTGGTTCTTTGTTTTTTTATCATAAGCTCTGTTCACTGGAAGTCCTGATTGCATTCTTTTAATGACCTATTGTGAGTACTTTCTTTTGAATTTCATGGTGTTATAGTTGGAATTTATAAATGGAAAACATGAAACTTTTTTTTTCTTAAATAGAATGGAGTTATTTTATAGCTGAAGGGGATATGTAATTATTGGACTTGGAACTATCTTTAGCCTTCTTTTACAGTATGAATTGCTTGCTTTATGATTAATCTTTTTGCTTCAGTGTTTTCTGAAGAACCTCCTAAATAGGAATTGAAGATCTTCCAGTGTCCAGAGACCGTTCTTTTTTTGCAGTTATTACAAATTGAAGACTACAAATTACTGAAAAAAATACTGAGCCTGGCTCATCTCTTTTTCCTCTTATGCACTATATATGGGAGAAGTTAAATTTCTTATTTTGGTACTTCTTATTTTTAAATTACTGCACATTCAGAATAGTCTGTCTCTGCAGACCTTTTGAAATTGGTGGGATTGGCATCTTCTTTTTTTTTTTTGGTATCCTAATGCTAATAAGGTTTAACTTCCTGCTATTTCTATAGCACTGTCAATAAATGGAATGCCACTTTTTTAAACCTCACTTAAAATAGAATCCTTATTCTATAGATTTTACACTTTGCCTTTTAATCTTGCAGTAGACATTACTCTCCTGTGATTTTTCTGAGTCTGCAGTGTAGTGACGAGTTAGCAGGGACTATGGAGACCAGACTGTCTCAATTTTGATGATTCTGCCTCTTACCGGCTGTGTGGACTTGGGCTGGGCTAGTTAACCTTTCTGTGTCTAAATTATTCTCACCTTGAAACGGGGATAATAGTTCTTTCCTGTACTTTTATATATAGTGATCACTGTAGTGAAGTACAACGGATAGTTGTATGCCTCATTCTGTGTATTCATAAGTACTTTTTTTTGTGTGTGTCACAATACTTGAAAAGGTATCTGCTCTTGTGCTGTTTTGAATGAGCTTGGCCTAAATGAATTATAATCTTATTGTCAAATTTAGAGATATTAGAGGCCCCTTTTAAACAGTTTTGTAAAAAGAGGTGCATCTTCTCTGTAGGGTAAAGACTTCAAGCTGTGTTTTAGAAGTGCTTAAAATATATTTAATACATGAAATAAGCTAAAGGCTTAAGGTTACTTAGGAGTGAAATATTTATGTACCAGTTGACCTCTATAGTAAGGTTTTCCTGTAAAACTTCTGTCATGCTTTCTTCACATGAGACAAAAGATAGTTGAATCCATCTACCAGTCGCACGTGACTCTTCATAGGGTAATTGAAAATATAGAAAGTGGCTTTTGCATGCAAGGTAGGAATGTGGGAGGTTGACCTTGTAATGCCATTCACGAGGTTTCTTCTTGCAAAACATTGAACAAAACTGATCCAGTATTCCTTCAGAGTGCAAAGGGAAGAAAATTTCTAAGTTTGGCTTTTGGATTCTCTGCTTCACTCTTTTGCTGAAGGAAAACAACACGTTAGCCTAATGCAAGTAGTATATACATTATAATCACCTGAAGACGTGATGGGTAGAATCGGTGGGTTGGACAGTGGAGAATAGTGCTGTTTGACCAAAAACACCTAGGTGTTCTGATGGCAGACCTCAGTCTGAATGCTCCCATAAAGTTCATAGTATTTCCTAATATTTTTAATGGCTGGGGAATTTACAGTGTTGTATTTCATTCTGGGTATCGGTGATGTGTGTCTTTTTCTGTTTTTATGGTTGTTGCTAGAAGTTTAACAAACTTATTCCCCCCACCCCCTCAAAAACCAGCTTTTTATTCCATTGATCTTTTCCCTCTGTTGATTTCCTATTTTCAATTTCATTAGCTTTTGCTTTTCATTTCCTTCTACTTAGATTGGATTTATTTTGTTCTTTCTCGGTTCTTGAGCTGAGAGCTTAAATTAAGACTTCTAAAATCTATACATCTAGTGCTATAAATTTTGCTCTCAGCAATGCTTGTGTCTAATCTAGATATATTGTATACTCATTCGGTTTAACATTGGTTTATTTTTAAAAATTCATTAGGGAGGGTACGCAAGTCGGGGAGGTGGCAGAGGGGGAGAGAATCCTAAGCAGGCCCCACACTCATCACAGAGCTTGATCTCACTACCCTGGGATCATGACCTGAGCTGAAATTAAGGGTCAGACACTCAATCTACCGAGCTGCCCAGGTGCCCCTCTTGTTTAAAAAAAAAAAAAAAAAAAAAAATTGAGACCCTCTTCGATCCACTTGTTTAGAAGTGTATTGCTTGGTTTTCAGCTGCTTGGAAGTCTTCCTGTTGTCTTTGCTATTGATTCCTAGTTCGGTCCTATTTTGGTCAGATAAAATAGTCTGTATGATATCATTAGTTCTTTTAAAGTTTTTGAAGTTTGTGGCTCAGGATACGGTCTATCTCGATATGTGCTCTGATGTCACTCGAATGTATTCTGCTGTTGGGCAGAGTGTTAACATTAGATTCTCCTAGTTGAAGGTATTGAATCCTGTATGTTTTCTAGTAACTTAGTTCATCTCCAACTGTAATGGTAGACGTGTATATTTTGAGTTTTAGTTCTGCTTTACATATTTTGCAGCCTTGTTTTTTGGTGCATGCACATTTAGGTCACCTAGGCCATCTTGGTGGATTGACTTTTTCCCATTATGTAATATCCCTTTGTCTACTAATTTTGCTCTGAAGTTTGTTGTATCTGATAGTCCTAATTACCTTTCACCAATGTTTGCATGATATCTTTTTCCTTCCATTTCCTTTCAATTGCCTGTGTCATATTTGAAGTGAGTTTATTGTATGCAGTATATAGTTGGGTTAGGGTTTTTAATCTGTCAGTCTGTCTTTAGTATATTTAAACCATTTATATTTAATATAACCATTTATCTGTTAGGGCATAAGTCTGCCATTTCATTTTGTTTTCTCATTTTCACTTAGTCTTGACTTCCTATGGGTTATTTTAATATAGGTTAAAATTATGATAATATCTACAATGAGTGTATCTTTATGGCCTTCTAAGAGGTTGCTCTAGGTATTACCTAAATACCCATAAATTCTTACAGTCCACTAGTATCACCTTTTTACTAGTCCTTTTGAAATATAGACTCTTTTTATATTTCAAAACACTTCTATTCCAGTGTGTGTATTCACACACATACACCACATCTGGATCCACTCATCTGTCAGTGGGCACTTATGTTGCTTCTGTATGTTGGCTATTGCAAATAATGCTGCAATAAACACAGGGGTGCATGTACTTTTTGAATTAGTGTTTTTGTGTTCTTTGGATAGATACCCAATAATGGGATTATTGGATCATAGGGCATTTCTATTTTCAACTTTTTGAGGAATTTACATACTGTTTTCCACAGTGGCTACCCCAGTTGGCTTGCATTCCCACCAACCGTACACGAGGGCTTCTTTCTTTCCTTTCACATTTTTGTGAACACGTGCTATTCTTTTTTAATTTTAGCCATCCTTACAGGTGTAAGAGATCTCATTTTGGTTTGGACTTGAAATTCTCTGTGGAGTAGCTTTTCCTGTGTCTAGCCATCTGAATGTTGTCTTTGGAAAAATGTCTATTCAAGTTCTCTGCCTGTTGGATTGATGTGTTTTGTTTTTGGTGTTATGTAAGATCTTTATGTATTTTGGATATTAACTCCTTATCATAAATACTGTGCAAATATATTTTCCTGTTCAGTAGGTTGCCATTTTGTGTTGTTGTTGATGATTTTCCTTCATTGTGTGAAAGCTTTTTATTTGGATATAGTCCCAGTAGTTCATTTTTTGCTTTTGTTTCTCTTGCCTTAGGAGACCTATCTAGAAAAATGTTGCTATGACTGATGTCAGAGAAATTACTGCTTGTATTGTCCAGTTTTATGGTTTCATGTCTGACATTTAAGTCTTTAATCCATTCGGAGTTTATCTTTGAATAGGGTTTTAAAAAGTAGTCCAGTTGGAATTTTTTTTTCCATGTAGCTATCCTGTTTTCCTAGCACCATTTATTGAAGAGACTTTTCCCAGTTGTATAATCCTGCTTCCTTTGCCATAGATTGACCATATAAGCATGGGTGTATTTTTGGGCTCTATATTCTGTTCTGTTGATCAGTGTTTCTGTTCTGTAACAGATCCAGACTGTTTTGATTATTACAGCTTTGTGGTAGATTAGGAAATCTGGAACGGAGATTTTTGGCTCTGTTCTTTCTCAGGATTGCTTTGGCTATTTGTGGTCTTCTGTGGTTCCATACAAATTCTAGTATTCTGTGAAAAATGCTGTTGATACTTTGAGAGGATTGCATTAAATCCTATAGATTGCTTTGGGTAGCATAGACATTTGACCAGTATTCTTCCAATCCATGGGCATGGAAAATCTTTCCATTTGTGTCCTCTTCACTTTCATGAGTGCTAGAGTTCTCAGGGTACAGATCTTTCATCTCCTCGGTTACATTTATTCCTAGGTGTCTAATTCTTCTTGGTACTATTCTAAATGGAATTATTTCCTGGATTTATTTTGCTTTGTTATTTGTGTACAGAAATGCTACTAATTCCTGGGTATTAATTTTGTATCCTGCAGTTTTACTGAATCTTAGTTTTTCATGGCGTCGATAGCGTTTTCTATATAGAGGATGTTACACAGCCATGAAAAGGATGAGCTCTTGTTAATTGTGACAACACTGATGGACCCAGAGGGTATTATGCTAAATAAGTCAGACTGAGAAAGACCAATACCATGTGATTTCACTCCGGTAGAATCTAAAAAGAATCAGACTTCTAAATACAGAGAGCAAACTCAAGGTTGCCTGAAGGAAGAGGGTGGGGTTTATAGGCTAATAAGGTGGAGGTGGTTTTACAGTTATGGAATGAGTAAGTCATGGAAATGTGCACAGAATAGGGAATACAGTCAGTGATATTGGAGTAGTATCCTGTGGTGACAGATGGTAGCTACTTGTGAATGTAGCATAGAGAAGTTGAATCACTATACACCTGAAACTAATGCAACACTGTCAACTATACTGAAAAAACAAAATGAAGCAATTAAAAATATTTTTATACATAACATTGGAATGATATGAAACAGTGTTTTGCTTTAACCATCAAAAAACATAATTTAGAAATCTGAAAAGGAAGAAAGCTTATTATGTTTACCTGTGTTTTGGTTTATTTGGTTTTTCTACCAAATGTTTTCTAGAAAACACTTCAGTTGCTTTTAAAGTAGGTTTGCTTGTGAAAAGTCCTGGGTTTCATTTATCTGAGAAAGTCTGGATATCCCTTCTATTTCCTGAGGACATGTTGGATATAGGATTGTAGGTTTGCCATTTATTTCTACTTTTGCATAACACTCAACTCTGGCTTCCATGGTTGCTAATAAGACACATATTTTCAATAAAGTATGTCATTTTTCTTAGCTGCTTTACAGATTTTGTTTCAGAAGTTTAATTATTATGGGTCTTGGCATGGATTTCTTCGGGGTTATCCAGTGTTTGGGGTTTTCTTGGTTTCTTGAATCCATAGGTTTGTGTCTCCATGGCAAATTTGGAGAGCTTTCAGCCATGATTCAGTACTTTTTCAGACTCCCCCTTGTTTCTCTTTTCCTGGGATTCCATTGACAGAAAAGCTAGATGATTATTAACCCATAGGTTGCTGAGACTGTTGATTTTTTTTTTTCTCTTGTTCATACTGGGTATTTCCTATTCTGCTTTCTAGTTCATATTCTTTCCTCTGTTGCCTCCACTCTGTCATTGAATTCATTCACGGAATTTTAAATTTTGGTTGTATATTTCCTTTAAAATTCCCATTTGTGTTTTCCCTTGCTGAGGCTTAATTTCTTTGAGGCTCTTTTTTTTTTTTTTTTTTTTTTGGATGGGTTTTAATAAACATAATTGTTCTTTGAAGTATTTTTATGATGGCTGCTTTAAAATCTTTGTCAGGGGCGCCTGGGTGGCTCAGTCGGTTAAGCGTCCGACTTCAGCTCAGGTCACGATCTCACGGACCGTGGGTTCGAGCCCCGCGTCAGGCTCTGGGCTGACGGCTCGGAGCCTGGAGCCTGCTTCCGGTTCTGTGTCTCCCTCTCTCTCTGCCCCTCCCCCGTTCATGCTCTGTTTCTCTCTGTCTCAAAAATGAATAATCATTAAAAAAAAAAAAATCTTTGTCAGTTAAATCTGATGTCTGTCATTTCAGTGTTGGCATCTGTTGATTGTCCCTTCAGTTTCCAGTATTCCTGGTTCTTGGTTATGACTATTTTTCTATTGAAACCTGGATCTTTTTGTGTCATGAAAGACTATGGTGGTGGTTAAACTTTAAGTGCTTGTGTTTGCTGCTGGCAGAGAGCAGGGGATACTGCCTCATTGCTAGCAGGGGGAGCTAGAAGTCTAGATTCTTCAGTGAGCCTCAGTTGACCTGTGAGTGGGGGTTCTTAATTGTTGGGTGGGGTGGAATTTTTGCCTTTTCTCTCCATGGACCCCGTGGTGTTTCTGCTGGTTGATGGTGAAAGTCTTTAGTCTGCACTAGGCCACCTCTGTCCCTACCTGAGTGGGAGGGATGTCACCTTGTGGGGGGGCTGAAGTCCAGGCTTACCGTGTTGCTTCTAGTGATTGAGGAAGAAGGGTGCTCATCATTGCCCAGTAGGCTTTAATCACACCTTCCCTCACTTACTCCGTGGTCTCTGGCACAACCTAGGCAGGAGTGTTTCAGGTGTTCAAGTCTCTAGAGAAAGTAGAATTCCTGACCTTTGTTGGCTTGGGTGGTGGAGATGAGGTAGGTTTGGTTATTTCTTGTGTTTGTGTATGTGTGTGTGTGTGTGTGTGTGTGTGTGTGTGTGTGTGTGTGTGTGTGTGTGTTTAGGCCATAACAACTGTATTCCAAATGTTTTCTGTCTAATCAAGTTGCCTGTTTGCTAGTATTTTGGTTATCTGGAGAAGCCTTTTGTCAGGGCTTTTTTTTGGGTTGGGCCATTTGTTTTTAGGTGTCCTAAATCTTTAGCTCCAAATCTGGAATATAAGAGGCAGAACCAAACAGTGTTATTTCTTGGTTCCCAGCTTTCTTCTTTCTCTTTAATATTCTTATCCTTGTTTTATAAATCCAAGATTTTCTGTTGTACTTAATGGGAGGAATAGGGAAAAGGACATCTACTCAGTTGTTCCAGAAGCAGCAAAAGTACCATACAACACTTCTTGAATGAAAAAATTGTAGAAATCAAAGACAGATGAGTTTTGAACAGGGGTTAGGGATGGGGTGGGGCTGTGGCAGGAAGGTTATGTGTGATGTTCTAAATAAGCAACCTGAAGAATTCTTGTGGTTTTTGTACCCACGGTGTTGGATTAGAGGAACCTTCACTGGTGACCACATTATTTACAACCTAATGTGCATACACAAGGAATATGCATAATCTGGGGAAATTTAAGTTAGATGGATTGTGTCAATGTCAATATACTGGCTTCAGTATTGTACTCTGGTTTTGCAAATTGTTACCATGGATCAAAGTGGACATGGGACCTCTCTATTTGAACTATGTGTGATTATGGAGTGATCTCCGTAAAAATCTTAAATTAATGAATTCCAAAATACAAAACTAAAACTATAGAGTAAGGTATATTCACAGAAATCTTGTTTTCAGAGATGTCCCCTCCTTTTTTGGCTAAGTAACCATATCTGTGTTTTTTCTTCTTGTTTTTTTTGTTTGCTTTTGTTTTTTCCTTTGGGAACCTTGATGTGCCCACTTATGAAGAATCCTATTGAAAACATTGTATATCGTGCTTTTTCACTTGATAATAAGGTTTGCCTTGGTCACTCTATATAGACTGTTTTCACCCATTATTGCATGGGTGAACCATAGTTCGTTGGCTCTTATAATAATACTATCTTTATGCTGTGGTTATTTTGTATTCTTGTGAGTATATTTTGGAATACAGTAGAGGTGGGATTTCTAGATTAAGTGGAAACATTGGAAATTTTGCAAGAATTTTTAATTCTAGAGAGTTTGTAATGTAGTTAATACCAGGGTGGGATAATCCCATTCACCCAATTACTGTGCTTTTTCTGGCTGTTCTAGGTATTTTTCCACCTTGAACTTTTCAATGAACAATTGAAGGGCGTCTGGATTTTTTTTTCTCTATTAGATTATGTGTACATTGTTTCATTGGTCACAAAACCTAGTACTGTGTATGAAAAGGTTTATCAAATCAGTGAGGAAAAAATGGACTTAATAGCCATTTTTTAAACCACTGAATAGCCATATGGAAAAATAAAATTAAATTTGTTCTTCGTTAATGCATAAGAATTAATTCCAAATCCAGAATAAATTCCAAATACAAAAAATGAAATAGTACAAGCCCTTAGGAATAGAGAAGGCATTCCTATACAAAATTCAAAACCCAGGAGCAATTAAGATATTAATACATTTGCCAAAGATATAAGCAAGGTTGAAATAATCAAACTGGAAATCATTGCTACACATCATAGACCTAGAATAAGGACTAACCTTGATTTTGTAAGGAGCTATTAAAAACTGGAAGAGTAATAAAAAAGGGTAATGGAATAAATGTAAATGGCTCTTGAACAGGAAAGTATAGGGCATCTGGGTGGCTTAGTTGGTTAAGGGTCTGACTTTTGTGGGCTCTGGTCATGATCTCAGGGTTGAGATCAAGCTCCTTGTTGGGCTCTGGGCTGGTTGTGGAGCCTATTTGGGATTCTTGTGCTCTGGCTCCCTTAGTAGCTCCCCTGCCTTGTGTGTACATGCTCTCAAAAAAACAAAAACATGGGAAAGTATAAAAGCAGTTAAAACAATGAGTGAGCAATCATTTCTTTCGGATCAAGTGGCAGAATGCTACAAGTTTATTTTTTTGCTGGCAAAGCATTGAGAAAAAAGCATACTGACATTGTAAGTTCAGATTCGGTGCTCGTGCGGAAGTTTTTTCAGGGTGCAGTTAAGAGCATGGACCCTATGCTCCTGATGTTGTAATTACTCTTGTTAGCTACATGACCTTGCACATATTTCTTGGCTTCCCTAAGTTAGTTATCTTGTCAATGAAAGAGCGATGTAAAAATATTTATCTTGGGCGACTTTTGTGAGAAATAATACATTAAATGAAAACACCATGATATTTTTTTCCTCATCACTTCTGTCCTCACTGTTTCCTAATTGTTAAATGATTGCCAGACTAATTCTTAAGCTGAAGATGAAGGGGTACTGAAGGGTACTTGGAGGTTGAGCTTGAGCAATTGCAAGTCCATGCCTTGTGCCTGTGCAAGTCACAAGGTTTGGGAAGGTCAGGCGTGGAACTGGAGCTCTGGGAGGGACAGCATAACCCCACAGTGTGAGGCGTTGTTGTTGCAGTTGTTGCTGTTGCAGTTGTTGCTGTTGCAGTTGTTGCTGTTGCAGTTGTTGCTGTTGCAGTTGTTGCTGTTGCAGTTGTTGCTGTTGCAGTTGTTGCTGTTGCAGTTGTTGCTGTTGCAGTTGTTGCTGTTGCAGTTGTTGCAGCAGCTGTAGCAGCTGTTGTGGTTGTTGAAAACCCAGCACTGCTTTTACCCTTCTTATGATATGATACTCAACTACTAGAGTAAATGGTGAGGGACCCAGAAACTGGTGCAAAGTGGGCAAGAGACTTTTTCAGAGGCCCAGCTCCAAAGTTAGGTCCATTGCAGGTTACATTTTGTTAACATTTCTGAGTGAACACACCCAATGGAGTCTGTATCTTGAAACAAAAATAACCTTGTGAATTGGAGCTGATCTCCCTCCATAGTTACAGAGCCCTGCTACTGGGACTGTGGACAGGTAGGGCAGTTACCTTCAGAAATTCAGAATCTCTAGCCCCACCCCAAGCCTATTGAATTAGACTCTTCATTCAGCAGGATCAACCGGGGATTTGTATGCATATTTCAAAATTAGAAGCATTGTTTACTTGAAACTCTTCTAGGCATGGGGCGCCTGGGTGGCGCAGTCGGTTAAGCGTCTGACTTCAGCCAGGTCACGATCTCGCGGTCCGTGAGTTTGAGCCCCGCGTCAGGCTCTGGGCTGATGGCTCAGAGCCTGGAGCCTGTTTCCGATTCTGTGTCTCTCTCTCTCTCTCTCTCTCTCTCTCTCTCTCTCTCTCTGCCCCTCCCCCGTTCATGCTCTGTCTCTCTCTGTCCCAAAAATAAATAAACGTTGAAAAAAAAATTAAAAAAAAAAAAAACTCTTCTAGGCAAACTATCTAGGAGAGAGGGACAGGCTATATTCATAACTTTTTATTACCTGATTAGCTTGCTTTTTCATTCCCAGTATTGAGGCTTTACAGACACATTGCAATTTATTAATCACTTATATGCTAAGACAGTGGTTAAACAAGGTATACCATTATCATCTAATACCTCAAGGTTAAGAGTTAAGTTCTGGTCTCCCCATTTTTACAGTGGAGGAAACTGAGGCAAGGGAATTTTCCCTGCCACCCCCCTCCCAAATGGAAACGCATTGTGCAATTAAGAACATGTGAGGTGAGCATCAGGTATTTCTCTACTGATAAGGATTGAATATTTTGGAGCACATGCCTTGACACGAAATGATTTCTTTAAAAGCTAAGAATTAAAAAATTTAGGAAATAGCATTTAATTTTTGAGAGAGTAGAGTTCATCTTTTCTTCTAACAATAGGTTAATTCTTAAGCAGAATGATTGCAATTAGAGCTGCTGAGAGTTGAAACTTTGCTCTCCGTGACTGCCAGGTTAGAGGTGGGGTAATTGGTCAAGTCTTCTAACCATGAAGGACCTGGTGGGTTTATTCCGTACTTGTCAAGGTTTAACAGTTCTCTGGAATGTATGATAAATTTTTGTTTTTTCATTATTAGCCATGGCTCATTTGTTTCCCTCCCTTTCAGGTCTAGTTCTGTTGTATATCTGTATGGTTTCACCTGCTTACAGCATTTCTTGCTTCTACCACAGCCGGGGAATAACTTCAAGAATTACATATTTTAACTGACTTCTAAATTAGGTGTCATGTTTTGATCTTTTGTTTAAAAATGGTAGATAAACTTGTCTCCTGCACAGCTTTGTGAAATCAGTTTTTCCAGATGTGAGGTCAAAGCATAATCATCTGAAGTGTATTCTTGAGCATTACGTGGGGCCTTGAACACCCTTTTTCTGGAAGCAAATTAGCATTCTGGGTGAGTTGAGCAGTACGTCTCTAGTTAGGTGCACTTTGGAGATTCTCTGAACAATTGTGACTAAGGAAAGCATACATTACATGTAGAACGATAATTTAGTGAGTTACAGGAGCAATGTATTCAAACCACTTTATTGTAGCTATGTTGCAAAGTCTAAGCATGCAGAAGCCTTCCCCCCCATCCCCCACCCTCCACTTTACCTCTTAAATACATCTTGGTTTTTGCCTGTAAAGCTGCCTGCTTCAGTTGTATTTTCCTTCACGCTTTGTGCTAAAGCTCTGTTGGACTGATCTAGGAAAAATTCCCACTCATCCGGTTGCGAGTACAGGGACCCTGAATCAAAAGTGTCTAAAGGAGGTTTCCATGAACCAAAATACAATCAATTTAATAACATGACAACTGTATGTGAATATCATAGTTTCTTGATTCACAGGAACTTGTAATAAAAATAGTGAAATGCTGGCTGTCTTTAAAATTGCACAACAAAATAGATTAGTATGTGTATATATACCAATATACACAAATTCAAACATTTTAGGCTTGGTAGGCCATAGTGTCTCTGTATCCACTCTGGTAGTGCAGAAGTAGTCCTAGTATGCAGATACATGGCATGGCCGTGTCATAGCAAAATTGTGGATGCAAGTTTTAACTTCATAGAATTTTGGTGTGTTGTGAATAATATACTTGATTAAAAATTTTTTTTTAAACATGAGAATACCATGTCTCCTAGAAAGTATGCTAGGCCCCCGTAATGTAGATTTTATAGTCTGTTGACACCATTATGGTTGTGGTGCAGTTAAGATGCTTCTTAGAGTATTTCAGTTACTTAAATTCTACATTTGTTTCAGGCTTCACTAAATTGGGAAGACTTCTTATTTTGCTTATGTGATCTGCTTTAAGTATATCTCCTCTCTTTGTAGGATTTTGCTAATACTACCGAGAATATTGTCTGCTTGACTTTTGTTCAGAATATTTAGCGAGATACTAGTTGGAAGGCAGAAATAGCTTGATGTAGTTAGGCTTTGTAATCAGGTTCCGCATGCTGGCTTTATGATTTGGGCCCACTCCTAAGCCTCATTTTACTCAGCTTTAAAATGGAAATAGAGGACTAGTTTTGCCCCCCACATCACTATACACACATGAATGAAGTAATTTTTTTAAAAACTGGGGGAAGGGTGCCTGGGTGGCTCCATCAGTTATGCGTCTGACTCTTGATTTCTGCTTAGGTCATGATCTCATGGTTCATGAGTTCAGAGCCCCATGTTGGGCTCTGTGCTTGCAGTGTGGGGCCTGTTTGGGATTCTCTCTCCCTCTCTCTACCCCTCCCCTCTTCATGTATGCTGTGCATAAATAAACTTTAAAACCTAGGGGAAAAGCAAATTAAAACAGTGAGCTCCCACTGCATACCATAGAATGGCCCAAACTTGAAACATCAACACCGAATGCTGACGTAGAGCAACAAGAACTTATATTTCTGGTGAGACTATAAATGGTACAACTACTTTGGAAGATGGTATGATGGCTTCTTACAAAAAGAACATACTCTGACCATACAACCCAGCCATTGTACTCCTTAGTATTTGCCCAAAGTACTTGAAAACTTAAGCTCACACAGAAATCAGCACATACATGTTAATGGCAGCTTTATTCATAATTTTCAAAACTTAGAAGCAAGCAAGATATTATTCAGTAGGTGAGTGGATAAATAAGCTGGTATATCCAGACAGTGAAATGTTATTCACTGTTTAGAGGAAATATGAAGCCATAAGAAGATGTGCAGGAACCTTAAACGCATATTATGAAGTGAAGGAACTGATTTGAAAAGGCTTCTGTAGAATTCCAATTACAATGTTCTAGAAAAGGCAGAATTATAGGGAAAGTAGATAAATGGTGGTTGAGGGCTAGGGAAGGGGAGGGATGAATAGGCATAGCACAGAAGGTTTAAGGCAGTGAAAAAACTGATACCATAATGATGGGTATGTGTCATTAGTATACGTTTGTCCAAAACCATAGAATGAATGCCACCAAGAGTGAAGCCTCAGGTAAACTGAGTCCTTTGGGGGGTTACGATGTCAATGTAGGGTTATCAACTATAACAAATACACTATTCTGGAGGATTTTGGTAATGGGGCAGCTGTGTATGTTGGGGTAGGAGGGTTTCTATGGGAAATCTCTGTACCTTTCCCTTCATTTTGTCAACCTAAAACTACCCCCAAAATACTTCTGATTAAAAGCCAGCATGGATAACATTATTTTAAAACTTTAAGTCAGGGCCACCTGGGTGGCTCAAGTCATGATCTTTGTGGTTTCAGAGTTTAAGCCCTGCGCTGGGCTCTGTGCTGACTGCTCGTAGCCTGGTGCCTGCTTTGGATTCTGTCTGTCTCTGTCTCTGTCTCTGTCTCTGTCTGTCTGTCTCTCTCTCTCTCTCTCTCTGCCCCTCCCCACTTGCTTGCTTGCTTGCTCTCTCTCCCTCAAAAATAAACCCTTCAAAACCAAACAAACAAAAAAACCCCCAAAACTTTAGGTCAGACCTCATTTCTCCCTGGTTAACATTTTTATGGGACATACTCATTTTCCCGTGTTTAAAGAGGAAGGCCTGTTTTTGAGGGGGGGGGGGGGAGGAAAAGTTAGTACATCTGTAACTTAAAAAATTCTTTATTAAAGTATTTCCTAGTACCCAGTTTTTTTTGGGGTAATACTAAGAATGGTATTATCAAATAAAGTCCTGAAGGGCGATTGAGACCAAGCTGTGAACACAGACGGTACAGTTTTTTTAATGCAGTGGTATTGTCAGAATACCCCCCTTTATAGCCTGCATGCATTTCCAGGCATTTACTGAAGTCCAGTTTCTTGATGTTACAGTTCAGTTTTTAAGACCATATCTATACTTAAAAGATTCTTAATGTAAATAAGCAAGGTAATTTACAAGTGATAGTGGTTTTGAGTGTTTTTTTGACTAGAGAACAATGAACACTCCATTTATGGTTAGCAAACAGCTAGAAATGATGAGTTATATAATGCCACAATTACATTTTAGTAAAAAGACTTAAGAGTATCACAAATTAGCATAATTAAGCAATATAAGTATAGTCTGTTGATATAATTTGGAGCTGTGTGGAAAATTAAAGTGTCCTTACTCACTTTCATTTCTGAACAGGGAGTAGGAGGAGAAGAAAAACCCTATAAATGCAGGTATTGATTTACATCTTGCAGGGAAGGGTCAAAAGGGACTTGGCTGTAGATAAAGACATAATTAGCTTGTACTTTTCTCTAAGATAATGTTGTCTTTGAAAAATCTTTCTACCTATGCTGTTTTAAAATCTGAGTGGAAGAAGAATGGAAAGTGGTAGGACCTTGGTCTTTGTTCATAGCTTTTCCTGCAGTGTTCCATTTTGGGTAGAATACCAGAAGATTGGATTCCTAGCTTTAGGAGGTCCAAGGAGCAGTTGACAAATAGCACATTGAGAGCCAACCAAAAATAACTACTAGGTTTTCAGGGTGTGTTAACAAATAGTAGTGTTGGTTATATAGAGAAAGTTCATAGGAGGACACTATATTTAATTTAAAATGACCCTAATTTTAAGAAACCATAGTATTAGTAATGAAACGAGATCTTTTTAGCATCTAATCTGTAATAACTGGAAGATAGTATGGCCGAAACATAGGATGAATAAACGGTATGTGTTGGGTATTATATAAAGATTTTGAAAAACAAAGTGTTGTATCTATCATAAAGATGACCCCCTCCCCACCCATTTTCATAGGAAGTTTTTAATTGGAATTCCCATGTTAAAAAGTTCTTTTATGCTATTTTTGTTTTCTATAGCATTTACCAGCCTTTAGCATTTATTCATAGTTTTAGATCTATAGCTAACTAGAAGGAAAGACTATTTCTGTTCTTTGAAGTTCTATTTTCTGTCAGTATATCATGAAAATCCTTTAGAATAACTGATCAACCTATATAACCTTGATGGATGTGTATACCATCATGCAGATAGGGAATTGATAGCAGAAATCACTGAACATGTGTTGGGACAAGTAGGGTATTTAGTCCATTGGAACCTCAGTCTACCAAATTGTATGAAAGGAAACATACAGGAGGGGAAGAAATAAGTTGAAAATCCCAATCAGCTGAGGACCCAGAATACTAGAATCTTTAAAAGGGGAAAAAGCAACAGTAAATGATCTAAATGATTGAATAAATAATAGAGGAGTTTGCTCAGTTTAGCAAATGATTGCCCTAATTAGTTTTAGCAGTGGGTAATGTAATAAAACAATATTTTCCAAGATATTTCATCTCCGTATATTAAAAAACCACTTAGTAATAGGCATTTAAGATTCCTCTTTTTGTGGCTTGACAGTTGATATTTGTGGGTATTTTTAAATACATTACAAAGTGTATGGTATTAGAAATGGCAAGCAGGTGAGAAGAACTTCTAGAGGTAGCAAAGAGATTACAGGGAAAAAGGATAGTTGATCTCGAGGCAAGACCAGAAAATCCGATCAGGTGTATAAGAATTTGAGGCATGTCAGTCTAGTCATTAACATAGGGAAACTGACCCTCCATGGTACATAGTATCCTTAGGACATCTGTTATAATCTAGAGTAGTAATCTCCAATCACGGTAATTTAGAGGTTTAAGAAAGGCTGAAATATTTTCTGCTTCATTGACTTAATACTGCATACTCCAGTATGTAGCCAAAAATCCTTGTCATTTCCTTAAAATGCCATTGAAGAAATATTCTAGGGGTGCCTGGGTGGCTCAGTCGTCAAGCGTCCGACTTCAGCTCAGGTCATGATCTCGTAGTCTGTGAGTTTGAGCCCCGCATGGGGCTCTGTGCTGACAGCTCAGAACCTGGAGCCTGCTTCCAATTCTGTGTCTCCCTCTCTCTCCCTGCCCCTCCCTCACTCGTGCTCGCTTGCTCTCTCTCAAAAATATTAAAAAAATTTTAAAAATAATGGTAAGTTGATCTCTTGGCTTCAACTAGAACTGTCAGCCATTCAATTGCACAGGAGTTCAGAGAGCAGATGATCTATTACATTAAAAATACTTTCCTGAAAGAAAACTCAGTCTATATCTGTGGTTGTAAAAATGTAGCATTTAGTGGTTATGAATGTTGATATTCAAACTTTTGGTAGATATTTATAGATTTGCCTTGTTTTGACTTAAAAGAAGTTATTTTATAAAAAAGTCATTTTCAAGGATGTTTAAAAGCTTAGAGTAAATTAACTTGTTTTTTTCTTCTAGGGAAATACTGGTTATGCCATTGCCTTGCGCTGATGTCTTTGTCTAAGACTTTTCTGAACTTAGAGTTCAGGTTCAGTCCTATCCTCAGTCAGGAACAGACCAAGAGCATTGTGATGGCTGGGGACACTGACCACAGTGGATTGATGGCCCTTTCCCACCATTTGGCCAGAGGGAGTATAGCTGTTAGTCACAAAGCAAAAAGCCTTAGTGCAAACATGTTTGTGATTCTTTCCATTCAGGAATCATCCCCCCAACACAGTTAAAATGGAGCATAAATACACTGGAAGAGCCAGGCATTCATCTTGGTTATCTAAAAGAATGTTGACAGCTCTGAAGTGTGTATAATACTCAGTTGACAATGCCTTGTGTTCTTAATTGAAGCAATTTAATTTTAAATTGAGGATCTTCTTTCTCAAACCTCTTTCCATTGAAGAGACCAGTGATGTCAGAGGCCTGAGCTCACCATCTAGTGGTTAAAGGTTACTGTGAGTAAGGGTATGTCACGTTATCATACATGATAAGAGAAAACACCATGGAGAATGACCAGCTCTATCTCACAGTGGTAGCAACCTGACATTCTTTCAGATCCCGAAGTGAGCTCCATAATAGAATGTTTTCTTCCCTACTCTTTATCTTAGATTACCAGGACAAGGATTTAGGCAGGTGGTTACTGTTTCTACCTTGCAAAGGAAGAAATGAGTCTTGCCAGATTGTGATTACTCTTTACAGAATACTGGCAATATGTACTTTTTCACTTAAGATGTACATTTTTTTTTTAAGCAGTAAGGTAAGGGATTAAGTGAATTTCTACAAACAGCACTGAGCTGTATGACTTGTATTCACCGGTTTAATTTTTAAAAGTTAATTTTTGAGTTCATCTACAGTATGACAAGGCAATAAGGGGGGAGATGGGGAAGTGAAGAGGCCTAGATCCTTAAAAATACATGCATATGATAATGCATCCATATTGGTTTCTTATTAAAAACCATTTTTTAGAACAGTAAAATAAAAATATGAGAAATCACAACATGTTAATAAAGGTAGTCATTGTAAGAACTGTATCCTTTTGTATACACGAATTTGATTATAAAAGGTATAGTGGTCTGTGTTCTGTACTTTACCAGCTTTCCTTAACTACTTTTCAGGGCTATCATTTTAATGGTCGATGCCATTGTATGCATGTGTAACTATTTAACCAACCAACTACTTATATTTGGATGGTGGCTAATATTTAAAAAAGTGTTTTGAAGAACCTTTTTATTTTTTTTATTTAAAAACAATTTTTTTTAACATTTATTTTTGAGACAGAGACAGAGCATGAACAGGGGAGGGTCAGAGAGAGAGAGGGAGACGCAGAATCTGAAACAGGCTTCAGGCTCTGAGCTGTCAGCACAGAGCCCGATGCGGGGCTTGAACTCCCGAACCGCGAGATCATGACCTGAGCCGAAGTCGGACGCTTAACCGACTGAGCCATCCAGGCTCCCCTTGAAGAACCTTTTTTTTTAAATTTTTTTTTTCAACGTTTATTTATTTTTGGGACAGAGAGAGACAGAGCATGAACGGGGGAGGGGCAGAGAGAGAGGGAGACACAGAATCGGAAACAGGCTCCAGGCTCCGAGCCATCAGCTCAGAGCCTGACGCGGGGCTCGAACTCATGGACCGCGAGATCGTGACCTGGCTGAAGTCGGACGCTTAACCGACTGCGCCACCCAGGCGCCCCTGAAGAACCTTTTTAAACAAACCTGTGTGTCAGGCTTTATGCCAAGTCTCAGAGATGACAGGGGAGATGTGATTTCTTCAGTGATGGAGCTTTTGATGGGAGAAGATACTTATGGTTGGACATTTATAATGGGATAGACCTACACCTAGGGTGTGTAAAGGCATGTGGGTGCATATCTACATTAGGGAACTCAGAAAAATTTTTTGAACTGAGGTCCCAGGAGTGAGACTGGGCCAGCTGTTACAGAAGACTGAGGTAGAGCATTTGAGGCAGAAAGAATAGGAAGTGCAAAGTTCCTGAGGCACCCGTGGCCTCAGCTTGTTGTTAAAAGGAAGAGATCTTTGAGTATCTATTTCTCCTTCTGCTTTGAAAATGAATCATGGGTTCAGTGTTAGTTTAGAAAGCTGGACTTTATTTTTTTTTTTTAACTTTAATTTTTTTTGCCCACATAGGGTAATTTCAGGGGGATATTTGGCACCCACAGTATAGTATTATTCACAGTACTATGCACATAGTAGAAACATAAACACTCTATTCAGGTTATTTTTACATCTTTGAATTTTTAAGATTTTACCCATATTGACACCTTTGAGACATTTTAAGTTTTTTCTATAAGATTTTTGAATACTGTTAGTTGTAGGTCTTGAAGCCCTTACTGAAGCCTTAGGGTTTAAAAATTCTCTTGACTTTCCATATGGATCTGATTTCCAGTAAATACCAATTTAAGTTTTCCTTTTTTAAAATGTATATTTTTGACTAATGTTTCTTACTGCATTGACTAAAAATATAGTAAGTGAGTAGTAGCAATGGTACTAGGGATCCTGTTTTTTTTTCCTAATTTAAATGAGAACATACCTAATATCTTCTGGCTAATTGTGTGGGAGATTTGTGCTAGGTACACTTTGATACCCTTTACTACATGAAGACCCTTGAATACTGGTCCTTGCTAAATACATTTTGTTAGCAAAGGGTGATGAATTACTTAGATCCTTTTAAGCATTGATGTGATCCCATGACATTTATTCTTTAATCTGTTAATGTAACAGATTTCATTAGGATATTTCTAACATACTGGACCGTCTGTACATTCGTGGCATAAACATTAATGGGTTTAGGCACATTATCTAGGAGCTTGTGAGAAATGCAGATTCTCAGGTATCTACTGAACCAGAATCTGAATTTTAAAAAGACTCCCAGGTGACTCACGTGAATGTTAAAGTTTAAGAATCCCTGTCCTGGAACTTGATCAGTGTTTGTTAAAGGTTACGTACGTGTTTTAACAGAGTATTAATCTGTGAGGTAAAAATTTCTCCTTTATTTTGACAAGTTAGATTGTGTACTGTGCTTAACGAAATCGGAGATGTTAAATTTTCCAACATGACTACATTTATCAAAATATTTCTCATGTGAATCAAATATGAAACAGGAATAGAAACTAGTATTGTGACTCTGGATGTATCCGTTTATTGAGTAATATATTCCAAGTATTGAACTAGATTGTAGACAGTGAAAATGGCTTATGTGTAAATGGTATTTATGGAGCACTGTTTGCATATATATCTATTTTAAATATTTTTATTTATTTTTGAGAGAGAGAATGTGAAGTGGGGAGGGACAGAGAGAGAGAGACACAATGCAAAGCAGGCTCCGAGCTGTCAGCACAGAGCCGCGGAGCTGTCAGCACAGAGCCGCGGGGCTCGAACTCACGAACTGCGAGATCATGACCTGAGCCAAAGTCGGACACTTA
This sequence comes from Prionailurus bengalensis, assembly GCF_016509475.1. Lineage (NCBI taxonomy): Eukaryota > Metazoa > Chordata > Mammalia > Carnivora > Felidae > Prionailurus > Prionailurus bengalensis. Next base: position 139,757,148 of record NC_057348.1, on the reverse strand, counting down.
ACCGCCTGAGCCACCCAGGCGCCCCTGCATATATTAACTTTCCAGGACAAGGGAGTGTTAGGTGTTTCCTTCTGAGAAGCCACAAGCAGCCTTTCTAAAGTTCCTTAGCTGGTAGGTGTTGGGGCCGGGAGCTGTAGATTTATCTCCCCAGCCTGAGGTGTGGTGACTTTTTTCCCCACACGGATAAAGGTATTACCTGGGGAAAAAGTGTAAATATAAGGCATCGAACCTCACCACTTAGAAGAGAAAGTGAACAATTGAATATTTTAAAGAGTTTTAATTGTTAGGTTATATGTTGACTGATTGGAGTGCCATGGCTAATGTTTTTATCTGCTTGTTCAGGCCTTTTGATGAAAAGATTTTTGTTGAATTTGATTCCATTTTAATTCTTTAGGTTAATGTTCTATATTTGCTTAATGAGCTATACTCCTTAAAAATATACTTTCATCTTCTCAAAATACTGTGTTTTGTGTTTCTTGCATTATTTGGGAACTGTGTTTTATAATTAATATTTTCAGATGGATTGGCAATATCTCAGGGTTGGTATTTAAAGAAAAGTGCTGTATTATTGAAAGGTAGGAAGATTATAAACCTGAATCTGATTTTGTTTATAAAGCCATTAGGTTTATCATGTGACTGAAAATGTGACCAATATTTTAACAATGGAAGATCATTTTTCTAAATGTGAGTTATACCTGAACAGATGATTTCACTAGTACTCCTTGCATAGAGAGCTTTTTGTGGGTCCCCACCTAGCTGTCCAAAGTAACTGTTAAATGCTTTCTGCAAAGGGAGACTTTTCTTCACCCTCCTGTCTTGGAAAAATCAAGCAGCAGGTAAAGAAGGTTTGCATAAATCTTTTATGAGCTCAGGAAAACTCAAACACTCCTCCCATAATGTAGCTTTTATTTTCTTCCTGGAACAAGTCTTCCATGAAGTAGAGTTTAAAATAAAATGGAAGTGGGGCACCTGGGTGGCTCAGTTGACTAAGTATCTGACTCTTGGTTTCGGCTCAGGTCATGAACTTGCAGTTTGTGAGTTTAAGCTCCGTATTGAGCTCTGTGCTGGCAGCTTGGAGCATGCTTGGGATTCTTTGCTTTCTTGCTCTCTCGCTTTTGCTCTTTCTCTCCCCCTTCCTTTCTGTTTTTCTTTTTCTTTCTTTCTCTCGCTCACGCGCTCTCTTGCTCTTTTTCGCTCTCACTCTTTTTCGCTCTGTTTCTCTCGCTCTTTCCCGCTTTCGCACTCGTGCTTTCGTGCTCACTTTCTCTCGCTTTCTCTTTCGTTTTCTCTCTAGCTCTCTCACTCTTTCTCGCTCTCTCGCTTTCTCTCGCTCTTTTTCTTTCTCTAGCTCTTGCTCTCACTCGCTCTCACTTTCTTTCTGCCCCTGCCTTCCCCCCAGCTGTGTGTGTGTGTCTCTCTCTCTCTCTCTCTCAAAATAGATAAACTTAAAAATACATAAAATAAAATGGAAGTCTCCAGAGTTCCAATACAATTGGGTCTACAAAACTTGTGATGGAGTCCATGGTAGAATTTCTTTTGTTGAAAAGGTTACCTTATAATGTTTTGCATTGGCTAAGGCTTTGTGAAGACTAACCTTCCATTTGCTTTTGCAGCATTTGGGATAATAAAGGACCTATATATAGGTTGATATAGAGACAGAGGCTGTAAATATCATCCAGGTAGTGGTGGTTCCCCTCTAAAGAATTTCATTTCAGCTGATAGTTAATGTCTTAGTCTGTGAGGAAGTTTATGTGCTTACTTTGGCTTTTCATCAAGGAGAGTAGCCTATTACCTTACTCCAGGGGCTGAGTGAGCTGTGGCCTTGAGCAAGCAATGATGGCTGAGTCGAGGATGGTGTGTTCAGGGAGGCTCATAGAGCCTTCCTTCCTGGTTTTTGCTCTTGATATTTACAATGAGTTAGGGAAGAAAAGAAGTTGTTAGAGCTTTACCATGGAGTTAGAGTTCTTGAGGATAATGTGAAGAGGAGGATTCCATGTCTGAATGTTAGTCAAAGAATAATGTTCAAGGGTTAGGGGTTGGAGAGATGTACCAAGGAATTTTAAACAGTGAAAGTGGGAAGAAATGAGAAAATCTGTGAAATCATAAGGGGCCTTGAGTAATCTTTTTAGACACTGGACACCATAAATCTGTGGTGTTTTAGGTTTGTGTGTATGTGTATATATGGAATGGCTGAAAGGTACAACTTTTATGTTTCCTCGTTTGCACTCGGTGGTCTTTGCATGAACTCAAGGATTCCTACTGGAATGCTCAGACATGCAGTCAGGAATCACATTAGAATTGTACAAATCTTATCCATGGTGTGTTGACTAGAAGTTGAGGTAAACATAGTGCTGTTAGAATGATCAGTTTATCTTGAGAGACTAGATGCTTTCCTGTTTCTTGGCTTTGGATGAGCGATCTACCTTTCATTTGCTCCGTTTATGTTTAAACGGAACATGTTCTAATTCAATTTTTTTGCTTTAACAAAATAAGCTATTTGAAAGACATCAGATCTAATTTACTTGAAATCCATAATTTCATGCTACTAAATACCTTTGAGAATCTTATGGGTGCTTCTTTAAAGCCTGTTGAATTTTTACTAACAGTAGTTTAAGTTTGTTACCAGAGTAATGGTGATCTCTGTTCGCCACAGCATATGCTTGGGAATACATTTTGCTTGGTATACAAGATTGTGATTTGATTGACAGACACTGAGTCTGCCTTTTGTTTTTAGGTTCATTTCTTTTTAATATTCAGCACAAAGCAAATATGTGGGATTTGGTCTGTTGTTTAGAGACTGACTTAGCCACTTGATTTAGTTCCCTTAAGACATCAACCACTAATATAAAATGTATTTTCTTCACCAGAGATTTTGAGAAATAATTAGATGCATATAAATCATTTAATTACTAACATTGAGATGAAGATGCATTTGTGATTTACTCAACCCATTTAGTAATTTATAAAATTTAAGTGCCTTCAATTCCGAGCAAACATTTTAGACTGTGGTTTATAATTAGATTGAGTTCATTTTTTTTTATTTTAAAATTTACTCTGAAATTGAAAAACTTCCAAGATAGGCTGTTTGTGTAAAAATTCTTTTGTCCTGTCTTGCTATTCTTAATAGGATAATTAAATAGCAATAAGATGCTGAGAAAGTTGCTAAATCACGATGTACTTGGTAATGGCATCCTGTGTAATCTTTCTCCAGATTGTGTTTGAATAGCTGTTATTCTGGCAGTTGGCTGTTAGTTGCTGTGCTGGTATATCTGCCTATGAGTTTCACTCCTAACCTTTGGCCCAATTCAGAATGAACTCAAGATTTAGTTGACATTGACTATCAACCCAAGGATGATGGGAATGTTCAGAAGAAGAACTAAGAATAGCAAGGTTTAGAAACCTTTGTGTTTTTATCTCTGAAAAGAATACTATCTCATCCCATCTATGGCTTCCCCAGTGTGTTGTATAGTGTAAAATTGAAAAGTTAGGCAATCTTTTTTTTTTTTTAATTTATTTTACTTGGGGTGGGGGTGGAGGGCTGGAGAGAGAGAATCCCAAGCAGGCTCCATGCTGTCAGCACAGAGCCCAACACAGGGCTCTATCCCGCCAACAGAAAGATCATGACCTGAGCTGAAATCAAGAGTGGGATGCTTAACTGAGCCACCCAGGTGCTCTGAAAGTTAGACAATATTGTATGCCATAGTGGAAAAATAATTTCTTCTGGAAAACTGTGGTGTTAAAGGAAGAACTTCATCTGAACCTCATATATTACAAATCAGTCGTTTGTACTCGTAACCACCAGCACAGTCTCATACAGCATATTTAATTTTGCCCTGGTCAGTGTGGTCTACAGCATTGAAGCACAGTAATAAAGACAACTGGTAGAATTGAGGGACCTTTTCATTTCCTGTGGGCATACTGCATATGGAGCTCTAAATTTAAAATGATTTGTACATTTTTCCCTTTGCTATATTTTAGGTGCTACCGTTTCCTTTTGTACTTTGCTCATAGTTGAGATTCCTTAAATGCTTCAGTGTTAAGTCTTAATAGCCAGGAAAAGTTACGAAGATGGGCTCTTGGGAGACTTTAGTTCTACAGAAGGTCAGGATCTTATGCCTGAGAATTTTCGAGTAGCAGCTCAATTAGTCAGAACTAGTCATGCATTGGAGTATCTTGAAGAGCTATCTTGAAACCAATTTCAAACCTAGCTGGTGTTCATGAATTGTAATTTCAAGAATGAAGGATAGAGTACTAGATTTAGATGCTTCTTTAAAAATCAGTTTCATATGGATTAAGTTGATGTTTCATAAGCACTAGTTTGATCTTTATATGCCTCGATAGTTTAAAATCCTGTATTTTCCTGAGTTTTGAATTCATTTCTGTAGTGTTTATTTTAAAAAGCTAAATTGAAAGGGGGAAGATTAGGAGCCTTTTCTTGAGTTTAAGAACTTTAATAAAGTTGCATTTAAGGAAAAACTCATCCACTCTGACCATTCTGTTTTTGATCCACAACCTTATTGCAAACTTCGCTCCAGGGACCTGTGTTTGTCTTAAACAAAAACCCAAACCTGCCTGATGGGATTCTTTGTTCTTATGTCAACATAAAGTATTTATTTCCTTCAGCACCCTACCTTCAATTTATTTTTCTAAGAAAATGGGTTAAGTGCCATTTTTATTTTCTTCAAACTGTATATGCAAGTCTGTGTTCTTTTAAGGAAACTAGCTCTATATCTCTTAGCATTGCAGATATTTTTCCACACATAGTTTTGCCTTTCTAAATGGTGTTTCATTTTTTGCTCTGTTTTTATGCACAAGTTTTAAAGTTTTATGTAGTCAAATTATCTAGGTTTTCCCTTTGGCCTCTGGGTTTTATGTACAAATGACTTTTGAAAAGTGTTTACTGGCTATACCCTTACCGAGGGACATCTTTAGGAGTTAGAGCACTTTTTCTGATCTGGAAGTGGGAGAACTTTAAAATTTATTTTGAGAGAGAGGGAGAGAAAGAGAACATGAGCAGGGCTGGGACAGAGAATCTCAAGTAGGCTCCGTGGCCAGCATGGAGCCCAACATGGGGCTTGATCCCACGACGGTGAGATCATGATCTGAGCCCAAATCAAGAGTCAGACACTTAACCAGGTGAGCCACTCAGGTGCCCCTGGAAGGGAGGGAATTGATACGGATGTCCTCTGGGTTTGGGAACTAAATAGGTTTTGGGGGTTAGGTTGTAATCCTGATGTAGTAAGTGGCAGAGCTTTTTGTATTCCTGAGCAGTTCTCCCCTGTAAGACCTTTGGCTTCTGAGTGCTTTCCAAAGCAAGATAAAGTGGCTGAGGCAATTAAATAAGAGATCTCACTACTAATTACTGGGCCTTTGGAGTAAATGAACCAATTAGAGGCTAACCCTTCCTTGAAATGTATTGGCCTTAAGGGACGTGTGGGCTAGTAAAGCAGTAACCAGCCTTTCTGACAGAAAAGTGGTTATAAAAATGTGAAGTTCTGAGTAGACTCTGGATGCTGCAGCTGGCATTCTGAATCCTTCCAGCCCAAATGACACCCTACTACTGAAGTCTTTTCCTCTGAGGACATTCCCTTCCTCCCCTCATTCTTTTATGTATGTCCCACATGGGTCCAGGGCAGCTAAGCTGAAGACTGAGAAATAGCATTATCCTTGCCTCCCCATCTGACACTTTCCATCTCTGAGGACATGTGGCCTGGGGAGTATCTTAAAGCCTGGGACCGAGTGTTGGAGATAGGTAGGCAAGTACTTCTTTGTGGTCCACATCTAATGGCAGCCAGGGTGCTTGCAGCCTTTAGAGTAAGGGCTAGTGAAGTGTGGAACTGTTTGTCCTGCTGAAGCAGGCAGTTCCTTAATTGTGGTGACTGTTTGAGGGCTTAAACCCTGGGGAGCACAAGTCCACCTAAGCCTGACTGAACACAAGTGACAAAAGTGGAGCCCTGTGACCTCAGATCAGACTTAGTGCCTCAGGCTTTGCTGGAATCTACACTCAGTCATGGAATGGGTGGTTCCCTGAAGGCTTGCCGAGGGTCTTGCTGTAGCCAAATCAGCCTAAGACCATCAGGGACAATGTTGTAGTTTTACAAAGTCATGTTGATTCTTTGCAATGAGGGAGACCACACAGCAGAGGATCCATTCAACCTTTCATCAATAAAAAGAAAATACAGAGTTATTACAGGGTTTTGGAGAAGGATGAGGTTTGGGTGACATTTAAATAAACTTTTTGATAGGTTTAGAGCTGGACTTCGTCTAAATAGGTTAACATCACTGCAAAGTGGACCTTGGTCCTGTTTCCTTGGAAACTGCAAAGCTGAGTGATGAGAAATGTCCTATCCATCAACCTTTCTGAAGCTCTGTGCCTGGGTTTGTAAATCAAGTTTACTTCTTTGTCCAAGTGACTTAGATCCTCCAGGTTAAAGTGAAATGATTCATTCTCATTAGGATTTTAAACAAAGTTTCTGATAGTCTGTGATTTTAGTGAACTAAAGTTTCTTCAGGAGTAAGAAAATGGACACACAAAGGGGGTTATTATGGAACATTACAGTAGCAGGAGTCCTTGAGAAAAATACTGCTTTCTACTAACCTGGAAAGTGGCTCTATCCATATCTGTTGTTCCAGCCTGATGAATGGCTGGGCAGATTTTTACTTTAATTTGTACTTTTTCCTTCTCCAGTAGTACGCACTCAGTCTCAAAGGAGGATGTTTGTTATGTAGTCTGAGTATGGTTTGTCAGGGACTCTTTGTTCTCTCCTAGGACCGTAACTGCACAATGCCTTTCCAGTTGTTTTAGGCTGGTGGTTGGACCTTGAGAGGTGTTGAGTGAGGGTTAGAGATCACTTAGTACTGCTTTGCCTCATCCCCTAACATGAAGTTTTGTGCATGGTAAAAGATACTACTGAAGGATCCCCTGCTATTGCCAGACATCCTGGAATGCAGTTAGTTTGTCAGGTTAGAATTTACTCCCTTTTCCCTGCCCCAGACATGTAATTGGGAACTTGCAATGGACCCTGTAATGCACTAGGCACTTATGTCAATGTTAATACAAGGTGGTTTTGTCTTTTGGGAGCTCTGTTGGGAGAGATGAGTATGGAAGCAGGTTGTTGTAGTGAATGTTGGAGACACGGAGTTGGTGTTGATGAAGTGTCCATTTCCATTTGAACTTTAATAACTCTTCAGTTACCTGGGATTTGGGCCCTGCATTGGAATATATCTGGGCTCAGAGTCCGTTTACAGATGAGAGTGCATCATCCAGAAGTTTTATAATAACTTGTAGGCCTGTGGTTTTCATAGACCCTTCTGCGATGGCCTGAGACAGCATATGCATAAATTCATGGTACTGGACACGGCTGTCAAATGGCATGAAACCTAAGTGAATAAACTTTCAGGTTTTCCTTCTGAGTAGGGAGACACTTTGAGACACCCTCCTGAGAGGCAGGGAGGTTAAATATCTGGTCTCCAGTCACTCAGCCAGTGAGAGCATGAGATGTTCCTGGTGCTTAGTTTTGTTTTTGGAATGAGTTATCCAGAGTATTTAGATGAAGGAGTTGGGAATTGTTTCCAAAGAGTCCTGTGTATTCCTAGGGGATTCACATCTTAAATGCTAGGTGAGGCCTGCCTATATATGCCTGGCATTTGCTAGCACTAGGAATGCGGCTGTGAGAAACACCCATGCTTCATTCTCCTGGAACCTCGTTTCCAGCAGGGGAGAATGCATTGGGCTGGGAGGATGGAGTCTTGAGCAGTCTTGATTATCCTTTTATCTGTTGTCTGGTTTATTTCAGTTTTCTTTTGAATAAAGGGTAGCCAAAATCAATTTGAAAACCACCTTTATAGAAAAAAGTCGAATGTGGTGATGGTTTATTGCCCTTTACTTCTCACGTTATAGTTCTAAAAATACTGGTTGCAGTCCTGTCTGCAACCTGGGACTCCTACACCATTAGTAAAAGCATTTACAATTGAAGATTGGAAGGGAAAACTGTTCACGGAACTTGTGCCATGTATCAAAATTGGGAAATTTTGTGAGAATTCAACAATGTTGACATAATAGAAAAGAGACAAGAATGTCACTCCCTATTCGCCAACTTTCAGCTAAACATCCTTGTGCAAATCTAATCTATAAATCTGCTGCTTATCTATTTTGTAAATCATTTTGACTTTGCTTCAGGCATTATCTGGTTAGTCCTTTTTCTCCCAGTTTCTTGTCTGCTTGATCCTCCTCCTTCCCTTTTGAAATTTGCTCTTGGCATTCTAATGCTCATTATTAGCTGACCTACACCGTTCTCTCTGGCCTCTCACCCATTTCCCCAGTGTTGCTAATTTGCCACTTAAATGAACAAAAACTGTATTTAGATGTTGACTATATCCTATAAATGTCAAAAATGAAAGTCTATGTGATTCCTGCCTAGGAGGGCAGTTTGAAGATGTGGGTATGTTTTATTTCTCTTAGGACCTTGTTACCTGGCTCTTCTGAGCCACAGGGACCTATAGGCAGCAGGTTTAAGGGGGGTGGGGCTTCAGGGAAATGAAATGGTGGGGGCTTTCTCTAAATGGTCTGAGCCTTGCTGGGAGAACAGTGTTAGAACCACAGGATGAAGAATCTCAAAGAGATCCTGGAAAAAGGCTGGTCTTTGGAGATCTGCATGTTCCTTGGAGTAGGCGTGTGAAAGTGTGCTGGACACCCTAAAAGCCCAAGAGGAAGCTGACTGGCTAGACTGGGTCATTCATGCTCTTGAGCCTGAGACAGCAGTAGGCCTGAGAGGAATGAGACTTCCCCCTGCTCTTTGCCAGGGACTGACAGCCTCTTCAGAGCTCACATGGGTGCAATTTAAAACCAGGTTAGAGCTCAGGTTCTCCAACTTACATGGGGAATTTACATAACTAATGCCTGAGTTTTCTACTCCAGGGATTCTTATTTAATAGGCCCTAGGCTTTAGAAATTTTAAACTCCCCAACCACCCAAGTGAATCTAATGTGTAGCCAGATTAGAGAACCACCAGACTGGAACCAACAAAGACAGCAATCTACATAAGACAACCTGCAGTCAGAAAAAGGAAAATCAAAACAAATTTGAAATGAAGTATTTCATTGGATGAGACATGTTAAACACTCAAAAAAAAAAAACCAAACAAACCCTAAAAATCTTAAGCATGATTCCTAATCAACTTAGTTCATGAATAAGAAGGGAATAAGAGTGAGGTTGGTCACTGCTGACACCTGAGTTGGTGTCCTTGGAAGATCAAGTACACAAATATCTCAGGTTACAGAAGTATAAAGATGATAAAAAGATAAAAATCATGAGGGGAAAATAGAAGAATGGGAGAGTAGATTCTAGAGGTCTGAAATAAAAGTAACAAATTTAGTGAGGTTAAAAAAAATAGGAAAGGTATGAATTCTCTATAGTAGAGAGTCTCCCTGACCTGAACATAGGAAAGATCTGGGCCAGTAAGCTGAAATTGCTCACTAAGGTCTAGGCTCACCTGATGAGAAAGACCTACAGTCTAGACCTATTCTGGTAACATTATGTTCTGTAAGGCTATAGATGGTTCCAGGGAGAAGAAGAAGAAAAAAAAAACCCAACTTTAGAAAACAGTGGGAGGTGGGAACCAGCCTGGCATTGGTTTTCTCATCTGCAAGTCAGAGAGGAGATGGGGATATCCACAAGTTACTGAGAGAAGTGGACCATAATCCAAGAATGCTATTTCCAATTTATGTAACTCACCTGCCTACATGAAAGATGTGTGAGGATATGCATGAATTCAGAGAATCACCAGTACATACCCTATTGTAAGGATAGGTGCTAACTAAATACTAAATGAACCTGAACAATGACTTCAAGATGGGAAAAGATAGAGTAAATACTGATCATAAACCTTAACACATTTGTGCATAGACAATTAGAAATTAAACCTAAATGGATGGAGATCACTGGGGATTTGTAACTTAAATGCAAAATGACACCTTAAGTCTTCCTAGAAAACCCAAAGGTATACTCTATCAGACAAACTGAGAGTGGTGGGCAGAGAAGTGGAAGCATTCTAGAAAGATCATAAGAGGGTTGAGGGAGGAGAAATTAAAAAGAACACACAGTGAGCTTACTAGGGCGGTATAAAAGGGTAAAGAGAAGGTCATCTTGGGAAAACTCCATTAATGGAAGTAGTTGTAATCTTGTTTTCAAAGAATGGAGCCTTATCTGGTGAGAATAGGGAGAAAGAAGGTGACTAATGAAAGAAAGGATGTCCAAATTAACAAGGGGGTTGGTAAATAACAAATCAGTCCTTCAATTAAAAACTGTGAAATAAAACGACTACAAGAAGGAATAATAGGAATAAAATATTAGTCCTTGTGTTAAATATAAACAGAATAATTAGAAAATTAAAAGCCAGATATAAGATTAATTAGAGTAAACCAAGTTAGTCTATTTATTGCTTATTGCCATTTATTGTTAGTGTTTATAAGAATATTTGAAAGAGATGCATTAAAATCATACTAGGAAATGACAGGTTAAAAACATAAATGCACCAAACAACATCAGTTAAACTGTAAAGCAAAAAAAAAAAATGTGAATCAAACAGACTATCCATACACATAATCCATTATGTCCTCACATTTGGTATAGATGACCAAATACTTTTTATTTTTTAATGTTTGTTTATTTTTGAGAGAGGAGGAGAGACAGTGTGAGTTGGGGAGGGGCGGAGAGGAAAGGAGACACAGAATCTGAAGCAGGCTCCAGACTCCAAGCTGTCAGCACAGAGCCCAACGTGGGGCCCTGAACTCATGAACTGCGAGATCATGACCTGAGCCGAAGTTGGATGCTTAACTGACTGAAACACTTGGGTGTGCCGATGACCAAATACTTCTTAGTGTGTGCTGATGTCATTTCCAATGAAAACTGAAACAGGAAGAAATTTAAATCAATCTTTAAAATTTTAGAATAAATGATTACTAGTATAACAGATTAACAACTAAGTTATCTAGTTGTGCTATTTTTAACATTTCTTGAAAATTTTAGTAAATGGGATAGTAAAGTAGCAAAGACCTTGGAAGGTTATTGTTACTGTTATGGAGAGATATAATTTTATACCTAGAAAACTTAATCTAGTAAAAGAATTTGATAATTTTTGTGTATTTACCTTATATCTAGCAACAATAAGTCTATGTGCTAAGCAGCCAAAATAAAAATGCAAATAATTTAGAATAGTGACAAAACCACATAGTGATAAATTCAAGGTAAGCATAAGACCTATGTGAATAAACCAAAGTTTTCCTGACATAAAATGAAATCTGAACAAATGAACTTAAAATGGAAGATTCAAGGGGCACCTGGGTGGCTCAGTCAGTTAAGTGTCCATCTTCGACTCAGGTGATAATCTCATGGTTGGGGAGTTTGAGCCCTGCATTGGGCTCTGTGCTGAGAGCTCGGAGCCTGGAACCTGCTTTGGGTTCTGTCTCCCTCTCTCTCTCCCTCCCCTACTTGTGTATGCATGCTCTCAAAAAAAAAAAATAACCATTAAAAAACTGGAAGATTCGATGGCAGTAAATATGAAGTCATTCAGTATATAGAGGTTTCCATTTCAGATGTCAACATGGTTGTTAAATGGAAAGAAATAGTTTATGGAGAATAAGTGCTTGGATAGAAAACTTAGGGGGATTTTGGCTACTCAGTTGGAGTATTCTCTCTACTGAGTTAATAGTACAATATTTAATCAATATAGCATTGTGCTAAGAACAGATAAATAGGTGAGTAGAACAAAATTAAAAATCTACTCTGTAGAAAATTTAACACTGATAATGCTTTATTAAATGTAGAGACTAGGAAAGGATATTTACTGAGTGGTACTGGTACAATTGAAGGAAAAGTGAATTCTTTTATGTTCAGATAAAAGAACAAATGAGGTAAGAGATAAATATAAAAGCCTCCAGGTAGGAGAATAACACCTAACAAAGACTGGAAACACAAACTAAAAAAAGAAAAAAGACTTTATAGTCTCTTCTACTCAGAAGAGTTATCTTTTAAAGAGTCAAAGAGCCCCCCACCTCAAATATCATACAAATGATGTATTTATAGCAATTACATGGAAAGACCTGGTAATAGACAAGACAAAAGGGTAATGGGTAAGGAAATAGACAATTCAGAGAAGAGCAAACCCAAATGATCAAATTTATGAGACGATGCAAAATGAAATATCAAAGGTTGATTTTTATTTATCAGACTGGTAATTGTAAAATGACGCTACATCATGGGTATGGCAGGAAAGGTATTCTGGTAGATCACTTCCGTAAGAAGCTACAAATCTATTGAAAGGTATACATCCATTACTTCAGTATTTTCACATGTGGGACTACTCTAGAGAATAAAAGCACCTTAAGTAAGGCTATATATGGAAGAATGGTTATTGGTGCATTGTTTGCAGTGACGTGAAACCAAAAACCATGTAGGTGCTGTCAGAAGAGGAATGGCCGTATGAATTGTGGTCGGTACAGCTACGTGTCATTTAGTATTATGCAGGTCCTAAGAGAAGGACTCAGAGCTAAACTGGATTTAGGGGAGGTTTCTCTGGAGGTACTGGTTGAGTGAGAAATGCAGTCTACCAAAAACTAATTTCCCATTTTTGTAAAATAAAACTATGGTTTAAAATACCTCTGTAGCTTATGTAGTTGTGTGCATGTTTGTATCTATAGAATTGAATATGGAGAAAAAGTCAAAGTTGTATTATTTCTAGTACTCCTGGTAGAGGTGTCACTCTGAGTTTCTTTGTAAGACTATAAAAAGTGAAGGTTGGTGAGGAAGAGCATGGACTCAAGCTGGAAAGAAAAAACTACTTAAAAAAAATATTGATAATATGTAGGGATTTGTAGAATGCTGTACAGGTAGACACAGATTTTTAAAATCTGGCTCTTGGGTATTTGACTTTGAGACAAGTTGAGCCAACCTACTTATCTCTTCAAGTCTGGAAAGGACCAACAAACAACAAAAACTAAACTTAGTGAAAGTGCTAGAAAACATGGAAGGATGCCACTGAGTAACCTGAGGCACTGAGGAATTTTTAGCAGTTCTGCAGCAGACAACATCAGATGAGGAGAAAAGTCCAATAATGGTGACTGGCCTGTGATTCATCACATGGAACAGAGGACGTGCCCAGGAAGTGACTCGTCAGTGGAGGTGGTTTTACTCAGAAGGCTTTAGTAAGTCTGTAGTTTGAGGGTAGCAAGGTAGTGATGTTAGGTTCATGATGGAGTGGTACACAGGGTGACAAAATGAAGGCCCTTTTGAACATGCGTTAATTCTGTGTGTGACTCCTGGCTTTGTCACTGAGGTCTGTTCCCAAAATAAATGGGACCTCTGCTGCAGTGGGTTTTGTTTGTGTGGGCACTCAGTTCTTTGTTTGTTTGTTTTTTCTTTTAATGTTTACTTTGAAAGACAACAAGTGAGTAGGGGATGGGCAGAGAGAAGGGGGAGAATTTCAAGCAGGCTCCGTGCTGTCACTGCAGAGCCCGATGCGGGGCTAAGATCACCTGAACTGTGAGATCATGACCTGAGCTCAAATGAGTCCAGATGCTTAACCAGCTGAGCCACCCAAGGGCCCCCTGAACACTCAGTTCTTTTTTTTTTTTTTTTGAGAGAGGGAGAGAGAGAATGCGAGCCAGGGGATGGGGGAGAGTCAGAGGAAGCAGAAGCTGACTCTGTGCTGACAGCAGAGTGCCTGATGTAGGGCTTGAACTCACAGACCCGTGAGGTCATGACCTGAGCTGAAGACAGATGCTTAACCAACTGAGCCACCCAGGTGCCCAACACTCAGTTCTTGAATACCTAGAAGGTTTATTTATTGTGTGGTGGAAAGTGGGGGCTGTGAACTAAGGCATTCACAATAACTGAGATTATTGTCTAGCAAATGCTTGCTCTTTTTTTCTCCTTCCAGGCAGAGTTTACTTTCCTTGCCCCTTGGCTTTGAGCCCGGCCTTTTGATTTCAGCCAGTGTAATGTTTGTGGGTGTTACTTGAACAGAGTTTTGAAATGTTAAACCTATTTGAGGTTGGCCCCCTTGAGAGCTACTGACTTCAACATGAGAAGACGTGTCTTCTGTTCCTGAGCCTGGCCCCAGAATGAGACCAGTGGAATGGTCACCTGGTTGACCAGAAGCAGCAGAGCTACCCTAGCTGATGACTCTTGAGAGAGGAAAGGCTACTTGTCTTTGGCTGACACGCTGTAAACAATAGCTGAGTGACACAGCTATTGTAGAGGAGAAAAACCTGTTGTTTTACAGGTACAAGAACTAGAAATTCCTCTGACTTTACTAGAAATTTTACTTTGAACTTGAGAAAAAGTACTTTATCCAAATGGAAGAGGAATCCTAATAACATGGAAGGGGAATGGAGGAATCAGCAGTGGAAACTGAAATTAGTAAAATTTATGATTAAGCTTAAGTAACAGCTTGTAAGAAGGCTGTGAATCTTAATACAGTTGTTAGGAAAGGATTTTCAGAATTCAAGATCTGTTCTGTTGGAAAAAGTATCGGGAGTCTAAGCTCAGTAAATTTCAGGAGGCTGGCAGGGAAGGGGAATTAAAACCTTGTTTATAGTCCTCAGTCCTATTTTACTAGGGGGAAGATCATATATAGTGTTGATTGTTAATGGTGATAAGCAAGTATAGGTGCAAATATGCTAAATTAAAGGTAAGTAAAAAATGCAATATTAAAAAAAAAAACTGCCCTCTGTGCCAGAGGGAGACTTTGTTTCCTAACCAGGGTAATAAATACTTCCTTTCCTCCCTCTGGGAGGAAGTTTAGAAAGCTATGCCTAGCATTTAATTAAAAAAATAAATACGTACATACTTACATACATACATACATACATACATTGACATTTCCTAAACCACAGGGTTTTGTAGCTGTGACACGAACACACTGTGCAGCATCTTGCATCAAGCCACCTTGCATCCCTTCTATGGGACTTCACAAGCAGAACCCCTTGACCATGAAGCTAATGCTCCCTTGTGTGTTATGAAAAATAATCTCCTTTAATCTTTGACTCAGGAGTTTCATCTCCTGTACCAGTGTCTATAAAACGACAGGCCAGTTTGTTACCTTGAAAACAGTAAAATCTCAGACTTTTCAGATATTCTGTTATACTGTTAAATGTTTTTTGTATCACCCTTGGATAAAAGGTACAGCATACTGAGAATGAGTATAATTGTCATCAAACTTTTATAATGCAAAACAACATGATAAAAATTCTGGAAGTAGTTTATATTTTCAAAAAAAATTTTTTTTGAAAAAAAATTTAACGTTTATCTTTGAGAGACCGAGCTTGACAGGAGAGTGGCAGAGAGAGAGGGAGCTACAGAATCCTAAGTAGGCTCCATGCTCTGAGCTGTCAGCACAGAGCCTGGCGTGGGGCTTGAACTCACAAACTGTGGGATTATGACCTGAGCCGAAGTCTGTCACTCAACCAACTGAGTCATCCAGGCACCCCATTTTGAAACCCTTATTTCAAAAGCTTTAACATGGTATTATCAAAAAATTTAACAAAAATCTAGGGAGATTTGACTATCACCCTCAAAAACTTGAGTACATAAAATATTTATAGATCTACATATACCATATTAGAAAGTAATGTAAACTGAGTGCCCATGAAACCATTAAATACAGTGTAGGCTTCAAATGAAAGTTCAATATTAAAAAGTAGAAACAATTCAGTCTATATTTGCTTTCCTAAATCCCTTTAAACTAGAAATTAGGTTGGAATTTTTGGTTCCAAACAGAATTGAAAGCTTCTAAATAATTTTAGGATCAAGGAGGATATCAAATGTAAAACTATGCTGCTGGAATAAGAGACATACTCTGTAGCAAAGGTTATCTTAAGTGGTTAAACCATAGTTGGTAGAAAATTCATAACCTTATGCTTTGATTAAACAAAAGGATATGAAAATAAATGAGAAATTCAGACCTAGAAACTAGGGAGTCTTCACTAACTTTTCCTTGGAAATGGTTCTGGTTCTCACTGCTAAATATAAGCTTGTGCTAACACATTGTTCCATTTTTAGAAAAGAAAATAGCTTTTTAGCTTCTAAAGAAATTGGCTTGAGAAGGCTTTTTTGTCAGTTAGTATGTTTCCAGAGTGTGTATTTTTATTTTTATAGAAAAACTTGAATAAATCTTAGCAGATTTCTCATATTCAAAAACAACTTATAATAATTTACACCATCTACCTTTAGAGATTAATACATAGGACAACATGTAGTGCTTGAAATTTAAATGGAATTGAAGAGTTATTTTTTTTAAACCGAAATGCTTACAAGACTGATTCAGTATCTGAACTACATTTATTTTTTTTTTCTTCTGGATATTTGGGTTTTTTTTTTTTTATAGCCTGTTAATAAAAAAAAAAATTTGACCTATAATGTGCAGAGTTTGCACAAGAGAGAACTAAGCAAACATAAGTTTATAATCCGTACAGCATGCAGAACAAACAAGGTGAAGGAAAATGTGAATGCCAAACATCAGAGAGCAAAACTGTGGAGATCTGTCTTTATTCCTTTAAAATGTAAAAGGTGATTTAAGGAAAGCTCCACAAGGGAAGTGGACTGAAAATTTGAAGTGCTGTCACGGAAAAGTAGTTTGCTACAGTAGTAAAGATTAAAAAAGTATTTTGTATGCCAACCTTTTTCTGATATTAAAGCAGTGCCAGAAAAATACTTGTTCATTTTAGAACATTTAGGATGTGTAAACATACAAAGAGGATGAATCCTACGTTTCTTTTGTGAAGTCTTTTCCATGTCTTTGGGCTGCATTCTTCTTAATTTTTTTAATGTTTAGTTTTGAGAGAGAGCACGAGAAGGGGAGGGGCAGAGAGAGAGGGAGACAGAATCTGAAGCAGGCTCCAGGTTCTGAGCTGTCAGCATGGAGCCTGATACGGGGCTCGAACCCACAAACTGTGAGATGATGACCTGAGCTGAAGTCAGACCCTTAACTGACTGAGCCACCCAGGCACCCCTCTCTGGGCTGGATTCTATTCCTCCTTTTTGTGTCCAAGGTGTACCCTTTTCATTCTCGGTATTTCATGCACAGTAGTAAAGCTGTGATTATCTTCTCCATTATGGTAGGTAGCATTGAAGTTTAAACAATGTTACCTTTTTTTTTTTTTTTTAATATCGGCAATTTAGTGATGTCATTAATAGCACTCAGTAAACACTGATTTTTGGGTTAGTTATTAGGATTGATTTATTCTAGAAGAGGAGATGCTTCTTTAAGCAGAATAAACCGTATTTAGGCCTTAGGTCAACTAGCATTTCAGAAATGCTAACTGCCAATTTTTGCACTCGATTTAGGTTTAAAAATCCCCGTATCACTGTGTCCTTTCCAGCACTGGGCATTCCAACTTTAAGGTGTTAGCCAATGTAATCAATAAAATCTTAATGTGCTCTCTTTTCATTACTAGAGCGATTGGACATTTTAACAGTATTGAAATCCTGTGAATTACTCATGTCTTCTCCCTTCTGCTTGAGATCTAATTCTAATAAACTTAACTTTTGCCCATTTCATGTGAGGGAATGTTCTTCCAGTTTGTTGCTTTTTTAGTTTTCTTTGGGATCTGTGTGCCATACAAAAGTTTTGTGTATATAATATCATGGATTCTTTGTCATTTCGTTTGTCTGGAAAGTCCTTTTGTATAAAGAGCATACGTTTTCACTTTTATTTTCTTGCGGTGTTATATGGTTTAAGTGCCTTATCTAGCGCAAAGAGTGCATTGTATTTACTGGATTTGCATTAATTGAGCATGTGGATTTGTGAAGAATGGACATCTAACTTCTGGTCCAGAAACCGAACCGGTTTCTCCAATTATTTACTTGAAATCTCTCAGCGAAGATTTTTTTTTTTTTTTTTTAATGTAGACTCCGAATCTTCCATAATTTTTCCTCTGTTTTAGTTTGGGATGATTTTTGCCCCTGGATTTTCCTATTCTATAAAATTTTACTCATGAAAAACTTTTTTTTCCCCCACAGATTGACCTATATCTGTTGAATTTATTGAACTCCCTTATTTACCAGAAGCTACCCAGTTCAGGTTTTCTAGATAGAAAGTATATTTAAGAGTAAAGTGATATTCTGGCTTGGGATTGTCCTCAGTTTTTCAACCATTAAGAATGCTCTCCGTTGTTGTGAAATGTAGGTTATAATGTTCCCAAAATTTACTTAATTTTTAAAAATAGGAATCCATATAGAATTTGACAAATATACAAATACCTTCTTGGCCTATATTAAGATCAAATCTACAGATACCTAGCATATATTAAGATCATTACGTGGTGTCAGAGTTTGACCTGTTGAAGTGCTCTACTAGTCAGATTTGTATATTAAACCGTTCTTGAAGAAATCTGACCTAGTCTTGGATTATTTTAACAGAAGATTGGAATCGATCCACTTTTATTTTCCCAAATACTTAATATCACATTTTGAGGAGCACATGAAAAATTCCTGCATACTACCCATCTGTCTCTATTCTGTTCTCCTTCCTTAGTGACTTCAGATTACCCTGACTCCTAAGTTTTTTCACTCTTCCATAGGGAATGGATGAATTTAGTTAAAACTTCTACCCCTAAATGTATGCAATCCTTCTTCCCCAGCAGCAGTTGCCTTGCTATGATCTCTCTTCCCTGCTCCCAAACACAAATTTGATCATGCCAGTTCAGTTTTCAAAATCAATTGGTGGTGTTGCATTGCCTTTGCAATGAAACTGAAGCTCTTTAGCGGAGTTATTTTGATCTTTGACTACCTTGAAGTCTTTACATTTGCCCTTATTCCAGTCTTAGTGCATCACCTTATGTTATAGAAGTATGATAGGTTCTCACAGCCTAGAATGATCTACTGCCTTATTTGCCTGGTGACTCCTGCAGCTTCCCTCTTAAGCTCAGCATCTACTTCATCTCGGAAGTGTTTTATGATAGCTTGGCTATGCACCCTAAATTTAGCTGTCTTTCCTGTCTACTCCCATTATAGCCTTCATGTTTGTGTTCTACTTATCACACAGTATTTTAATTTTCTTGCCTTTTCATCACTACGCATTTGAGAGCAAGTATGTTTGGCCTTATTCGTCTTACTGTGTCTCCTAAACAATAGAGGCTCAATAAATATTTGAGTGAAAGGATAGAGAAATAGACTACCTGGAGCCTGCATTATAGTAGACCCTGGTCTTTTCCTCTTCTGCCTCACTGCTACTGGTGTTCTTTCCAGAAGATAAATCTAATACTTTTAGAACAGCATTGTAAATCCTTTAATGAGTCTCAACACCCACATGATAAAGTACTTGAAGCAGTGTTTCTCTAGACTTGATTCTGAATGCCTACAGGTTAGAATCATCTGGGGAGTTTGAAAAACCATGGGGATGCCTATACCCTATCCCAGACCAGTTACAGTAATCTCTGGGGTTAGGCCTCAGCATGGGTATTTTCCCAAAACTCCCTGGATCCTAGTATGTAGTAAGATGAAATTTGCCCAGCTCACAATCTGGGCATTTCCAGCAGCCACCGGTCAAGTCCCTCAGTTTATCTGGAAGTCTGAGCGTCAAGGCTTGATGGAGCACTGAGAATTCTTCCTGGTTGTTTTCTCTCTGCTGAGACCTGCTTCACTGTTTGGAGACTGGCTCCTCAAGGCCTTGATGCCCTGGTTGTCTGCAGAGGCCCGTGAGTGCCCATGTGGCATGGTTGCCATCGGGACTGCCATTTGGGTGCCACCATACACACTGCAGATACTTTACATCCTCCGTGCACTGTTCTTCACAGCTCTCCGGGGTTTACATTTATGGGTTTGCTCTGCCTAACCTGTATTGGGCACTAGGTTGAAGAAAGAGTGCTTTTCTTTGTCATTCTCCCTTATTTAATGGGTGTCATAAGAAGTGAAGCTACCTTATGCCTGGTATGTTCTAAGTTAGTGTGATGTCTTAGCTGAGATTGCGGTAACAATATACTGTAACCTGGGTGACTTCTACAACAAACGTTTCTCAGTTCTGGAGGCCTGGGACATCCAAGATCAAAATGCAGACAGAATCATTGTATTGTGAGCATGTTCCCTGGTGTATAGACAGCTGTTATCTGTCTTCACATGTCCCAGAGAGGGAGCTTTTGTCTTGTCCTTTTTTTTTTTTTTTTTTTTTTTTTTTTAAATCAGGACACTAATCCCATCTTGAAGGACCTGCTCTCATCACCTGATCTAACCCTAGTTACCTCCCCAATGTCTGACCTCCAGATACCATCATACTATGGGTTAGTATGGATTTCAAAATGTGAATTTTGAGGGGAGGGTCTCAAACTTTCTCTAACAAAGGACCAGTGGTACTTGTGTTACAGATACTGTGTGTATAGATTTACCTTTGAGAAGGTTACTTTGTCACTTGCCAGAATGGTCTGTTACACTCTTTAAGGGGAATTTTTTTTTTTTTTTTTGAAATCTGAGGGATGCTGTTAATCCCTTGTATCCTTAAATTTCTTTTGATAAAAGTGGTCTTCTCAATTAAGGTACTGATTTTATAATCCACATGATAGAGGGTGGAGTGCAGATGAGGTAGGAAAAAGAAAGGAGTGTGTGGCTGGTGCTATTGGAACAGACTGAATACCGTGTGCTCACTCAGTGAGGCAAGCTGTCCTGGAGGTGAAGGGTTCTGTACACCCACAGCTGGGTTTCAGTTTTTATCCCATCAGTTATAGCTGGTGTCCTTGGGTAGCCACTTAACCTCATGCCTCAGCTTCTGTAAAACACCCATGAGTTCTCATCTCATGGGTGGTTGTGTGGATTCAGTGAATTAACTATATAAAGTGCTTACAAGAATACCTGACACATAGAAGCGCTCAGTAAATGTTAGCTATCGTTAGAACTGTGAAAACTATAATTTTAACCCTCACAGCAGCTATTTGAGATTTCTCTTACTATCTCCATTTTAAAGGAGGAAAAACCAGCTTTGGAGATGTTCACTGAATGACCCAGGACATGTGATTTAACAGCTGACAGATTCAAACCCATGTCTGTCTCAGTCTGAAGCCTCTACTCTTAGTTTAACTATAACCGTAGAAAGATGATGTTTAAACTGCTCCTAAGTATTGTTGAAGTCTTTGATTAGAAAGTTTTCAGTGGTTACTTGATCTGAAAACCACTAAGAAGATTGACCTTCGTCAGAGTGATTAATGTCATTCCCAGAAAATTGTGCTGCACGTATGGAGTGATTGGTGGGGGTTCCGGGGGGGTGCGAGGATAAAGACCTGGCAACGTCAGGTGACAGAGCTTGAACAGAGGTGGAGTCAGGGAAGAGTAGGAATATTGTGACCTGGAGATCTCCAAGTCCTTGGCGGCCGGCTACTGCAAGCTGTGGACCCAAGTGCTGCTTTCCTGAAGAATAGATCGCTTCGCCATGTTGGGAATTTGGAGGGAGGAGAAATGCTGTCAAGGCCTTTCCAAAGGGAGAGCATGAGATTTGGACTCTAATTTTTAGCTGTGGATTTTAAAACCATGTGTTGGCAGAGGTGTAAGAGCTAAGTGTCTTATCTAGTAATCGTAAGACTAAGCGGAGTTGTCTTGAGGGCAGGGCGAACATAAAAGCAGAAAGTCAGATTATAGTTGTCTCAGTGACTGGAGTCTCTCAAACTCGGGGTATGGATCTTACATTAAACATACACCAAATTTGACTGCAGTTAGAGTGGCAGCCTTGCTGTGATCTAGAAATACTTACGGCAGCTGTGGCTTTTTTTTTCCCCCCTTAGAATGGCACTTAGCATATGCTGTCTTTCCAGGTTATCTGTATTTTCTGTCATAGGCTCTGCTTTGAATTGTGGCTGTCATTCCTCATTTAGGTTTTCTTTTTAGAACAAAATGTATTTACTGTGTTCTCTCAGGACTTGGTATACATGGGATCTTTGGGCTACTCGGTACTTGAAGACAAAACCTGAAAGGGGGAATACTTAAGTCTAAACATATGGCTTCCAAAGGAACTGCTATTACTTATATAATTATCCACAATATGATTTTCCTCATGTCTAAGCAGACACTTTAAAAATAGCATATGTCTCCTTCTGCAAAACTGAAGACATTATTTTGTGTCCTTCTTAGTCATTTTGTTTTCAATCTTGAAAAACAAATCCTTACCAGATAGTGTTTTAAAGATCTCTATCGGATGACCAGCGGGTAAGGTAAAGTAAGGTGACCTTCGTAAAAATCTTTCAGCTTCTATTTGACTCTAAGATTTACTGGTCCCCCTTTTCTCCTATTTAAAAGAATCTTAAATTTTTAGAACAAAGTAGGATTTTTTTTTTTCCGAAATTCCTGTTTTTCTAACAGGATGGTCTGTCTGCTATTCATATGTGACTTGGTATATTTCTTATAAGACTGACTAAAGCTTTATGTTGCCTTCACACTTAGCACCCGACCACTCTAGTAGGAGCTAGGAAATGAAGGTCATAACCCTGGATTTGGGCTTGCCAGTGTCAGGTTTTTCTGTCAAGTGCTTGTCTCACTCAGCCAAACTGATGATTAGACATTTGAAGGTGCCTGCTGTAAGCCGTCCTTTATTAAGGGACAGTTTGGCTGTAATTATCACATTTCCCTTTGTTAATTTGTGACTGACACCTGGCTGCATCCTTCAAAAACTGTATATAAGACCACAAACTCATTTCAGCCATGACTGTCACCTGATCTATTTTTCTAAAATTGTAAACACAAAAAGGAATGCAAACTTGTTTCTCATGTGAAATAACACATGAGAGGAAGTAGATCAGTCACAGTAAGAGAACCAGAATTCTAGAAGCCTAATTTTTCAACATGGATTATCTAAGTTCTATTATGAAACAGTTTCTTCACCCTTTTTAACTACAATCTCATGAAATGACTGAAAATCTGGGAGTTGTTCCAATCAGATAGTACCCTTCATCATAGTTTACTAAAAGTGCTTGGAGGTAAATTTTTGGAATGTCAGTAAGTGACTAATTTACAGTTGCTAAAATGATTGGCACACCACCACGTGGACTGGAAGGGTGAGGCGAAGGCAGGAAGAAATGGGCACGATGGGTGTGCCAGCTGTGTAGAAGTAAAGCCTTTGTGGATCTCACTGGATGCTTTAGAGGTCTTCTCATCTGTCGGCTTTTCCTTGCACAAAAAGTAGGTAATTTGTCTCCAACTGGGAAGTTCAGGTTCTTGAAAAGCATAGTAGGTGGCACCTGTGGGTTGTGAGGAGCGACGGGGTTAGGGTGGTGGCACAGTGTTCAAAAAGGTAGACTTTGGAATTAACATACCCAGGTCCAGAATCCCATCTCTCACTTCCAGGCATTGGCACTTTGCTTAACTGCTGAGCCCACATTTTCTTGTCTGTGAAATGGGGATACTAACCTCTGCTTCAGAGTGAATTAGTTTACTGTCTAAAACCTAGGAAGCTTTCAATAAAGGACGGTCTTGTAATGATCTAGGAAAAAATTAAAATGACATTACGTGCACATTTAAAAACTCATTAAGGGGCGCTTGGGTGGCTCACTTGGTTAAGGGTCAGACTTCTGACAGCTCAGCCTGGAGCCTGCTGTGGTTTCTGTATCTCCCTCTCTCTCTCCCCCTCCCCCTCTCCCACTGTGTGTGTGTGTGTGTGTGTGTGTGTGTGTGTGTCTGTCTGTCTGTCTGTCTGTCTCTCTCAAGGATAAAGGAACATTACAAAAAACCTTAAAGTTTCTAAAAGTGTTTGCTTGGAAGCGTTCTACAGTTTTTATTATTTATTCATTCATTCATTTTTGAGAGAAACAGAGACAGAGCAGGGGTGGGCCAGAGAGAGTCTCTAGCAGGCTCCACACTGTCAGTGCAAAGCCCAGTGTGGGACTTGAACTCGCAAACCGTGAGAACACAATTTGAGCTGAAACCAAGAGCCGGACACTTAGCCAACCAAGCCACCCAGGTGCCCCGGAAGCATTCTACATTTTGATAGCATTGAAAACACAATTTGGCAGTCAGCCTTCTCCACAATCTCCTTACATTATCTAGGGAATAATGACTTTTTTCTTTTTAATGTTTGTTTAGTTTTGAGAGAGCATGAGCAGGGGAGGAGCAGAGAGAGGAGGAGACACAGAATCCGAAGCAGGCTCCAGGCTATCAGCACAGAGCCTGTTGTGGGCTTGAACCTATGAACCGCGAGCTCATGACCTGAGCCCAAGTTGGACGCTTAACCAACTGAGCCACCCAGGCACCCCGGGAATAATGACTTTTTATTAAGTAGCTGATAAGTGTTAGATGCTTGTCTTTCATATTTGGCTTTCATATTTTATGTGTATTAGTCATCTCATCTTATGCCAGTTCTGTGAAATAGGTACTATTATTATCCCCTCTTTATAGATAAGAAATGGAGGTGTAAAGAGCGAGTTACTTCCCCAGTAACGAGCAAATGATAGCACTGGCATTTAGCTTGAACTCCATCAGCAGGGCCAGAGTTGGTTGGGTACCTGTCAGCTAGGATGTCGTCATCTGCTGACATACATTCTCCTACACTTCTGTGTTCCACAAAGTCTTTTTAAAAGCTTTTGAACTAGCCCTTACATATTTGAGATTTACTGTCTCTTGCACTGGCATACACCCTTGCTAACACCTTGTCTTGGGTGTTAGCAAGACAGCTTTTCAAAGTCGTCTTGGTTTTGAAGGGTTTTTCTGAGCCAAAGCTGGCTGTATATTGAAAGAGAAGGGAAAGAACAGTTTTCATTTCCCTGCCCCATGGTTCAAAAAACATAGTCTTTAGGACATGTAACAGTAACTTTTGAGTTTGAGGACAGATAACTAAATGCGTAAAATGACCAGAGATGTAAAAATATTCCTAAATCCATATAAAACATTTCTAGGGGTGCCCGGGTAGCTTAGTTGGCTAAGTGTCCAACTTCACAGTTCATGAGTTTCAGCCCCGTGTCGGGCTCTGTGCTGACAGCTCAGAGCCTGGAACCTGCTTCGGATTCTGTGTTCTCCTCTCACTGCCCCTCCCCTGCTCATACTGTCTGAAAATAAATATTAAAAGAATTTTTTCTGAAAATCTAGTTGGCTAGCAATCAGTCTGTATTATATCTATACGACCATGGCTCAAATGAATGAAAAACTGTTGTTTACCTTCATGAGAGAGAAATTGGTCCCGGAAATCAAACACGTCTGAGGATTTGCATAATGGCCTCACAAACAGCTAGCTCTTGGGTGACCTCGGGAACCTTACCTGTCCTGGAGTACTGCTTCTCAACTGTAAATTAGAGATAATAAAAATTACAGATTTGTTTAGATGATAAAATGGGTTTACATTTTAGCTAGCATAGTACATAGGAGGGTTTCAATTATTGACGGCTGCTACTTCAGCTGATTTTTGTTAATACGTTTTTACAAAGAGGACATGTTCCTAACAAAGAGTGCACTTGAGTTTTAGAAATATCGTAAACCACCTTATTTTGAATATACATTGTGACTGTATTAGTGGAGCAGGTGCTGTGGGAAGTTCTGGAACTGGGAAGAAGTTGATGGCGATGGTCCTTGAGGTGTAGAAGGTCTGCAGACTAGTGGTTGAGTTCCTGACTGCATCTGTCCTCTCCTGGTGACTGACTGGTGAGTCGTTGGTCCATGTGCTTCTAAAGTGTTTCTTAACATATTCAGGGTGATGGTTCCATATCTTTAGCTTCCAGGGTTTGTTTGAGTTTATCAATCCCCCCCCCCCCACACACACACACAGGTCAACAGTAAGCAGTATAAACTGACCAGGATTCTCCATGGTCATTTTAATCAGTTGTCTTCCAGGAGGGAGAATTAAATATACTATTGGACTTCAACTTGAAAATTCTTGACTGGGACATATTGAGACCCTTGAGCCCTGACTTTCTACAGGAGTAAAATCGAGCTGTGAGCCTTCGAAGCTCTGAACTGTTGGAGTGCCTGAGCTATTACATGCCAGAACATGTACAGTTCAATTGGTATAATCCATCACCGTATCAGATGAGCCCCTGCAATTGGATTTAATTCATGAGGGTGCGAGTCGGGGAGTGTGACCCTGCGGATGTCTGAGAGCCAGCTTACCTGGCACCCTCCATCTGCCCTCAGCTGGGTGGTGGTAGGGGGCACAGGAGCAGGGAAGGCAAGGTAGTAAGATGCCTGGGCTCCAGATTTTGCTGTTAGTGTAACAAACTTGACATTTTGTAGTTGAGGGGAAATGAGGCTTAGAGAGGTAAAATGATTTCTTGCAAACTTATGTAACTGGTTGGTGGCATAACTGCCTCGAACACATACTTTCCCTTTTCTGGGCCTTGGTATTTGGCTCTTACCTCTAGCTGGAGCAGACTTACCCTAAATGCCTAGTTTTTCCCTCCCTCACCATCTTGTCTAAAATAGCACTCCTTCTTTTTCCTTTCTACCACTTTACTCTGCTTTATTTTGCTTTGTGACCCACTCCGCACCGTCTCACACTGTTAAATATACTTGCATCTTTGTCTCTCCATCTAGAATGTAAGTTCCACAAAGGCCAGTTATTTGTACTCTTTACAGTTTTATACTCAAAGCCTAGGAAATGCCTGGCTACACAGTAGATGCTAAATATCACTTAAATCAAGGAACAAACTCGTTAATCAGACATCTGTCTACAGTGACCAAGTATTATACGAGTTGCTGAGGATACAGTTATAAATAGGCTATTTGCTGTATCAAGATTGCGTTTTCTAGTGGAAGAGAGACCAGATTCATTTAGTGTGTGTTCTATTGATAGGAACGCACAGGAGGGTCTCTAGGCTTAGAGATAGAGAAGTTACCCTGAAAATGTGATAATTTAAGCTGAGTCATAGAAGCAGCTTGAGTGAAACTGAAGTGTGGAAGTGTTGGGCAGGGAAGTGATGGACATCAGGCAAAGGGAGCTCCAAATGGAAATGCCTACAGGAACGGGAGCTGAGAGAATTTTAGGAGTTAGGTTGCCTGGATGAGGAGATCTTAAAAATCTTTTGGCCCAGCTGAATTTATTAACCTCTAGATATACTGATGAAATAAATATGTGTACTCATAATATTGGTACATTAAATCCTGTACCCTATAAAAACATACCAAAAGTCCTGCTTCTATTTTAATCATTTGAAATGTCTCAGCCTTTTGATGTGTATCTTCTGTGTTATTGTTATCATAAATAGAACCGCTTTGGGGTTACCTAACAAAGTCTTCCAGAGCTGCTTATTTTTTACTTTGCTAAAGTCATGCATTCATTCAGTAATAAGCATTGCAGAGCAACTCCTTCGTGCCAGGCACAGTGATGGAAAATGGACAGAACCCTTAACTCTCGAGAATAGAGTTAACATTTTGAATGTTTGTGATGTGCTTTTTGAATGTAGATTTGGTATTCTTGACAATGTTATCTCTACAGATACTTGTATAACCTTAAAGCCATTTTTGCTCTTTTCTGTTTCTTCTGACAATTATACATGCCCATATTTTCTTCTTAAATAATTTTTTTGAAGTTTATTTTGAGAGAGCCGGAGTGGGGGAGGGGCAGAAAGAGAAGGAGTCAGAGAATCCCATGTAGGCTCCGCACTGTAAGCATGGAGCATGATATGGGGCTGAAACTCATGAACCATGAGATCATGACCTGAGCTGAAACCAAGAGATGGATGCTTAACTGACTGAGCTGCCCAGGTGCCCCCACATGCCTGTATCTCTAAAGAATGTTTATGTACTCATGTAATTGATCCATTTTAGCCATTGTCTGCCGAATTCCTATCATTATGGCTTAGGATTTAGTGCTGTTAACCCTCTATCCCCTTTCCTTCCCTTCCCTCTCCTTACTCATATAGGGTTGTATTAATCTTTTTTCTTCTATCACTATTTAATATTTTGCATATGCAGTATTCACAACTGGGAATTATGCAGTGTGATGATATTTTCTTCATTTTGTTTTTCTTGAAACTAATGATGACTTACTTGCTTAGTTATAACTACCAATTATACTTTTCCCCACTCTATCCAAAAGACTTTCTATGCAGCCCTCCATAAGTTGGTCATGTTAAGGAAAGAAAATCTCTTCTCTGATTTTTGGTGGTCCCATCTCTGTGGTGATCTCTATTGACCATGTAGACTGGTTGCGAGGTGGGCTGCCTTTTAGGTTTTGTGCGAATTTCCTTTGCTGTTATCTTGGATATTCCTTTTAAAGACTGTATTATGGATATTCATATGACAGTGTAGAAGCCCACAGAGCTTTGGTTTACTAGATTTAAAAAAAAAAAAAAAAAAAACACCTGAAGTCTATCAGTTGGGTTGAAGAAGAAATCACATACCTTGATGTAGTCATCATATGCCTGTCTTAGGAACTAAATACAGTTAGAAAGTTAGGACCAAAAGGAGAAGAGCAATTATTTTTGCAAAAAAGGGAATAAGATGTTTAAAAGGATAGGAGTTTTAAATCTGTATTTAAAAAAAATACACACACATATCAAAATTAAAATTGACATCTAATCATTAAATACACACTTAACCAAACAGCTTTGGTGACCTTCTAGAATTCACGTGTAGTGAGCTTGTTAAATCAGTTGGTAGCTGATTTTTTCCACATGTTGTATGTTCTATGTTGAAACTTCTCTGGCTAGTTAAGGCACAGGTAGTAAAGGTATGCTTTGATTAAATCACCAGTGATTGTCAGGATACAGATGATCCCCTATTTAAGCACAGCTTGGTGGATGCCTTTTATTGCTTGCTTTGCCCATGTGTGCATATGAGTGTTACTCTTCTAAAAGACAGGGAAGTCCTATTTTGACTGTTCTTCCTTTCTTGCTCTTGTCCTATACATTTTCATGAACTGGTTTGTTCAATGACCTACACATGTAATCAGGAAATTAAAATAGGGAACAAACCAATTAATACACAACAGGGCATGGTGAAAATTGTGGACAACTCAAGAGTTCATCACTTCTCAGCTGTAGCTGTCATTGCCCAGTTTAGTAAATCTTCCCTCCTTCTCTTTTCCTCCTTCCTTACTGTTATCCAGAAATTCAGTTTTTGTGTGTAATCTCACTTTGAAGAGGACTTTTGCCCTTTGAGTTGGTTCAGAATTTGGATCAGTAACCACCAGCTAAGTTTGGCTTTCTCAGTCTTGAGAGAGCATACATGTGCTGCTTCTGGCTTCCTGGGTGGAGTTAATTCAGGGGTGTTGCTTTCCGGGGCCTCTTGGTTCCTTCTTTGGCAGATGGCTCTGGCACTCCAGGTTCTTTAGCTACTCTTCTGAAGGGCTGGGCATCCATGAAGGATTTTTGTGTACTGCAGGGGTTCTCCTATTCCCTTCTTCTTTTGAATCCTTTTCTCTCTTACCAAAATCACTTTCTTGGTCTTTCACTTGCTTGGGCCAAACATGTTCTCTAATAGTGTCATCAAGTTAAAAAAAAAAAAAAAGTACAATAGCAATGCACACTGTGGTGACAGCCCTTAACAAATCTGCCTTTTAAGGGTCTCTTGGGTGGCTCAGTGGGTTAAGCCTCTGACTCTTCATTTTGGCTCAGGGTATGATCTCCTGGTTCATGACGTTGAGGCCCCTCTCCTGACAGCCCAGAGCCTGTTGGGGAGTCTCTTTCCCTCTTTCTCTGCCCTACCCCTGCTTTTGTACAAGTTCTTGCTCAGTAAATAAACATTAAAAACACACACACACACACAAATTTGCCTTTTGAGTCACAGTGTTCCAATTTGGACAGGGTTGCCCTTGGTTGATACATACTTCTCATCCTAAAATCTCAGCCATCTTGAGAGTTCAGTTTGCTTGGCTCCTTAGTTGAAGCTTCAGTTTCCTAGGAGGATGTTCTCTTTCTTGGGAGGACATCTCATTTTGTTGAAGCACATCCTCCAGTAACTTCCTGAGAGATGGTCGTGCGCGGGAGGAATATTTATTGAATTTTGTAAAAACACTTTTTATTCACGTGTTCAATTAATAGTTGGACTAGGTAAAGAATTTTAAGTCCATTTTCCTCAATTTTTAAAGCCTTTGTTCCATTGTCTTAGTTTTTGGTGAGTCTGAAGCCCTTCTGATTCCTCATCTATTTATTACAGTGATGTGCTTTGATTCGTAATCCGAATTCAGAAACACTACCCCTACCGTGTTTTATTACAAGGTGATACGCATGGTGAAATGTACCAAGGTAGTATTTTTTTTCTTTGTACTTTTGAAAAATCAGAAATGTAACTTTATGAAAATGGAGTTTATTCCTTCTTTAACCTTGCATTTCAATTCATCCTTTGTCTTGTGTCTTTAATCCTTTTTGTCCACTCACATCTGCTTCATTCCTCTTCAGAGTATATGCTTTTTTTCAATTAAAAAAAACTCAGAGAAAGGCATAATAATCTTACTCATTTTGGCAATAATTCCTGAGACTGTCTATTTAGTGAGGAAATAGTAAATTTTTTGTCCTATTCAGTAGCTTCATAAAAATACAGTTTACTGCTCTGAAACCACATGGATTCCTTGGCCTCTTCTTTTTCCTTTAAGGGCTTTAATTTTTTTCTTTTCCCTGAAATAAGAAAGCCCTTAATCACTATTTTTAGCTTATGCTAAGTAAAATTTTCCTTTCTAAACAAATGCACTCTTTGAATGTGTTAAGCTTAGTGCTTTCTTATCCTAGTCACTTTCCCCTTGAACTTTGCTGATAAAGATTAAGAAACACTGATGGTTTACAGCTATCACTTTTTTTAATGCCAAAGGCTTTCATGGCAAGAGAAGAAATAATTGAATGAACTTAGTTCTAATTCTGAAAGGTGGTTTAGCATTAGCTCTGAAGACTGCTTAGGGAAAGGTCAGTAAACATATGCAAATCCCATCTTCCTTCGGATTTGAGTAGCTTTTGCCCCCGCATCCCTGCGAGTCTGATTTCATATAATTTTGAGTGATACAGATGATTTGATGTGTGCCCGTTTAAAAAGTGGCAACAACTTAGTATTTGTTGAATAGGAAATCGTTCAAGAAGCATAGGTACTAAAATTTATGTTTTTTATACCAAAATCAGGCACTTGATATCAGTCTCAAAATAGTTACTTTATACATTCCTTGTGCTTTAAATCCAGTAGAGACTTTCAAAATAAGGAGCAAGATTGCATTTGCTTCGCTTCATCTCTGTGGTCATTATAATGTGTATGAAAATGTTCGTAAGAGTCTTAATGGGACTGATCAAAGATTTTAGAAGTTTAAGTAAAATACAGTGAAAAGTTTGGTTTATTTGTGGCCTGACCATTTTCTTGCTGTGCTGGGGTTGAGTGTACAATACCAAAACAAGAACTGATGTTGAGAACCTCTAAGGAATATAACAATAAGGTCTGACAATTTTCTTTCCTGCTGTTGAATTATAATTGACATACAACATTACTAGTTTCAGGTGTACAAGAGAGTGGTTCAGTATTTTTACACATTTTGAGATGGATCACCATGAGTGGTCCAGTTACTGTCTGTTCCTTTCCAAAGTTATTACAGTGTTGTGGACTGTAGTCCCTCTGCTGTACATTTCATCCCTGCAACTTATTTTATAACTAGAAGTTTGTACCTCTTAATCTTCACCCCTTCCCCCACCGGCACCCTGCTTCCCTGGGGGACCTACTGGATCTCTGAATCTATGAGTCTGTTTCTGTTGGTGGTGGTGGTTTAAGATTCCACCTACAAGTGAAAGTGGTGTTTGTTTGTTTCTGACTTAACTCCACTTAGCATCGTACCCTCTAAGTCCATTCATGTCGTCACAAACATCAAGATTTTATTTTTTTATGACTAATATTGTGTATATATACCACATACTCTCCATCAATCAGTGGACAGGTTGCGTCCATATCTTCTTGGCTATTGTAAACAGTGCTACAGTGAACGTAGGGGTATATGTATCTTTTTGAATTAGTGTTTTCATTTTCATCAGATAAATACCTGGAAGTGGAATTGCTGGATCATATGGTCATTCTATTTTTATTGTTTTGAGGAACCTCTCTACTGTTTTTCACAGTGGCTGTACCAGTTTACATTTTCACCCCCAGTGCATGAGTGTTCCCTTTTCCTCCATATTCTCCTGTATGCTTGTTATTTTTCATATTTTTTATCCTAGTTATTCTGACTGGTGTGAAGGGGGTATCTTCTTGTGGTCTGGATTTACATTTCCCTGATGATTAGTGATGTTGAATATCTTTTCATGTGTCTATTGGCCACCCGTATGTCTTTGGAAAAATGTTCCTCTGCTCATTTTTAATCTGATTATTTTTTTGTTATTGAGTTATTGAGTTCTTTATACATTTTGAAATTCAGGCCCTTATCTGCTGTATTATTTGCAGGTATCTTTTACTGTTAAGTAGGTTGCCCTTTCATTTTATTGATGGTTCCCTTTGCTGTGTAAAAAAGCTTTTCAATTTGATACTATCTTGGTTTTCTGTTGCCCTTATCTGAGATGTATTAAAAAAAAATTACTAAGACCAATGTCAAAAAGCAATTGCCTTTTTTTTTTTTTGGAAATGTTATGGTTTTAGGTCTTAAATTTTTTAATCCACTTTTTATTTTTCTATGTGGTATAATAAAATGGTCTGGTTTCATTCTATTGCATGTAGTTTTGCCAACAGTTTTCCCAACATCATTTATTGAAGATTGTTTTTTTCCCATTGTGTTGTTGCCGCCTTTATCATAGCTAAATTAACCATATAAATGTGGGTTTATTTCTGGGCTGTGTCTGTTTTGGTGACCGGGCCTGACTGTATTGATAACTATAACTTTGTAACATAGTTTGAAATCAAGGCGTATGATACTCCAGCTTCCTTCTTCTTAAGATTGCTTTGGCTATTTGTAGTCTTTTATGGTTCCATGCGAATTTTTGAATTACTCTAGTTTGGTATAAAATACCCTTGGGGTTTTTTTGTTTTGTTTTTTGTTTTTGTTTTTTTGATGGTGATTATTTTGAATCTGTAGATGGCTTTGAGTAGTTTGAACGTTCTAACAATGTTGGGCCAATTCCTTAGCACAGTACATCTATTTATTTGTGTCGTCTTCAGTTTGTTTCATCATTGTCATAGAATTTTCAGAATACAGGACTTTTCACCTCCTTGGTTAAATTTATTTCTGGGTATTCTTATTGATGCAATTGTAAATGGGATTTAAAAAAAAATCTTACTGCTTTTAGCATATAGAAATACAACAAATTCATATTTGTATCCTGCAACTTCACTGAATTCTAATACTATTTTGGTGGATTCTTTAGAGTTTTCTATACATAGTATCATGTCATCTGCAACTTGTGACAGTTTTCTATCCAATTAGGATGCCCCTCCTTTTTTTTTCTTGCCTAATTTATGTGGCTAGGATTTCCAATATTGTGTTGAATAAAAGTGATGAGTGGGCCTCCTTGTTTCTGATGGTTGTCTTAATTTGTTGGCAATTTGCAACTGAAAGGAACTCAGTTTCATAGGCATGGGTGGTAGTGCATATATGTAAGTAATTATAATTTAATCCAAGATCTAAAAACTGCAAGGAAGTTTTTTACAAAGCATAAAGGGAAGCAAGCTTGTTTGTTGCATTTGCTTCCAATAGACTTGATGTCTGTCTACTAAGAAAGTATTAGGTTGTGAATGTTCCTGTCCAAGTGTTGTTAGTTTTTTAAATAGCATTTTATGTAGGAAGAATATAATAATTTTGGAAATCCTAGCTATACTTGTATGGTTATCTTATGCTTTTACTGATGTTAATTTTTTCTTTGAACTATGTGGCTATATTTAGGAAGACAGCCAGGAGTTTGATCTAGACAAGGTTTTTATAATTTTATCTTAAAATTAACTCTATATAATAGTATCAAATAGGTAATGACCACTTCCTTTTTTTGGCCTAAAATAAATAAATTTATAATTTTTCTTTAATCTTCAAGTATGTAATTTTTATTAGTTTTATAATTCAGCTCAAGATTGAATCTAAGCAGGAGTCTTATAAAAGAGGATTGTTCAGGTTTTCAGATTCCAGCCAAGTGTTCAGGACATGAATGTCTGGACTGCTTCCATCCCCTAAGTGACTACAAAGCATCTAGAGCAGGAACTGGGATTTTGAGTTTGGTTGAGTGTGCCTCAGCCAAAGACCTTACCATTCTCTCTGTTGCCACGTAAAGGTCTCGGGATGCCAAGTCTATTGTAGTACGGAGCACTTTGAAAAATACGCCCAACTTGTGGTAACAGAAGCTTGGTCAGCAGTGTTTTAAAACATTGCCTTTTGGCCATATTTCACAGCTTTCTCACTTATGTGTTGGAATACACTACAGTGGTCATTATATGTATGGCCAAGGGCTGCCTTTTTAGCAGAATTTTAGGAAGTACCATTCACGTTCATTCAACATAAAAGATGCCCCTCAGGAGAGGTACAGGATGCCCCTGTACCTCTGGAGTGGTACAGGATTAGCAGTATTGCATACTGCAACGTGGGATGCAAACTTGAGGGTATTAGGATATCTGTATTGGTTCAATGAAACAGTTCAGGACTTTTTTTGTTGCGAAGAATGATTTTGACCTGGGAAAACCTCTGAGTATCTGGAAATTTGATTACTAAGGGTATAAATATTCTTCAAATGTAGCATCTCTTAACAAGTGTGGTAGGTATACTTTTGTAAATATAAGTGCTTTTCAAATTGAACTTTCTCCTATCAGGACTTTCAGAATGATTTTATTCTTCACGCATTGTTTACATGATGTCCTACAGTATGAGGATACAAATAACACCAACTAAGCTGTGCTAGTGACTTGTCTTAGCCTCACTTTTGAAGTTGAATTGTTTTCAGTCTATAAGCTTTGTCAGTACATGTTCACGTATATTCATCCAGTCCTTGTAATTTTCGATTAGTTCATTCTGGGTCTCCAGTGTCTGCCACTTTTTGAAGCTGGCCAGTAAGTATCCAACAAATCTGCAAGGTGAGTGTAAAGCATTACAGTTTTCTTTAAAAAAAAAAAAATCACTTTTTAATTTCCTCTTTAGATACACTTTCCTGTGCCATCAGGACGCTGTGATAGGAAACAAATAACAAATGATGGTCTGATCTTCCTGTTGCCTCACATAAAAGCTGGAAGCAGATGGGACGGTAGCCACTTGGATTATATTCACCATTTGCTTAACATAATTTAGTATAAAATCCAGGCAGGCTTCTATAGGAAGGGTCTTTGGAAGAAAAATGACGTGGTAATTACATTGCAATATTTTCAGAATCAACTCTTGATGTCCAAGCCTTTACATATTCCTGTCAGTGCAGAGCATACACATAGGCCTTGTTTATATAATGTCTTATTTGTTTCTTGATTTTTCTTCTGCCACAGAGGATATTTCATTCCTAGTAGTTTGGGTATTTCTCTGCAAAACAAACAGTGTTGTTCTAAGCATGACTTCTCTGGAATTTTAGTTGTTTTTTTTTTTTTTTTTTTTAAAGACCATTTTAATAGCTGCAGATTCATTAATATGTAATGAAAATTAAATTTTTGATTTAGTAATGTTTGGAATTAGTATCGTCCGTCATCTGACCTCTTTATCTGTAAGAATTTGGACAGCTGACACCTTTTGGTCCCTTATACAATCTAATGTTGATAATATGTAACTGTTGAAATAAGCCATGTCCTGGTTTAGGTGAGATGTTTTGGCGTTAGCGTTTAATTGCATGACCTTGAGTTCTTGAGTTCAGTATGATACATTTGTAACAGAGCTAATAAAATTTCTTAAAATTCATCACTTATTTATGAATATATTATGGTAAGGTATGAGCATGGTTTTTGTGTAATACCTTTGCTGAACTTGATAAATGTTTGTGATGAAATAAGACATTTAGACTGCAGAAAAGAATTACTGGAATATACAAATCCTGATCTGGTATAATCTTCATACTGCCTAGTGTCAGACCTTCTTATCACTATTATCTGAAGGTGTTCTAAATTAAAAAGAAAAAAAAATGTATTTTAGTGGAAAGATATCTGTAAAAACTCTATTCAGATCAAAGTTTTAAAGGAAACTATGAGCTATTACGAATTTGGAAACTTGATCCAAAAAAACTCTAAGGTTGCCTGTTTTAAGATTGTTAGACTACTCAAAAATTTAAAAATAGTTTTAGGAAATACTGAGATACAGATATCCTGTAATATTCAACAATTAAAACTTAGAAATTCACATAGATGTTCATAAAATAAAAAATTAAAAAAAATAAACATCTGTTCAGAAGCTCTAAAGGCCCTTAATCCTTTTCATTAAATTGCATGAATTGAGAAGCAAACTTCTTTCCAAATCATAGAATTCCTTCAAGGGGCCTTTGGTTAAGTATTAAAAATGACAATAGATAAACTTAGGAATAGTTGATCCAGTTCACAGAAAAACAATAGTAGTTGTGGTAGTAGTGATAAGCAGTGCCACTTTGTGTTAGTAGGAAAAATTATGAAACACAGAGAAGCAAATTAAATGGAGGGAACGCTAAACGTTTTACATGTGGGTGCTAAACAAAACTCCTTGGTTATAAACGGACTGCGAGGACAATTATCCTGTGATTCAGCTGGGGGTCGGGGGGTGCAGTTTGTAGGGACCTTATGCTGCTGCTTGTTAGTGTGGAGTGCTCTGCATCAAGCCTTATTTGTCAAAGTGACCATGACCTAACCAAGAAGGTTTATGGAAGGAGCCATGCAAATTATGTTCAAATAGGATTCAACTGATTAAAGCTTTTTGAATAGTACTTTGAAGAGGTTAATTCTTTTTGGTGACCTGCAGCCCTCAGGAAGCTCTGTTCTGTAGAGCTTGTTAACAGCCCCCCCCCCCCCGCCCCGCCCCACTACTGCCAGTGGGTGGGTAGGGGGAGTATATGCGTATGCTCTGCAAGTACGCTTATGCATTGGCGTGTTAACGCATACACAGTGGAGTCAGTCCTATGTTTGGCAGCCATAGCTGTTAGCTAAAGTGTACTCTTTTACAAACCAAGATCACAGGAAGGAAGAAACTTCCTTTCTTCAGTCACAACTCGATTTCAAAGTATCATAATTTATTTTACAAAACACTGGAAAATGAGGATGTATTTTCACCCAAATACTAACTAAACTCACTGAAGGTAGACTTTTTTGGTCCCCCATTGTCACTGCAGTACTTGGTATGGGACAGGGTCTCGTATATTTGTTGAAATGAATATTTGAGAAAACCTTAAATACTAACAACCTTTCTAAATAGAAGTTGAGGCACTTATTGCTTTAAAGTTTCCTATTTGCATTTAGAAAATTGTAGGGCAGTGTAGTAATTGAGAAGTGATGTGTATGGCTTTTGGCTTAAACAGAGAATAACATGAGAATGAGTTTCTCTGCTTTATGTGTATGTAGCATAAAGTGCATCTCCTTCCTGGGAAATTTCTCTTTGATTTAGTTAAACCCTATCAGATTTTATTTTTAAAAAATGTGCTTTTAAGATGTATATTAAAGATGTGTATTAATAAGAGACTAATTTCTAGGTTTGCAGTCACAAGTAATCTTTTACCTAAGGACTGGTGACGAAGTAATCTACCAGAATGTCCATTGAGCACTTTCTTGGGATGACTCCCTTTTGGGGAGTAGAAGTTCCAGTCTCCGTATCTTATTCTCTGTTGATCTGCTTCCTTCCCACAGCCTTCTATCTGCTTGCTTTCTTTTTCCTCTGCTGACTCCTTTCCTAATCAGGAGGGAAAATCATTGGTGCCCTGTCTTCTAGGAGAAGGCTGCTGGCTTAGTGAGCTAATGCTAAGCTGCCATGCACTTTAAAGAACTAATAGGTTTAGATACTCACCTACTATAGGAATTTTTAACAAGGCAGAGGTTCTGGAAACAATACTATAACCCAGAGAGTTAGTCATTATAGAATGCCAGACATTTTGGTGGGCAGAGATGGGATATGTGAGTAATGTTTCGGAAGATGTGACAAATCACAAATCTGTCACATGGAAGCCTTTTGAGTTGTGTAAAATTTACCCAGTGTTTTTTCAATTTAGGTGCTTTATGTAATTCTTTGCAGTATCCTAATTACAGTGGCACTAAATTTCATGCTTAACTGTTAATGTATATTAATTATTGATATTTATAATTCTGTCATTGTAGCCAAGTTTTGCAGTGATACCCAGGAACACTTCAATTATTTATAATACTCGGGACTTCAGAAAGCATGAGAATGTGGTATTCTTTGCTACAAAAGTAATTTAGGTGGTATTGTAATTTAGCAATGTCAATAGATATTTTATGGGATAAGTAGGGTTTGTTCATAGAATTTTTTGTGAGAAACATTAAACAGAAACACTGGAATGTCTTCCAATATGAAAAAAAAATTCAGATGTGCTTTAGCACAAAATATTTAACTTTTCTGTTCTATATATTCACATCCTAGATTATCTTTCGGTTTTTAGCATCTTGAATCCCTTTTGAGTTGTCTTGAGTTTTCTTGGACATCTGTTTTGTGAATCTAAATTTTCTCCTGCAAAATGGAACTGATAATAGTCTTAAACATTAACAAAGAGTAAATAAGGACTCTTCTAGTTGGCTTGGCTCTAGGTCTTTGTGTGGGCAGGAGATGGAGTAGAGCCAAAGGCACCCCAATAGACAGTTCTAGGACCAAAATGCAAATTCTGTGGCCTGAATTGCATGGTTACTTCACTCTTGAGGAATCTTTATGTATATGCATTTGGTATAGGATAGGTTTTCTCTTGAGACCAATGTATTCTGTGGGGATACTTGACATGTGGTCACCAGTGAGTGATACTATGCAGTGACCCTTCTCCATTCCTGTGGTTTGGTTGTATTTGGAGGTTCGGTTTGTGTGGCCAAGGTCTTTCCATGTTGATTTGAATTGCTTTAATTTTTTTTACAATATGGCATTCTATTTTTTTTTGCTTTTTTTGCTTTTTTAAACTTGTAGACTTGGTGTATAAAGCGACCTTCTTTAAGATTCAGGCAGGTTAAGGTTAGATTGTATGTGAAGGCTAACTTTCCTGGGCATGGTGTGAAGGAGAGCATGCTTTAGATTTTTTAAGATATATTTTGAGAGAGAATACAAGTGGGTGATGGACAGAGAGAGAGGGTGAGATCGAATCCCAAGCAGGCTCTGCACTCTCAGTGTGGAACCCAAAGCAGGACTCAAACTCACAAACCAGGAGATCATGACCTGAGCCAAAACTAAGAGTAGGATGCTTAACTGAGCCACCCAGGTGACCCTAATTTCTAACACACTATGTATGCTCAGCCTTCTACCTCAGTAGAATGCATGGCTAAACCTTAGGTTCTGTATGTTAATTCCCCATGCTCTGGAAAATTATATTCTGTATTATTTCTCATGAGAAATTTGCTTTATTTATAAGCATTTGCGTGTTAGATGCTTTCCAAGCAGACAAGATGTACAACTTAAGTTCCTGTATCTTAAACTAGGACTCATAATTACACTAACCAGGAGATAAATGTATTTTTTTTTTGGTCATGAATAAAAATCTAAAAGTTGCTTGTAGTCCTACCCTGTGTATCTTGCATGTCTGTTTTTCCATTTTGTTAGTTGAAAATACAATTTTACGAGTTAAATCTAAGCAGTATGTTGTGTAAATAAACCTTAATCCACTGATGCCTCCATACATTTGTTTTAGTTAGGTAGATGTCTTAACTCATGGGTACCAGATCCAATAATCCTCTAACCTAGCTGAACATCAGACCCTCAGGAATTTAGAGTAGCTTTCCAGGTCCCTGTATGCAGAAGTTGAAATAGTAGGTCTTCAGTATCTGTATTTCTGAAAAAGCTTTCAAAGATTGTGAGGAGCCAGGTTTCAGAAACTCCCCAGTTTTTCATGGTTTAAAAACAATCACACATGCCTCTTAGTGGTGTCTCCTCTATTTGTCCAGTTTTCATCTTGCACAGCATATTGAGTTGTGTTGTAAAGATTTCCTTGTGAGGTTTCTTTTCAGATAGCACTGAAAAGATAAAGAAGTTGGAGGGGACAGTTACAGTGACACATTGTCAGGTCCTAAGAGGCAGAGGAATACAAGGCAATCCAAAGAACAAAGGGAAGATGTTATCAAAGCCTCGGTGAGTTAGAAGGTAGAATACAAATACAACTATAGGATACCCTGGGACACTGGAATTTTAGGTAAACTGTGAATAACATTTGACATAAGTATCCCAGGTAGCTCATAGGACATACTTCTAAAAACCACCCTAAATACGTGTTTAACATAAGTATTTTATCATTACCCATTGCTTATCTGAAATACAAATTTATTGGGACATCCTATATTTGGCAGCCTTACCTAGAAGCACACTGGTATGAAAGGAGGACATGCTATATGCTTAGACTCAACAGCATAGCCAAAAGTGGCCGTTCAACTAAATTAGCTCTAGAAGCAGTTTTTATTTTAAGATCCCTTATTTTCTTGTTTTTAGTTACTTGAAAGCTAGCTTTGTAGTTGACAGAATAAACTATTTGCTTTTTTTTTTTTTTAATGCTTCATTTTGAGAGAGGGAGAGAGTGTGTGCCGTGTGTGTGTGTGTGTGAGCTGGGGAGGGGAAGAGACGGAAGGAGAGGACTGTGCTGTCAGGGCAGAGCTCCACGTGGAGCTTGATCTCATGAACCTCCAGACGACCTGAGCCAATACCAATAGTCCGATGCTGAGTTCTCCAGGTGCCCCCATTTGCTTTTTCTTAGTGGGGAAATGGTTACATAGTTTTTTGTTTGGTTTGACCTCACTGTGTACAAGTGTACTATCTACTTTTATCTACCAGCAGCATTCTGCACATGAATTAAAATTGCTTTTAAAATCTAAAAATCTAAAGCACATGTCATCCAAGTCTATGTGTTCAGTTCTTTTAATGCTAATCTTGAAGAGGTTTTTGGGGGTATTTTGTGTGTGTGTGTGTGTGTGTGTGTGTGTGTGTGTGTGTGTTTGTGTTAACTCCGTTTAATTTTCACCAGTCCTTGAATTTGCTGATAACAAATGTTAAGCCCTGAAGTTGAGGTAGCATAGCATGCTTTGCTGGCTAAAATTCTGGTAGATTGTTCTCTTTAAAGGAGTAGTAATGTGATCTTTGCAGTTATCAACAGGGGTTAAATTCTTAAAGTTGCTGCTAAGATTTCTGTTTGAGGTACACACTAGGACTTTATGTGTTAGGGAAATTAGCCAGGCATTTGAACATAGAAGGCTTTAACTCTTCTCTGCATCTTTCCATTCCAAGCCTCCTTTTTGGAAAGGTCAGGAAGAATGACAGTTCTAGTTGGCCTACATCATAGTCCTTGTGTAGCTACAGTTCTTCCCTAACCAGACCCTTGGATTTATTCAGATATCAGACCCCCATTGTGCGGGAATGACTGGATTCCTCTTGAATCCTCAGGGTGACTGACTCTGGATCCATCCATCATGATACTACCCCTTCCCTTACTTCAGGGATTTCTTCAGGAATAGATCCATGAATCCTTACTGGATAGTAACATGTAGGGAGAAATACTACATGTAAGGGTGTGCTGATTCTGGGAAAGTTGTCTCTACCCGCCCCCCGCCCCTCCTCAGAGTAAAAACACTTTCTTTAATGTTTAGTTTTTGTGACTTGGAGGATGCCTTGATAGAGTGAACATGGGTTTCTTTGGAGGCAGGGAAGCTGGAGGACAAACCAGCACATGGAGGGATATACCTAGATGTAAAAGGCCTACTAAACCCTTGATGACTTCATTGAGTGACTCAGTTAACTGATCTGGAACCCTCTTGTCTTGAGATGTGCGATGATAAACCCCTATTTTGTCTAATAGGCCCTTTTGAGTTGGAGCTTGTGTAACTTTCAGTCTAATGCACTCTTACCAAATTAAAGGAGTTAAAGAGGATATTCTCTCACTGGGGTTGGCCCCACTGGG
The DNA here is from genome assembly GCF_016509475.1 of Prionailurus bengalensis. Lineage (NCBI taxonomy): Eukaryota > Metazoa > Chordata > Mammalia > Carnivora > Felidae > Prionailurus > Prionailurus bengalensis. The sequence goes on along the minus strand of NC_057348.1, from coordinate 139,715,307 downwards.
TGTGTCAGGGATGGGTCAACCAAGATGACAAGCTGAAAGTTCCCCCTCCCCCCCCCCCTTTTTTTTTTTAACAGATAGCCTTTGCTCATCCATGATGTATCTGCTTTAGAAAGAAAGCAAAAACTTCAAACATTTCTGGGGAAAGCAAATGTATATCCTATTTTCTTTTAAAAGCAGCTATCCCAGAGCACTTATTAGCTCCTGGAAAAGGCCATTGTGTGGCTTGGAGCTGGTCAGCTTGTTTAAGCTTTTAGACAAGTACACAGTTGTCTGCAGCAGTGTCTGTCCAAGTTCTTTGTGACGAATATAAAATCTCTGTTTCTTCAGCATGCGGAACTTTGCCATGAAATACCAGATGGTACCAAGGCACAGAGTTCTTCCTGCCGGAGAACAATATTCTCTGCAAAACAGAACTACTCACACTGCAGCTCAGCAAAGAAAGCCTTTGGTATTTCTTAGGTCCTCACTGAGTCTGACCATGCTTACTTAGACAACACACAGCCCTGGAATTTTAAGACTGTCCCATACTCCTCATTCAGTTATGTCACTGCAAGTGTCTTTTTTTTTTTTTTTTAATGTTTATTTTTGAGAGACAGATGTGGCACGAGTGGGGAGGGGCAGAGAGAGGGAGGGAGACACAGAATCTGAAGCAGGCCCCAGGCTCTGAGCTGTCAGCGCAGAGCCCGATGCATGGTGAGATCATGACCTGAGCTGAAGTCGGACGCTCAGCCGACTGAGCCACCCAGGTGCCCTGCTAGTGTCCTTTGCCAATGGTTGTGACAGGATACATGCCCAGAAAAGCAGGGTAGTGCATAATGATCTCTTCCACTCTAGATTTTCTTCCAGTGTAGATGACTTTGTATCAGCAAACACTGTACTTAGTGGGAATGGGGATACATAGATAACTGACAGCCCTGTGTAAGGAATGTGTACTCTAGTGAGGAGAAAACCATGCTATGCAAATGGTAGGGTACACAGAAGGTTTCTTGGAGGTTTTGTTTGGGTTCCTTTCTAAAGGGAGAAAGGAAATCTAGGCAGAGTGGACTAACCTGTGTTGAACAAGCATGGTGGGATAATGATATGGAGGGAAAGAGAGGAGCTTTTAAGGGGCGCCTGGGTGGCTCAGTTGGTTGAACGTCCGACTTCGGCTCAGGTCATGATCTCACAGTCTGTGAGTTTGAGCCCCGTGTCAGGCTCTGTGCTGACAGCTCAGAGCCTGGAGCCTGCTTCAAATTCTGTGTCTCCCTCTCTCTCTGCTCCTCCCCTGCTCGTGCTCTCTCTCCAAAAAAAAAAAAAAAAAAAAAAAAAAAAGCCTTTACTCAACTTGCCAGGCTGATCAAATCTTGTGATGGCTTTGCCAGGCTCTGAGGGTCTTGTATCTTGACACTGGTATGAAGAATGATTTGCTCAAGAAGAAACTCAAAGGGTAGCCAGTGGCTAAGAGTGTGCTAGTCAGATGCACCTGACTCTGCCTCCAAATTATGTGAGTTGGGTCTTTCTTATCTGGGTCTTAGCTTCATATTTGACACAAGGAACCTACCTCATGGGTGCTTGGAATAACCCTTGTAAAGAGGTTAGAAATGTGCTTACTATGTGGTAAGTGGTCAATTAGTATTAGCTATTCCTAGGTATTAATTACATGTTTATCAGGGGTGGTCAAGGGGAAGTTCTATTGTTTAAAAAGGGCAATCCCCTTATCTCCCTTGACATGGTCTACTAGACTTATTTGTAGGAAGACAGGACTGCTTCTGACTCTGCAGGTGGTGAGGTGACTGAACATGTGCTGGACTACTTCCTGTTTTCTGCCTTTCTAACCTAGTTCATCTCCAAGATGTCTTTTGGGAAGTCTTGTATACCCATAGTTATCTCTGACTTGCTTGATTCCAACAGATCGTTAAGACTGTTATTATAATTGGCATATTAGTCAGGGTTCTCTAGAGAAATAGAGCCCATAGTATATCTATATATATCTGCGATTTATTACAGGAATTGGCTCACACAATTATGAAGGCTGAGAAGTCCCATAATCTTCCCTCTGTAAGCTGCAGGGCCAGGAAAGTTGGTGTATTCAGTGAGTCCGAAGGCCCAAGAACCAGGAGCCGTGATGTTCAAGAGCAGTAAAAGATGGATGTCACAGCTCAAGAAGAGAGAATTCACCTTTTATCAGCTTGTTTCTATTCAGGCTCTCAGTGAATCAGATGATACCTGCTCATACTGGTGAGGGTGGATCTCTTTATTCAGTGTACTGAATCAAATCTTCATCTCTTCCAAAAACACTTCCATAGACCTACCGAGAAACCGTATTTTACCAGCTATCTGTCAAGTGGGCAGATAAAAAAAAATATATCCTCACGATTAGTTTGCATTTGCTTGTGATGAGCTGCTATTATTTGGGACCATTAAAGGTGTTCATAGGTCCATCTCCTTCTGAATCGTGGGTGAAACTGATGCTCTAATGAGTAAGAAGGTCCTAAAGCAGATTGTTGAAAGATAATGACCAACAAAATTTGGCAGTTGGCTCTCTTAACCTTTATTCACTTGATTGTCTTTGGTAAGATAAACTGAATGGAGACTTAGAGTCAAACAACATGTCAGTGGGATAGGCAGCATGTAGGGATAAAATACAACTCATAGACTTGGATTCAGAATACCTAGGTTATGATCTTGCTTCTGTGACCTAACGGGTTATGTACCTTTTAACCTTTAAGACTGTTTTCTCATCTAAAATATGACTAATAATACCTACTTTGCTCTTTGACAGTGAAAAAATACTAGGCAAATACTTAAGTTTTTTGCCTTTTAGGCTCTTGTGTTCTTCTGAATCAGTCATACCCTAAGACTGCCACAAGCCACATACTGGGGGTCCTGTTGCTGTGAGGTCACAGCTATTTGGCAGGATATAGCATGGACTTGTTCATCTGTCATCAATGGACACCTGACCATCACTCACATTTCTCTCTACCAGTGTATCTGATTGAACTAAAATGGGAGCCGTGTAACTAACTTAAAATTTTCCAGTGGTGCTTTAAAAGCAGATGAAGGTCATTTTAATAAGTCATTCTATATATACAAAATGTCTTTCAATATATAACCGATATGCAAGTATTAGTGAGATGCTTCATATTTTTTATTGTACTGTTTGAAATCTTGCAGGTGTTTTAGACTTGGACCACATGTCAACTTGGACCAGCCACATTTCAGTTGCTTGGTGGCCAGGTGTGGTTATGTACTGGACAGCATAGCTCTGGGCAGTCTATTTTTAATGGTCCATCTGCATCCATCTTAAGATTGGTTTTTGTCTCTGGTCTCTGCCACTGTGGAAACAAAATCCCCATGTATTTCTAAAATAATAGGTAACAGTTCAAAGCATTTAATGTGTGTTAAGCAGTTTTTCCCCATTACTGGGAACAGCCTTATTGTAGATTGCTACCATCCTCATTGTGTAGATAAGGAACTGGAGACCTTGAGGGTAAGTGACCTGAAGAGCCTACAACTTGTGGGGGATCCTGGAAACAAAGGCAGTCGGGCACTGCAGCCTGTTATCTTTATTACTGTTTGTCATGTAGAACCTTGTTAATGAGTAGGTGAACCTGTCTGATAAGCTGTTGTCTGATCTGTTGTGATGGATTGAGGTAGTCTTGAGGTGTTATGATTGCATGATAAGCCAACATTTTTGTGGGGGTAGGTGAGCGTGAGAGTGGAGGATGTAGCTGTCCTGGTAAGGAATAGTGTCATAGCGGCTGGTATATGTTTGTTCATTTGTTCATTCTTTAAAAAAAAAAAAAAAACACAAAAAAACATGTTCTATGTGTTAAAATCATGTTCTTATCCCGATGTGGATTTTATTCTAGTGGGGAGACTTTAATAAGCAAAAGAAAACATACAAGCTATCTGTGACACAATGGACAGTGATAAACACCTCTTAACTGGTTGGGGGGGGGGGTGGTGGAGAGTGACTGAGCAAAAACAGTAGTATGGTGATTAGAAATAATATAGGCTTTAGACCAGGATACTGGTTTACATTCTTCCCCTGCCCCTTTATCAGATGTGAAGTTAGGCAAAGTGCTTAACTTCTTTGGGCTTAATTTCCTCATGTATAAAACGAAGATGAACACTTTATAGGAGACTAAGGAAGATTGAAACACGTGTGGAATGTGTTTAGTGCAACAAGGAAATTGATGGAATTCATGGATTTAACTTGTCTAGGTCCAGTATTTACTAGCATCCCCCTACACCCTCCAATCCCATCATGGCATGTAATTTTGCTGAGGCTTGAATTTGACTTAGGAGGCCAGTGAGAATGGGAATAGAAGTAGTCACTTAGTGGCTAAGACTAGCCTGCAGCCTGTCTATTCAGAGGGATTTTGCTCTTTCAACTCATGACTGTATACATTTCATTATAAAATGTTTTAAAGCAGATTTGGGGCTTTTTAATACCCACTTTCAATACTGTGGACAATAGAATTCAGTCTGGCAGATAGCTTTATTTTTAGCCTCCATCAGGCACTTAAACCCTAGGCTTAACTGTTCATGGGGTGAAGTTTACTAGATGGTTTTTTGTTTGTTTGTTTTTACATAAAATAACATATGGAATGAATATTCTATTTCAAAACTAAGATAACCTTACCAGCAAGGGATGGCATTTTCACCCTGGTTGGGTATCTCACCGGGATTTGTATCAGTTAGGATTTGTTTCATTGCTATATTGATAATGAACTCCAGATAAGAGTGATGGGTATATAGAGGCTTATTTCCCTTTTACATAAAGGAAATTGGGGTGTAGATGGTCCAGGGTTACAGTGGCTCTTCCACATCAAAAAGGGCATCAGGCTCTTTCTATCTTCCACCATTTTTATGGGCCAACCTGAGAGTTACTGCAAACACCTCAAATTCCAGTCAGTAGGAAAAAAGGAAAGAGATAAAAATTGGCTTTTCAGCTACCTTTTAGGGTCTCCTGCAAGTTGCACACACTTGCTTACATCTCTTAAGCCTTAACTTGGAAATACTAGATGAAGCTGTTGTTTGTAGTCTTAGCTAGGAGTATTCACTGTTCCAAATATCTGTGCTTACAGAAGGGGGCAAGAAAAGTTATTTGGCTAGGAAACTAATAGCAATGCCTTCCACGGGCTTTATAACTGGCCATATAACTGGTCATATAACTGAGACCTGGCCACGGTCCCTCTGTTTTTCTACTGATAGGCAGTTTGGAGAGGTTTGTGGTTTTGGAAACATGGAAGGTGTAGATTATTTTGCCCTAATAGTGTCTTTTTTTTTTTTTTTTTTTTTTTTTTTTTGGAGAGAGAGAGTGCATACGAATGGGGGAGGGGCAGAGGAACAGGGAGCTCAAATCTCATGCAGACTCCATGTCCAGCACAGACCCTGTCACTGCGGTGGATCTCAGGACCCGAGACCACAACCTGAGCGAAAACCAAGAGTGGGATGCTTATCTGACTGAGTCACCCTAGGCGCCTCGCCCCAATGGTTTTGTGTAGATCTTTTTGACTGCCAGAATGTTGGTAGGGAGGGAAAAATGAAAATAGCATCTCTACTTTAGTCTTCTTCTGTTAATATCTTTTAGTATATCTCACTAATAGGCATTAAAGCTATGCTTGTGTATTTCAGAGACCATCTGTGCCTGGAGTAAATCCTTTCATTTTCTTGAAAAATATTTGTTAGTATCTCTTCGAGGTATGCATACACTGTGACCCATTCTCCAATCCTAGAGGGAGGTACCATACCCACTAGTCACCTGCCACTTTGCTTTGGAATCTGTGGTCACTTTTACGTGGATGTCACACAGCCCCACCATGAGTGTGAAGGCTCTTGATGGGGAGCACAGGTCAGGACAGGCTTTGCACAGCAGTGCTTGCTGGATTCCTAAATTCCTGACTAACATAAATGTCTGGTTTCCTGCTGTAGTCAAGATGCTGATGTAAGTCTTCAGTTGGTCATGACTTAGAATGAAAATGCTAGAGTCTAATTTGAAAATGAAGGAAAAAAAAACACCTAAGAAACATAAGACACATCTGAACTTTGAAAATTGTTTTCTGTGGCAGTTGTTATGGATAAATTATCACTGCCAGCCAGAAGTCGTAAAACTTAGCTTTTGCTGTCAGTATTCAGAATGTTCTGTTTATAAGCCTAATCTCTTGGCTGTATTTAGATATTTGCAAGGATATTTATGTTCTAGTTTCTGCAATTTAATTTCATATAAAAAGCTCTCTAAAAATTCCCGTTGGATAATTTTTGCATCAGAGTTTTCTCTATTTGAAAAACGTTATGTATTCATTGGTAAGTATACTCTTGTGAAGGCAGTATATGGACAAAACTGAAATATAGGATGAATCCTAATAAAGTCAGCTACCCTGGAGAATGTTAATCGATTGTGTCAAATTTGGGTGAATCCATGTAATGATAGGTTTCCTGTTTCTTAATCCTCAGCTGAAGGTTTCTTAAAATGACTCCCCCAGTTGAAGACTACAGATACCACCTTATGTTAGTGGACATAAAGCTAGGAGTGTTATTTGGTCATTGGGTGAAGGAATTAGAATTCTAATAAAATATTAATCAACTGGAATAGTAGACCAAATCTAGCAAGATGAAACATGGCTTAATGAAACGCAGGTAAGAATGTTATAGAAATTTTTGTTTATAAGCATGATGTGAGTCAGTTGATGTGACTGCCAAGAAGAGTTCATTTGTTTTTGGTTTGAATTAAGAGTGATTAGAATGTGGGAAGTGGTCCCCCCCCTTCTGTGTTGCCCACACTGTCTTAGGAGAATTATGATCAGTTGGCTCAGTATTTTTAAGACGGACATTACTATTGTTATGAGCTCCGTTTGTATGTTACATCTTCCAATGTGCTTTTTTTAATACTTACCTGTAACGAACTTCTATTTAATGGTTGAATGTTTAATTTATGAAGAAACCTTTAGGGTGTTGGGGAACTGGCAGACTTTATCCTGGAAAGGCAAAGACTCACAAATAAGCCAGTACCTGTTTTCCAGTTCCTGAACAGCTATGTTGAAGAAAGTAATGTTTAGTCTGTCTTGTCCTGGTGCTAGAACTAGGATTGTGTGAAAGTCCTAAGGGAAGGGAAGCAAATTTCAATTCTTGAAAATTTGTATAGGCTTCATTGTGAGGCAATGAAGGTGTGTGTTAGCTTTAATAGACTCCAAGGGAGGCTGAGAGATGACTTCATAGGGATTTTGTAAAGTTTAACGCTTTGATCAGAATATTAAATGACTGCTACAGTTTTATTCTGAGTTTGTTGTTTTTTTATTTTCCTGGTCTAGAGATGTTAGACCCAAAAACTCAAAAACTCAAAAATCAACAACAACAAAAAAAGTGGGACTGTCAAGTTCAAATCTTTCACTTGAAAGGAGAACTGAAAAATCAGGTCATCTGTTGTCCAGTCTCCCTGCAGGATGATGAGATCTAAACTATATGCAATGGATCGTAATTGTTCTGTGTTAAAACATGTGGAAAGTTGCTCTCATAGCTTATTTTAAATCTAAATTAAAATTTGAGTGAAGAGTCCTAGGAGTTAAAATCTAAAATAAATATAGCAGTATAGGTTGAAAAGTCTTTTTTACTTTTTTTCCATCTGTCCAGTGCCCATAGCCATCCTTCTCTAGTTTCCATCTGCGTGTGGAAACATATTCACATGCGTGTTCTAATTTTGCCCCTTTTCAATGGGAGTGGTGGCTTATTTTTATACCCTGTTCTATAACTAGCTTCCTTCCCCCAAGATATTTTGCAGATCTTTTCATATCCATACAGAAGAGAACTTTTTTCTTTTTATAGAGCAAATAGTATTGCCACTGTTTGGATATAGCATTTATTAGCCCTCTATTTATGAAAATTTAGGCTGTTAGCTTTTTTCTGCTTTTTGCTGCCACTGAGTGGAGGGGTGGGGGATGACCAGCTGCTACTGTGCTAGAAGCTAAAATTGGCCCGAATTAAACACAATTTACATTCAAGTCTTCCCCTGTAAGTTGCAAGCCCTCAGTAGACTCCAGAATTCCAAAATATTTATATCAGACAGAAACTGCCAATGCAATTGTAGGCTAGGTGGGAGAGATTTCTGGTGCTTCCCACTCCACCATCTTCCCAGAATCCTTCCTCTGTCATGTAGATCTAATTTGCATTTTACTTATTATGAATGAAGTTAGGCATGCTTTTTCATAGCTTAAGAGTCATTTCTCTGGATATATCCATTTGGTCTGTTTCTCTGTTGTCAGATTCTTATAGTGTCTGGGATATGTATTTGGAAATTAGCTCTTTAAGATAGGAGTTACATGTATTTTCCTCACCCCTCATTGGTCTTTTTCTAACTTTTTTGCCTATGATTTTTTTGCCATGGAGAATTTATGTTTAGTGTATTTGTAATTAAATTTATGACTTGCAGATTTGCATTCATGGTTAGAAAGATCTTTTCACATGCTAGTGTTTAAAAGAATTTTCTTCTTCATGCACTTCTACGTTTTCATGTTAAAAGTTTTAATTTGGACTGTAACAGTGTGTGTGATGATACAATTTAATTTTTTTCTCTTTGGCTACCCACTTATTGTAACCCCATTCATTAAATAGACCATCTTTTGAGTGTACTTAGACCTAATTCTTTGGTTTATTCCATTAGTCTTTATCTGTTGATGTGTAATATTTATTTTGATAATGCAAATAGATTTTAGGGAACTCTACTTTCTAAACAGCTATCCCTGCTGCTAGATTTTAAATTTAATTTCCTTTTTTCCCCTCCGTATCTTTTGTGGAAATACAGACTTCTATACTAAAAAAGTACTTTATTGACTTTTTTTTTTATATATATATTACTGTAATGGTGGCTGTCATTTTAGGTCTTAAATGTAACTGCAGTAATTGTTAAAAAAAAAAAAAAGTTGAAGTTGGATATTTAGCTAGATGCCTCTGGCCTGTTTATGAACTATACCAACAGTGTTGAAGTTTCTAAGAAGACTGTTTTCTCAGATATCATGTACCTAATTGGAATTCATGAATTTTCCATGCCGTAATCCCCCAAAAGAAGTAACTCATTGGTACAATGGCACAATAAACACTGTAAAGAACAAAATGCATCTGATAAGACAATTGAATGAAGAAGTCTCCAGTTTTTGAAAGCTATTTACTTTATATATATATATATATGTATATATACAATGTGTGTATAAAATGGATGTGTATAAATGTATAAAATACATAAAATATATATATCTCAAATGAGGGAGATGGGGAGAAAGCTCAGTAAGATCTCTTCCAGTTCGTTGTCATTTGCACATTTTTCCATGTTCATTGTGTTACCTGGACACTTGGTTTGCAAGTTGAAGCCCTTGCTGGCAGTTCGTGGGCTTGGCAGCTAATGTGCTCTCAACAACTGCTGTCCTGTTTCCATCTGGTCCTTTTGTGTGAGCCATGCTTCAAGAGCTAAAGTCGTGGACTCCATTTGCCTTGCCAGTACTTACACACAAAAGGTCCCTGCTTTGATTTTCCTTATGTTATAAAGAGGCAAGTGTAATATAATGGTGATAGTTCTGCATTTGAGCTTGGTTTAGCTTTCCCTAAAATGAAGGAGATAAGGTTAAAAAAAAATGGAGTGGTATTTCTTCTCTGCTGCTCAGGGCAAGAGGTTTCTTACGCTGGGGTACAATAGGACGTTTCTGTGTTAAGTCTGTCACTACCAGCAGCATTTTCTCTGGAAACTGTCTTGTTAGATTCCTGAATAAAATCCCCTTTCTTTTGAAAGCGCTTGTCTTTCCTATTGGAATGGCATCTTAATAAGCCTTTTGAACAGATTTAAACTTAGGGCACATCAGCCTTCTTTTGGAAGCCAAATCGTTGCAGTTTATTTAGCCTTCCTTCCTAATCCTTTTTTAATCATTTTATCTTTAGCATATTTCCAAATGTTTCGTATCTCTCTGTAGAATCCAGAACTGGAATGAGTTCTTTAATAGTCTGATGAGGAATGAATGAAATGGAAAGATCACTTTTTCCTGTTCCTTATGTATGTTGGCATTGTGGGTTGTTTTTTTTTTTCTTCCCCTGCAAGACTGTTCTCTCAGCAGGTAAGCACTTTCAACTGCTGTGGGACCTACTGTGCCCCACCTCTAGTGAAGTCTGTGCCCTGTATTCTGGGCTGGCTTCAGGGGCAGTTGCACAGGGCTCCATGCTTCAAAGGGCCCATGCTTGGTGGAAAGTGCTGTTACTACTGTCTTGAAATCCTTCAATTTTTAATAACGGGCTCCTGCGTCTCCTATTGCCTTGAGCCCTACAAACAGCTGACTCTGCTTGTCACTGATGACTGTAGGACATAGTTGGTAAGTCATGGTTCATGTCCCATGCACCTTTAGTAATCATTATGGCAGCCAGACCCAGGGTGAGGAAATCTGGTTGTGAACTTGAACTCCCCTCCGTGGCGTATAGCTCTTGCTTGGTATGCTTATAATAAGGCATGCTCTGTCTGCCTGTTGCCTCTCTGTTCTCTGGATTTGTCTTCCAATCAATTCTTTATCTCCCCTCAAGCATTGAGATATGTTCATGGAATTCAAATTTGTGCCATCCAAAAAATGTTCTTTCCAGAGGATACTTTCTCAGGGTCCTCTGTCCTTTGCAGTCTTCCAGTTAGTCTTCATCTAAGGTGGCTGTTGTTCACTCACTTCCAAGGACCCTCGTTCTCTCTGTTCTCTGTGCTCAGGACAGCTGGCAATTTTGCACAACAGTTCATTTCTCATCCGAACTTTAGATTTTACCTGTTTCTACAAACAGACCAGGGTAGTAAACCTAGGAGCTCCATCTGGCATAGAAACTTGTATCACATTGCAATGTTAGGATTCCAGAGTATGGGAAAGTGAATTGGAAATGTTTTAAAATTGAGCCATAGTATAAGTTAGTAGGAGTTGTTAGCTTTTTTTTTTTTTTCTTTTTTAACATAAAGCTAATTCTAGGTGTCAGATCTAACTTCTGGCTATTAACATTTTTATGAATTGTCACATTTCTCAGATTGGCTGATTTTTCAGCTAATTCCCTCTTTTTCTTCTAGCTTAACAAGCAACAATTGCAGTTATTGAAAGAAAGGTTCCAGGCCTTCCTCAACGGAGAAACTCAAATTGTGGCTGATGAAGCATTTTGCAATGCAGTTCGGAGTTATTATGAGGTAAGTTTAAAGAGCTTTGTTTTTGATATTTTGATGCTTCTTAGAAAGATTTTTAAAAATGGCTTTCCTATTTTAAGGAACTCACTGGTATGATAGGAAGGCTGTGAGTTTGCAACCTTCCTGAAAGCATTGTCAAATTTATTTTACAATTTAAAAACTCTAATTCCACAACCTGGCTTGGAGAGATAAACAGAATTGGAAATTATTCACATCTTTTCGGGAGAAGTAAACTGTTTAGAAAAATGTTCTGGCAGTGATTGATACAGGTGAGTATAGCTATCTTTGGGTCCACATGTCTAAATTATCCTTTTTAATCAGAATTTTAATAGTAAATTACTATCTTGTACCATTGTGTTCCCTAAGCTTTATAATTAAGGCTGGTACTAATTTCAATAGGATAAACTGAATTCCTTTTTCTTCCTGGAGGAATAATACTACCAATACCACCTTGCTTATTCTGATTTTAGTTTGTGATTCATCAAGAATTCTCTGTGGATTTCCTATGAGCACCAGTTTTCACACATGGTCATTAACTGCTTCAGTGAGTTGCCAGTAGATATTAAATTTAGAGAAATCCCTTTTTATCCTAAGCATTTCAGAGTCATTGGTGGGGGGTGGGGATGCATTCCTTTTACTGTGTAGACAGTCGAAATCTTTAGCTGTAGAAGCAGAACATGCAAACTAGTAAAAGGAAAATGTGGAGATGCGGTAGGTCAGAACTTGCCTGATGCAGGGAATATCTTTGCATGAAAAATCACTGGATGTACAGATAATTGGTTGCATTTGTCATTTACTGATGGTAGGCGTTCGGAGGTCCCTCATGCCACCTGAGGGAGGTTTGTATTAGCCCAGGAGTTGGCCTTGTTGAGTTGTATGAACGTGTGGAAGTCTTGCTTACCGAATGTCTGTATGGCATGGATCTCATGACAGCAATGACGTGTCCAACTGGATCTCGACTCAAAAGATCTTAAAGTATAAGATATATGAAATATATATAAATATATATAAATAAATAAAGTATATATGAAATATAAGGACCTGTAGTAGTAGCCTCGTGTAATGAAAGAATAGCCAAAGGTCTGTGTTCGGGATGAAGGAAATGGAGGTTCTGGAAAGTAATTTGTGCTAAAAAAGAAACAAAAACGGGGTGCCTGGGTGGCTCAGTCGGTTGAGTGTCCAACTTCGGCTCATGTCATGATCTCACGGTTTGTGGGTTCAAGCCCCACATCAGGCTCTTGTGCTGATGGCTTGGACCCTGGAGCCTGCTTTGGATTCCGTGTCTCCCTTTCTCACTGCCACTCTCCCATTTGTGCTCTGTCTCAAGAATAAACAAACATTAAAATTTTTTTTTAATGTAACTTAAAAAATCAACCGGCTCATTTTTGGTTTGGGGAAATGTACTGTGGCCACTGGCTATGTTAACATTAGGAAAAACTGAGTCTGGGTGAGGGGAGTGTGTGAGAGCGTGCAGTACTATATCTGCAATTTGCGTGTAAATCTGAAATTATTCCAAAGTAAAGTATATTCCAAAATAAGTTATTAAGCACATTAAAAAGCATAATGTGATATGGTCACACTTTGACAAGAGGCACACTTAAGCTGTGACACTGGAGAGATTGAATTGTAATGAAAGTGTGTCCTCATTGTATCCTACATGGGGATTTTCTCTTGGTGTCCTGTATAAAGATGTGGACAAATTTAGGGTTATCATGTTTGGAACATATCACATGTAGGTTGTTTTAAGAAGTGAGAAATGTTTAGTCAGGAGATGGATTAGGTGTCTGTGGAGCCAACAGCAAAACTAGCCTAAGGTGGAAACTAAAGTGGGGAGATGCCAACCTAACATCAGAGTTTTGTCGCACGCCCCAAATGCAGAATGGCTGGTGAGAGCAGCATCACCAGAGGCTAGATTCTGGCTACACTTGCACATCACTTGGGAGGCATATTGCACAAACCGGTCCTGGAACTTTGCCCTGGACTTTGTGAGTCAGAATTTCAGAATCTGTCCTTACCAAAGCTCCTCAGGTTGTTCTCCTGCAGTTGGTAGGTTTCTAAACAATGGAATTAGATGATGATTTGCTGGGATTGTTGCAAAAAGAGTCGCAAGAACTGAAGAGGTGGTTGGACTGGGTGACCAAGCATTTTCTAGTCTTCTGGATACTATTTCTAGCCAGCGTGAGACTGTATCCACCTTGCCTTTGTGCAACTCTCAAAGCCATGTTAAGATTGGTGATACTAATCGTGTTTATGGAGGCAGCATTCCTGATTTACATTTTGGAGTTATTCTCAAGGTGGCACACAGTTGGTATTTAAACTCTTCAACAGGGGTATTTTGTTGGGTAAATACGGCAAAAAAAAACTTTGCAGTTTTTTTCCTCAGAAGTCCTATTTTTGTACATATGCTGTGACTAACAGTGCTAGTAGCCTCTGGTACCTTTATGAGGTATTTTTTATGGCTCAATAAAAATCCCTAATTTTTTTCTTCCAGTGTCTCTAGTAAAGAGTACACATATTACCCACAAATGAGAGGTTAGAAACTAAATCTCACAGATGTTATAGGACTTGTCTGGTAAGCATCTGAGTTAAACCTGAACCTAGATGTTCAGAAACATTCTGATAGAGCTGTTTCACGGTTGCCATTTTGAATACACCTGTGTCAGGTAGTATATGTGAAGCACTTCAAAAAATACTTTATTTTTTTAAAATGTTTTTCTTTATTTTTGAGACAGACAGAGCATGAGCAGGGGAGGGGCAGAGAGAGAGGGAGACACAGAAGCCGAAGCAGGCAGTAGGCTCTGAGCTGTCAGCACAGAGCCAAACGTGGGGCTCGAACTCAGAACTGTGAGATCATGACCTAAACTGAAGTCCAACATCTCACCGACTGAGCTCCCCAGGCACTCCCCAAAATTATTTTTATTCTTGAATAAACCTTTTAAACAGACTTCATCTCATTTTAGAGATGAAACTGACAAGTGTCAAAATCTGTATTGCTAATTAGTAGCACAACTAAAACCTCTCTTTCCATTAAAGCTTTTTTCTTTTTTTGAGCATGAGACAGTGTAAGTGGGGGAGGGGCAGAGAATGAGTGGGGTAGAGAGAGAGAATCCCAAGCAGGTTCTGAGCTGTCAGTGTTGAGCCCTAGACAGGGCTCTCTCACAAACCATGAGATCATGACCTGAGCCAAAATCCAAAGCCAGATGCTTAACCAACTGAGCTGCCCAGTTGCTCCTCCCCTAAAGTTTTTTTTTTTTTTTTTAACATTTATTCATTTTTGAGAGATGGAGACACACACATCATGAGTGGGGGATGGGCAGAGAGAGGGAGACACAGAATCCGAAGCAGGCTCCGAGCTGTCAGTACAGAGCCCCAAGTGGGGCTCGAACCCACCAACCCTTGAGATTGTGACTTGAGCTGAAAATGGACACTCAACAGACTGAGCCCCCCAGGCACCCCTCCCCTAAAGCTTTTTAGAAGTAGATTTTAATTCACTGTATTTTGAGAAACATGTTGAACTAGATCTTACAACTACTAGAATAGGTGTTTCCTGAAGGATCTGTTTTTGTCCTGGTCATCATTGTATCCCCAGTGTGTAGAACACAAATGCATTCAGCAGCTATTTGTTGGCTAAGTGAGGGAGTATCGTAGCACCTATTTCTCTATGTAGAAATTGCTTATTTTCCCGCACAACAGTATTTTTCTAAGAGTATTTCAGTATTGCGATGGAATTTGCTTTGGTTATAAATGTTCTCATTCATGATTTGTTCTTCAGAAGTTGCAATTACTTGGGCACCTGGGTGGCTCAGTTGGTTAAGCTTCTGACTGTAAGTCATTATCTCATGGTCCCTGAGTTGGAGCCCCTCATCCAGCTCTTTGTTTACAGCTCAGAGCCTGGAGCCTGCTTTGGATTCTGTGTCTCCCTCTCTCTGCCCCTCTTCTGCTCATGCTCTCTCTCTCAAAAACCAATAAAAAAAAAAAAAAAACCAAAAAACAGATTTCAGATAGTTTAGAAGTCTGGTTGAATTTTCATGTTCTAACTTAGTATTCTATGATTCTATGATCTATGTTTTGGCTTCTCACATCCTTTGAGGTCTGTTTTCAGAGATACTTTGTTGTTTGCTATATATAATTGTTTTCAACTACTAATCTTATCAGTAGTAATTTTCTCATTTATTAGGTTCTGTACCCTTTAGCTGCAATGGCCATTTCTAAGTACGATAGGCATGAAAAACCCTAATAAATGTGTATTACCAATAAAACTGATAGTACATCTTCATACTTTGTGAACCAAAGTTCCCCCAAAGTCTGTATGCTACTGACTTTATTTTTATATTTTTGGTTTCATAAATGCTATTTAGTGATTTTTATGGCATCTTTTCCAGCTTGGTTGTATATCTTTTTTGTAATTTTTAATTTTTAATTTTTTTTAAAGACCAGAGTTACCTGCCTGGTTTTTGTTTTGCTTGTAACTTCAGATATTTGGTTTGCATTACTTTTTAGCAACTGGATCTTAATATGACTCAAAAGACACATTTCTTCAAGGTACATTCATTACTTTAAAAGATAATTTCTTTCAACTAGATCATGACAGGATTGGGATTTGGTATTTTATGTGGTGCCCTCTTGGGTGTGCTTCTTCAGGTCTTTGTTTTAATAAATACCATGAATACTATTCAGTATGTCACTTACACAGAATTATATATTATGAAGGTAATGATTCCTATTGGACAACATAATTTTTATCACATCGATTTTAATAAGATGTCTCAAGTTTGGCTTAAATACTGGCTTATAAAGTACTAAGAGTAAGTCTGTTTTTGAAATCACACCAGTCTTTCTCACCATAAAGCTAAGCATAATTAGAAAACTGTATCCAGGCATCTAAACCACCTAACGAGGCAGCCATATGGTACAGAGGGACCAGAACGGGAAAAGAGGAAAATGGCAGGTAGTGTATATAGCTACTTAATAAAAGTTAGCAGTTATTCTCTTGATAATTTCGTCATTGCTAATGGTGGTTAGATTCTACCGTGCTTTTTTTAATTGAAATTTTCTTCCTTTCAAGTTTTTTGTTTTGTTGTTTTTTCTTATTTTTTTAATTGTTTTTAACTGCTGCAGGTAACTTATTGTCTGGAGGAAAGCATAAATGGATATTAAGTCTATGTATTTTTTTCTTGCCTTTTTTTTTTTTTGCGTTTTGCTTTTCAACTTAGGAAACTTCAGCTGATTCTGGGAATGGGGAAACATAAGTTTTATTACAACATAAAACTTTCCAACTTATTCTTCCCATCAGATATATGCTTGTTTCACAAGACTCAAGTGGACTTTATCCAAATACAACCAATGACAGTGTGATTTATAACAGATATGTGGGAAAGTAAATGGCTTTTCTCAGAAATTTCCAAGAGTATACAATTGCTTACTACTTGCTTTCAGCCCAACAAGCTTTCAAGTTCTGTTAGTGTGGGAGAAGTTAAAAAAAAAACAAAAACACCAAGATGTTGGAGCTTTTCTTTGTGGGTTGGTTTTCTTCACAACTTTTCAGAAAGGGTGTGATTTTTTCTATTACTTCCACTTGTTTATGTTCTCTTCTGGTTCTGAAGAATGGACAAGGGTTATAGGGGCGTTTAGTGTTTAAAAATTGCCAAAAATATATTGATGTTAGTCTTGCCCCCACCATCACGACCACCACCATGGGCTCTCCAGAATTTCTACTTGCTAATAAGAAAAAATGAAAATTCTTTCACTAACTTAAATTTCTCTTCAGTGTTCAAATTTCATATAAAATGAAAAATTACTTTCATCTCAAAATATAGTGAGCTCTAATTTTCGCCCTTTTATTGCATACTTTTATTTAAAATGCATTTTTAAATTCTTGGATTCAGAAAATGTCTACTTTATTGAAGAACACTTGTGAGTAGAAGTAATACATGTTTATGTTAGAGAATTAAAAACTAAACAGGAAAATTTGCTATCCTAAAACTGTTGTAAAAAAATATAGTACTATTTTAAAAAAGGAAAAACAAATAATCACCTATAATTGCAAAACCTGTAAATAACTCCTTTCAACAGTTTAGCGTTTCTCTCTTATACATAAGAAACTGGAATCATTTGAATTTCCTTATGTACTACTATGTCAAGACTATTTTTTTTTTTTAAGTTTATTTTGAGAGGGAGTGGGGAGGCAATGAAGGGGAGAGAGGATACCAAGCAGGCTCCATGCTGACAGCATGGAGCACAGTGCGGGGCTCAAACTCACGAACTGTGAGATCATGAACTGAGCTGAAACTGAGAGTCATCAGTCGTCGAATGCTTAACTGACTGACTCACCCAGGCACCCCTGTCATGAGCATTCTTTAACAGCAAATGTTCACCATAAACATGGTTTTAAATAGGTGCATAATACATACACCATTGATAAAAATAAAACCCATGTATCTTTTAATTTTCTTAATAGATGTTCCAACTTTTTCCATTTTTAGCTATTAAAGTACTGAAATGGTCATTAATACTCATTTATTTTTTTTTTAATATTTTTTTTTCAACGTTTATTTATTTTTTGGGGGACAGAGAGAGACGGAGCATGAACGGGGGAGGGGCAGAGAGAGAAGGAGACACAGAATCAGAAACAGGCTCCAGGCTCTGAGCCATCAGCCCAGAGCCCGACGCGGGGCTCGAA
Organism: Prionailurus bengalensis; assembly: GCF_016509475.1. NCBI lineage: Eukaryota > Metazoa > Chordata > Mammalia > Carnivora > Felidae > Prionailurus > Prionailurus bengalensis. The sequence goes on along the minus strand of NC_057348.1, from coordinate 139,697,464 downwards.
CTCACGGACCGTGAGATCGTGACCTGGCTGAAGTCGGATGCTTAACCGACTGCGCCACCCAGGCGCCCCAATACTCATTTATTTTTGATAAATTTCTGCAGGTGGTATTACGGGATGATCTGAAATGAGCATTGTTTACTCTTCATACCAGTTACTAAATTGCCCTCAAAAGTAGTAATAACTTGTGGTAAAAACAATGAGAGCCTCATTTTTAAAAAAATGTTTATTTTTAATGTGTTTATTTCTGAGACAGAGAAAGACAGCATGAGTAGGGGAGGGGCAGAGAGAAAGGAAGACACAGAATCTGAAGCAGGCTCCAGACTCTGAGCTGTCAGCACAGCCCGACATGGGGCTCGAACTCAGACTGTGAGATCATGACCTGAGCTGAAGTCGGATGCCCAACCGACTGAGCCACCCAGGCGCCCCTAAAAATGTTTGTTTTTGAGAGTGCATACAAGCAGGCAAGGTGCAGAAAGAGGGAGACACAGAATCTGAAGCAGGCTCTAGACTCTGAGCTGTCAGCACAGAGCCCAACACGGGGCTCGAACAGATGAACTGTGAGATCATGGACCTGAGCCAAAGTCGGACGCTTAACAGATGGAGCCACCCAGGCAACCAGAGAGTGCCAGTTTTTTCCTTCACACTTGGTATTACCATAAAATAAATGCCAGCTATTTGGTTCACTTATTTCTGTTTTACTAGTGTGGTTTTGACAGTCTCTATTGGTCATTCATATTTCTTGAATTACCTGTTCATATCCTTTGTCCATTTTTCCATTTGGATATTCTGTCAAATACTGAGTTTATGGTTGTTTTTATACAGCAAGAAAACTATTAATCCTTTGTTATGCTGTGGTCATTTATCTTTTTTTTTTTTTTTTTGCACGTTTCCTTATCTCCAGTAGTGATTCATTTCCTGTTCTGGTGGAATGAAAGACCTGTTCACATACAGAGTAGAACCTATACCCTATTTTGTTAGCTTTGGATTTTCTTCTTCAAAAATCACTTGTGACCGTGCTTTCCATCATACTTCCAGCTACTGCCTTTCTTTGCTCTGTCAGTAGCTAATATTGGTGTAACTCCTGTCACTGCTGTGCCTGAAGGGGGAAGATGATCTCAGACTGCCTCTAATTGCACAAGTCCCTGAAGGGTAATTTGTGTCTCGCTACTTTTCCTTTCTTTGTCCTGTGTGCTCTTACATCTCCAAAATGAAAAGAACAAATAGAGGAGCATGGCTTGATACTATTGTCCTCAGACAAATACCTGAGCCATAGTTTTGAATTCTTAGATAAACACATTAAGACAAAGCAAAACGATCTTTCTCGTCCAGAACACCAAGGAACTTCGGCCTGCTTCTTCCATGGAAATTGGGGTATGCGTTCCTGTTACATAAAAATTAAGTGCAGGAGTGCCTGGCTGGATCAGGCAGTAGAGCATAGGACATTTAATCTCAGGGTTATGAGTTTAAGCCCCACACTGTGTGTAGAGCTTTTTAAAAGGTTGACCTCAAGGGTTGCCTGTTGTGGTAGAGGTGACAGTGTCCTATGAACTAGAATGAGAACCCTGGAGATGAAGATCAATGGGAAGACTGGGATCTGTTTGGAGGATAGAGATTATTAATCTCTGACCTTGATACTTGACCCTCCCCCATCTTCACCTCAATGATAAAATTGTCACATATTACAAGTATAGATATTTAATGGTTTGTGAAAACTGAGAGCGTTTTAATGCATTTTTGTCTTGTTTTATGTAATTACTGTCGTTATTTTAGAGTTAACCTGTACAGCCTGAGTGTTCCTTTGTCTAGTGTGTGCCAACTAAAAGGAGAGAGAGGCTGAGCAGGCCTGCATTTAAATATTTTGATGAAAGTTTCTTTATCATTTTACTTTGGGATAGAAAGATTTACTTTTCATATTCCAAGGGATGTTTGACCTGTCAAAATCTTTTACAATGTGAAATAATGCCATGCAAAAGGCCTATTTTTTCATAGGGAATTGACGATTGCTGAGTAAACCAAGATTGGCAGCCTGTGGCAGGAGGGTGTAAAAAAAGGTCAGCACATTCACAGATGAAATCCAGTAACCGGTAATGAGAAGTGAGGTTTTAAATTTGCATTGAGCTCTGCGGATCACATTGCGTTTGCTATTTTTGATATTAGCCATTTTATTTCACATCACATTTTCTTAAATTCTAAGGATGGCATTTTCAATTAAGTATTCTGTAAGAATCTGGAAAATGTTTTCATGTCTGAGATTCCTATTTCTGTTCAGGGGAGCTTCCTTGATGCTCTCTGTCAGTGGGTTTTGTAGACCTGCTTACCTTCTTGATGGCATCCATTTCATGGTGAAGAAGGGTTAGTCTATAGATTGTATGATTTTGTTGTTTGAAGGTAGGCGATGTTTGAAGCAAACCTGGTTTGACCATCTTCTTCCTCTTCACATGTTTTTAGAAGAATTTGTCTTTGTTTTTCAAGCTCATATAACGTATTTGTGGTAGAGGGCATGGTTAGACTTTATCTCTTAGCTCTTAATGTTCTTTACATTTTAAGACAACGATATTGTATCTTTACCATGGGCTATGGGTTAGTAGACCTAGTGCAGCTTTCCAGTTTGGCTGGTGATTTGGAAATTTAATCCAAGCCAGGTAGCCACAAAGAACAGAAGTATCTGTGGCTTACTTCAGGCCAGCATTCTCTAATCCCCAAACCCAGTGTGAGAGTTCTCCATTTAGGGTTACCACACGACAAAGGTAGACTTTTGAGCTTTGCCCTATCTCAGGTGCTTTTTTTTATTATTAAATTTTAAAAATTTACATCCAAGTTAGCATATAGTGCAACAGTGGTTTCAGGGCTAGATTCCTTAATGTTCCTTACCCATTTAGCCCACCCCCCCCCCCACAACCCCTCCAGTAACCTTCTGTTTGTTCTCCATGTTTAAGAGTCTCTTATGTTTTGTCCCCCTCCCTGTTTCTACATTATTTTTGCTTCCTTTCCCTGTGTTCATCTGTTCTGTGTCTTAAAGTCCTCATATGAGTGACATCATATGATACTTGTCTTTCTCTAATTTTGCTTAGCATAATACCCTCTTGTTCCATCCACATAGCTGCAAATGGCAAGATTTCATTCTTTTTGATTGCTGAGTAATACTCCATTGTATATATATACACCACATCTTCTTTATCCATTCATCCATCAGTGGACATTTGGGCTCTTTCCATACTTTGGCTATTGTTGATAGTGCTGCTGCAAACATTGGGGTGCTTGTGTCCTTTCAAAACAGCATATCAGGTGCTTATTTTTGAGTCACACCACAGGCATGTTCTACTTTGGCCTAACATCATGATCCAGGAAGAATTTAGACCTATGTTGGTCCAACTATCATGCTTTCTATCAGGCACTCTCAGTTCTTTCAATAAAATGCAAGTCAGCAAAGCCATATCCTCCTCCCGGGAAAATTCCACATTAGTGCTTAGAGAATCTGACTGGTCTCACTGCTGGTGCTTTGTGATGGATGAGCTGTTGGGTCACAGATTACATTTTTTTTTAAGGGAAATGCTCTTTAAGTGTCTTTGAGAAGTTGTTTAGTGTCATTTGTTAAATTATGTCACCCTAAGGTTAACATGTCTTTGAAAAACTATTGTGCTTTGATTTACCTAATTAGGCAAGTTATATCTTATGTGGATTGTTTTTTGGTATCAGATAGTTGTTTCTAATTCTAAAGTTAATTTCTTTGATTACCTGGAGCATTTTTCAATTTTCAAAAAGTTTCAGGAGTTAAATAATCCCTTTCCCTGATGCTTTATGACCCTGAAAGCATCAAGACGCTTTGTGGTTACTTAAATGTCACTCTTAGGTCGAATGCCTTTCCTCTGCTTATCTTCTGTCAGGTTTACTCATTAGAACTTTTTAGCATTGAACTTCTATTTATTTTTAAGGGAGGGACAGAGAGAGAGGGAGACACAGAATCTGAAGCAGGATCCAGGCTCTGAGCTGTCAGCATGGAGCCTGATGTAGAGCTTGAACTCATCAACCTCGAGATCATGACCTGAGCCGAAGTCAGACGCTTAACTGACTGAACCACCCAGATGCCCCTGAAATTGTTTTTAAAGCTTTGTCTTTCACTGGTTTCAGGGGTGAGATCTTGAGAGGAATCCCATGTACCCTTGTTAGCATAGTCCCAGTGGGGGCTGGTCTCACCTTGGTATGTCTAAGTTTTTCTCTATCCTAAAAAATGAATAGAATATGCTCTTGAAAAGCATAAGGTATTAAGCAGGTAAAATATGCAAGACAATGGCCAGCTAAGATTGCCATTGATCATCTGTTTCTTAGCTCATATAACTTGAATACCTCTGTTAACTGTTTTCAAAGTACTTATTGAAAGGCCTGTTTGATACCTCCACAAAACACACTGAAGATCTAGTCCTTATCCTTTAACACTTTACAGTTAAAACAAAAAAACCTCAGTGTCCATGAAGGTACTGGTTCTTCTGACCTTTTCAGAAGATCACAGAGAATTATGGAAAGAGCCTAAATGTCCATCAACTGATGAATGGATAAAGAAATTGTGTCCATCAATTGATGAATGGATAAAGAAATTAATTCTCCATACACAATGGAGTACTACGTGGCAATGAGAAAGAATGAAATATGGCCCTTTGTAGCAATGTGGATGGAACTGGAGAGTGATACTAAGTGAAATAAGCCATACAGAGAAAGACAGATACCCTATGGTTTCACTCTTATGTGGATCCTGAGAAACTTAACAGAAACCCATGGGGGAGGGGAAGAAAGAAAAAAGAGGTTAGAGTGGGAGAGAGCCAAAGCATAAGAGACTCTTAAAAACTGAGAACAAACTGAGGGTTTTGATGGGGGTTGGGAGGAGGGGTGATGGAGGGAGGGGAGGGTGGGTGATGGGTATTGAGGAGGGCACCTTTTGGGATGAGCACTGGGTGTTGTATGGAAACCAATTTGACAATAAATTTCACATATTGAAAAAAATCAGAGAGGAACATTCTTTTGCATACAAATCTGTTTGTGATGGGAGTTTTATTTAAAAGTAGTTGAGCTGGTGAAAGAAGATTTGGTGTCTTGATGAAGGATAACTATTTGAAAAAAATTGTCAAGCTTCTTTGGAAGTGCCTACTATTTTTAGCCAAAGGGATAATATAAAAGTTGTATGCATTTATCCCATAATCCTTCAGCCTTCCACTCACTGTGTGTGAGGTGCTATGCAGGTACCCTCCAGGTGTTTGACTGCTACTTTGCTCCTAAAGTACTAGCTGTTCCATTAAGGGTAAAGACAGAGTATCAGCATTCCTAGCTGTAATGAGAGGAAGGATCATGAAGAATGGTAAAAGAGGGGTGCGTGGGTGGCGCAGTCGGTTAAGCGTCCGACTTCAGCCAGGTCACGATCTCGCGGTCTGTGAGTTCGAGCCCCGCGTCGGGCTCTGGGCTGATGGCTCGGAGCCTGTTTCTGATGCTGTGTCTCCCTCTCTCTCTGCCCCTCCCCCATTCATGCTCTGTTTCTCTCTGTCCCAAAAATAAATAAAAAACGTTGAAAAAAAATTTTTTTTTTAAAAAAGAATGGTAAAAGAGAAATGTCAGAGAGAGGCTGATTAATTATAATTTACAGCTGTGGATCTTTTTTAAAAATATTTTTTTAATATCCATTTGTTTAAGACAGACCATGCAAGCGGGAAAGGGGCACAGAGAGATAGGGAGACGCAGAATCCGAAGCAGGCTCCAGGCTCTGAGCTGTCAGCAAAGAGCCCTACGTGGGCCTGGAACCCATGAACCTATCTGAGCCACAGTTGGATGCTTCACCGACTGAGCCACCCAGGCACCCTACAGCTGAGGTTCTTAATCTGGAGAGAATTCAGGGAATCTGAGCTCAGATGGAAAAACATTACACCTTTATTTTCACTAATCTGTAACTGAAACTTAGCATTTACTTATGAATGTAGAAAACACGCTACAGTAGTACTGGGTGTTATCTGTGGCTTTATCTCCAATCAAAATACATGTTTCTTCCTATCACATATTTCATTGCAGCTATCTTGAAATACTGTTTACATTCATGAGCTACACTGAAATTACAGTACTTTTAATACCTTATTGCATCTTTAAAAAAATTTTTTTTAATGTTTATTTTTGAGCACAAGAGAAGAGAGAACGTGAGCAGGGGAAGGGCAGAGAAAGGGAGACAGAATCTGAAGCAGGCTCCGGCTCTGAGCTGTCAGCACAGAGCCTGACACGAGGCTTGAACCCATGAACTGCAAGATGATGACCTGAGCTGAAGTCGGACACCTAACTGACTGAGCCACCCAGGTGCCCTCTGTATTGCATCTTCCTAATGAGTTATTAACGATACATATAAACTTCCTGCCACACATTGGCTTTTAAAATATTTTTTATAACTGTATTTCAGTAAAACTGCTTTTCTTTGTAATCCTGTGAATTTGTTTAAAAGCACTATCCTCAGAAGGGATTCATAGGCTTTACTAGACTGCCAAAAAAGATCCTATTACCAAAATGGTTAGAAATCTTAGAGGACTTTTGAAGACTTCAATACAGAGGGAATAGGGTGTAAGCATAAGGGGTGAAAGCGGGCAGACAAAAGTGTGTTTTGTTTCTGTGCTGGGGTTGCAGATTTAACACCTATCTGTGTGACTCCTAGAACTGAACCTTGCTGCTTCATTTTCTTCATCTGTAAAACGGTGCTAGTGCATCTCCCTCCCAGGATTGTTGATGATTAAATTGCCAAGCCCAGTGTTAGATGTGAGCTATTTATTACCTGGAGCATTGCTTTCCCAAAAGTACCTCCCCCCCCCCCTTTTTTTTTTTTTTGCCTAGTTCAGCACTTAATTCATATTATGTGTATTCCTTCCTAATTAAATGCTCTTTCAGAACAGGAAACCATGGCTTATATATGCTACAGAACATAGAGACATAAAGTAATCAATTTTGAGTGAAATAGCTCATCTAATAAACATTGAAATGTTAATCAGGTACTGTCTTATGCTCTGGAAATACAAAGATGGATAAGCAAGGTCCCGTGACCTCAAAGACTCCAGTGTGTTTGGACGGATAGATACACGAGCAGTTGATGATTAAAATCACCCTGGGCCAACTTTACTAGCTTGGAGTAGGGAGAACTGAAACCACATCTAAGTTCTCCCTTCTGTACAGAGTAAACCTAAGAAGACTTGAATGTGCTGTCACCTACGTCTATGTGACAGTTTTATGTACATAGTAGTTGACACTTGGTGATTTCTATGAAGCTGTGAAAATTAGATTAAGTGTGTTAATGTACCACAGTGTGTGGCACATATTACATTTGTGATGGTAGCTTTTCAGTTGAATGATACGAAACTGCCAATATGTTTTTAATAAAAAAGCTTCCTATGGATACATCTAATAGTATTTAAAGCTGCAATAATTAATTCTACTTGCTGTCTCTCCTAGGTGGTTTTGTGTGTCAGTGTTTTTTAAAAATTCTTTGTTTATTTTTGAGAGACTGGGTGAGTAGGGGAGGGGCATAAAGAGAGGGAGACAGAGCCTGTTGTAGGGCTTGAACCCACAAACCCCGAGATCATGACCTGAGCCAAAGTCAGACGCTTAACCAACTGAGCCACCCAAGTGCCCTTGTGTGTCAGAAATCTTGTGAACATCTAGATATCGGTCAGAATCGTATGTGATTGACTTTTAAGAACGTGACTGGAGGCAGATGACTTATTAGGGGCAGACTAGAAGATTCCAAAGGTTCTTCATGAAAATCCTTCATCATATATACTTTTGTAATACCTTATGCTTACTTACTGTCAAGGTATATTTAAGCATATACAGTTTTAACAGCATTAATACTGTTTTTATGTGTTCTTAATTTTGTTTCCAAATATTTGACATGTCCTCTCAAATCACATTTAGAAATTAATATTTAAATTATTTAATTTAATAAAATGGTGTTTATTATCTCAGAAACAGTCTCTGCTGTCTCATGAGGCCTGACACCTAATCAGCATGGCAAAATGATTTTATTTCAGATCAGCCAACATTTGGATATCCATTGATCATGTGGATTTGGAGTAGCCCTGCCTGTGCTCCAAAATTAGGGGAAAATTGTGAGCTGTTGAATTCAAACATAATGTTTAGGAAACATTTTAGTAAATAGTTCTCTATTGCAAGAACTCTCCTTTTTGAATAAGCTTTTTCCATTCTGAGATGGTATGTACGTGTTTTCATTTTTTAAATTGCAACAGACAGTTGCAGGGGAAATTCTTCCTTCCCCAATGGCCTTTTAATCTCTGATTTTGAAGAAGCGGTAAGTGATGATTTTCTACTTCTGTGATTTTTTTTTCCAGTCACCTTGGACTATATTTAATCCTTTATATACTGCTGAGATTTTAGCTTGACTAGAGTTCTGAAAATTTCTATCTCACATAGGGGAATTTAATTCCCATCCTGGCTTGGCTTCTCCTTTTCTTATAAAATTATATGCATGTTATAGTATAGCACGGATAGGTGTTAAACCAGTGATCATTATAGATGGATTATGAAGGGTCCTTCAAGAGGTAAGGCTGTAAATACACTTCATCTCAGTTCCATGCATACTGGAAAGAAAAATGGATGCCAGCTTCCCTCCCTGTTTCTGTGCCTAGTAGCCTTGGTTTTTAAAATTGACTTCATGTGTACTCTCGTTAGTCACTCCGAAGGATAGGTGTGGTGTGAACTTGGCCCTCTTGTTTCCTTTACAGCATGGAGAAAGTAGATGATTTGAGCAACCTAGGGAGCAGAGAGGAAGGGCAGTGTTGGGGGACTTCCTGCTGACTCCCCTGTAAACAGAATTCCACACCTCAGTTAGGCTGGCCTTTTTCTGTTTCACTGCCTTGTCCTTCCTTTGTTTTCCCTCTTTCCCCGACCCCGACCCCGTTTAAAGAGCTCTCGGTATGGTCAGCACCTCTCATCTCAAACCTAGTGACTGCTGGCCCCTTCTCCTCCCACACTTGAAGATCCTGGGTTGCCCATGGCTATCAGCAAGTATGCTAAGGGGGTTGAGTCCATAGAACATGGAGGGATTTGCATCTCGGCTTTTTTTTTTTTTTTTTAAACTTCACCCCTTCAAAATTGATACACTGAAGGTGGCATCAGATAGCAGTCCCTGAAAGTTTAAAAAAAAAAGTTTTAACATTCATTTTTTTGTTTTTTTCAACGTTTATTTATTTTTGGGACAGAGAGAAACAGAGCATGAACAGGGGAGGGGCAGAGAGAGAGGGAGACACAGAATCGGAAACAAGCTCCAGGCTCTGAGCCATCAGCCCAGAGCCCAACGCGGTGCTCGAACTCACGGACCGCGAGATCGTGACCTGGCTGAAGTCGGACGCTTAACCGACTGCGCCACCCAGGCGCCCCTAACATTCATTTTTGAAAGACAAAGTGAGCAGGAGGAAGGAGGGGGTAGAGAGGGGGAGGGAGACACAGAATCTGAAGCAGGCTCCAGCCTCTGAGCTGTCAGCACAGAGCCCGACGTGGGGCTTGAGCACACAAACAGTGAGATGATGACCTGAGCCGAAGTTGGATGCTTAACTGACTGAGCCACCTGGGCGCCCCATCCCTGAACATTTTATTATTGAAACACAATCAGTGGCTAATGATTGTTGTAAATGTAGCAAGTTGGAGGTGTAAAGAGGTCCACCCTAAACTATATTCTTTGCCAAATTCTGTTTGAGAAAAGGAGTTTATTTGCTTTTATTCATTGCTATATCAAACCAGCTGACAGGGTCCTTGGCTCCCCACATTGTCTCTGAGAAGTAGTCCATGGTTCTTGTTTAGCTTCTGTGCTCTACAGTGTGTTCTCATTCTTTTAAATGTTATGTTGTAATGCTTGGATTATACATGGAGCCACTTGATCAGCTCCTTGCCAATTTATGTCTTCGTTTTAGTCTATTCAGGCTGCTATAATAAAACACCATACACTGGATGACTTATAAACAATAGAAAGATTTTTCTATAAGTTCTGGAGACTGGGAAGTCTAAGATCATGGTTCTGGAATAGTGAATGGGGTAGCAGGCAAGGAACTAATTCCTGGTTAATGCATGGTGCTTTCTTGCTGTGTCCTCCTCATTCAGTGGAACAAGCTAGGGAGCTCCATTGAGTCCCTTTTTATAAGAGCCCTAGTCCATTCATTGAGGGCTCTACCCTCCGGACTTAAGTATCTTCCAGAGACCTCACCTCCTAAAACCATCACATTGGGTGTTAGGATTTCAGTGTTCAGAATTTGGAGGGGGGGACACAAGCCTTAAATCATAGACCTCGTTTCACTACATCATACATGACTGTTCAGTGATGGGGGAAGGGAGAGTGGTGGTGCAGAACTGTAGTTACCTGAGAATGACATACACATCTTTTCATTTCCATGGTTTTCCCATCCTGCTCTATCCAGAGAACACTTATCTGTCCTGGAAGACTGAGCTTCCTTATTACGTCCTCTGTGTAACCCTCCCTTCTCTCCCCATCCTCCTTCCACTTCTCCCTTCCCTCCTTTTCTTTTCCCCTTGTCCTCCCACATGATTTTTCCATGTCAAAAGATTTACAGATCTATAGGAACATAATGGATGATGTGGATATGACCTTCTTGGAGTAGATTAAGATGTAATAGTTGAATTGCATAATGACGATCACATAAACTACACAAAGTTTCTACCCTTAGTAAACTCTAAATGTGAATTTTGAAAAAGAAAAAGGGGGGATATACTGCTGGTCTGAGGTAAATAGTATTTCGGTATTTTCTGCCCAGTAATTTTATTATCTCAGGAAAATGTTTATCTTCTCTAGGGTACATTCTTAAATTTAAGGCCTTTGAGCTAAAAGATGGAAGGGATGGAAAGATTTCAGTTGCTCAATGTTGTATAACATTGGTTTTTCTACAGTATATTTGGGACAGAGAGAGACAGAGCATGAACGGGGGAGGGGCAGAGAGAGGGAGACACAGAATCAGAAACAGGCTCCAGGCTCTGAGCCATCAGCCCAGAGCCTGACGCGGGGCTCGAACTCACGGACCGCGAGATCGTGACCTGGCTGAAGTCGGACGCTTAACCGACGGCGCCACCCAGGCGCCCCTACTCCCTATTATCGTAAAGCTGCTTCATTATTACTCTTAGCTTGGGGGTATGAAAATCGGTTTTTTATTTTCAAGATAACTTCCATATGGAAAACCTAAACAGTACTATCTATAAACCAATTTTTAGTCAATATTTATTGGGAGAAAAAGTTTCTGCTACTTTATAATGTTCTTTATAATTTTTATAAAAAATTCTACATGTTCTTACCCATTTAATGTTTTCATTCAAAAATTAAGCACTACCTACAAGAACTATTTATGGTCTGTGTTTTTAAATGTCTTTGTACCTTCAATTTACACATTTTTGAAGTTGTCAGACTGTTAAGGCATTGCTACTATCTGTCCCCTTTGCTTATTTGGTGGGACCAAACAAAAAGAGGAGAAAACCTCTTAATTGGGTTCTTGACATGCTATTTGGGAAATTTAGTGTGAAGTAGTAAAAAATGATAGATAATGCCAAATATGAAAATAAGCTGGGGATCTGTGACATCTTGAATTCAAACATATTAAATGTACAGAATAGTTAATGTTAAGAAAGATTACTTGCAGTAAAAATCTGTGTTTTGTCATTTAGTTCATTATAAATTTCGCTTAAGTGGTAAATTTTGTTTGTATATTGAAAACTCAGGTATAGCATGTGTTAGATTGTCCGCTCTGTCCTAGAATGAAAGGCATGTTTACATTCTGTGTAGAAACTGAACTCCTTTTCTTCGGATGTGGAGTGACTATAAATAGACTCACAGTACTTTAGATCAGATTTGCCCCCAAATGAGTTTATTGCAAACTTCAGGGAAAAAAAAGTTCATGTTGAAATGTGTATAAAACATATGGCCCTTAGTAAAATCTAGAGGAGCACAATCATGTTCTTTTTTTTTTTTTTCCCCCAACGTTTTATTTTTTGGGGGACAGAGAGAGAGCATGAATGGGGGAGGGGCAGAGAGAGAGGGAGACACAGAATCGGAAACAGGCTCCAGGCTCCGAGCCATCAGCCCAGAGCCTGACGCGGGGCTCGAACTCACGGACCGCGAGATCGTGACCTGGCTGAAGTCGGACGCTTAACCGACTGCGCCACCCAGGCGCCCCTCATAATCATGTTCTTAATGTTGGTCACAGTGGATGGATGACTTTATTATTGGCACCTTACTAAGAATAGACTATTGGGATTTTTAGTCTGGAGTTATGTATTGGTGGTTTTTACAGTTGTACCACTGGATTTCTTTTTGTCATAGCTTGTGTGTGAAAGTTTTAAGCCTTATGCTATGGAGAAGTTTTTGGCCTTGGCGGGAGGAGTATAGCTGGCTTTGTCCATGGGAAAGCTGCTCTTGATTTAGAGGCAGTTACTGTATTTACACTTAGACCTTACACAAAGGAGCATGCACTCAGTTTAAACTACAGGTGGCCCTGGTACACAGGCTTAGAATAACACTGGTGTTTTCCTAGGCATAAGTGTGTGAAAGACCATCTTTTTCACGTCTTTTAGGCATAAGCAACACAGTATCTGCTCATCTTTAATTGCAAGGCGTATAAATCCTGTTGTGTGACTTACAGAGGAGCCACGTTTGGATTCATGCTGTTTGTCCGTAGGCTCAGATTCCATACCCCCGACCCAGGCCCATTCCACCAGTTTGGCTGTGAGGAGAGAAACCTTCACCAGGAAGCAGGGTTATATAAGGCCTAACCAAACCTAACTAGTGACAGTGGACACTCCAATAATAGTCACTTACTAAAGAATAATGTCATACCACTTGAGAGACTACCCATGCATGGGGGCGGGGAGGGTAAAGGGTATATACAAGTTAAAAGGTTTTATATATGATGGAAGAGATTGAGAGCCTCAAAACCTGGTATCAGGCATTCATCATTGCAAAGAAGGAAAAGTGTCTCAAATGTCATTCTGAGAGTGAAGATTGTTTATAGAGGCGGGTTCTTACACCACCCACTTGGTAAATTCATAGTGTTAATTAAAGTCAGCATCTTAATGGGAGTACTTAGGTTTACAGGTCAGTCAGAACAGCTGCCATGGACTGATTAGCATCTTGGCAACATTAAAAGGCTTTTTTTAAAAAATTTTTTTTTAAAACCTTTGACTTTTCTATCTTGGCTATAGTTTTGGCTACATACACTGTTCCCTCAGATAACTGACTTACTGCTGAGTCCGGGTACTTAATTCTGTAGATAATTATAACCCCAAAGAATGAACTTGAAAGTAGTAAACATGATAAAAAGTAAAGAAACTGAGGCTAAAGTCTAGTTGTGGTAGACCTGTGAGACTGATGCTACCCAGATTAATGAAAAAATGCATAAATAAGCACAGTTAGATAAGCCCAAATAGCAGAATTACATTTGAATTTTAGCTACTTTGAACAATGCTAGGCCAATACGTTTGGAAACTTTTATGAATTGGTATTTTTGTTGGAAAACAAAATTGAAGAAGAAAAAGAAACCCTGAATGATCTATAATCCTTTAAGACAGTGAAATGATAAGTTGCACTCAAATAGTTTTACCAAACCTTAAGGGAAAAATAATTTCTAAGACCTGTTCTGGAAATGAGAAGAAATGCTTGTTTTATGAGGCTGGTAAATCTTTGTACAAACGAAATTGGAAAATATATGAATAGAAAACTAAAGATCAGCCTTTTTACATAGATACACAACACTGATATTTAACATTTTATTAAGGATTTTTGTATCAAAAAGTGTGTTCTATCCTGAGTGGGTGAATGGGTCAGTATTAGAAAAACTATTAATATTGTATACATTGAGCTAAGAGAGGAATCATTATGTCAATGTAACAAATGGCATTTAATACAATTCAACATGTGTTTAGGATAAAAATGTGCAAGATAAAAATGGGCACTAGAAAGGTTCTTGAATATCAAAAATTTACACAAAGCATCTAGTTAATGAAGACCTTGAAGTTTTCAAAAGAAAAGACAAGGCTGTCACCCCTTACTATTCAAGTATTCCATGATGTAACAGAAGTCCTAGTCACTGCAAATAAGAAAAAGTGACTTTAAACTTGTAAAAGTAAACTATCCACATTTGCAGGTGCTACGTTTTCTATGTAGACCATTTCAAGAAAACCTATAGAGAAACTACGAAAACTAATGACTTCGGCAGGATTGCTGGATAAAAACTAGGCCAACCTACAGAAATCTGTACCACTTTTATTAAAGAACTAGTAAAAAAAAAAAATGGGAAAAAAAACAATTCATTCTCAAAAGCATCAAAACTCAAAGTACCTGTTAGGTACGAATCCAACCAAATACTGCAAGGTCCCAGGGAGAAATATCATGAAATATTATTGAAGGTAGAGAACATGTTTCTGAATGGGAATATTTGATGGCATTAGTTATAATTTAACCTGAGCATAGTCAGGAAATGATTGAAATTAAAACCTCCAACAGAATCTTGTTTTTTCTTACGTTACTTGATAAGCTGATACTGAAACTTGTGTGGAAAAGCAAAGGATCAAGAAACAGGCATGATCGTGTGGAAAAGGAGAAATGGCATGGGGAGATTTGCTGTACCAGGAACCCATGATTATAATTAAGATGGCTTATTTACTTCTCTATTATTGTCATAATATAAATAAATCCATGCATAGGTATAAACTTGATCTGTTTCACAAGTGGCATTACAAACTTTTGAAGAAATGATGGACTGATGGATAAACATTGCTAGGATAACTGGCTACCCGTAGGGAGTTAAGATACTACTGGATTCTGTCCTCACACTCTGCACAAATACGTTCTAAACATGTTAAATACAGAAATGCAAAAAGCAAGAACTTTGAGGAAAATGTAAGTGAAAATAGGATGACAGGATTTTTAAGCCAAAGAAAGCACAAACCATAAGTGATTGAAAAAAATGCTAAAAGCTGAAATACTTCACATGACAAAACAAAGTAGGGAGAAAATAGTTGGTATTACCATCAACAAGCCTATAATACATAGGCTTAATACCTAAAATACATACAGAACTCTTCTATGTCTGTATGACAAGGCAAATGGTCCCTGGACAGAATGGGTAAATTTCAAAGAATAGGAAATCTACATGGTTAATAAACTGTAATAGTTTCATGTAGCTGTTGTGATAGTTGCCACAAACTGATTGGCTTAAAACCTTTATTTTCCTAGTTTGGAAGGTCAGATACCTGAAATCAAGATGTAAGCAGGGCTGCATTCTCTCAGCTCTGGGGGAAGACTCCTTCAAAGCTTCTTCCAGCTTTTGGAGTCTCTTGACATTGTCATCTTAGCTTGTGATCGTGTCACCCTAGACTCTGCCTTCATCTTTACGTTGCTGCTTTCCCTTCTGCCTGCCAGATATTCCCTGTGTCTCTCTCAGAAGGACACTGGTCATTAGATTTGGACCCCGCTTGATAACCTAAGATGATTTCTTCATCTCAAGATCTTTAATTTTATCCACAAAGACTTTTTCAACAAAAGTAGCTTTCATAAGCTCCAGGGGTTTAACATGGATGTCAAATACATGTTGGAGTCATTCAACCTGTTACAAAATTGGGATGATTAACATTCCTAGTAATCAAGGATGTTTAGATTAAAAGGAGATACCGTTTCTTCCAGTTTGGTGAATTTGGAAAAATGAAACTTTAATAAGGATATAGGAGAATGAGTAGTTACATGGTTCTGGCTGAAGTTGTAAATCTTTTCAAACAATCTGTTCAACTTGTAGCAGTGTAGTGCCTATACCTTGTGAACTGGAAATTGGCCTGCCAGGAGTATAGTCTAGGGAAACTCAAGCACAAGGAAACCCATGTAGGAATGTCTGTTGCAACGCTGAAATATTGAAGGAGTGAAAACAACTCAAGTACTTATCAATAGGTGAGTGAATATAAAGTACGATATGTTCATACAATAGAATGCTATAAAACTGGTGAATCTCAAAGACAATGATCAAAAAAGTTGCAGAATGGTTTGTATGGCATAGTTGTATTTATATGGTTTTTGTAACACATAGCAGAGTTTTTCTATATGAATACATGCACATAAAGCTTACTGAAATTAGTAGCACTTTCAGAATAGGGTTTATCTCTGGACGTCTGGATTATTGGTTTGAGGGTGGTATATAAAGGGCTTCAAGTGTGTCTAATTTATTTTCATTAAACATCCTTTACTAGGTTGTGTAGTGTTCCCCCCCAAATTCAGGTTCTTCAGAACCTCAAAATGTGACTTCATTTGGAAGTAGCGTTGTTGTAGATGTAATTACGGTGGGGGGCATACCAGAGTAGAGTGTGCTCTTAAGTTCTATGACTAGTGTCCTTAGGAGAAGAAAGATACAGGGGAGGAAGCCCTGAGAAGATATGAGGATCGGGGCAGACGTTGCAGTGATATGTCTGTAAGTCAAGGGACTAAGAATTGCTGGGAACCGCCAGAATGTGCTGGAAAACATGGACCAGATTCTCTTGAGCTTGCAGTAGGAATAAGTCCTGCCAACACTTCAATTTTCTATCTCTAGCACGAAGAACTATGAGGGGAAAAAAGCCCTATTTCAAGTCATCTAGTCTGTGGTATTTTGTTACATGGCCCTAGGAACTGAATGTGTGTCTAAGATGTTAAGATTAAAAGTTTGGGTGATGAGTATGTGAGTGTAACATTTTCTTTTTCTTTTTAAATATTGCACCTTAAAAATACTTAAAAGTGAATAATCCCCACTAATTTGATTGAATTTGCTATGATTAACCTTTTTGTTGAAGAAAATAAATGTGTATGTAATTGTCTAAATGAGCAGTGCTGCAAATATTGCAGATGGACTCATGGCTGATAGTTGCAGTAAAATCCCAGCAGTATGTTTTCTGTTGTCTTTTAAGGTTTTAAATATTGAAGTGGGGGACTAATTCACCATCTGAAAAAGTTGTTCTTGGCCAGTGTCCAGTATGGTAAATGATTATGCATCGGGACCTGCTTATAAAAGTATTTGGGCTATGAGACATTATGATAGCTATCAGGGTCAAATCCTGATTCCTATTTAACTCCCTCTGTGGTGTTAAATGACTACTTGCTTGGCTTCAGTTTTCTCATTTATAGCTTAGAGATTCTAAATAGTACTACTTCATTGCCAGGTGAATAGTAAAAGCGATAATCTAGAAGGTGCTAAACCCCACCATTTAGTAAAGACTCAAATTGAAGCTCTGTTATGGTTCATAGCAATAGCATTATAAATTACTGTACTTCAACAGATTATGAAAGTACTATAGTTGAAATATGAGCTAGAACAGTTTGTAAAAATACTACACTAATAACCTTGAGAGTACTTTGTATTCCTGTGCATGGCATTGGGTTTTGTCTGATTGACTCTCCATCTGTCTCACACTCAGTAGCCCATCTTGTGTATTTTTTGAGACATAAATGTAAACCCACGAATTTTGTTTCAGTCTTCAGTTTTTTGTGGATTTTTTCTGTAATTTTCACCTGTGGCCCTACTTAATGTTTTTTGTTCCATGATTGATGCAAGAAAAGTATTAAATTTACTAAAGGTTTTAAAAGAAAAAATGACATTTGGAAGATGAAGTTAAAAAATAAGACCACCAGAAACAATTCACAAAGTTGTAGAGAGGAGAGAAGGTGTTAACTTCATATACTTGGAGATAAAAAGGCTGTCACTCACCTGTGTTTTCGGGTTAACTGTGTCACCATCTTTTTTACAGTGTTTATTTCGATCACTCAGTCTCGTCACCCAATTTCATCACAAATGTACTGTTTTTTTTTTTTTAATGTTTTTATTTATTTTTGAGACCAAGACAGAGTGTGAGCAAGGGAGGGGCAGAGAGAGGAGACACAGAATCCGAAACAGGCTGCAGGCTCTGAGCTGTCAGCACAGAACCCGATGTGGGGCTCAAACCCACAAACCACGAAATCATGACCTGAGCTGAATTTGGACGCTCAATAGACTGAGCCACCCAGGTGCCCCGCAAATGCACTCTCAATCCCCTCACTTATTTCACCCTTCCCTCGTTTCATTCATTCCCCCCACTCCTCTCCCCTCTGGTAACCATCTGTTTATTTTCTATCATTAAGAGACTGTTTCTTGTCTTGTTTCTTTCCCCCCTGCCTTTTGCTCATTTGTTTCTTAAATTCCACTTATGAGTGAAATCAGATGGTAATTCTTTGACTGACTTCACTTAGCTACATCCATGCCATTTCAAATGACAAGACTTTTTTATGGTGGAATAATATTTTAATGTGTGTGTATATCATAGATTCTATATCCATCAGTTGATAGATACTTACCCTGCTTCTGTATCTTGGCTATTATAAATAATGTTGCTTTAAACGTAGGGATGCATGTACCCCCTTTGAATTACTGTTCTTGTGTTCTTCAGGTAAATAAGCAGTATTGTAATTGCTGGGTAACAGGATAGTTCTAATTTTAAGTTTTTGAGGAACCTCCATATTTTCTAGATGGCTATATCAGTTTGCATTCCTACCAACAGTGCAAAAAAAGATCCCCCCTCCCCATCCCTGCCAACACCTGTTGTTTCTTGTGTTGTAGACTTTAGCCATTCTGGTGAGTATGAGGTGATCGTTCATTGTGGTTTTAATTTGCATGTTCTTGATGTCAGGTGACTATGAACATCTTCCCATGTATTCGTTGGCCATGTGTATGTCGTCTTGGGAGAAATGTCAGTCTGTGTCTTCTAACTTTTTTTTTTAATCTTTATTTTTGAGGGAGAGAGAGGGACATAGCACAAGCAGGGGAGGGGCAGAGATAGAGGGAGACATCGAATCTAAAGCAGGCTCCAGGCTCCCGAGCTGTCACCATGAGCTGTGAGATCATGACCTGAGCTGAAGTTGGACACTCAACCGACTGAGCCACCCAAGCACCCCTGTCTTCTGCCAGTTTTTTTAATTGGATTATTTGTCTTTTGGATGTTGAAGTTGTATCAGTTCTTCATATATTTTAGGTAATAGCCCTTAATTTGATGTATCATTTGGAAATATCTTTTCCTATTCCATAGGTTGCCTTTCAGTTGTATTGTTTCCTTCACTGTGAAGAGGCTTTTTATTTTGATGTAGTCCCAGTAGTTTATTTTTGATCTTGTTTCCCTTGCCTCAGGGGACTTATCTGGAAAAAAAAGGTTGCTGTGGCTGATGTCAGAAAAATTATTGCCTGTGCTCTTTCCTAGGATTTTTATGGTTTCAGGTCACACATTTAGGTCTTTCATCCATTGTGAGTTTATTTTTGTGTATAGTGTGAGAAAGTGATCCAATTTCATTCTTTTACCTGTAGCTGTCCAGTTTTCACAACACTATTTGTTGGAGACTTTTTCCCCGTTAGATATTCTCTCCTGCTTTGTCAAAGATTAATTGACCATATAATTATGGGTTTATTTTTGGATTTTTTATTCTGTCCTGTTGCTCTGTGTCTATTTTTGTGTTAGTGCCATACTTTTTTGATTACTATAGCTTTGTAGTATAACTTGAAGTCCAGAAGTGTGATGCCTCCAGCTTTGCTTTTCTTCTTCAAGATTGCTTTGGCTATTTGGGGTCTTTTGCAGTTCAATACAAATTTTAGAGTGGTTCTAGTTCTGTGAAAAATGCTGTTGGTATACTGATAGGGATTGCATTAAATGTGTAGATTGCTTTGGGTAGTATAGCCATCTTAACAGTGTTTTTCAAAAATACTAGAATGTGAAATGTCTTTCCATTTGGGTCTTCAATTTCTTTCGTCAGTGTTTTGTAGCTTTCACAGTTACAGGTCTTTCACCTCTTTGGTTAGGCTTCTTCCTAGGTAACATTATATTAGGTATGGGAATAAATGGTATTGTTTTCATAAATTCTTTCTGCTGTTTCGTTATTTGTGTATAGAAATGCAACAGATTTCTGTAGATTGATTTTATATTCTGTGACTTTACTTGAATTAGTTTATCAGTTAAAGCAGGTTTTTTTTGTTTTGTTTTTTGATGGATTTTTGTTTTTGTTTTTGTGGAGTCTTTCAGGTATCTATGTAAGGTATCATGTCATCTGCAAATAGTGAAAGTTTTACCTTTTTCTTGCCAATTTGGATGCCTTTTATTTTTTTGTCTGAATATTGTGGCTAGGACTCCCAGTACTATGTTGAATAAAAGTGATCAGAGTGAGGGGCACCTGACTGGCTCAGTCTGTACAGCATGCAACTCTTGATCTTGGGGTTGTAAGTTTGAGCCCTATGTTGGGTGTAAAGATTACTTTTAAAAAATCTAAAAAATTTAAAAAGGTGGTAAAAGTAGACATCCTTGTCTTGTTCCTCACCTTAGGGAAAGGCTCTCAGTATATTCCTACTAAGGATATTAGCTCTGGGTTTTTCATGGATGACCTTTATTATGTTGTGGTATGTTTCCTCTAAACCTACTTCATTGTGGGTTTTTATCATAAATGGATGTTGTACTTTGTCAAATGCTTTTTCTGTGTCTATTGAAATCATAGAATTTTTTATCCTTTCTCTTATTGATGTGATATGTTATATTGATTTGTGAATATTGAACCACCCTTGTAATCAGGAATAAATCCCACTTGATTGTGGTGAATGATTTTTGTATTATTGGATTCTGTTTGCTAGTATTTTGTTGAGGATTTCTGGGTCTGTGTTCATCAGACATACTAGCCTTTAGTTCTCTTTTTTTTTGTGGTGTCTTTATCTGTTTTTGGTATCATGATAATGCTGGCCTCACAGAATGAATTTGGAAGTTCCCCTTCCTCTTCTATTTCTTGGAATCGTTTGAGAAGAATAGGTATTAACTCTTCTTTAAATGTTTAGTAGAATTTGCCTGTGAAGCTGTCAGGTCCTGGACTTTTGTTAGGTGTTTTTTGATTACTGATTCAATTTCTTTGCTGGTAATTGGTCTATTCAAATTTTCTGTATCATCTTGTTTCAGTTTTGGCAGGTTATATGTTTCTAGAAACTTACCCATTTCTTCTAGGTTGTCCAATTTGTTGGCATGTCGTTTTTCATAAATATTCTCATAGTTGTATTTCTGTGGTAGTATTGGTCCTCTATCATTTATGATTTTATTTATTTGGGTCCTTTCTTTTCTTGATCTGGAGAGAAGTTTATCATTTTTTTTTAAAGCTTACTTGGAGAGAGCAAGAGCTGTGGGGAGGGGTAGAGAGACCGAATCCCAAGCAGGCTCCACACCAACAGCATGGCTCACTCCCACGAAGCGTGAGATCATGACCTGAACAGAAACCAAAAGCCAGACACTTAACCGACTGAGCCAGCCCGGTGCCCTAGAGGTTTGTTAGTTTTACTGATTTTTTTTTCCCTCTCCAAAGAACCAGTTCCTGGTTTCATTGATCTGTTCTATTATGGTTTATTTTTGTGTTTTGTTTTTTAGTTTTTATATCCTTTATTTCTGCTCCAACCTTTATTTCTTTCCCTATCCTGGTTTTAGGTTTTGTTCTTCTAGTTCATTTAGGTGGAAGGTTAGGTTGAGATTTTTCTTCTGTATAGGCCTATATTGTAATAAACTTTCCTTTTAGACCTGCTTTTGCTGCATCCGAAACGTTTTGAACCATTGTGTTTTCATCTTCATTTATTTCTGTGTACTTTATTTCCTGGTTGATCCATTCATTATTCAGTAGTATGTTATTTAATCCTATTTTTGTGGTTTTCTTGGTGAATGACTTTGTTTCTCAGTGTATGGTCAGAAAAGATGCATCGTATGACTTGGATGTATTTGAATTTTTTGAGGCTGGTTTGTGGCCTGATACTTGATCTGTGCTGGAGAATGTTCCATGTGCATTTGAAAAGAATGTGTGTTCTGTTTTAGGAGCGAATGTTTTTGAATATATCTGGTAAATCCATCTGGTCCAGTGTGTCGTTCAAAGCCAGTTTTTCCGTGTTGATTTTCTGGTTAGACGATCTGTCCATTGATGTAAGTGGGGTGTTAAAGTGCCTTGTTGCCGTTGTGTTATCATTGGTTGGTTCCTTTGACCTAGTTATTAACTGTTTTAATTATCTTGTTGCTACCATGCTGGGTGCATAAATAGTTACAGTTGTTACATCTTGTTGGATTGTCTTTTATTATAAATGTTCTCCTTTGTCTCTTATTACAGTCTTTGTTTCAAAATCTATTTTGTCCAACATAGCTTTGCTACTTTAGCTTTCTTTTGACAACCATTTGCGTGATAAATGTTTTTCTGTCCTCTCACTTCCAATCTATAGGTGTCTTTAGGTCTGAAATGAGTCTCTTAGGGACAGCATATACATGGGTCTTGTTTTTTTTTGTTTTTGTTTTTTTTATCCATTCCATCACACAATATCTTTTTATTGGAGTGTTTAGTCAATTTACGTTCCAAGTAATTATTGATATGTATTTATTGCCATTTTATTAATTATTTTGTGGTTGAAGATTTTCCCTCACCCTTTTTTGTCTTTTTCATGGTTTGCTGATTTTCTTTAATGATCTATTTGGATTTCTTTGTTATTCTTTGCACATTTATTATTGATCTGTGATTATCATTAGGTTTGTATATAACATCTGTGTGTACAGTCTATATCAAGTTGATGGTCCTTTAATGGAACCATTAAAGGTGGTTCCTTTAATGATGGAACCCATTCTTTACTCCTCCCCATGTTGTAGGTGCATGTATATAGGTCATATACCTAAAACATACCATACTTAAAACATATACCTAAAGGAATAATTTTTATTCTTTTATTTTGTGAGTTCCTTGACTGATATTTTACAAAAATGCTCATTTTTACTACTATTGTGTTTCCTGCCTTTATACTGTAACTTTTGGTTTCCTTTTCCACCCAGAGTCCCCTTTATTATTTCTTACAGGGCTGGCTTAGTGGTCATAACTCTTATAGTTTTTGTCTGGGAAGCTCTTTATCTCTCCTCTTATTCTGTGCGATAACCTTGTGGCGTAGAATATTCTTGGTTGCAGGTTTTTCCCATTCAGCACTTTGTATATATCATCCCACTCCTTTCTGGCTTGGAATGTTTCTGCTGAAAAACCTACTGATAGATAGCCTTATGGTGGGGTTTCCTTTGTATATAACCATCTTTTGTCTTGATTCTTTTATAGTGTTTTTTTCCTGTATCACTACATTTTGCCATTTTGATTACAACATGCCTTGGTGTCGATCTGCTTTTGTTAATTTTGTTAGGGTTTCTCTGTGCCTCCTGGATCTGGATATCTGCTTCCTTCCCCAGGTTAGGGGAGCTTTCAGCTATTATGTTTTCAAATATATTCTGTCCCCCTTTCTCCTTTTCTTCTGGGACTGCTATAATATGAATGTTACTATGTTTGATGGAATCGCTGGGTTCCCTAAGTTCTTTTGTGTAACTCTTTTTCTCTTTTGTTAACCTTGATTTCTTTCCATTACTCTTTTAAGTCATAAATTTGTTCCTCTCAGCCTCCTGTCCCTTCCATCCAGCGTGTTTCTTATTTTGTTTATCGAGGCCCTTATCTCTATTTATTCTTTATCTGTGTTAAGGGTATCACTCACGACCTACACTCTTTTCAAATCAATTGAGTATCCTTCTGATGATTGCTTTAAATCCTCTATCAGACATGTTACTTACACCTGTTTCACTTAGATCTCTGGCCTTGTCGTGGTCTTTTATTTATTTGGGACATTCCTCTGTCTTATTTTGTCTAAGTATCTGTGCCTATTTTGTGTATTAGGAAAGTCAGTTACTTCTCCTTTAATGGCCTTATGAAGAAGAAATCCCATAGTGCCCTGGATTTTAGCATCCCCTGTTTCTCAGGGCCTGGTGCTTCTGGGATTGTCGTCAATGTGTGCTCCGTGCACTCTGCTGTTGTGTCCTGGCTGTTTTTTTGTTTTGTTTTGTTTTGTTTTTTCCCTTTAGACCAGCCTTCTGCAGAGGCTTTCTTTGTGTGTTGTGGGTAATGTTTGGTCCCTGGTCTGAATGTGCTAAGTTTAACTAGGTATGCTTTGATCTGCTTCTGAAATGAGACCTGTCTGTGTTGCCACTAGGACAGAGGACTTGGAAAAACCCCAGGGTTGGGGGTTGTGGTGTGGGCAGGGGTTTGGGCTGGTCTTCTGAGAGAGGGGTTCCTGCAGGGCCAAGACTGAGGCAGGTGTGACTGGGAAGGATGGTTCCACCATAGTGCAGGGGTTGGGACTTGGCATGAGCAAGTTAGGTAATGAGTACGGGCACTGGCTGGTTACTGCAGGTAGCCCTGGGCTCAATGCTGAAGGGTGGGGAAGAAAATGGCACCTGCCAGTTCTTTTGTTACTGGTAGGATCTCACCCTCGATACTCCCTCTTTGGGACAAGCTCTGAGACGAGCACCTAACCTTCCAACTGTGTGCTTCAGGTGCTCTTCAGATAACGGTTTCCATACTGTTGGTCCACAGGCAGTTTGCCCTTCAGCACCAGTATCCTCCAGCCTCTCCCAGGGCCAAGCATGCTGACCCAGGCTTTAAAACTCCAGGCTTTAAGCTGTGCTTGTTTCAAGAACTCATGAAATCTAGGTCCTCTCACTTTCCAAGCCACTTGCTGTAGGGGTTCATTTTCGCCATGTACTCCCCTATGTGCTAATCTGCCTCTCCCCCTTCTCTGCAACCACGTTTATGATCCAGTTCTCTCCCAAGCCACACCTCTGCACTTCCCACCTTCTTTGATGTGGCTTCCGCTCTATCTTTAGTTGAGTTTGTTCCGCCAGACTTCATGTTGATTTCTGGGATATTTAGTATGATCTCATTGTTGTATTCCTAGGATAAAGGGAGCCTAGGGTCTTCCTACTCTGCCGCCATCTTTTTACAGTCTACTTTCATTTATATGGGATGTCGATCATTTAGTTTTTCCACCTGAGTAATTTTAGTGTCCTCTCAATAAAATAGACAGTGGAACATCAGTAATTCAGCTATGTTGCACAGAATGAAATTCTTTACGTGTAGTTTACACATACTTTGCTTTCTCACATAACATCTGTCCCTTAAAACTCAAACATCTTTTCCTAAAAACTCATGGATAGTTTGAGTCATTGGTGACCTGAATGTTCTTCTTCGAGTTTAATGTGGATTAGTAATATAACAATTGGTGAAACAAGGCTCCTTTTCAACATAATGAACAATATCATGGCAGGAAAGCTAATCAAAAGCTTTACTTCTTTGTTTTGATTTTATAGGAGGTCTGTGGGTGTGAGGGAACAAAAAACACCTTTTGTTTGAAGTTGGTCATGTGTATTCCAACAATAATAACTAAGCTCTGTGACTATTTTCTTGCCCCCTCTGAGTCCCAAAACCCTTTCTCTAAAGGGCAGCCATGTTAACTGTTTAGTTGGAGATGGTAAGAGGCATTTATGTAGAGACTAGGTCTCTAGTCTTTAAGAGTGAATGTTACATGTGGAAAAGTGATAGCAAATATTCTGTCAATATAGAGAACTTCTTAGAATTATAGGATTTTAATCAGCAGGTTTCTGGGGATTGTAGGATTTGACCACATTTTTGGCTGGGGAATATAGAAGGCCTTCTGGGTTGCTGAGAAAGTTGGTGTCTTTAGAACTTTGTGCTTTAAGTATTACTGTTGATCTAATCTAGGGCTTTGAGGTGCTGCAATGCGCAATATTAATCTGATACAGTTTTCTTATATTGACCATTTGACATATGACTTGAGGTACAGATATGTTGATCTATAAACTAAAATAATTTTTTTAATGTTTGTTTTGAAAGAGAGAGGTAGAAAGCAAGGGAGGGACAGAGGGAGCGGGGGAAAGAATCCCAAACAGACTCTACACTCTCAGCGTAGAGCCTGCTGTGGGGCTCGAACCTATGAACCCAGGAGATCATGACCTGAGCCGAAATCAAGAGTCAGATGCTTAAACGACTGAGCCACCCAGGCACTCCTAAACTAAAGGGTTTTTGATTCAGTAGAGTCTACTTAAACATTAGAAATAGTTATTACTTTATGGCTGTATATTATTCCATTTTTCAAGTATAGAGCTGTGGATGGAATTTATTTCACAGAAAAAATGTCAGACGGATGGCCTCTGATCTTATGATACTAAATAAGCCTTTGCTGGACAACTGTTGTCAAAGTAATTCTTAGCTGAGGGAAGATTTGTCACATCATTGCCTGTTTTATATATTTTTTAAATGGGTGGCTGTACAAAGCAGAGGTTGCCAGAGCTGCTGATGGATCTTAGTATTTTGAAGAATAAGTACTTGAAAAGACACATTTGACGGGGACCCTGAGCGCTAGTCCCTGTGCTAGTATAGGGGGAAAAGGGAGGAAACCAGTTTTATACAAATAAGTTAACATTACTCACCAGACATTTTAAGCCAAACTGAACTGGGAACAGACATAAACACCTAACTACATGTAATATACGGCAGGATTGACTGTCAAATAGATGTAAAAACAATGTGTCATAGGAACAGGTGCTTTTCTCTGGGGAGCTTGCAGAGGGAGGATTGGGATGAGTCGTGAAGGATGAGAAGAATGTTATTAGGTGGAAAATGGAGGAAATAGGCTATCTAGAATTGGGAAGGGGCGGAAGGGCCAGGCCTGTTGATCAAGCCTCTACCATGCCAGTGGTGTGCTTGGTGATTTCTGAATAAATGTGGAAGCGGTCATCTGATAGTCCACCATCCATCGCGCTGAGAGGCCGACATTACTTCCCCATCGTACAAGTGAAAAAACAGGCTCACTGTGGCACCCCTCACTCAGCATGTGGTGAAGACTAGGTTTCCCGGTGGGTCTGTCACATAGCTGGGTGCTTCAGCAAGTTGCTGCTAGCATGATGACGCCATCCTCCTGTTTTTTCTCCTCTGCTGCCTCCCAGGAGGGATTAAATTACCTCACAAATGGGTAAAGTTTTTGTGACCGGTGAATTGGAAAAATATAACTGATTTAAATGGGAAAATCTCCTTAATTGCCTCTACCCTGCTATTTCAGGTGGCTAAGAGCTTACTCAGAGTTAAGTGCTCTGCAGGACTGGTCTTCAGAAGGCAAAACAGAAACCTTCAATGACTGACTTTGGCTTAGGAAGGTCTGGAATCTACTTGAGGGTTTTAGAACAATTTTAAAATGGCAGAGCCTCAAAATCGGCCTTCATACCCATTTGGTCCTCAGTGTTGGCTCTTACTAACTACAGAAGCAGAAAAAGTCTATTGATAGAACAAGTTCTTGGCAGTTATTCAAAAGATTCCTTTTTTTTTTCTTTTTGAGTGCATTGCCTATTCACCCTTTCAAACAAAACTCCAGACTAAATGATCGAGTTAATATTAAGATGTGTTTTGTCCCAACTCAAAGAAAGATGGTCATACAATCAAATACAGTTCTTAATCTTGTGTTTACTTAAGGATGTTCAGCTCCTTCCTCTATCCTTCTTGATGCAAAGGTTACAGTGTAAATAAAGGTTTTTTTGCCCCAATTACTTCTCAGACTGGTTACTAATATATTCCTACTCTATTGATTACCATTCTATATTTGAACTAGGTAGATGGAGAAGAAAAAAAGGTATTCAATTTAGTGTTAGTTATATGAACCTTAAATTCTGAATGCAGAAGAGAATATAATTTAGGTAGTTTGTTTTATACCCATTAAAATTTAAAGACATTTGGTCATACTCTACCTGCTCATTTATCTTTGTATTCAAGTATGGCTATAGGAAATCCAGTTTGGAGTATTAAATATACAGAATTCAATATTGAACTCATGCACATTCTAATTATACCCAAACTGAAATTATCACCCTTGTAACGATAAAACAAAATACATAATTATTGAATGAGGAATAGTATATATTAGGATATAGAGGATAATGACACTGTGAGTTTATCCAGCCTTCACTAAGAACTTACAATAGATAACTACATGTGCTAGATACTGTGCTAGAGGATGAGTACTGAAAATGAGCCATTGAGTCCTAGCTGTGAAGGAAGTTAATGGAGTAGATAATTCTGTAGAGGGAGCTCTGTCAGCTGCTGCATTATAAACCATCCCACACTCCTGTATATCGGGGCAGTTTCTTCTTTTTATAAACTGTAAAATAAGAGTATCTGTTATTGCTCAGAAGTCTAGGGTTGACCAGGTGAGTCTTCAGTTCTGTGTGGTCACCTCACGATCATGTAGACCTCTCTGCTTATCAAGGCCTTTCACACATGTTGGTCTATCTGTAGACGGATGTAGGGTGGGCTCAGCTAGGCTGCCTGGCCTCTCCTCCACTTAGCATCTTGTTAGTCAGGCTTGTTAGGCTAGTTTTCTTTACTTTGAGGGTGGTGGGGTTCCGAGAGCTGGGGAACAGGGCAAGACGGTAAGGCTTCCTGAGGCTTAGACTCAGACCTGGCATGTCTGTACTTCTGTTCTAGTCTCTTTACTACCTAAGTTCAAAGGGTATAGAAATAGATACACCTCCTGATGGAAGGAACTGCTCTAAGCCACATTTTAAGGGCTGTCATTAGAGGGAGGGAAGTAATTGGTGTCGTTTGCAATCAGTGTACCTACCATAGGAACAAACCCGCTTATTAGAAGGCATAAAGCCTGTGTAAGGTCTTCTATAGTGACTGCCGCAATAGGAGTGCAGGAAACTATAAGCTGTTTGAATTGAAGAAGATAAATTTCAGGATTGATAATTGTAGAAAATGAGACCAGATGAAAGCAAAGAGGACCAAGCTGGAGAGGCTTGTATTTCATTCTTGGCCGCTTGGGTGTTATCCTTTGAATAGAGCAAGCCATCTAAAGTTTTAAGCAAAAAAAGGAATGCCATTGTAAACTTCATTACTTTTTGTCTATAGGTTGCTCTGGCAACGAATGAATCCAAGGTGATGGGAGATTAGATAACGATGCTATTGCAAAGTTCTACACTGTGGGAATGATTTTGAAGGCCAGACTAAAACAGTGGAAAGTATTCATTCAAGTGTGATAAAACCTGACCATGCTAACTATTCATTCACACAAGCTCTTTTGAGCCAGCACTGTTAAGTGTTTGAGTAAGGTGAGCATTCCTTGTCCTCCATGTCATGGTGGCTTCTTGGAGCTTTGGAGCTCCTACACTAACTAAACTTTCCTTCTGCATCTGTTAGGCATGCCAGTAAATAGAAATAGTAATCCTGGCCTACGTTAGTGAAGAAATGGTAGTTGGTCATGTGGTGATTTAAAATGTGTCTGCTTTGTGGGCACCTGTGTGGTACTGTTGGTCTTCAGCTCAGGTCATGATCTCATGGTTTGTGAGTCCAAGCCCCTACATCGAACTTGCTCCTATGAGCACTGTACCCCTTTCTGTGACCCTCCCCCTGCTTATGCACATGCTCTCTCAGACCTTCCCCCCAAAAAACCAAAAACTTCACATGTACAGAGAAAAAACAAGTGTCTACTAATATACTTAATTACCAGAGCCCTTAATGACTTTGAAAGTCATTAAATTGGTTAATATAATGAATAATGAAGAGCCTGAGTAAATTTTGGGGTTTTCAGGTATCTGTACCTGTTCTAGTACATAGTACTTGACTGTCCAGGTAATTCCCAACTTCATGTTACTTAAAAAATTTATTGTCTTTCATTTAAGCATATTCAGAACTCCTTTCTGTGTTCAAGAATATTAAGAGGAGAAAGCATTTGTATATTAAAAAATTTTTTATTGCATATGTCTGAATATGTGAGAATAATGATTAACTTATGAGAGAAAATGAGAAAATACATGAGAACTTAATTTACAATAAAATAGATAATTTTAAGTTGATGTAATTCTGCCTTTTAATATTCTGTTCTTGCCAAATCCTATTATGCATTTAGTTACTGGCATAAAACTTACATAGTTTTCAAACTTTAAGTGAATCCAGTGTGTTTTGTGGATTCTTAGAGATCTCGAATATCATAGCCCTGGATACTGTGACTTGTGAAATCATTTATTAAAGTTTCTTCAGTATCACCTGTATCTTACAGATACTATGTAGGCAATGCTGAGTGAATGCATTTGGCTATTTCTGTCATCAGGGTGGAGATTTCTGGAAATTTGAGTAATGAAAATTATAACCTTCTTAACATTTTAGGTGGAACCTGAAAGTTAAGATACAGAGATGCCTATTTCTGATTTGTTCATAACACTTTTCTACTACGTAGATGATGACCTCCTTAATAGAGGGGCCGTGTTGTGTTCCTTGTGATACAGGCTCTAGCCCTTGTCAGTGTATAGTGTGTATTACATGTTTGTTGTGGTTAATGATTATTTAAATATTCCTTTGGGCAAAAGGAATTTAGAGCCTGTAGCTGCTGTGTTGTTTACCTACTCACGTGGCAGTTTGTACCTTTTTCCTTTGGTGGGAGAGCACCAGTAAAGGGGATCGTTATTGATATATTGGCAATTATAAAAGCTGAATTTATGATAAGAGCTCAGATATCCCATGGAGAAGTAAGTTTTGTGTTGGTTCCTTCCTCACAAGCCTGTTCTATTAGTTTATTAGCCTCAGCATTGACATTTTGGACCAGATAATTATTTAACCGGGCTATCCATGTGCACTTTGGAATTTTAAAAAGCATCCCTGGCCTCTACCAGTGCATGCCAATAGTATTCTGTCATTGTGGCAGTCGAAAATGTCTTCAGAAGCAGCCAAATATCCCCTGGAAGGGAAAATTGTCCCCTATTTGGAAACCACTGTGTTGGAGATAAACAGTTGTTTCTTATAGTTGCATGTATTCTGGGACTCCAGCGAGTTCTATCATTGCCTTAGTTCCCTTACCTCGTAGTGAGAAAAATACAATGAATTGGTAAAATTTTCAAATCATTTTTCAACCACAGGACCTTGAGATTTGAGATGTGTTACTGAGTCAGAATATAGTTCCTGTTTAAACTGTTTACCCTTAAGAATTAGCAAACCAAAACAAAGTTAGAATTTTTTAACCAGATTTACTGAGGTATTGACAAATGGACAAAAATTATACATGTGTGAGGTGTACAGTGTGATGCTTTGGTACGTGTACGTTTTGAAATCGATCACAAACTAGTTAACCTATCCATCCCCTCACATAGTTTCCATTTGTGTGTGTGATGAGGACACTTGAGATCTACTTTTTTGGCAAATGTTGAGTATACAGCATTCTTGAAGTTGTGTGTTTTCCAGGTGTAGTTGACACACAGTGTTACGTATTTTCAGGTATATGCATAGTGACTGGACAAGTTTATATGTGATGTTCGGCCCACAAGTGTGGTAGCTGCTATCTGTCACCCTACAATGCTGTCACAATACGATTGACTAATATTGCTTACACTATGCCTTTTAGTCCCATGACTTAGAGAATTACTTCTTAAAATCCAAATGTTAAGTAATCCTACAGCACCTAATGTGATGATGTAAATGGTCTTCCTAGTAAGGCTTCACCTGGTCAACGTTAATGGGCCAGCGCTTGACATGATTTGAAGCTAGGAAGAGTCCACGTTCTGTGTGTCTTCACAATAGTCCAGATGTGAACTGAATGATGAGACAAGTTTCATGGTTTCCAATTTTATTTTTGTAAGTGAATATTAAATATTACAAGGAGTACAACTAAATGCTTTTGTCAAAACGGCAGAATTCTGTCAACATGCCTCAAATTTTTTTTTTGTCCCTTTTGTATCCCGAGGGCGTTAGGTATGCCTGGGGCATAGGCTACATTTTATATAATGAAAATGATAAATGTTTGAGTGTTGCCTGTTTATTGCATCTTTGAAACAGACTTCAGGTGAGATTTAAAATTAAAGCAAATAAGCATTAAAGGATCTTTAAAGCAGTAAAGATGCCATGGTTTGCAGCAATAAACTGAGTGATTTGTGGCCATTGTGGTCCTCCTTTCCTCCACCCACTACTACCCTTCCAGTTACCAGATCTGTTAATTCAACCTTTGAAGTGACTGACTTGTCTGTGCCTCTGCATGTTTACTACTATTTCAGGAGTCCAAGCCACTGTCTACCTAAGCTCCCCTCACCACTCTTCTCCTCCAACCCGCTCCCCGCATGAGACAGCCAGAGTGTGCTTGATAACGTGTCTACATCTTGTAAATGTTTGTAAGTCCACCTCCCCACCTTGCAACCCCTTTGGTGTGTTTCTTTTGTCCTTGGGACCTAATCCAAAATCCTGGTGTAACATTTACAACCCTGCACGCTGATTGCTGTTTGCCCTCCTCCCTCATTACCTTTTGCCCTCTCTCCTGTTTTGCCAAACAGACATTGCTTCAGATCCTTTCATTTGCTGTGTTCTTTCCTGTGTTAGGGTCTTGAAACTGCCATTTCCTCTGCCTGAAATACTATTCTTAGCCTAGGTAATTCTGATTTATCTTTCAAGTCTTAGTGGTACTACGTACCACTTCCTTGGGGAGCAATGCCTTGGACCTCTAATCAAATTTGTGTCCTTTTATATTCTTCGGATAGAGTGTTTTCCTTTCAGCGACCCTATCAACTTGCAGCTACGTGTTTGTGTGTGTGTTTAAGATGTGTCCTCACTAGGGGTGCCTGAATGGCTCAGTTGGTTAAGCATCCGACTTCGGTTCAGGTCATGATCTCACCATTCATGAGTTTGAGCCCTGCCTCAGGCTCTGTGCTGACAGTTCAGAGCCTAGAGCCTGCTTCAGATTCTGTGTCTCCCTCTCTCTCTGTCCCTTCCCTGTTTGTGCTCTGTCTCTCTCTTCTCAAAAACAAATATGTATTTATATATATAATACAGATTTTTATGTATATATATGTATATACATATATATAAACGTATATATACATGTATATACATATACATATATATACATATATACATATACATATATATAAATCTGTGCTAGGTTGTAAGCTCCACACAGTAGGTGCCTGTCTGTTTTTGCCTCCAATGTATGATCCGTGCTTAGTGTTTGCCTAGCACATAGATTCTTAGTAGCAATTTTAGTGAAAAGTTGAATGTGCCTTGTGAGTTGGCAATGTATCAGGCTTACAACATGTTTATTGTCCTCATGTTGAATCTGAGATAAGCATTTAATTTTGAAAGAGTAGAAATGATTTGTTCCTGCTGCCCATAGATTAGCATATTGGGTAGCATGGAACCATGCATGAGGACTGGTGACTGGCCAGCCACATGCACGAATACATGAATGATTTCTACTTTGCTTAACAGACAGAAAAACAATATAGAGTGGTATTAGGCAGTTTTCACTCTATCCAGAACTAGGAAAGAAACTCCGGGCTTAAAAAAACAAAAACTTGCCTGTTTATTGCTTTACAGTTTATCCAAATTGTTATATACCATGAGTCCTTGCTTGGTGGTTTTTTGGCCAATAGAATTTCAGTATGCAGTGCACTAATATCAACTCCTGGATTGGCTTAACTACCTCTGATGTCACAATATCCCCGTGAGGAAGTCATAATTTGCTTGAAATCACATTGTACTAATAACAACTCTTGTTCTGTTTCATTACAAGAAAGATAATCTACCAAAAATAAAAATGCTGGAAGGAGGAACATACCTCTGATCAACACAGACTTTTTTCCATTTATGTGCTTTAATTATCTACTGCCAACAATTGAAGTTAGCTTCTTTGCTGTTTTTTGTTTTTTGTTTGTCAGTTAAGAGGCAAATGGAGGAATGAGCCTACTTAGAATTACTCCTTCAACTCATAGTTCTGTTTCATCTCAACTATTGAGGCTTAGCATCTTTCTACTACTTAGCCTTTCTGGCTCAAAAGGAAAAGCCATTTGGACAGCCCACCTGAATATAACATTTCAGGTGGGAAATCGGATTATATCTGAATTAGGAGAGAGTGGAGTGTTCGGAAATCATTCTCCTTTGGAAAGGGTGTCTGGTGTGGCGGTACTTCCGGAAGGATGGAATCAGAATGCTTGTAATCCTATGACCAACTTCAGCAGACCTGAACAAGCAGACTCTTGGTTGGCCCTCATTGAACGGGGAGGCTGTACTTTCACACATAAAATCAACGTGGCAGCAGAGAAGGGAGCAAATGGGGTGATCATCTATAACTATCCAGGTACGGGTAACAAAGTATTTCCCATGTCTCACCAGGGAACGGAAAATATAGTTGCAGTAATGATAGGCAACTTGAAAGGCATGGAACTTTTGCATTTGATTCAGAAAGGAGTCTACGTGACGATCATCATTGAGGTGGGAAGAATGCACATGCCATGGCTGAGCCATTATGTCATGTCTCTCTTTACCTTCCTGGCTGCCACAGTTGCCTACCTTTTCTTGTACTGTGCTTGGAGACCTAGGGTGCCCAATTCTTCCACCAGGAGGCGAAGACAGATGAAAGCAGATGTGAAGAAAGCTATCGGTCAGCTTCAACTGCGAGTGCTCAAGGAGGGGGATAAGGAACTAGATCCAAACGAAGACAGTTGTGTTGTTTGCTTTGACATCTACAAACCCCAAGATGTAGTACGTATTTTAACTTGCAAACATTTTTTCCATAAGACGTGCATTGACCCCTGGCTTTTAGCACACAGGACATGCCCCATGTGCAAGTGTGACATTTTGAAGACTTCAACCCAGACAATCTTCTGAAGATGTAACTGAGTCTTTCCAAAGGTTAAAATTAAATGAATTTTCATGTAGTACTTGATGTAGAGAGAAACTCCATCTTCTCTACCTAAGCACTGAAGAGGATGAAAGTTGCGTTTTTAAAATAAAACTCCATATCATGCCAGCTATTTGAACTTGTTGTTTTTCTATTAAGCTGTTAGATTTTTTTGTCTTTATCCAAATAAGAACATCAGTATATGTTTAAAAGCAAATTAGTTTTATCTTCAAATTAAAATGATTTTGGTGTTGAGGCTATAGAGGATTAGGCATGATATTTTAAAGTTTCTTTTTTAGATTCATTTTATTATTTCTATGGGTTTTTTAATTATGAAATTAATTGTCAAATTGGTTTCCATACAACACCCAGTGCTCATCCCCAACAGGTGCCCTCCTCAATGCCTGTCACACACTTTCCCCTCCCTCCCACCCCCCATCAACCCTCAGTTTATTCTCAGTTTTTAAGAGTCTCTTATGGTCTGGCTCCCTCCCTCTCTCCCTTTTTTCTTTTTTTTTTTTTTCCTTCCCCTACCCCATGGTCTTGGTCTTCTGTTAAATTTCTCAGGATCCACATAAGAGTGAAAACATATGGTATCTGTCTTTCTCTGTATGACTTATTTCACTTAGCATAACACTCTGTTTTTGATACCTAAAATCTCTATTAAATAAATTTCATTATAGGGACGCCTGGATGGCTCAGCCAATAGAGCATGCAACTCTTAATCTCAGGGTTGTGAGTTCAGGCCCCAAGTTGGGCATAGAGCTTACTTAAAAAAATAAAATCATTATATAATTAGACCTTGATTTAATTCTCCATGGTTAATCAATAGGAACTCTGGTTTCCAAAGGCACTGGGTAGATCATGAGTTCTAAGTAATTGCTTTGGATGACAACACCTCTGGTTAGGTAACTAAAATATTTTAAATTATTATAGACCTCATTTAAGGAAAGCATCACAAAAAAATATCTCTTTTGTTTGTCAGAGCCTGGTTAGCCTAGCCTACTGAATTTAGCTCTGGTAGCAGATTTCTCTTCTAGAATTAACCTTAGTAAGTGCTTTTGTTTTCTTAAAATGGTGGTGAGTGTGTTTCTGCTTGGGCATTTTGACACAGTTCTAGAGTGGAGCTGAAATTTTGTTCGGCTGCCTTTAAAAATTGTGAGTAGATAAACACAAATACTTCTGTGTAACAATGGAGAGGCTGAAAGATTTGGGTTTTGTGTTTGACTAAAATCTCTCTGGATGAAATGCTACACCATTGGTATCAACTTAGATGGCACTTTATGGATGTACACACTATGTACTACACATTTTGAAGAGTGGGTTGTATGGAAATACAATCAGGTTAGTGGCCTTTGGAAAAGAAAATTCACTCTTGGGAGCTGAAGTTTACTCAGTAGTATTTATGTTTTTATGCCGCTTGGGTTGGGCCTGTAGGACCCTGTTCTTCTTCCCTCCCTCAAGTTTTGTTGACTCACATTTCATAAGAACAACTAGCTCTCTTAGCCCTGGTGAGACCCAGCCAAAACTGTCTCTCAGCATCCTGTGTTGTAAGGACAGACATTTGGTTCAAGGTAAAAATTCTTGCTTTCCTAGCCAGTGGATAAGAACCAATGAGAGAGACCCTCATGAAAGTGTATGCCCCTACACCAGGGGCTGTCCATGTTAGTCCACAAGTCACTTTGGTATGAAGTCCTTTTGTGCCAGTGATAGAAGTGAGCAAAAATATAGGCAGAACTGATAGTGTATGTGGGGATGGGGAAGGGCAGTTTCTATCAGGGATGTTTGATTTTAGCAAATGTTTTGTTCAAAGCATCTGTGACCTTTAACACTGCTGTTGGTGTTCATCTAAATGAGGAACCTTGATGTTTTATTAAAATCAATAGTTGCCTTTTTGTTTAAAATGAATGATGCGAAGACTGCTAAACAGAATTGTTTCCCCTTATACTCTTCCTCTCTTCCCTCAAAATATTGTTAGATCAGTAACAGATGTCAGTGTCTGCAGAGAAAAGAGATTAAAGTTCTTTACTGCTGTCATCCCTATGGATAGGCAACGTAAGAGTGAGACAAGCGAGGCTAAAGTAATCCAACAGGATACCCTCCTTTTAAAAATCAAAACCAAATCAAACCAACGAATCTGAGCAAGCAGTTGTTAAATAAACTTAGTACAGTGCTTTATGTGATAAATAAATCTATTGTGATCACGTGAGTGAAAAATGGTAGTAACGCTCATTGCTTTTACCACATAATTGTTCTTCATGCTAATTCCTAATTATTTTAAACTTGCCATTTTGTTGCATGTTTCCTCGATTTGTGAAGAGTGATAATGCTGTGGCTTTCTTGCATATGCTTTCAGGTGTGTGTGTGTGTGTGTGGTATGAATTTTATATTTCTGATTTAATGTGATACCTGTTAATATGTTGCTCAGGGATTGACTTGATCTTACAACCTAGGTATCACCCATAAACAGTATTTGAAACTCTCAAGTCAGTAAGTTGACAGCAGGTTCAAAGCTCTTATCTAATTGGCTGTGTTATCTTTTATGTCATAATCACATCACCCAATTGTAAACAGTATCTGGAGTTACATTAGTGGGACTGGGATTTTTTTCTTTTTCAATCTAAAGGGTTTCTCTTCCTCTCTCTAATAAAACATCTGAACCTCCTAAGACCTCTTTAAGAATTTCTTACAAAAACATGCCGGAAGACCGTGGAACTTGTTTTCACCCTGAAGATTTTTCTCATTTTATTATTTTCAACTGATTGCCCACAGATGTGGAAGCCACATCTTTTTGTTGGGTTGGTTCTTCAGTCGCTAGGTGGGGAGAGAGATGAATCCACTCAAGATTAGCACTTACAGAAACAAAACTGCCTCTTCCTGGCTTATGAAATTCAGTTTTCTTTGGCTTCTTAGTCACAATTGTTGCAGAGCCAGTGCTGTCTGGACTGCTTACATGAACATCTCGTTTCATGTTGGGAATCGGATGTTGTCAGAGTTGGGGGAAACGGGAGTGTTTGGAAGAAGCTCCACTTTGAAGAGAGTGGCAGGAGTTATCGTGCCACCTGATGGAAAAACTCAAAATGCATGTAATCCCAGTACCAGTTTCAGCAGATTGAAGAACTCAGAGACCTGGCTTGCACTTGTTGAACGAGGTGGTTGTACCTTCACGCAGAAAATTAAGGTGGCCATCGAGAAGGGAGCCGGCGGAGTGATCATCTACAACTTTCCAGGAACTGGCAATCAGGTTTTTCCCATGTCTCATCAGGCATTTGAAGACATCGTTGTGGTGATGATTGGCAACCTCAAGGGCGTGGAGATTTTGCATTTAATTCAGAAGGGAGTTCACGTTACAGTCATAGTTGAGGTGGGGAGGAAACACATCATCTGGATGAATCACTATTTTGTCTCTTTTGTGATTGTCACAACTGCTACTTTAGCATATTTCATCTTTTATCGTATTCGGAGACTTTGGATAGCAAGGATTCAGAACCGGAGATGGCAGCGGTTAACAACTGATCTCAAGAAAGCCTTTGGCCAGCTGCAGCTTCGGGTTCTGAAAGAGGGGGATGAGGAAATCAGTCCAAATGGAGATAGCTGCGTAGTTTGCTTTGAACTCTATAAGCCTAACGATACAGTTCGTATTCTCACTTGTAAACACTTTTTCCACAAGAGTTGCATTGACCCCTGGATTCTGGCCCATGGGACGTGCCCCATGTGCAAACGTGACATTCTTAAAGCTTTGGGTATTCAGGTGGATGTTGAAGATGGGACAGAATCTTTGCAGGTTCTCATGTCAAATGAATTGTCTGATGCCCTGTCCCCTGATGAAGAAGAGACAGACAGTGAACTTCCTCCTGTGAGAGGATCTGACGAAGTGACCCCTTTAGAAGCGGGGGAGGTGCCACTGCCCCCTCAGAATGACAGCCAGCCTACTTCAGTAGTTGAAGATGTTCATCCTTTACCTTGACAGCATGACCTTTGAGCAAGTGGATTAAACCTGTTTGTCAACTCAAGTCCTAATACTGACAAGCAGTTTGTCTGTTTGAAGTGTGGTTTTTGTGTCCTCTTGTTACTTTGGTAACTTTCTGCATTGTTTGTCAAGCAGAAAAAGGGCCTAGCAGGATTTTTTTGTTTACCTTTTTGCCTTTGCTAAATGTAACTTTTTGTCCATGTCTATTGAGTATATATGTCTATTTGTACACATGCATGTTAAAATCAAGAATGAACTTTCCCCCCTAAATGTTCGTACATATTCTGGGCTCCATTTTGATAAGAAAATTGTTCATATATTCGCATGTTCCTTATACAGAAGCCATCAATTGTTTGGGAACGATAAATTATCTTATGTGCTAGAAAGAGTAATATTTTTGATACATTTATAGTACAATATACTACTTTTGAAGTCAATGTGTGCTGTGGTTTTTTCATTCTTAGCATGAAAATTTTGCTGGCCAGAATTTTATTACTCTCACCCTTGGCAAGAAGTTCTTTTCAAGCTGTTAGTACATTTTGATGGGTTCTGCATATGCATGGTGATAGTAATTTTAAAAGTAAAACACTAGCACTTTTCAGTGAACAGCAAATAATTCAGTGCCCAATATTGCTGAAAAGTATTACATGTTCATGATTTGTGGAAAGATTTAAATGGTCAAGAATTCCTATGGTGTTTGTTAGGGTGTATTCATTTCCTATGTATTTCAGCTTACTAAGTATGTTTTGTCATTAAAGATTTAAAACGTGCTAGATTATTTTCAGGTAAGTATCACAATGTAGATGTTCTTACGACAGCGTTTGTGTTTATTTTGTTCACTGTATTTTCAGGATCTAGCAGAATGCTGGACACTCATAGTTTTGAGTGAAAGGATGAGTAATAAGTATTTTTTTTATCCCAATCATACAAAATAAGGGGAACTTAGTCCTGACAATTTTCATCCTAAATCACCTTGACAAAATAGAAAACTGATTCTCAGCTCAGAATCCATTATTTCTACTTAACGTATATAGTTCTAACAAGGAGCTTTGAACTCTTCCCGGCCTGACAGTGGGTTTTTAGTTCTTGTGCAACACTAAGAGAGTGGGGTTTTTTTGTTCTTGGCAACACTGGAGAGAGATCTGTTAGGAACTTTCTTGAGTTCAGTGCTGACAACCCTGGAATTCAGAAGCTGGTGGAAGGGCAACAGTTGATTCTAACTGCAACACCAAGTCAGACTATTTAAAGGAGGGAGAAACAATCATTGAAGGTCAGGGAGAATCGGAACACAGCAAAATGTATCTAAGATGACCAGGTAGAGGGGTGAAACTTGACTTGGTACACACATGCTTCTTTTTATTTTTGAGAGTGAGTGTGCTATCGGGGGAGGGGTGGAGGGGCAGGGAGAATCTTAAGCAGGCTCCATTCCGGGCATGGAGCCAGATGAAGGACTTGATCTCAGGAGTCTGAGATCATGATCTGAGCCGAAATCAAGAGCTGGATGCTTAACCCACTGAGTCACCCAGGCACCTTTACACAGGCTCTTATACCTAACCGGGGAGAGGTTTGATTCAGTTAATCAAAGGAATTGGTCTTTGAAAGAACTGCAGAGCATCGATACTGTGGAGGATTTCACAGAAACACTGTTTGGCAGATCTTTTTGCTTTTACCTGGGAGAGTAAATTTGTTTGAGGTACCAAGGATCACTTTAAAGAGACAGGAGACTGAAGATCATTTAAAAGCCACTCCTACTAGAATCTGTTGCTAAATCCAGGATAAGTTGTCTTTCTCAGACTGGCCACTGTTGGCATCTCAGTCTCTAGGGCTAGCAGCTCATGGAGTGGCAAGGGTAACTTCCACTGGTTGCCCAAGAGAATCATTGGAACTATGGAAGTGAATGCATCTTGGCAGCCCCCGAACCTAGGTTCTAGAATCATTACAGCTGTGTGTCCTCCTGGCAAATTAAATATGGGTTACATGTTCCACGATAGACCTAGCATTTAAATTTGCTTTTCACACTAACTGCCGTTGTGTTCTCTTTCAGTCCTTCCTGTGCCTCCTCGGTTTTTCCTTTTGGTTCATCATTGTCAACCGTAAACATGACTTATCATGTGTACAAAATTAACATATTTACTTTCATAATTCAGTGTCTCATTGATGGACATTTAACGCACTGTGGGCTTATTGTCTTGATCTGAGAATTTTCAGTGGATACCCTTTAAAAGGTGTTAGAACCTGTATTTGTGTTGGGGAAGGAAAGGTCAGTGAGCTTGGAAGCTGTCATTGCTGAGTTGTCTACCATGTAGGCAGAGGACTAAGTGCTTTCTCTTTCTTATGTCCGAACAAAAGTTTTAATTTTTGTCTTTAGAATGTTGTAAACAGATCAGTTAAAACACTTTTGCTGAGTTTAATAACTAGAACCTGGAAATAAGGCTGCTGTGTCAAATTTAAGGTATTATTCGTTGTAGTAAATTTTTACCTATTTTGTGGGCTACCTCATTTTCTCTTAGCGAGGTAAACGTCTTTTGTCATAATGGCATGGGACCATGATAGGAACTGTCTTGCTCCTAATACCAGCGTCATGATACATTTCCCTTGTGTTTCTTCGTACATACTTTTGCATTCCCTGGTGGTTGATTCCCCACACCCACCTCTAATAGGGGGGTTTGATGTTCCTTATAAAAATTCAACTTCTTTGCTTCATTACTGGGATATATTAGGTTTAATTATTTACTAAACCGAAAGTGGCCTTAACCACTTGGGTGAACTTGACCACTGATTGGGTGATGCAATAGGTGATTTTATCTATACATTTCCTTGTATGACAAGACACACTAAACTATAACCCTGTCTCTTGCTATAGAAATACTGTAATGTAGTTGTGCTGTAGAGAAATGTTGGCCAACCATACTATTTACAATAGTTTGTGTACTTTAAAAGGCTTAGCTTGAGAGCTGGTGTTTCCGATGGTATTTAAGTTTTGTGTAGAGTTAATGTTTTCTCCTACAGACTTTCAGGTTTTTGAAGTAGCACACAGGAATCAAGGAAAGGATCAGAATTTAGAGAAGCACTGATGTAAAAAAACAAAAGAAAAAAACATTCACTCCTGGCTACTGTGTGAAGAGTAATGGCGACTCCCATGTTCTTACTCCATCATTTCCTATGGGCACCAGTTTCCGTCTTTTAGAATTTATTTGGCTTTGTGTTTGGTGCATTTTTAAGTGTTTAGTGCTTACTGATGAAGAATACGGATTATGAGTTACTGCAGTTACTAAAAGAAATATCTTAAAAATAACTGTTTTTATAAACTGCAAGTACTTTTTTTTAGAAAAGGAGGGAATAATGCACTTGAGATTAGCTGCTCCCTGTGCACAGGTGTTAAAGCTCC
Source organism: Prionailurus bengalensis (assembly GCF_016509475.1). Lineage (NCBI taxonomy): Eukaryota > Metazoa > Chordata > Mammalia > Carnivora > Felidae > Prionailurus > Prionailurus bengalensis. The sequence goes on along the minus strand of NC_057348.1, from coordinate 139,655,535 downwards.
TCATCACAGTCCCTCCACAGAAACCTGCCTTATTTGTAGATATTCTGCCTATAAGTCTTCACAGTTGTGCTGTCATCTTAGACCTCTGAGATAGAGTTCCTTGAGGACTTCAGCTGCTGACATGAACTTTCCTCATTGTTGACAACCAGCGTAATCCTGATTTCAAAACTTCTCTACACCTGTAGTGTTCATCTCCCAGTTCTACAACACACCATTGTCTCCGCCATCAGCTTCTGTCATTTTTGAAAATGACTCAACTAAGAGCATCTTTTTCAGAATTACCTCTTTGAATTCACTTGACTTTTCCTTTCCACCCCTTGCTTGCTTTGTTCTCATTCTATGGTTTCCTGTACCCATTCTTTTTCAGCCCATCTCTTTTCCAGCTGCAGCCTAGAACCAACCAGCAGCCATTTGTTTTGTTCTACCACATGCCACTGAATTCCTTGCCTTCTAAACTTTTTTCCAGGACCATTGGTTGTCTGAGTCATCTCTACTGATTTTTACCAGATACTTAGTTCTGTTTAAAAATTCTTTATTCTCAGGGCGCCTGGGTGGCTCATTCGGTTGAGCGTCCGACTTCAACTTAGGTCATGATCTCACAGTTTGTGGGTTTGAGCCCTGCATCAGGCTCTGTGCTGACAGCTCAGAGCCTGGAGCCTGTTTCAGATTCTGTGTCTCCCTCTCTCTCTGCCCCTCCCCGCTCACGCGCTGTCTCCCTCTGTCTCGAAAATAAACAGAAAACATTTAAAAATTCTTTATTCTCAGGGTGCCTAGGTGGCTCAGTTGGTTAAGCATCCTACTTCGGCTCACATCATGATATGAGTTTGTGAGTTCGAACCCTGCATCGGGCTCTGTGCTGACCACTCAGAGCCTGGGCCCTGCTTCAGATTCTGTGTCTCCCTCCCCTGTTGGCTCGTGCATGTGCACGCTCGCTCACTCTGTCTCAAAAATAAATATAAAAAAATTTTTAAATTCTTTATTCTCTTAAGTCCCTCTTTTGTTTCTCATGGAGCAGTGCTTCTTGACCTTGGCTACACATCAGAATCCTGTTGAAGGCTCTTAAAATTCTCCATGTCCAGACTGCACCCAGCACCTGTGCTTTGGGCTCTGGCTTCAGAATTTTTTTCACTTACCCAGTTGATTGCAATAAACAGACAAGATCAAGAACCACTACCATAGGGTTTTTTCAGAGAGCCTTTATGTTAATCAAGTTCCTTGTTTCACCTTCTGCTTACTTCTTATTGACTTGTTTTCACTTTACTCAAAATATTGAGATGGAAATCTAGCAAGTCATGAAGGGTGATATTTCATGAAGAGCAATTGATAAAGGCTTCTGGGAATATGAAGGAATGGATTTCAGCTAGAGAAGCAAGAACACTTAGCCCCATTTCAAATGTTACTTCCTTCTCTATCATTTGGGAAGAAGCACATTTTAATGGAGGGAAGGATGTGAGCAGCAGTGTGGTTCCCCCCACCAAAGAAATATATTGTTGGTAATTCAGGCAGTAAAATAATCATGTAAGAATTTAAGAATGTTGATATATCATGGATTATTATTATTTTTTAAGAGAGTGAGTGCACGAGAGGGGTAGAGAGAATCCCAAGCAGGCTCCACACTCAGCCATGAGCCCTACTCAGGGCTCCATCCCACAACCCTGTGATCATGACCTGAGCTGAAATCAAGAGTCAGACGCTTAACCAGCTGGGCCACCTAGGGTCCTCAGATCATGGATTGTTAATCTGTTTTTTTCTTTTTCAAGTATTTAAATTCCAGATAACATGGTATAATATTTCAGGTGTAAAATTTAGTGATTTATCACTTAAAATACCCAGTACTCATCACAAGTACCTTCCTTAATCCCCATCATCCATTTAACCCATCCCATACTCCAAACCTCTAGCAACCCTCAGTTCTCTATAGTTAAGAGTCTGTTTTAACAACAGTGTTTTCTAAAGAAGTTAGTATCATGTAGAATTTTGATTAAGGAACTTGAAGACCAGGAATTCTGGAGGCTGTTGTAGGAAACCAGGAGTGATAAAAAGAAAGTGTAAACAAAAGCAGTAATGGGTGAAATTGAGTAAGAGAATTCACCTTCAAGATAACATGTGCTTTGATTTCGTTTGCTGATTTGTATTTTTGATCTGATTTTTTAATGACCAAGTTGGTACTGATTTCAGAACTTGCCTTTATACCCATAACTTTCATCTTCAGTTTAGCAACACCGTGAATAAAGAATAGAAGGGTTAGTTAGGGTCAGCAGGAGTAGAGGAGGAAGGGCCAGGGTCAAGGATGACTCCTAGATTTCCGTCTGGGGCACTAGGTGATAATGGTGCTATTCATTGGAGTAGAAAATAGGTGAATCAAGCTTTTGGGGTAGAAGAAGGGTTCACATTTTGAATGTGCTGGATTTGAGGAGCCCACATAACTTACAATAATGTCCACTACACGGCTGAAAATAATAGGTCTGTAGGAATTAAATGAGAACATAGCAAAAGAAAGGATCTGTACAAAGTAGTCAATTGTGGTGATTTACTAACAAAACAATCCACCATTGACTTGTATATTAGTGGTAACTTACTAATGTAAAATTTAATACTGCTGTTTTGGATTCCTTGATTTTATGGTATTCCCATGGAAGTGCTATATGGCTTTTTCTCTCAAAAAGTGGTGGTTAGGATGGTAGTGTGGTGATAATAACCGTTTTGGCATGACAGGATGCTGTTCCATGTGTTTATCAGGCAGACACTCATTTAACCCTAACAATAACTGAGGTATGCTCATTCTTTAGATGATAAAACTTAGACCCACAGAGGCTAAGCAGTTTGCCTAAAGTTAAACAGCTGTTATGTGGCAGCATCTGTGTTTGACTTTGGTCTGGTTCCACAGCTCTTGGCCTTTACCACAGCACTACAATTAGCTTGAAAAACCAGTTTTTTAAGAGGAGTCTTGTTTTGAGGACTTCAAGAATTGGGCCTTAGAAGAAAATTCCCAGCTAAAAGATACTGGGAGTGCTGGTGAGAGGGTGGTGCAAGTGATAACTGGAGAAATCTCCAGACAATTTAGGGATACAGGAGCATGGGTGGCTGAGGGTTGTGGGAAAAATGTATCTAATTGAGAAGGGAAAGTTGAGCTCAAGGGGAATGTCTGCTTACATTTAGAAAGTATGGATTCTGGAGTTGATCTCATACAAAAAATCAATTAGTTGGGGGGTTTTATGTAGTCTTTTATTCCTTTGAAGTTGGAAAGGGTTAAAAATAATTTTTACAATTGCCCTAATAATTGATAACACTCCATTTTGCATGTTCAGGGATAAGCACAGTTGCCTATTGAAAAGAATACCATGCTTTTTTATACATCAGGTGACCTGTATTCATATCCTTTCCCCCAAGGCAGAGCATCTCAGAACAGTAGTCCTCAGGCCAGTACCGTTAGCATCACTTGAGCCTGTTGGAAGTGCAGGTTCTCAGCCCCCACTAGACCTTTATGGAGCCAGAAAAGTTGGGGAGGAGGGGAGGGAGGCCAATACCTGTTTCAGCGAGTCTTCCAGCTGATTATGATGGACATTCAGGTTTAGGGATCTCTACTGTCTCAGGAAGTTTATTTTCAGAAGAGGATGCATCACATAGTTGTCATCAGATAGAAATAGTATACATGAAAATAATGGTGAATCTTAAAGCAGTACACAAATCATAGTTGCTATTGTTGTATTAAGAGACCTAGTAGGCATTTTTCACAGGTCCAACTTAACAGATTTATGTAGGACTTGTGCATATAAATGCTTACTCCTTTCCTCTCCTAGTTCTCGTTTCTCTACCACCACTATCACACTGCCAAGGGATTTGTGAAAAAACAGATTATAGACAATTTAGGAATTCCAAAGTAGAAGGTTAGGGGAAAAAAAAAAACACAGAGCTTAGAGCAGTCGATGCACTGGGTAAGGATTGTTTCTAATACCACCTATTTAGTAGGTCTGAAAATAACCTACTAAAACGGGACCATTGATGAAATGCAGAAGGGAATTAGGTAAATTCCTGGGTTTGGGTTCAGAAAACCAGCCTCACAAATACTGGAGGGAGACTCCGTTTAGAGTCCATGAATATATAGCTGAAAGTACATCTGTGCAGCTACCTGAAAATGCTTGGCGTCTTCTGTGTGAATAGAACCACTGCTTCTGTAGCAGGAGTTACTCCTTTTTGTGTTAATGGTGAGCATCTTACCCATATGGCAGATTCATTGATAATTTCATTCAACAAATATCGATTGCCTTGGAAGTCTAGGAATAAACCATATAAAACCCATTGCCCTGATGGAACTTGCTTTCTAGCATGTAATAGCAGGATAAATGTAATATGTTAAATAGTTTTAATTGCTGCGGAGAACAGACAGAAAACAGGATGGGAGCTGTCAGAAGTAGAGTTGCAGTTTTAAATGGAGTAGGCTTTGAGGCACCTGGGTGGCTCAGTCCATTGAGCGTCCAATTCTTGATACTGGCTCAGGTCATGATCTCAGGATCATGGGATTGAGCCCCACGTCGGAGTGTGTGCTGAGTGTGGAGTCTGCTTAAGATAGTCTCTCTCACCCTCTGCCACTCTCCCCTGCTCACACTTGTGTTCTCTCAAAATTAAAAAAATAATAGTAATAAAAAATAAAACTGGAGGAGACTTCACAAAGAAGATCAAAAACTGAACCAAAGACCCGGAAGGAATGTGTGCCATGCACTAGAACACATGCACGGAAAGGGCAGCACGTGCAGAGGAGAGCCACCAGGTTAGTAAGGGGGCCTGTCATCTGAAGAATGTTTAACCTCACAGCTTGAAGACCGGGTTAACTGCCATTAAAAAGCTTGAGGAATGGCCTTTGGAAGAACAGAGGTTGTCTTTGCGATGACATGAGGTAAAAGTCTGTGAGAGAATGACAGCCGTAAGGAAAGTGTTGCCACCGGGAAACAACCTTCCTGTCCTTGGTCCTGTTCTAGACAGATTATGGCAGCAGAGAGTTTCTCTTCCCTAAAGGAATTGGTGGTTGTTTAGATATCATTTTAATGGTGGTGGTGAGGGAATCCATGTTTTGAAAGGACTCTGGGATTTGTACCCTTGAAGTCCCTTACTATCCTGAAAGCCAAATTCTGGGATTAAATACCAACAATGTTATTTCATGCACAGTAGCCATCTTGTGGAAAAACAAATAACTGCAAGGTATAAACCACAAAAATTCAAGTATTTACTGAGCCCAATTGTATGCCAGAGAGATGGTAGTTCAACCAGTTTTGGGTTCATTTTCTTTACCATAGCAGAATGTTTGCTTTGAAGATTGACTTCCTTTCCAGAAATATTTTTCATTTTCATTTTGAAACTTCATTTCTCTGCTGTAGGCTCCTGGCTTATCAAGAGTAAATAACTTGGTATCCTTAAGATTCATGTTTTAGAAACCTAGAATATGAAAGGGTAGTAGCTCATTCTCTGGTATCCTGATAGTATCGTAGAAAAAAAAATGTTTTGGTTTTTTAGAAATGGTCTTTCTCAATTTCGGTGTCAACGTTAGTATATCACCTGTCTTCTCAAAAGTTTCCTGAGATATTGTATCTGCAGCAAAGGAACGAGTATTTGTTTTCCAATCCATCATGGATTATTTTGTAAAATAAAACCCATGTGTTTTATTTCCTCTGAAAATGTATAACAGAAGTAATTTGGATTGATGAAGGGATGGATGGATATGTGAAAGAAACACTAGAGTAAAATGTCATTTGTAGAATCTAGGCTGGGAGGTATATGTCAGAACAAAGGCAGTTGTTAGGAGTTTTAGCTTCTGATCTCTTCACATTTGATAAAGGAATGAAGATTGGTTAAATGAGTGATTTTTCAGACCACCAAAAGCTTTTTTTTTTTTTCTTTTCCAATTTTTACGTTTGGACACTTCCATAGCAAAATGGTGATTAAAACTCTGCTTTTGGATGTCATGGCATTGTCACATCACTGCAAGTTTCTAAAACGTCTCTGTACTCTGTCCTTGATGGACAGATGATGATAATTTGAGAGTTGGCGTTGGTCCACGGATCACACTTCCCATAACACTGATGAAACTGACACATTACTATATTCTGTAATAAAAGAAAGCATATTGAAGAAGGCCGTTACCCCTATTCCACCAGCGAGGAAACTGACCCAGAACGTTGCATGTTCTCAGCTTGTGTCACACCTGGAACACCCAGGGCTGATTCCCTTTTTGTTACATTATTTTCCAGCCGACAAAAGGAGAGTGACACAGAAATGGAGGATGAGGTGAACAGAATTAGAGAATTGATGCTGGACTATTGTAGAAGAAGAGGACTGAGCACGTTTTTTGTTCCATACAATAAAGGATTTATTGAACGTTAGATACTATGAGACTCCAAAAGTAATCCACTGTTCAGTATTTTTTTTTTCTGTATCATAATCATGAGGGGGGGGGGGATATCTTTGTAAAACAGAACAAAGTAGCTCAACCCAGAAACTTAACAGTTTCTATGGTACCATGAAACATTGAAACAAGAGCGAGGAGATGGGTGCAGAGAGGGTGGCATCTTCTTTCACTCTATGTGTTTGTATAGAAAAATACTGTAGAAATTCACATTTTCTATGTCATGGCTTGCTTTTCCATTGCGAACATGAGGTTTTTTTTTCTTTGAACCCTAAACCATCCCAGTCTGGAGATTGGAATCCCAGCTAGTACCCAGTGATTTTGGTTCTGTGTGTATGGAACTTAAAGTGAGTGGGTTGGTGACTTTTTTCAGCTTCAGCCTCTCTAGTTACAGGGTTAAGGAAAGTTTGCCATTGGTTTAAGGAAGTTTAAAGGACATTCTTAAGCTGAAAAATACTTGTAAAGAAAACTGAAGGATCTGCTATTGGTTGATATTACAAGAAAAACTTTATAAAAACTTTGTAATGTTGACAATAGAAATAGCATGTATATGTTTTTCCAAAAAGCTTCGTATTTTTCCCATCACCTTTATGTTCATCTGGATATAAGTTCCCCTCAATCGAACTATAGGACAATGCAAGAAGACTTTAGTAGTTTAGGGGGTTCAGATTTGCTCTAAGGGCTTAGGTGAGTTATAACAAAAGGGTCATTTGAGAATACCTGCTTTCTAGTTTAAGGATAGAGGTTTAAAGGTATCACCCAATTTTTCAAATAAGAGATGGTTTGCTATCATTGTTAAGTTATATTTTCACATTTGATAAGGGATTGGGATTGGTTAAATTAGTGGTTTCCAAACTGTTGGAATTCAAACAAAAGAAAAACCCCCCGAGGTCAACTACAGCTTTTTTTATTATTTTTGTCAAGAAGGATCATTAACCACAACAAAAAATTGATTCACAATTTACTGTTAATAACATTGTATTACAAGTAAGTGACTTGTACCTATGATTTCTATCAAAATATTGGAGTGAATGTAGCTTTACTAAAATTACTTTGCAATCTACATTTCTTTACATTGAATTAGGGAAAACTACATTCCAGGGTGGTCATAAAACCATCTTTTGGATTCAGTAACTTTCCCAAATTCCTTGCTCCTATGAGGACTCATGATTTCCTTTAAAATTTGAGTGTTGAATGATACCAGATCCTACAGAGGCCTTAAAGGTACAGCTCTAATGAAGTTCATAGTCTAAGCAGGGGAAAGATACAGGGATTGCTGTACAGAATTTGCTGCAGCGTGAGAACAGGTTAGGTTCCGTTCCTTAAGAGAGGATGGGGAAGCCCTAAGAAGGCTCACAATGAAGAGGCAGTATCAAGGCCGTGGGAAGCCTCACAAAGGAGGTGGACAGTAACAAGAGAAAATTCCGTACCTCCCAATTCTCTTCATCCACCCAATTCTGTAGCTCAGTTTCATAAACCATAAGTTGATCCCCAAATTTTATTATAGGGTGGGGGATGAGGAGGGATCTCAAGTGAGACCCTCAGAGCTTCAACTTTGACCCTTCGGCAGTCTGGATGTGTGACCTGGGGCATGTTTCTTTACCCCTCTGCTTTTTTTTTTTTTTTCCTTTTCTTTTTTACACCTTTAAAGTAGAGGCTAGCATGTACTTTGTGTTGTGAAGGTTAGTATATCTAAAACCCTAGAATGTGTTCTAACTATTTTCAAAATGCTTTTTTAATCATGTGACTCCCAGACTTAAATGTTCGGAAGGCGTTCTGTGTTCTCTTGGGATAAAGACCAGGTACCTTCCAGGGCTTTAGGAAGCCTATCCCTCCTCTCTGGCCTCTTCTCATTCACTAGATGCCCTGTCCCTTCACTGATTCTAAGGAGCCTTTTCAAACCCACTTAGATCAGTTGTGTTCCCCCGTCTACTATCCCTTGGTCTCCCCTCTTTCCAAACAAATTCCTCTCCATTTTCATATCTCCAATCACCACCTCAGGGAATCTTCTGTGACCTCCTCAAATAGGTTCAGAACCTTGTTATAAACTCTCATGGCTCCAGAAATTCCCAGTGTTTTCACCTAGCTGCCATCATTTTGTTTGGTTTTCTCTAATGTAAGTTCTGTGAAGGCAGCAGACTCTTGCCTTTTTCTCAGTAGTACATTCCCAACATTGAGCACATTGCCCAGTAGTTAGTATGTTTTGATAAAATATTTATGGGAGAAATGGGTGAGGTATGGGGGAGGGAACTTGTAGAGGACTGTGCTAAACAAGTGTTCCCTTTATTAGAAAAGAAAATACATTCTTCCGACAGGTAGAAGAGAAGACTGTAAAGGAAGCTTGTGGGATACCCAGATGGATGAAGTGACTGGCACAGTACAGCCAGTAGGGAACCTATTGACTGGCTCTGGGCATGTGAAGTGACCTGATAGATGCTGGCGTTGATACTGGAAAACTAGAAATTGATACACAGTGGGACGAAATTCATCACTGTTAAGCTACATGAATTGATAACACCTGAAAAATAGGTTTTAAAAACAGTCACGGTTTCTCTGTGCACAGCCTCCATTATGGGAATTAGAAGTAGTTGCCATTAAGGAGAAAAGGGCGTCTCTTATAAGTGGGGCTCTTGTACTTTCTCCATGTTTTTCCTGGCTGGACACCTGCTGGCAGCTTTCCCAGGAACCATCTCATAGATAGCCACAATGATTTGGCACGCACATAATGTTTTTCTTGTCATTATACGATCCTTCTGAATCAGAGAAGCGATGCATGGATCAGATCAAAAGCAATGGCTGAACAATAAGTGCTTCTGTGGAAAAGTGTATTTGAAGTTTTATTTGGACAGCTGAGCAGACTTACCTTTTGCAGATAGAGCTTACTATTGTAGTCATCACATTTCAATTGTTATTCTCCATGACATGAAGGTATTCAGTGACTTCTTTGGTATATAAACTGAGCAGCTGAATGGAAAGGGTGGCTGTTGGTGGTGCTCAGCGGGCCCCCATACGTGGTATAACTTGTTAAAATGTGGAGAAGACGTGACTACACGGTATGTTCTGGTTTGATATGAGGTACCTGACTCCCACACTGAATTGGTAGGGTGTGTTCAGTGGCATTTTCACATAAAGGTCACTGATTGGTAATTCCCATAGTGTGGACCAGCACCCATCAGAATATATATGCCTATCAGGGGTGAACCCTTGATAGGAGTGGGGAAGTGAGAAGAGTAAGTAAAGGAATGTTGCTTTTGGATTCCATTGGTCTCTTCTCTCAATATGTGGCCTTAGGCCAGTCACTTAACTTCACAGTCTAGAACACTTAATCTGTAAAAGAGAAAGATAATAAAGGCCCAGGGAGGATGATTGTGGGGACAAAAGAAGATAATATGTAAAGAGCTCTAGGGAGACAGAATATCTGCTCATCAGTGGGTTTGCTGATATACCAAGTTCCCATCACTGCTTTAGCACCAATAATGACACACTATTCAATGTACCCCAGGCATAATTTTATGGAGGATCCTGGGGCTCTGACCAGAAAGCTGGCATGTGTGCACCCAAGGCTTGGAGGCCAGTTCCTAGAACCAGCCTCTTCATGTGGCAACCCTTTACCTGCCTTTAACTTGACAATTGTTACTGTGAAAGGTTAGAAGATTAAGATAGTTTATATCTAATGGGACTAAATCCATCATTGTTCCATAATTTATAACATCTGAAAAATCTTTTAAAACTATCTGTGATTACAGTAGATTGTCATTCAGACTTTTTAATTTTTTTTTTTTTTTTGAGATAGCGTGTGTGCACAAGCACCTGTGTGAGCAGGAGTGGGGCAGAGAGAAAGGGAGACACAGAATTTGAAGTGGGCTCCAGGCTCGGAGAGCTGTCAGCACAGGGCTCAAACTCGTGAACTGTGAGATCATGACCTGAGCCAAAGTCAGACACTTAACTGACTGAGCCACCCATGTGCCCCTAAAGTTTGAGAGAATGCATGCACACGCCAACAGGGCAGGAGGTGGAGAGTGAGAATCCCAGGCAGGCTCTACTGTCAGCCTGGAGCCCAACACAGGGCTCAAACTCATGAACTGTGAGATCATGACCTGAGCCAGAGTCAAAAGTCAGATGCTCAGCTGACTGAGCCACCCAGGTGCCTCTAGACATTGTTTTTAAACAGTGTTTTTAAAGTTTTGTTTTTTTTAATGTTTATTTTTGAGAGAGACAGAGACAGAATGCAAGTGAGTTGGGGCAAAGAGAGAGAGAGGGAGGCACAGAATCCGAAGCAAGCTCCAGGCTCCAAGCTGTCAGCACAGAGCCCAACACGGGGCTCGAACTCACAAGCTGTGCGATCATGAACTGAGCTGAAGTCGGATGCTTAACAGGTGCCCCTAAACAGTGTTTTAAACATTTTAAACAGAGATGTTTTTCTGTCCCATTCATGTGGACAAGCTCCATATTTTAAGTTAAGCATATAATTGAAAATTACTAAACCTTAGTGGTTATTTAAGTTATGCAAGTGCATGGATGGGGAAATAATCATCCAAACCATCGTCATTTATTCATTTCATGGATATTTTCTAAGTGCATGCTCTGTACTTGGCCTGGTGGCAGGTGCTACAGATACAGTACTGAACGACACCATCTTTGGCTTTGGAACTTACTATTTACTGAGTTAAAGAATAAGATGACAATATAACCTTCCCTGAATTATCACAGTGACAAAGTGCTAAGTACTGTAAAGGAAAAAGGTGCTAGGATTACATGCAAACACCGCCAGATTGGGCTGATTCAAGGCGATTGGGGAAGGAATCAGTAAGGAAGGGTTAATTGTGCCAATATCCTGCTTTCTTGATGATTACAGCTTTGTAGTAGAGGCTAAAGTCTGGGATTGTGGTGCCTCACGCTTTGGTTGTCGTCTTCAATATTACTTTGGCTATTCGGGGTCTTTCATGGACAGGAAACCCATCAAGACTCTAGAGGAGAAAGCAGGAAAAAACCTCTCTGACCTCAGCCACAGCAACTTCTTACTTGACACATCTCCAAAAGCAAGGGAATTAAAAGCAAAAGTGAACTATTGGGACCTCACGAAGTTAAAAGCTTCTGCACTGCAAAGGAAACAATCAACAGAACTAAAAGGCAACCAATGGAATGGGAAAAGATATTTGCAAATGACATATCAGACAAAGGGCTAGTATCCAAAATCAATAAAGAACTCACCAAACTCCACACCCGAAAAACAAATAATCAAGTGAAGAAATGGGCAGCAAACATGAATAGACACTTCTCTAAAGAAGGCATACAGATGGCCAACAGGCACATGAAAAGATGCTCAACGTCGCTCCTCATTAGGGAAATACAAATCAAAACCACACTCAGATATTACCTCATGCCAGTCAGAGTGGCTAAAATGAACAAATCAGGAGACTATAGATGCTGGCGAGGATGTGGAGAAACAGGAACCCTCTTGCACTGTTGGTGGGAATGCAGACTGGTGAAGCCATCCTGGAAAACAGTGTGGAGGTTCCTCAAAAAATTAAAAATAGATCTACCCTATGACTCAGCAGTAGCACTGCTAGGAATTTACCCAAGGGAAACAGGAGTGCTGATGCATAGGGGCACTTGTACCCCAATGTTTATAGCAGCACTTTCAACAATAGCCAAATTATGGAAAGAGCCTAAATGTCCATCAACTGATGAATGGATAAAGAAATTGTGGTTTATACACACAATGGAATACTACGTGGCAATGAGAAAGAATGAAATCTTGCCATTTGCAGCAACATGGATGGAACTGGAGAGTGTTATGCTAAGTGAAATAAGTCATACAGAGAAGGACTAGATACCATATGTTTTCACTCTTATGTGGATCCTGAGAAACTGAACAGAAGACCGTGGGGGAGGGGAAGGGGGAAAAAAGAGGGAGGGAGCCAAACCATAAGAGACTCTTAAAATCTGGGAATATACTGAGGGTTGATGGGGAATGGGAGGGAGGGAAGGGTGGGTGATGGGCATTGAGGAGGGCATCTGTTGGGATGAGCACTGGGTGTTGTATGGAAACCAATTTGACAATAAATTTCATATTAAAAAAAGGGTTAATGGAGGGGGGATCTGAAGCATTACCAAGAGATAATTAGATGATGGTCAGATGGACAGTGTGAAGTTTTGGAGAGACCAGTGGGACTGGAGCATGGAGACTGAGCGAGCGAGCAAGAGACAGACAGAGAATATGCCTTGTAATGAAGCCAGAGTGGTAGTTTGGAGCCAGTGAAGAATTTGTAAGCTGGAGGAGGATTGAAATAACAGAATAAAAAAAATACTAGTTTGATGCCAGTGAAGGGAATAAGTTGAGAAAATGAGAATCATTTGGGTGGCTTTCAGGAAAACGGAGGTAGGAAAGCCAGTTCCAGGCACTCTGGGGTGCCTGGGTGGCTCAGGGAAGCGTCTGACTCTTGATTTCAGGTCAGGTCATGATCTCACGGTTGTGAGATGGAGCCTTGTGTTGGACTCTGGACTGAATGTGGGGTCTGCTTGGGATTCTCCTCCTTCTGCTCCTCCCCCACTTGTGCTCACTTGTGTGCTTTCAAAAAAACAAAAAGAACTTGCTTTTAGCTAGTTGAGACAGAGTGAGGTGCATAAACAACTTTTGTGGGCACAGGAAGAGGAAAAGAAGGATTTGAGAGGAATTTAGGGGGTGGGATCAGCAGGGTTTAGTGACAAGTTGTAGGGAAATAAACATGGAAGAGATGGAGGTTTTGAGAATGCTTTCCAGGTCTCAAGGCAGGAAGTAGGTATCTGATGTTCACTGAAGCAGATAGAGCAAACAATAGGGAAAGTTATGCATTCTGTTTGAGACTTGTCCCACTGGCACCCTAGACTTCATGTGTAAGGAGAGCTTTTGGTTGGTATTAGCTATGTCCGAAGCTTGAGTGATATTTGAAGAGTTTGGTGGATCCCGTTTTGTGATGGTGTCAGAATTGGGAGCATGTGCAAAGTGGACTACCCCAGACCTAACTGATACTGGTCAGCATGGGATCCCAGAGGAGGACACAGAAGGGAAAAGCAGCCATGGTATCATGGTAGGTCTTCCTTTCCATATGCCTGGGATCAGGGGAGGGCTGTCCCTTCCCCCTGCTTTCAGATCACAGCTTTTCCTTCCTCATGCAAAATCTCTCTTGCCTTCTGGAATGCATTCCTTTCCACTAGACCACAAATCTTTCAGCTTTTTAGTGTTTATTCATTTCATGGCTCCTCTCACACAGACATCCATATCTCAGGAAATCTGTGAGCTGGATGCCTATGTAATCCTCTTCTTTAGCTTTAGAGTGTTCAATGTCCGTAGATAGTACTTTTTTCAACAAATCTTTATTGAGCTCCTATTATGGGACAGGCTCTGTATCAGGCCCTGGATTCACCAGCAAACAAAACCAAGTGTCTATGTACTAAGAAGAAAACTAGAGCAAGATAGGAGGGTGAGAATGACAAAAGGGGGCCGAGAGGGCAGTTCTTCTCAGAAAGTGATATAACGGAGACCCAAATGAAGTTAATATAGTAACCCATGTGGGTATATTTGCTGTCTAACAAATCATCTTAAAATTTAGCAGCTTAAAGTGATAAATGTGTACATATCATTTCACAATACCCCAGTGTAAGGAATCAGGGTGTAGCTTAGCTGATGTTTCTGTCTGGGGTCTCTCGTGAAGTTGCAATCCAGCTGTCGGCTGAGACAGCCATTATCTCATGGCTCAATTGGGACTAAAGAATTTGCTGTCCAGAACACTTGTGTGGTTCTTGGTGACCTAGTTCACTGAGGGCCTCCTTTCTTTGCCTCCTAGCAGCTTGCTTCCCCAGCTCAAATGTTGGGAGAGAGGGACAGTATGCCATGGTCTTCTGTCAACAGATCTCAGAAGTGACAGACCATCATTATTTTCTGTCATCCATACCTTAAACTGCCTCTTTACTGACTTGTTTGTCTCCCTCATTGCCTAACTGCAATTTCCCAGTCCAGCTTCTCCCTCTTTTCTCGTTTCCCTTTTTATTCATGCTTCCTAAAAGGAGAGTTTATATTTGCTGTCTTAAGTTTTACAACTTGTCCCCCCTTTCTCTCCTACACATTGGCTCCCTCTCTCTTCCACACCATGAACTCTTCTCTGTCAAAGGTGACCTCTGGTGATAAAGACTCTTCTTAATTAAAAAATCTAGTCTAAATTTAGTTGCCTTCTCTTGTGGCATTTAATCCTTTTTCTCTTGAGATGATCTCCCCTCTGGATAGCAAATAGATCATATCTTGCCTTTTCCTTCTCTGACGCTGCCCCCTTTCTTGGATCCAGTTCTTTTCCCAACTGTTTAAATGTAGGTATTTAAGAGTTTTTTCTTCACTTTTTGTATGATTTTCACCTTTATTTTTTTTTATGAAATTTATTGACAAATTGGTTTCCATACAACACCCAGTGCTCATCCCAACAGGTGCCCTCCTCGATACCCATCACCCACCCTCCCCTCCCTCCCACCCCCCATCAACCCTCAGTTTGTTCTCAGTTTTTAAGAGTCTCTTATGCTTTGGCTCTCTCCCACTCTAACCTCTTTTTTTTTTTTTTTCTTTCCCCTCCCCCATGGGTTCCTGTTAAGTTTCTCAGGATCCACATAAGGTTTCACTTTTTGTTTTTAGTTTACTTTGTCTTCAAAGCTGACTTCTGCCAAAACTAAAATAATCCATGACCCCTCCTGACACCACCGCCATATACAAACACTACACACACACACACACACACATGTTGTTCCATCTGTATTCTTTCACTCTTTATTTTTGGTTAATGGAATCCAGGCACCCTCTAGAACTTTTCCTGCCTTTCCAAATTCTATAATTCGTAACACATGTTAATTCTGTCTTTTAACTCCTTGCCTCTCCCTAGTTCTCTAGTTAATGACCTTTGCCCTAGATCAAGCCCTTCCTGTTTTCACCTGGTCTACTGTACTTGTATGGTAACTGATTACCTGATCTCTGTTCTGTTCCATCGTCATGTCTTTGATGCTGCTACCAGTTGTTAGCGTAACTCCTGCTTGTCAACATTTCAATACCTGGGTTGCCCGGCCATCATTGGCTCTCTGTCCTCAGAGCCCAGGTCCCTTGCTTGGCGCACAGTGCATTTTGCCATCTGGTCTCTGTTGGTCTGCTTGGCACAACTTTGGCTCCCCTTACCCTTACATTTATTTAATGCTTCTGCAGTATGAAAATTCTGACGTTACCCTCAGAAGACCATGGTGTCTTATGCCTTTATGCTTTCATTTCTTTTGTTTTCCTGAAATGTATTTTATTCTCCCTTTTCTCCTTTAACCCACAGGTCAAATTACAGGTTCCTGTCTTTGTTTTGTGCCGCCTTTGTCCTCAACCTTGTCCCCAGACAATGGAGTTCCTTTCCTTTTCTCCCCCCTACCTCCTGCCCCCTTGCATAGGCTGCAGTTCTTGCTTTTATTTGATTATTTATCCTGTCTCTCTCTGGTTGTGTGAGCTTTGAGGGCAGGGTCTCTGGCCCATTCACTCTTGTGTCCCCTCAGTACTTAGCAAAATGCCTCACAGGTGGTTATCTAGTAAATATGTATAAATAACACATATTTTGACTGAGTTAGTATGGCTTCACCTATGGTTTTATAGGGTAGTTAAGACTCCAGAGACTCCTTATTATCCTTGCTTCAAAAACATTGTCGTGTTCCTTGGTAGAATTTAGCACTGTGTTAGGCAGGAGAAGTTGAGAAAACATAAAATGCCTGCCAACTTAAAGTATCAAATACCAAGTAATTAAAAGCTCTTCTGAAGCCAGTCCTAAGGTATTTATTTTGCACATTAAAAATATCTTGCTGTTTCCAGCTATACACACAGCTACCAAATTTTTAAAAGTTGTTTGTCTCAACTCCAAATAATCTCCCATAGAAATAATGTTACTTACAGCATTTCAGTATTTCTAGATCAGGGTGCAGTCTGGAGACAGCGCACAATTGAGCAGGGACAATTAAATCAATGAGAGATTGGTTACCATGGGTAAGGAAAGCTGAAAAATATGGGGGCACAGCACCTGGGGAAGGAACAAATCTGGGAAGGGTTCCACTCCCTGCCTCTCAAAGGCTGGGATCCGGTCCTTGTTGGAGATGATGGGGCATGTCCTACTGCATGGCAGAGACATTTCACTGAAGCACCACACTAGTGGGGCTCAGGGGTGGGAGGGGGTCTGCCTTCTGAGGTGCTGCACTGCAGAACTCACTGGAAATCTGCCAGTGGGGGTGGTGCACTGGGAAGTCACACTCAGGCCTGGGGAGAAGATGTCCAGGGGTTGGTACCACATGCCTCCAGGTATGAGAAGAGAACCAGAAGGAAGAGCCCTCTTCCTCCAGTGTCCCTCCAACACCCTGTAAAGTGGTGCTAGCTGACACAGGCAGGGTACCGGAAGGGTAGCACAGAAAAGCAATAAATTGACTGACCACTGAGCTTATCTATGTCCCCATTTAACAATATACCTGTATCACAGGAGTTAGAAAAAATACATAAATGTAATTTATCTTGAATTCTAGTGCCTAGTGAGAGTTGTGCAGTTAGATGATTAGAAAGGAGATGAAGGCACTCCCATGTGTATCGAAGTTGTTAATGGTATTCTTGGACAAGGTACATCATTAAATGTCTTCATTTTCATTGATCTGCGTAAAATAAAGGCATTATTGTTACACCTGTCACTTAAGAATTAGTTGCAGCTTAGAAACCTAGAAAATAAGAGTATTTTATGTAATAACTGAGCCACAGCTGGTAAAGAGGAAGCGTTGTGTGTAGGTCTTAAATGTTTGCTTAATACAGAGTTTACAACCCCTATTTCAGTACATTAGTGGACCAAAATGTTTGAAGAATCAGGAATCTTTTGGCCAGTGAGCAAAGATAGGAATACATATTTTGTGTGAATGACTTTAAAAGGAGAAAAATGTTGGAGAAAGGTTTGGAGTTAGGTGACAGTCAATGGAACTAGTGAGGTCAGTTTATATGGAATGTGTGTCCTGCTTACTGACATGCAGACAGACAAGAGCCTATCTAGTCTAAGTAGTGGGTTCATAACTTGGGGTGCCAGTTCTTTGGGTAAAAGTTAACAGGGATTTTTGTTTCATAAGCTTCACAGATGAAACTCTTGGGACTGCACTGAATAATCCTACATGCTCTTTGGGAAGAATTTGTCATTATAGGAAAAGAAGGAATAAAATCAGTCTTATCTGATTCATAGTGGATTCTTAGGACTATTGACGAGAAAATCAGTATTTGAATCTTGACTGATATTTGCTCATTTTGGGGTCTGTAACTTAGAAGAAAGGAGATGCTTAAGGCCAAGTGTGAGTTGTTGCACAGTAAGACCTTATTATCCATTTCTTCCTGTTTCATGAACATTCCTCTCCTTTTCTCTCTCTCCCTCTCTCTCCCACTCTCCCCCACTCTCCCCTTCCCCCTCATTGTCTTTGTATTTTATTTCTTAACCTGGTATTAGCAGACTGCTAGATGCTTCTTAGAGAATTTGCTTTTCTGTCATGCATTTTTACCAGCTATGAGACATGTGGGAGAAGTTGGTGGACTAGTCAAGTCAGGGTTGTGGAAGGTTATACCCTAACCCCCAGCTGTGGGACAGTTTTGTTTAACAGTTATACATGCTAAGTATTGATTTGGATACTAGACTTACCACGCTATTGGACTTAAGATCCTGACTCAAATAATTGGAACTCCTCTCCCCGCTAAAAACCTAGCCTAAACCCTTAAGTACAGATAAAAACGCTGAGTTGATGTCTCCAGTTACCTACTTAACTCTGAAAAAATTCAGTTGCAGAGATGCCTAGGGCCTTCCGGTAGAGGTGCATGTAGTTCGGGTTGGCTCATGTTATAGATTTCTCACCATTCATTACTGCCTCTTGTAAATGTTTCGTCATTTTAGAAGATTTGGGTCCTCCATTATGTTATTAGTTACCATGTGCTAGAAAACATTTTTAATCATTGTAGAATATTTGTCCTCATTCTGAATAGATGGCTAAAAGCAAGTGTTTTTGCCCAGTTGTAAATGGTTTTTTGGTTTGTTTTTTTGTGTCTTCTAGGTTTTTCTGAAGAGTGACCGAGTGGCAAGAATGGTTCAGAGTGGAGGATGTTCTGCTAATGACTTCAGAGAGGTGTTTAAGAAAAACATAGAAAAACGTGTGCGGAGTCTGCCAGAAATTGATGGCTTGAGCAAAGAGACAGTGCTCAGTTCATGGATAGCCAAATATGATGCCATTTACAGAGGTGAAGAGGACTTGTGCAAACAGCCCAACAGAATGGCCCTAAGTGCTGTGTCTGAACTTATTCTGAGCAAGGAACAACTCTATGAGATGTTCCAGCAGATTCTGGGTATTAAAAAACTAGAACACCAACTCCTTTATAATGCATGTCAGGTAAGTGGTCCATATTTCCTATTGCCCCGTCTCAGAAGGCACATCAAATGTTTAAAAACCTGTGAAAATGTATGTTTTATAATCAGTTGGCTGAAGAGTTGAGTGGAAATGAATTTTAGTAAATTGAGTAGTGGTATTTGAAAGAAACTTTGAAAGATGCATTTGATGGAGAACCTTTTATCCCGTGAGTAGTTGTTCCCATGCATCCTATTTGAGGACATCAGATTTTCACCTATTGGGTATATATAGGGCATGCCCCAAGTACAAAAGTGAAAATAATCTGTTATCTGAAAAAGTTGGGAGATTTAAAATAAACAGGTATTCCTGAGTGCAAAATAATTTTTTCATAAAGATATGCTGGTCTTTTGAGTTTTATGGAAGTAATTGAAATTTCAAACTTTTTTCTTTAACCCATCCAGATAGAAATGAAGATATTGCTGAACTATGTAATTAAGAGATGACCAAATTAAAAGTATTTTTTCTCTTCAGATGTTATTTGTAACCATACATAGGAAAAATGGAATAAAATATATACCGCACCTTTCATCTTTGGACCCTGTGATTTGTCTAATAATGTAGTCATTTCATATGTGCATTTTGTTTGCTTGTTTTAGTGGTATAAATTATTTAACTATGCTTTAAAATACAATTCACATTAACAAAATTCAGCATTTTGAAATTCGTGCATTCATGAAGAGTTGTACTGCTATAATCATACATTCACGTTTTTCATCTTTTCACAAATCTCAGTTTCTGTGTTCTGTGTGTATCATTTGCATTATGAACTTGTGGATCAATTCAAATGAATAAATTGACAGTTAATAGTAAAGCAATGTAGCATCTTAACTATGAACAATTTATGCATTCATAATTGTTTTTCACTGTTATCAAACCGGATGGTTATTTGATAATAGTGGAGGATGACAGTAAAACCAAAATCTGTTTTAAAAGATCTTTGTATTTTTAATGAAACAGTAGCCCACTTGTACAGTTAAATTGATGAGCGTGACTTAATGAAATCCATAATCACATATTTGGTAGATACTTATTGAGTTCGGTGTGGGAGAAACCAAGCTGAGCAAAAGAAAGTATTCTCCATATCTCCATATGTTGAAGTCTAATAGAGCAGATAGACCTCTAAAATGAATTATTACAAATGCATTGGAATTTATACTGGTGTTAGAGGGTCATAAAATTTCTGTGAACCTATCAGTTTATTTTTTTTAAATGATAACAGTGTTGTATCTTTTTATGTAAGTAATTCCTTTATAATTATATAAAAATCCCTCTATTTCTGATAATTTTCTTATTTTGAAGTCTGCTTTGCCTTAAACTAATAGGACTACTCCAGCTTTCTTTTGATTAGAGTTAGCGTGGTGGTCTTTCTCTGTTTACTGCTAACCAATCTGATTCCTTATGCTTAAAGTGGGGTTTTTTTGTAGACAGCATAAAATTGCCTCTTGGCTTTTTCTCTTTTAATCCAGTCAGACATTGTCTTTCAATGGATGTGTTTAGACTGTTCATGTTTCAAGTGATATTGTTTTCCATTCTGTTCCTTTGATCTATAGGTGTATTTTTGTGCCAGTACCATACTGTCTTGATGACTACAATTTTGTAATATAGCATGAAATCCACTTTTTTTCTTTTTCAGGATTGCTTTGGTCGTTTGGGGTCTTCTGTGGTCTCGTACAAATTTTAGGCTTGTTCTAGCTCTGTGAAAAATGCTGTTGGTATTTGGATAGGAATTGCATTAAATGTGTAGGTTGCTTTGGGTAGTATAGATAGTTCATGAGCATTGAATGCCCTTCCATTTCTTTGTATCCTCTTCAGTTTCTTTCACAGGTGTTTTAGTTTTCAGGGTACAGGTCTTTGACCTCTTTGGTTAGTTTATTCCTAGGTATCCTGTTGTTAGTACAATTGCAAGGGGACAACGACATTCAGAAGAGTGAAACTGGACCACTTTCTTACATTATGCACAAAATAAATTCAAAATGGATGAAAGACCTAAATATGAGACAGGAAACCATAAAATCCTAAAGGAGAACATAGGCAGCATCCTCTTTGATCTCAGCTGCAGCAACTTCTTACTAGACCTGTCACCGAAGGCGAGGGAAACAAAGGCAAACATGAATTATTGGGACTTCATCAAGATAAAAAGCTTCTGTACAGCGAAGGAAACAATACACCACTAAAAGGCAGTCTACAGAATGGGTGAAGATACTTGCAAACGACACATCTGATAGAGGGTTAGTGTCCAAAATCTATAAAGAACTTATTAAACTGAGGACCCAAAAAACAACCCAGTTAAGAAATGGACAGAAGACATGAACAGACACTTTTACAAAGAAAACATCCAGATTGCCTAAAGACAGATGAAAAGATGCTCATCATCACTCATCAGGGAAATAGAAATCAAACCCATGATGGAGTTTGATTTCTCACCCCTGTCAGAATGGCTATAAAATTAACAGCAGAGGAAACATCAGGTGTTGGCAAGAATGTGGAGAAAGGTGGGGGGGGGACCATTTTGCATTGTTTGTGGGAATGCAAAGTGGTACAGCCACTCTGGAGAACAATATGAGGTTTCTTAAAAAGTTAAAAACAGATCTACCCTACGATCCAGCACTGATAGGTATTTACCCAAAGGACACAAAAATACAGATTCAAAGGGGTACATGCACCTCAATGTTTATAGTAGCATTATCCGCAATAGCTGAGCTAAACTATGAAGAGAGCCCAAATGTCCATTGACTGATGAATGGATAAAGAAGATGTAGACATACACACACATGAACACATGCAATGAAATATTATTCAGCCATCAAAAAGGGCCTCAAGTGTAGTACAGTTGTCCCATGATAAAGAATTCCCAATTCCTGCTTACTATCCCTTAGGATGTCTGTCATTTATTTCGCTGACCTTTCTGTCCTTCATTTCCTTGATGTTATTATCACCCAGCACATTGTTACTATTATTGCTTTAAATAGCTAACGTTTGGGTATTGAGAATAAGAAAATAAGAAAAAGTTAAAAAAAATTATCCATTTTTACCTTCATTCATTCCTTCTCCTGACCCTCTTTCTTCATGCAGACGCAAGTTTCTGACTGGTGTCTTTTTCCTTATCTTTCTTCTCACATTTCTTGTAAGGGAGGACTATTGGTGATGAGTTCCTTCAGTTTTTGTGTGTGAGAACGTCTTTTTTTCCCTTCATGTTTAAAGGATAATTTCATTGGATATAGGATTATCAGCTAGTTCTTTTTTCTATTTCAACATTCTAAAGGTTTCACTTCACAAGTTTCTTGCTTGCATGCTTTCTGATGAGAAGTCTGAAGCTCTTCTGACTTGAGTGTTTTTTTCTTAGTTTCCTACAGTTTGAATATGATATGCCTAAGTATAGGCTTTATGATATTTCTCTTGCTTGGCATTCTCTGAGCTTTCTGGATCTGTGGGTTGGTGTTTGTCATTAAATTTGGAAAATTCTCGGCCATGATTACTTCAGATTTTCCTTCTGTCCCATTCTCCCCTTCTTCTGGAACTCTAGTTCTGTTTGTCACTCCTCTTTGATTATTGTTCTCCACAGTTTTTGGATATTCATTTTGTTTGGTTGGGTGTTTAAAATTTTTGAGTTTTTTTTCTCTTCGCTTTTGAGATTTGGAAATTTATGTTGACTTTTCTTCAAGTTTAGGGATTCTCTCAAAATCATCAGGTCTACTGATAAGCCCATCAAAGGCACTGTTCATTTCTGCTAATGTTCTTGATTGCTAGCATTTCCTTTTGAGTCTTTCTTGAGGGTTCTCATCTCCTTGTTTACATTACCCATCTATTCCTGAATGTTTCTAACTTTTTCCATTAGAGCCCTTAACATATTAACAATAGTTAAACTTTCTTAAAGTATAACATCTCTGTCACCTCTAAATCCAGTTGGAATGCTTCCCTTGTCTTTTCAGACTGTGTTTCCTTTTCTTTTTTGGCATGCTTTGTATTTTTTTGTTGAAAGCCAGACCTGTTGTATCAGATAATAAGAACTGAGATATATTTTCCTTTAGTGTGGGGGTTTATAGTAATCTGACTGGAAGTTAGGCTGTGTTTAATGTTCATTGTAACCATAGGTACAAGATTTGACTTTAGACTTCCCTAAGTATTTCTGTTCAGAAAGAGTCTGTCTTGCATCTCTGTTAGCTGTGGTACTCTGCTGTGACACTGGAGTGATGTTGGGGAGTAGGGACTGTTCTACAGTCTGACTGAATCTTGGACTTTTGGTGGGCCTAGGTCTCAGGGCTGTAACCTTCACAAGTGCTTCTGTCCCTTGTCTAAGAGTATCACTTCCCTCCCCAACATGTGCCTATTCCTTTTCTTGCCTAAAGCATCCCCAGTCTGTTTCCTTGAAGCCGTGTCTCCTGTTCCCTCAGATGTCCCCTCCCCCCTCCCCACCCTGTAGAAGACATCAGAAGGCTGCAGAGGGTATCCTTCTTTGTCTCCAGTTGGGATAATTTTTTCCTGTTTCCTTTTGGCAAAGTCCATCCCTCTTTGTTAGGTAGAAGAATCTGGGAGGTTTAACAGTGGCTTTTCTTCCCCTCTTCCTGCCAGGTCCACATGGGGATCTTTCTTAGATCCCTACCATGAGAACTTGGTGGGGTTACTGGAAGTAAAGGCCAGTAGATTGTGGGAGTCCCCTCTGACTGCAGCCCCAGGATTTTCTCACTCTCTTCACTCAGCTTTTAGTGATTTGTCCAGATTACTAGCCAAGTAAGTAGTCATACGCTTTATGGCCTCCATAGACTTCTGCTTTCTGTGTTGTGCCTCTCTGGTTTTGATTGTGTCTCTAGGTTTTGGGTTAGTGGTTTGCCCTGCAGCCATAGTTCTCTGAGAAGTCCAAAAAAAGTCCTTGATTTTCAGTTTATCCAGCTCTTAATTTTAAGAATGGCAGTGATGACTTCCATTCTCTACACATGTCCGAGGGGAAACTACAATTCCTTTTTTTGGCTCTGGGGTTTAAAATACTTTTGGATTATTTTTTGATTGACTTGAAAACAAATTACAAATAATACTCATACATAAAGGAAGAGTTTTACTTTGGAGTAACAATCATTTTATGAAATCAACAGTTATGAAAATAGAGGGTTAAGAAAACAGGAGAGATTTTTTTTTTTCTTTCTCTAGGGCATATGGATCTTCTATGTTCTTCCATTGTCTTTCAACAGAGGTTTAAAAAGAAAAGGTGATAGAAAACACAGATGATAGTCTATCCTTTACTAAGGAAAGGAATAGTCTGAGAAGAGGAATAGTGGAGCAGGGCTCAGGGGAGCGGAGAGAGGACCTGAAGCCAGCTGAGCTCTTGGAACCTGGCTCCAGGTATAGGTCAGTGAAATGTATTCCACTTTTTCTGGCATCTCAGAAAAGGCTTTAAAACTTACTAACTGTAACTCTTCTGTATTTGTTTACCCTTAGCTGGTCCCTTGTTTTTGCTGGTAGTGGTTCCCTAGGAAATCTCAAAGATGTGTGCTTGCTTCAGGGTCAGAAGCTCAGGATAGGGATCTGTTCTGTTAAGATGCGCATGATGGTGACAGCCAGTCTGTCCCTGGGACTTGAGAAAGAACAGGAATGTGAAGGGAACGGTGCCAGAACTGCAGCCTGATGCCAACGGGATCCTACCTGAAAGATACTGCATTTAAATGATAAAGCTAAGGATAATTGAAAGAAAAATTATTACATGTTAACAAAAAATAGAAAAGAATAAGAACAATCCATGTATTTCATAGATTAGCTATTGTGCTATTAAAGCTATCTGTCAGGGGCTCCTGGATGGCTCAGTTAAGCATCCAACTTCAGCTCAGGTCATGATCTCGTGGTTCGTGAGTTCGAGCCCTGCGTTGGGCTCTGTGCTGACAGCTCAGAGCCTGGAGCCTGCTTCGGAGTCTGTGTCACCCTCTCTCTCTGCCCCTCCCCCACTTGCTCTCCCTCAAAAATGAATAAATGCTAAAAAATGTCACATTTTGGATTCTTTGGTTTGAGAGTCATGTGTATTGCACATTTACAGAACCAAATATTAAAAAGAGCTCATTCTAAAATGAGCAACATAACAGTTTGAGAATCTGAATTTGTTAGCCATGATTTATTTGAATCAGACTATTAGAGGTGCAGTAAAGTAACAGGTCTGAAAGACAATCTGCTGGTGGAAAGTTTAATTTCAGAATAGTTTTAAGGAAACATAGTGAATTTCAGGTAAATATAGTTATACTTTTAGAGAAAACAGTTATTAAAGGTATATATTTTATAATCTCAAGTAAGAATTCTGTCACCTATTTTTTTTTATTAAAAAATCTTTTAATGTTTATTTTTGAGAGACAGTATGAGTGGGGAAGGGGCAGAGGAGGGAGACACAGAATCTGAAGCAGGCTCCATCCAGGCTGTGATCTGTCAGCACAGAGCCCAATGTGAGGCTTAAACTCCCCAGTCGCTGTGAGATCGTGTGACCTGAGCTGAAGCCAGACGCTTAACTGACTGAACCACCCAGGCACCCCATTTCATGTATTTTTAACGAAAATGTGGTTATTGAAATGGTACTAGTAATCAGCTTCCTTTGAAAAGAAGTAGGCTTATTAAACTTTATTTTAAAATATGACAGGATAATATATTACGTTCAAATCGATAGTCTGCATTATCATGTTTGGGGGGTGATGTGGGGGAGGAGAGATGCTGGCTCTTGTCTCGTGGAGTCGAAGAATGAATCTCACGGACAGCAGAGAGTGAGCAAAGTGATAGAGTTTAGCGAGGGCAAGTATAAAGCTCTCAAGAGTGAAAGGGGTTCTGACCGCATAGCCACCAAGGATTTTTGTCCCTTTTTATTGGGACCTTAACAGAAAGTTTGTGAGACTTGATGTGTGGCACTAGCCCAGGAGGGTCCAGAACACGTTTACCTTCTCTTCTTCCCCAAACTCTGCTGCCACTACTGCTTCCTCAGCCTCCCACTTGCAGCCGCATTCTGCCTCCCTGAAGTTCCCTGATCTTTCCCTGCCTAATGTTAGCCCTTTCCCTATTCAATGTTAGGAATATATGTAGTGAAAAAGTATGTGCCAAGCACTGTATTGAATGATAGGAACACAGAGACCAGACCTAGTTATAGCTAGATAAAAAGAAAAAAAAAAAAAAAAAAAAGACAGCCCTGTTGTAAATGCCGCAGTGATGTGGTGAGTTCCTGGCTCTGTGTTCTTGAGATTGAAAAAAATACAGTATTGGAGGAGTGTCATGAAGATACCAGAATAAGTTGCTAAAAAAGAATTATGCAAGGAGGGATGAGTAAGTGTAGAGTATCCAAAAAGGCATGGCATTAAGGGGAACTGCAAGTCTTTGTTGCTGCTGGAGTATAAGGAAGAGAGGGGCTGTGGTTTGAGAGGACATTAGCCGATGTAGGTAGGGGTGTTGCACACTGTGGAGAACAATCCAACCCTAGATGACCAGAGTCGGTGTGGTGGGGTCATAGTACTAAATCAACACTAGTTCTTTTACTTCTTGATTTGTATTTTAAGAGAATTAGTAAGGGAGTTTTACAGCTATCCAAATCCTATCTTTTCTGCCTAAGGCAACCTTCATTAATCTTGCATAATCCCATTACATTAACTGAAGAAAGTGATTCATCCATAGGATCCAAGGGTCAAAGCAAAGTTGAGTGAAATCTTCCTCTCTAAATATTCCTCTGCCCCAGATCTCTTATATTCTGAAGACTGCAAGAACTCTAAGTGATACTACAGAACTGTTGTAAATTTTAAGGGACAAGTGGGAATGATTCACAAATGGTTAGAAAGTAGCATTCAGGTCTATGATACCTTTTCTCTGGGATTTTAGCTTTGGAGTTGAAGCACTTGAGTTTAAGAGTTTCAAGGAAATGGGCAAATCTAGGCAGTTGCAAGGTTCTTTGCTCCTCTCATTGTGAGAGTCTTGCCTTGGAAGACCTGCATTCAGAATGTCAACTGCAAATGGAAGAGCGAGGAGTGTGAATACTCCGAGGAAATTGGTATCTGCCTTGCACCACTACCCTCTTTTCTTCTCCACTAGTGCTGTGTGATTTGATAATACTTCTTGTTTAATATAATTTGTCTGCTTTGGCAAAAATAAAAGCACACCCTACAGAGGCAGTTACATTTGATAACAAAAATCATTTTCAAAATTAGAAAATAAAGCTGTAGAAATGACCATTTGCAGGGTGTATCTTTCAAATCCTCAAAATGCTTGAGGAAAATGTTGAAATAAATGTCATTAAATGGCAGTTATGTTCTAGGATGCCTCAAGAAGCTTAAGACTTTAAAAATGAGTTGATTTTATAGTCTCTGATTTTTCAAATTCTGTAATTATAATTGGAATGGCCATAATATTTATGTACATGTTCACTTTTTAAAATGAAGGTGTCATGATATGAATTAGAGGACTCTGATTTCATTTCAATGAATTTGAATATCTGATTAACATTAAATCAGTTTTCTCTCTAAAAATTAAAAATTTTAATTGTGAATACATTTCTAATATATTAAACCAAATTTTAGGTTTTATCAATAAGTTTTGCTTCATTCAACTGTGCATTATTTTGTTTTTTTTTTTTTTACCTTTGGCCCATCTGTAAGAGAACTACATAAGAATATGCCTAAATAAGATTTCTCCCAAAAATGTTTTACTTTGCTTTTTCCCAAATCTCACTAGATACCAAATATAGGCTACCTTCAGACATTCCTTGCATTTATTTTAGGGTTTTCTTTACCCAGATCTAGCCTATACAAATTAAGATATTAACTTTTCCACTTTTTAAATAAGCGAGTACAAATCTTCAGAGATCAGGCATCTTTGTAGTAGTAATAGTTGAGCCAGGGTGGAGGTGTATTTTTGCTAATATATTTCAAGACCTGTTCTCAACTCTTCATAAAAAAGGATCATATGCATATACTGTTTCAAGTATAATAAGCAATTGTATCTTTTTCATGATTGTTCATGAAAATATTCTATGGAAATTAAAATGAGGTATCTACAAATGTCAGGGAGAATGCAAAAATGACAGAATTTGATTTTTTCAAGGTATCTGCATATGGTCAGGGGACAGATCTATAAAGAAAACGTAATGGTATAGTTAAAAAGTGTGATCCTGAGGCTATGTATACTGCACAACGTGGGCATGTGTGTGACTGTATTTTAATTTGACATGGGTTAATTGGCACAGCTTTCTCTAGTTCTCCATCCTGGCTGCACATTAGAATGATCTAAGGAGCTTTAAAAACCACTCAATGCCTCAGCCCCACCTCAGACTAAGTGAAACAAACCATAGAAATGGGGCCTGCTGTCTGGTTTTAAAAAGCCTTCTACATTACGCTGATGAAGATGCCCAGTACGGTTGGGGACCCCTGGCCTGACTGCCCATCGAGGACTTAATGCCATGGTGAGCTCAAACCATAGAAACAGCTTGAGAACTGTCTGAGAACAGTCTACCGTTGTGCTCCGCAAGAGGAGTGTTTGGGCAGTGTGGAAAACCTATTTTCCTTTGTAGCTTTAATGAAGGTTCTAAGAAGGCACAAATTCCTGAATTTTAGAAGATGGGTAGAAATTTGACCGACAGGTAGGTGGAAAATAACATTTACAAAGGCACAAGGAGAGTGAAAAGGCTTGGAATTTGCTAGGAAGGTATGTTGTGTGTATTGCTGGAGTAGAGGACATGAGGCTAAAAAGGACTTGGATATTAAGGGTCTTTAACTGGTAGCTGGAAGACCTTAGACTTTATTATGGGCTGGTAACAGAGCTAGGCTGGAAGAAAAGAAATGACAGGAGCAAGGTGGGATTCTGCAAAGCTTTTTCTCCGTGGCCTAAAAAATAGATTGCCAGTGGTCAATATCGTGCCTCACCCAACCTGTGGGCATATTGCAGCATTATTAAAACAGAAGTGGGTAGGGGCTCCTGGGTGGCTCAGTCTGTTGAGTGTCCAACTTCGGCTCGGGTCATGATCTCACAGTTGGTGAATTCGAGCCCCGTGTCAGGCTCTGTGCTGACAGCCTGGAGCCTGCTTCGGACTCTCTCTCTGTCTCTCTGTCTGCTCCTCCCCTGCTCACATGCTGTCTCTCTCTCAAAAATAAATAAAGATTAAAAAAAATTTCAAAAAACAAAAAAACAGAAGTGGGTCAGGGACCTACGTGTTAATCCTTCAAGTAATCTCCATGCTCTGCTCCTTGCCCTGCTGTGGTCCTGTTTTATCTCTCTGTTGCTTGTGAAGTTCCTAGACTACTGGCTTTGACCTAGGAGTCTGTTGTCGCATCCTCTTAGA
The DNA here is from genome assembly GCF_016509475.1 of Prionailurus bengalensis. Taxonomy (NCBI): domain Eukaryota; kingdom Metazoa; phylum Chordata; class Mammalia; order Carnivora; family Felidae; genus Prionailurus; species Prionailurus bengalensis. The sequence continues at coordinate 139,626,412 of NC_057348.1, read as the reverse complement.
TCCATCCCCTGTATTGTGCTTCACAGTCCTGCTGGGTTCCTCACATACTTGGGAACTTGGCCTTGAGTCAGAACACTGGAACACCTGTTTGCAAGGAAAGGGACAAAGAAGTCTGGCAATGCAGGCAGAAGCCAGGAGTCAACTTGGGTCTATAACTTAAGACATACCATTTTCTAGAACTTTGATTAAGACTGCCTATTCCTCTCCCTTTCTTTTTGTAGGAAAGATCCTATGCTTTAATGGCTATCTTCCCATTTGTTAATGCTTACCTGATTCAATGTTTATGTTAACCATGGTCTGATGAGGCATCTTTGATTAGGGTTTTCTTTCATCATAGTACCTACTCTAGTCCAGCACTGTTGTAGGCTTTCAATATATGCTGTTCCCTCTTCTCAAGGAGCAACATCTTGGGGAGGGAAAAGTGGGGGGGGGGGGGGAATCAGAGGAGTTCTGTTTTATACATGCTGAAAACAAAATACTAAATGTCCACATGGAAAAGGCAGGTGGTAGATGGATGTGCAAATCTGAAATGCCAGTGAGTGGTCTGGGTGGAGATACAGATTTGGGAATCATTTAGATAAAGTTAATATTTGAAGCCAGAGGCCACTATGAGATCATTTTAGGACAGTCTGGAGCTCAAGAAGTAAAAGGGCCCAGAAAAGAATCCTGTGGACACCAGGATTCAGAGGCTGCACAAAAGGCGAATAGCCAGGGAAGTAGGAGGGAACCCATAGCATGTGGTATCAGGGAAGCCAAGAGAATACCCGTCAGAGAAGGAGAGGGTTTATGCCACAAGCTTCTCAGAGGTCAGGTAAGAGGAAAATGAAGTGACCCTTGTATTTGTCATGGTAGAAGGCACTCTTGACTGTCTTGGAGTGGATTAAGAGAGGAACCAAGAAGGCAAGAAAATGGAATTAACAGTAAATTCTTTAGGGGATTAGGCAGTAGCATAAAACATTTACATATTCAAGAAACCCCTTCTATATAGTACATTGAATCGTTTTATTAAATTTGTTGGCACCTTACTGTGTGCCAAGCTCATAGCACCAGACTTTCTTCTTGTTTATTATTTTTGGATTTATAGAAATGTGTGGCCCAGAGAATTTAACACCTGCTCCTTTTGGTAGATGGTTAGAGCAACTTTTTGGTTTTTATAATGCACTTAAAAAAAATTTGAAAGGCTGAGGGAAAGGGATTGATACATACTCACAAAAGAGTACCTGCTGATATTTAATGCTTTTTAGCTGATTATCAAGGTCATAATATCCTAAATCCTCTTTGCTTTAGACTATAAAAAATTTCCATTTACCCTAATCACATTAGAGCAGGGCCAACTGATCATTATCTTAGTAAGATTTTGCTTGTGTAATGGGTGGCAGTGATTGATTCTGGCTATTTATTACAAACTTCTAGGAAGGCCTCTGTTATTGTTAAATGTTGAAAATGATGTTCTTTTCTGTTTGAGTGTTTTCTTGATTCTGATGTGAAGGTCTCCAGATTAACAAGGCTTACATCTCAGTCTGTGAATCCTCATCAGAGGTTTGTGAACTCATTTTGTACATGGTATGATAAGAGCAATAGTGTTTGAAAATTAGAAACAGGCTCACTACCCTATTTTTGAGAAATGAGATGCTACTGTTTTTGTTGCATTGAGTTAGATCCACTGAAAAATACTGCAGTGATAAAAACAACACCACCACTCACTGTGTTTTGCTTATTTTGAGTATTAGTGCCTTTTTACCCTTTTTACGTAGGTCAGCTCCTCCCTCTCCATTCTGTCTCACTATAGCCCAGGGCAAACTGATGAATCTGAGACTCCTGAGACACAACAGGTTCAAAATGCCATTTGTTTGCATCCCAAACACGATTCTTCTTTTATTTGTGTCAGCTTTCTGACTCATAACCATCGGTCCTTCTATGTCTTCCCAGCCCAATTACCTGCACTGCTGCTTTCTCCATAATGCTGTATCATCTCTCTTATTTATTAAGAAATTTATTATCAAATTGGTTTCCATACAACACCCAGTGCTCATCCCAACAGGTGTCCTCCTCAATACCCATCACCCACACACCCCACCCTCCCACCCCCCATAAGCCCTCAGTTCTCAGTTTTTAGGAGTCTCTTATGTTTTGGCTCCCTCCCTCTCTAACCACATTTTTTTCCCTTCCCCTCCCCCATGGTCTTCTGTTAAGTTTCTCAGGATCCACATAAGAGTGAACACATGGAATCTGTCCTTCTCTGTATGACTTATTTCACTTAGCGTAACACTCTCCAGTTCCATCCACGTTGCTACAAAAGGCCATATTTTATTCTTTCTCATTGCCAAGTAGTATTCCATTGTGTATATAAAGCACAATTTCTTTATCCATTCATCAGTGGATGGACATTTAGGCTCTTTCCATAATTTAGCTATTGTAGAGAGTGCTGCCATAAACATTGGGGTACAAGGGCCCCTATGCATCAGCACTCCTGTATCCCTTGGGTAAATTCCTAGCAGTGCTACTGCTGGGTCCTAGGGTAGGTCTATTTTTAATTTTTTGAGGAACCTCCATACTGTTTTCCAGAGTGGCTGCACCAGTTTGCATTCCCAACAACAGTGCAAGAGGTTTCCTGTTTCTCCACATCCTCGCCAGCATCTATAGTCTCCTGATTTGTTCATTTTGGCCACTCTGACTGGCATGAGGTGATATCTGAGTGTGGTTTTGATTTGTATTTCCCTGATGAGGAGCGATGTTGAGCATCTTTTCATGTGCCTGTTGGCCACCTGGATGCCTTCTTTAGAGAAGTCTATTCATGTTTGCTGCCCATTTCTTCACTTGATTATTTGTTTTTCGGGTGTGGAGTTTGGTGAGTTCTTTATTGATTTTGGATACTAGCCCTTTGTCTGATATGTCATTTGCAAATATCTTTTCCCATTCCATTGGTTGCCTTTTAGTTCTGTTGATTGTTTCCTTTGCAGTGCAGAAGCTTTTTATCTTCATGAGGTCCCCATAGTTCATTTTTGCTTTTAATTCCCTTGGCTTTGGGGATGTGTCAAGTAAGAAATTGCTGTGGCTGAGGTCAGAGAGGTTTTTCCCTGCTTTCTCCTCTAGGGTTTTGATGGTTTCCTGTCTCACATTCAGGTCCTTTATCTATTTTGAGGTTTTTTTTTGTGAATGGTGTCAGAAAGTGGTCTAGTTTCATCCTTCTGCATGTTGTTGTCCAGTTCTCCCAGCACCATTTGTTAAAGAGTCCTCTCTATTTCCATGGTCATTGCCCTCGCTCCAGACTTCACTTATGAGCACAGCATATGGAGCACGGCAGTAATTTAACTGCTTCCCCCTCCCAACCTTAATGTATTTTTGTTGCCAGATTAGTATTATTGGAGCACCATCCCATTCTCATCATAACCCAACTATGAATAGGAAAGAAAAAAAATGCTCCTCTCTGTCAACAGAATGAAGCTAACACCACCTCAGTGTTCAATCTGGCTCCCACGTGCCTTGCTTATGTTATTTCCCATGTAACAAATCTTTACATACCCTGGTTCCATGTAAATTGAATCGCTCCCTGTATTTTCTTATATTTTAATTTTGTCTCTTAATATTCTCTTCACTTCAAATTCCATATTAATTCTTCAAGACGCAAGAGAAGGTCCACTTGCATGAAGATTTCCCTGCTCCTGTCCCCATTTTTCTTAAATACTGGGAGAGGACCCCCCAAAAATGAGAAATTTACAATTCCTTATCATTACCCAAAAGCCTACCATATTTTACTTTTATATATTTAATAATAAATATTAAATATTATTAATATTAAATATTAAATAATAAATATTAAATATTAAATATTTAAAAATAAATATTATTATATTTATATATGCCTCTTCTACTTCATTGAACATGGGATATTGAATCTTTGTATCATTAATTTGACAATATTTAATGTGCTTCCTATTGTGGGTACTCCTGGATAGAGCGAATGACAGAAAGAATGGAAATTGAGTGTGAGGTAGTTAAGTTGAACCCTGCACTCAAACTGCCCTGCCCCTTATTAACTGTGTGACCTTGACCCTGGATAATTGCTTAAAGCAGTCTGTGCTTCAGATTTTTCATCACTAAAATGGGATAAAGTTATCACCTATCCCATAGGGTTGCTTTGAGGCTTAAATGCCATCATGTTTATAAAAACATAGAAGAGTTTCTTATATGTCATAAGTGCTGTATAAATTTAGTTTTTATTAATCTTGATGAAGGTGGAGTTCTAATGTACTGGGACAAAGTTTTCTAATATCCTTGATTAGTGTCTGTTACTTAATATTAAACTCTCTCAATTTCCGCATTATTTAATTATTAATGTGAATGTACACTCAACTATTGAAGTGAACATAGTAGTTGCTTGAAAGTATTAACATGTTACTCTTGTCTGGAAGATAAAATGTTAATATAAATGAAATACTGAAGATTCTATGATATTTCAAATTTTGCCACCTACCATTTTAGAGAATATGCATGCATTGTCTTCAGGCTATTGAAGTCTCATGGTTTTTAGATTTGAGGTTAAATTCTTATGTTCTTGCTTTTGAACACTTTGATCCATTATTTAATACAGTTCAGTTCACATAGGGTAATCTTATATGTAATTAACTCATTCATCTTTCCCCTACTTCTTTAGCATTCAAATGAAAGTGTGGTTTGGGAAATGATCTTTCTTAGTTTTATTGAAACATAATTGACCTATGTCTTTGTATAAGTTTAAAATGTACAGCATGATTGTTTGGTTCACGTATATTGTGAAATGATTACCACACTGGTTTAACCAAGTTCTGTCTTCTCTTATAGATACAATAAAAAGAAAATGGAACTTTTTTTCCCTTGTGATGATAACTCTTAGCTTTTCCTATATATCCTGCAGCAGTCCTAGCTATATTCCTCATGCTGTACAGTATATCCTTAGTGCTTATTTATGTTATAACTGGAAGTTTGGGCTTTTTGACCACCTTCAGTTTCCTTCCCTCCCAACCCCCTCTGCCTTTGGTGACCACAGTTCTGATCTCTGAGTTTTGTTTTTTCAATTAGAGAAAAATTTTTTTTAGATTGCACACAAGCAATCCTACAGTATTTACTTTTCTATGACTTACTCTACTTAGCATAATGCCTTCAGGTTCGATACATGTTATTGCAAATGGTAGGATTTCTTCTCCTTTATGGGTGAATAATATTCCATTGTATATATACACTACAACTTCTTGATCCATTCATCCATCGATGGGCATTTAGGTTGTTTCCATGTCTTGGCTATTGTAAATAATGCTGCTACGAACATGGTGCAGATATCTTTTCAAGCTTGTGTTTTCATTTCCTTTGGATATATTCCCAGAAGTGGAATTGCTGGACCATATGGTTGTTGTATTTTTAATTTTGTGAGAATCCTCCATACTGTTTTCCATAGTGACGGCACCAAATTATAGTCCCACCAACAGTGCACACAGGTTCCCTCTTCTCCACATCCACGCCAGCATTTGTTATCTCTTGTCATTTTGATGATGGCTATTCTAACAGGCATAAGGTGACATTTTTGTGGTTTTCATTTGCATTTCCCTAGTGACTTATCAAGTTAGGTGTATTTTCATGTACCTGTTGGTCTTTCATATATCTTCTTTGGAGAAATATCTATTCAGGTCCTTTGCTCATTTTTTAAATTGTGGTGTTTTGTTTTTGTTTTGATTTGTATGAATTCTTTATGTGTTTTGGATACTAACTTATTTTAAGATGTATGGTTTGAAAATATTTTTTCATTCCATGGGTTTTCTTTTCACTGTTGGTTTCTTTTGCTGAGCAGAAACTTTTTAGCGTCCTATAGTTAATACTTGTTTATATTTGATTTTGTTGCATTTGCTTTCAGTATTGTATATAAAAGCAAATAAATCATTACCAAGACCCCAGTCAAGGAGCTTTATTCCTTTGTTCTAGGATTTTCACGGTTTCAGGTTTTATATTTAAGCCTTTAATCCATTTGAGTTAAATATTGTGAGGGGTGGAAGATATGGGTCCAGTTTCATTCTCTTACATATGAATACCTAATTATCCCAGCATGATTTATTAAAGAGATTGTCTTTTCTCCATTGAGCATTCTTGGCTCCTTTGTCAAATATTAGTTGATTATACATTGTTGGGTTTATTTATGGGCTCTGGACCTGTTCTATTCATCTTTGTGTGTTTTCATGTCCATGCCTTACTGTTTTTGACGACTGTAACTTTATAGTATAGGTTGAAATTAGGAAGTGTGATGCCTCCTGCTTTTGTTCTTTCTCAGGATTTCTTTGGCTTTTCAGGATTTTTTGTGGTTCCATGTAAATTTTAGGCATATTTTTTCTACTTCTATAAAAAAGAAATGCCATTGGAATCTTTATAGGGTCTTCCAGGCTATGAACATGGGAAACCTTTCCATTTATATGTGTTTTCTTTGATTTCCTCAATTTTATTTACCAATATCTTGTAGTTTTCAGAGTAGAGATCTTTGACCTCCTTAGTAAAATTTATGCTTAAGTATTTTGTTTTTGATGCTATTGTAAATGGCATTTTAAAATTTCTTTTTGAGAAAATTCATTGTTACCGTATAGAAACACTACTGGTTTTTCTATGTTAATTTTGTATCCTATTACTACTAAAGTCATTGATTAGATCTAATAGGTTTTTGGTTGAGTCTTTAGGATTTTCTGTACATCAAACCTTATTCTCTACAAGTAAAGACCATTTTACTTCTTTGCAGTTCTGATACCTTTTATTTCTTTTTTTGTTGCCAGGTTGTTCTAGGTTGGTCTTCTAGTATTATCTTCAATAGTAGTACTGAGGGTAGGTGCCCCTGTGTTACTCCTCATCTTAGAGGGAAAGCTTTTAATTGAGTATGTTGTTAGGGGCTTATTATGTTGAAATAAGTATGTTCTTTCTTCCTTCTGGGAAATGCATTTTTAAGACTCTTAGAACTGTTCTACAAGGACCCATGGCAGAACTGCTATTTCTGAGTCAGGTTTTTTATACATAATCTATACGATAGATACAAGGGAATTCTTTCAATGCTTTGCCTCTAGCACATGTGATGTTACCTGAATCATGAGAGTATGGGAATAACTTCATTTTCTTATTATTATTATATTCTTTTTGTTGTATGACATTACAAAGAGAGTTTACCATGTTGTTGGCTGATTCCCAGTGACCAAGAAAAAGGGAGGAAAGAGGTTTTGGTTTTTTCAGGGGGATTGACTCACAGAAGATGGGTCAGCTTGGAGGGAATGTCTTGGACATTCTTTGTATTTGAATTAAAATTTACACTAGTTCTTTGAATTCCCCTATTCGAGATGGAGTTGTTTTACCCCTCTGGGTAGGCTGGGCTGACAAGAGGCATACATTGCAGGCTGAGGTAGTGGTCATAAATATCTGAAGTTCAACAATAATAGGAAACTATGAAAGATATGTCATGAGATAATACCTGCTTTATTATTAAATGATTGGTAAGGTAATCTCAGATTTTAAGATTGATCAGGACAGTGAAGGTAGGTAAGAGAAATGTTGCTGGCAGAAGAAAGAAACACAAGCAGAATGCATGACTGGGAAAATGTAATATGTTCAGTAAACACTAAACAAACTGACTTGTATAGATAATGGAATTATCCAAGAGCTTAAAAATATAGATTGGTACAAAATTTGGGAGGACCTTAATACTAACCTGAGGTGTTTGGGTATCATTCTCTCTATTCATATTGATTTATTTAGTCCTTTCTCTCCTTTCCTCATCTCTCTTCCTCCCTCTGAGACTGTAGCGTGATCAAGGGTAGTGGGAATTCTATGTAGAAATAGGAAGCTATGTTGAAGAGTGGATGATAAAGAACAGATTGTTTTTTTGAAATTTTAACTTATTTTTTTAATTTACATCCGAGTTAGCATATAATGCAGTAATGATTTTAGGAGTAAGTTCCATTGATTCATCCCATATGTATAACACCCAGTGTTCATCCCAACAAGTGGCTTCCTTAATGCCCCTTACCCATTTAGCCCATCTCCCCATCCACAACCCCTCCAGCAACCCTCAGTTCTCTGTATTTAAGAGTCTCTTATGTTTTGTCTCCTTCCTTGTTTTTATATTAGTTTTGCTTCCATTCCCTTATGTTCATCTGTTTTGTATCTTAAAATCCACATAATGAGTGAAGTCATATGATATTTCTCTTTCTCTGACTAATTTTGTTTAGCATAATACACTCTAGTTCCATCCATTTGTTGGAAATGGCAAGATTTCATTCTTTTTGATTGGCGAGTAATTCTGCATTGTATACATATACGACATGTTCTTTATTCATCTGTTGATGAACATTTGGGCTCTTTCCATACTTTGGCTATTGTTGATAGCACTGCTGTAAACATTGGGGTGCATGTGCCCTTTCGAAACAGCACAAGAACAGGTTTAGTTTTAGCTTGAGGACTTTGTGGGTGCCTAAAAAGAAAGGCCTTGCCTTCAGCTGGAGAGCTGAAACTCAGGGGAAAGGCCAGTGGTATGTACTGACTAATGATACTGTTTTGAGAAGTAACTGGAGATACTCTGATATCTAGAATAGCCAAGAACGTGTGTGTGTGTGTGTGTGTGTGTGTGTGTGTGTGTGTGTGTGTGTGTGTGTAGGCATGAGGAGGTGGGGGGCAGCACAGAAAACAGAAGTAGTAGGTAGAGTTAGGCGCTATCTTTATGATAAATCTGTGGTTCAAGTAATAATAAAAATTAACACGATTTATAGATGAAGTAAATTAACACCTAAAGCTTTTTGATGAGTGGTTTTAGGTTCTGTTGCAAAATCCATGTATATTTGATAGTGTCAAGTAAACACTGGGCTACTAGAAAATTACGTGATAAAGTGTTGAAGTGTTCTTTTGGAATCTGTGTTAGGTTTGTACTGCTTACTTCTCATGATGTATTATGTATAAATCACTGGATTTATAGATAATATAAATACAGTGGACCAGCATATGGATTAATCTTAGGGAAAACACGAAGTTTATATAACAAATCCTAGTCTCCTTGCATTTTTCATACTAAAGCATAAAGATGAATATTGCAAGAAAATAACAATATAATTTGAAAAGAGGTATGCCATAATTGGAGTATGGAGTTGGAGAGAATACTAATTTCTTCAGTGGGAGAAAGGACATGATTGAGTAAGGTTGGCACACACAAAGGCATCATTATGGGAAAACAGCTATTCCCCTTTTTAGTGATTGACAGTGTTAATACAGTTATCCTGGTTCTAGAAAATAGATTGATAGGAGAGGGTAATGATGCTAAACAGCACTGTGAAAAGTGCTTTTTATAAATGATCTTTTTTTTAAAGATGAGCAAATTTAATGAACTCAAATGTTTGATATTTATAGTTTTTAAACCATTGAAAGAATATCACAAGTTGTAAAATGAAGGTGTTAGATGGAACTTGGTAAAGTTATTTTATTGCTGTTTATTACAGTTTGTGAAAATTTTAGACTTGGACACCACATAGGCTTTGGGTCCTCCTGAGGCCTTTCTGCAAAGGGAGATGTGCTGATCCCTGAGATCTCTTTTCAGAACTGTTTCCAAGGACATGAGGGGAATGTGGCAAAGACAGCCTAGGGTTAGAGATTTGTAAGTCAAGACCAAAATAGACTGCTGCATCAGGTCAGCATTTACTCCTCCACCTTTTACTATTTCCATCTTCACGAATGCATCCTGTTACTAATCAACCAGGAAACACATCTCTCTCATTACTGAATTCTTACAGCACCTGGTCAGTAACTTTCTTGTGGCAATTCTGTTCTGTGTACTATTTTTACTGTTTTCGACATAAAGTGTGAACTTCTGGAAGGCCCTTACTTCTGTAGGTACTGATGAGCTTTCATAGTGGTTGCTATATGGTAGGTGTAGGAAAGGTAAATAGAGTTGGTAAAGTAACTGTGGACCATTGCCAACACTATTGAGAGTCTGTGTCTTAGCATCCCTTTACAAAGATTTAACAAATCTCTGTAAGAGTAAGGTTGATGATGTGTAGGTCTGAGGTGACCATTTCCCATGGTTTATTTTTTAAAACCCATATAGCCTCTTCTAGGATATAGAGGCTTCTAGAAAGATGATGTCCTTACAGAGTTGTTCTTTACTTTGTTTGAGTTAGGGAGTTGCCACCCCTTTGAGTAAGGTATGAAAGTCAAGCCGTTCCCCGAGGGGAAAAAAAATGCATAACTCTACAAAATTTTGCTCACAACTTGAGTAATTCAGACCCCCCAAAGGTCCAGGTTAAGAATTCCCTAGCCTAGAGAATTTTAATTAAGGAAATTATAATCCCTGTGTAAAAACAAGAGGAAAATAAAAATTCACTTTCTGTATTAAATATTAAGCTAGTGAAATATTTTCATCGTTGGAGTGGTCACTGATTTTTGAATATGGTAATTGATTTTGAAGTGGTATCAAAATTGATAATTTTCAATTAATCATGGAAAATGCTTTGTATAGTGGATAGTAGAGGCATTGCAGGGAATAAGGCTACATTTGGGCACCTGTCATGGTCAAGGTTGATTGACCCTTTTTAAAAGACCTGAAAGATCTTCTGTCCCAGAGGATTCTGAATGTGGAAACAGTAATTTCTGTGTAATGAATAGGAGGAAACTAAAAGTACATTTCCTGTACTAAATATTTGCCATTCCAGAAATATCTCTTGATAATTGAAATTGATAATTTTCAATTAATAATTGAAAATGCTCTGTGTAGTGGATACTAGGGGCATTACAGAGAATAAAGATACATTTGGGCATCTGTTATGGTCAGGGTTGAATAACTCCCTTTAAAAGACTGGGAAAATATTCTGTGCCAGGAAAGGACACCTGTGAGTTAAGTCATCTATTGTCAAAAAGTGTTGAAATCAAGAATTTAAAAGAAAATGAAGTTTAAAATGAAGTTGCTCTTGTGGAATGAAACTTATGTCTAGTCCCTACCATGAATTCCAGAGTCTGCATATCCCCATTTTATCTCATACCCCAAATCAGGCATTAGAGACAGATGTGTTTCCCAACATTTAATTTTTTTCTTTTATTATTTTAACATTTCTTTGTTTTGAGAGAGAGCAAGAATCCCAAGCAAGCTCTGTGCTTTCAGGACACAGCCCAATGTGGGGCTCAATCTCAAGAACCGTGAGTTCATGACCTGAGCCATAATCAAGAGTTGGATGCTCAACCGACTGAGCCACCCAGGTACTCTGGTGTTACCAGGCATTTTATTTTATTTTAATTTTTCTTAATGTTTATTTTTGAGAGAGCACATGCACAGGCACACAGCGGGGAAGGGGCAAAGAGAGAGGGAGACGTGGAATCTGAAACAGGCTCCAGACTGTGAGCTGTCAGCAAAGAGCCTAGCACAGGGCTCGAACCCATGAACCGTGAGATCATGACCTGAGCTGAAGTTGGACGCTTAACCTACTGAGCCACCCAGGTGCCCCTGTTACCCAGCATTTTAAAATCTGATGTCCCACATCTGTAAACCACCTAACCAGACTTCTCCTTTTTTTCTATTTTTATTTTTTGAGAAGGGGGTGGAGGGAGTGGTATAAAAACCCAGGTTCTCTTGAGGGTCAGAAAAGGAAAAGAATTATGTTCACCATAACCATAGGTACAAGTGTTCTGATGAGAGGAGATGTACTTGAAGTGGCTAAGGAAACACTCCACTCCCCAGAAAAGTGGTCCTGGCCAAGAACTCTTGAGTACCTCAGTTCTGGTCTGCCTCAACAATGTGATCTAGGTTTCACCCTGCATGGCTCAAGGTTGGATTGGATGTGGGCCGTGAGACAAAGGGGAAGGTTAAAGATGACACGTAGGCTTTGGGCTTGAGCATTTGTATGACATGGCATTATTCATCAAAGGAGTGATTGGGACAGGCTACTAGAAAATCAAGATTGCATTTTGGGCTTACTAGTGCAATGAGCCTTCTCTTCATGCAAACAGAAATGGTAAATAGGCAGCTGGAAATGTAAGTCAAACTCTAATGAAGGATTGGAGCTAGAAATACATGCTTGGGAGTTGTCAATGAGTAGATGCTATGTAGGGCCATATGCTTTGAGGAAAGAAGTCAGGTGGTGAACTTGAAGATTTAAGAGGTCTGAGACCCCCCATCTACTGTTGACAAATGTTAACCTCATAAGAGGCCATGTCCAATTTCATAATGGAAAGTAAAAGAAAACCCATTTGCCTTTTTAGAATTTATTTTTAGACATTGTGAAAAGAGGTGCATTATTATTAAAACCAACTGCAGGTTCCCTGGAGGGAAATGGGTCTGGTTATAAAAGGGCAACTTATGATGTTAAAACTCTTCAGTGTTTTGACTGGTGGTGGTGAACCTGTGAATCTAGATAAATAATTGGTTAAGACAAATGAATAAGCATAAAACTGAGAAACTCTGGATAAGATGGATGATTATATCAAAGTCAATATCCTGGTTGTGCTAGAATAGTTTTGTATGATGGTGCCATTGGGGGAAACTGGGCAGTGGGTGTATCTATTTCTTATAACTACATGTGAAACTAATTTCAATTAAGTCAACTTTTAAGAAAATATTTATAAAAATTACATAAGCTTTCAATGAATTTGAAAACAAAGGCAATACTCAGAAGAAAACAAAACGCACGGGACATTAACATTCTTACATGTAAAAATAAAAAAAGCTAACCAACTGATCTACTTCCTTCAATTGTATTTAGAATTACATGACACAAAGATAAGAATTTATTGGTTGTTTTTATTAGCTTTTCCTCTCTTTTGTTAATGTGTTTGGAATTATGCTGTTCTATTTTCACCAAATGACACCAGTAGTCACAAAAATTAGTGTTCGGTCTCTGAAAATTTATTAAGGAAGAGAAAGCTAGTCAAAGGTCGTTTGGTACAGCAGCGCTCTGCTTTTGTCTGCCTACGTTGTTTCAGAAAAAGCACTTAAGGTATTAATATTTTTTAGAAGTAGCAGAAAACTGGCTCTTGCAGTGATCATTCTTGCAAAACCCAGAAGTAAGTCAAATAATCCACTTAAAATTAGGGGCTGTTAATAAGAAGATAAGAATATTTGAAGATGTTAAATAGTGTTTTGTGATTGAGTTTGAAGGAGAACTATGACCTTTTATTTTAAGATGTTAAATACTGTGTCTTAGTGGAACTAGAACTCTTTACATGCAGGTAATCATTTCATTTCAGTTTTCTGTGGAAACATACTGATTAGCATTTAAGCAAAAATCGGAACATTTTCCGTGTTAAGTTTAACGTATTTGAAGTATTATAGTTACAAGTTCTTACACATAATTTTTGCTTTTAGGACCTTGATTTCCATTACCTAGAACAGACATACCACGTATTCTTTAACAGTTTTGTTAGTTTTTAATGTAGATTATTTTGACTTTGGACACAGTGAAGAGAAACTGTTTGACTTTGCCTCCTATTAACTGTATTTGTTTTGAGATGACATGGAAAATTGTCTACAGGGGCGCCTGGGTGGCGCAGTCGGTTAAGCGTCCGACTTCAGCCAGGTCACGATCTCGCGGCCCGTGAGTTCGAGCCCCGCGTCAGGCTCTGGGCTGATGGCTCAGAGCCTGGAGCCTGTTTCCGATTCTGTGTCTCCCTCTCTCTCTGCCCCTCCCCCGTTCATGCTCTGTCTCTCTCTGTCCCAAAAATGAATAAATGTTGAAAAAAAAAATTTAAAAAAAAAAAAAGAAAATTGTCTACCAACAATTTAGTTTAAGAAAATCTTGGCTATTTTTAAACTTGTCTTTTAAAAGAATTTGATTTTTTAAATGAACTTGGAAACATATTTTTTGGAAAGTAACCCCAGATCTCTCTTTTTAATGAATAAATAATAGACTTCCTATGTCCCTCTAACCTGTTGTTAGTGCCGGAAACAGAGTGATCTTTCCAAAATCCTGTTTAAAACCTCTCAGTGAATTCTCATTGCTGTAGGAACCAACTCCAGACTCCCTAATGTGGCTGTGAATAGTAGTTTATGAAGTAGCTGGTCTCTCTCCAGCCCCATTTTCCATGTATCTTCCCCTGCCTGCCCTCCCATCCCATTACCAAGATTATTAATCTCACCTCCAAACTTTTGATGCCCTCTTAGTGAAACATCTTCCCCTTTTCTTGACTCTTTATATTTGCCCCGACACCACCATCCTGTTGACCTGCATTGCCCCCACTCCTCTTTTTCAGGCATTATTTTTTTCTTTTTTAAGGCCGTGTTAAAGCATGTAATCTGGTCCATTTGTAGTTCTTCAGCAAATAGAATACATCTCTATTTTCCTAGGCATTTAATGTGGTACTCAATACTAATGCAGTCTTTAGGTGGGCCTTTACTATAATACAGTTGTATTGTGTGGTCCTGTTTTCTTAATGAGGGAAGTAGGAAAGGGGAAGGAATTAAAGTTGAGGGAAACATCTGTAGCCCACCCAGTGCATCCCCCACTGCGCATGGCTCATAGGACCTCCGCAGTTTAGCAGTTTTTATAATGAACTAATAAAAGAAATTGATTATGAATAATTCAGGAGAAGGGAATCATGAGGAAAAGTTAAAAGAAAATCTATAAGAAAAGGGTTATTTCACTGGATAAGTGAAAGTAATTTTCTGTGTAAATATCTTTAAAAAACAATGACCACGTGCTTTTCTTGCTTTCAATCAAATTTAGTACAAGAGAATGGAATTCTAATGTGGTGCCAGTCTGTGAAGAGTAGAAGGGTTTCCTGGCAGTATAAGTCTGTTGAAAACTAGAATGAGGAGAATATGAAAACTTAAAGGGTAGGAAGTTCTATCAGTCAATCAAATGCTACTTTTATAGTTTAGCACTAATGCACAAACTTGTTATAAAACTGACGAAGAAGTAAAACATTACTCAGTATCTCACCATCCAGAAATACACTGTGGAAATTTGAAAGAACAAGACAAGAGACTCGTCTATCTGGAACTACTTAGGAACTGACCTTCAAGAAGATAGAAGGATGGACTGAATAAGCCTAACAACCATTTAACCAATTTAATATAACTTCAAGGAAACAGCTTACTGGACACGTTGGGCAAAGAATGATTATGGTTAGATTTTTGGTAAACTGAGCTATGATTCTTAGCAATTGAATAACTTTTATAGCAACTGAATAACTTTTTTAGCAATCGGATAATTTTTTTGTGAACAAAACTAAAATGAAAGGTGCCCAAGAAATTTAATTGGACTGCTGACCTAATTAAACATTGTTCTGTGTTCTCAATAGGTAGCTGAGAGAATTTATTAAAAACAAAAATCGAGTCTTTAAATCTTCACTTTAAACTGTAGGTCACTGCCGTTAAGTAATCACATATGTGTAATTTCTGTCTTAAAGCTGGACAATGCAGATGAGCAAGCTGCTCAGATCAGAAGGGAACTTGATGGTCGTTTGCAGCTGGCAGAGAAGATGGCAAAGGTAAATGGTTAACTTTGACACACTGTGCCACACTTCTTTGTATGTAGATTTCTGTGAGCTGAAAAAGTTTTGTATAGATAAATGCAGCATAATTTTTATCATTTTCTTCTCTGTGTGCATGTTTCTTAAGCCCAAATATCTGAATGCATATTGTCTGAATGGAGCATATTATCTATTTTACAGATCCTTCCTTATACATAGGACATATTTAAGTTCAGTAACTTTTGTAGATTAAAGCCACGCCTGATTTTCTCAAACTGACAGATTTAAAAGAATTTTAATATTGCACTAAACATAATATAATCAGGGAGTAAAATATTGTCCCTGTGAAATATGTGAAATCACATATTCTAAAGTATTCAGCACGGTGATTGGCACATAGTGGAGTCAACTAATATTTGAATGGACGAAAGATACAGCTTGAAGTTTCTTGTAAAAAGTCTCTGTGTATTTAATGTTTTATTTTGTGCAATCACTGTGTTTCTCTGTAATAGGAATAAATTTCTTAAAAAAAATTTTTTTTGATGTTTATTTATTTTTGAGAGAGACAGAGACAGAATGCGAGTGGGTTAGGGACAGAGAGAGAGGGAGACACAGAAACCGAAACAGGCTCCAGGCTCTAAGCTGTCAGCACAGAGCCTGACGCAGGGCTCGAACTCATGACCACAAGATCATGACCTGAGCCAAAGTCGGCTGCTCAACTGCCTGAGCCACCCAGGCACCCCTGTAATGGAAATAAATTTCAAACAAAAACCTTGAATTTCTTCTTAAGACTTTAAAGATCATGGAACTTCATTATCTGCCTCATTCTTTAGTATAGTTGATGCATTAATTTATTAGTGGTAAGGGAAAATTTAGTCTTTACCAATAGACTTGAGGCTATAGTGCTCTTGATCTGAGACTATGATTTTTTTCCCTTTTTTCTGCTAAGCAAAACTTTGAATATTTGGTGGTAGACTCTTCCTTTCCCTCCCTCCATCTTTCGGATGACTCCTCCCTATTGAGGGAATATTACTCATTTCTTTAAAATTTAAGTATAATGTGTACAGTATACAGATAGTTGACAGCTCAGTGAATATGTGTGTATATATACACACATATATATATACACTGTGCGACCACCTCCCAAATTAAGATAGTGAACTTTTCCAGCACTAGAGAAGACACATCCTGTGCTGATTTTAACAATTTAAATGCGTTTGTTTTTGCAAAGACAAATATATTTGTGAATAATGTATAAGTTTTAAGAACACTAATACTGTGTTTATTTAAAAGTCTGTTAAACTAAAAAGTAGGGAAGTTGTTGAGAAATCGGAGATAAATAGAAAAGTAGAGAAAATTGAGAGAAATCTGGGTAGCAGAGAGGAGAGTAAGTTGTGAGAACCAAGTCGGAGATAGACGAGGAAGTATCTGCAGATGAATGAAAACATAGGATGGTGTGAGTTGGGAGCTAGAGAGTTATATTCATCCAAAGGGCAGTGGTTATAGGGCAGCATGCCTTGTTACTATGGTCTGGATATCTGGAGAGGCACTGCATCATCCCAGAGATAAAAATGTCAGATTCATAGCCTGGAAGTCAAGTTAGATTAAGACGATTAGAAGCTTTAGAGAAGAAAATACTTTCCCCAAAACCCTCAGCTGAATTGGAAACTGGCTGGAAAGACCTTTGCTTTTCTAGAAGACCCGAGGCTGGGAGAGAATCCCGAGAGATCTTCCAGACCCTGTGGGGAAGGACCCTGGAGCTGAGAGCTGCATTTGTAGATTGCCTAGGTGTATGTAGATTGTACCTGAGACTTCGCACATTGTCATGAGTTGGATTTGCTTCTGTAAGGGCCTGGCCAAAGATGTGATGCTTTAGAATAAAGTTTAAATGAATTTCTGGAGAGTAATGAAACAGGAGAGCCTTGGTGTTTTCTCAAGGCCAGGTCTGGGGAGGAGGATGTGGGTTTATAACCTCTGGACTTGAGAAGGGTCAGTGATGCACCTACAGAGAGTTCTCTTTGATGATACCCTGCTGATGCCATCACAAACATTGATACATTTTAAAAAGTGTGGAGAAGGGCCAGGCACTTGGGTGGCTCAGTTGGTTAAGCAAGTGTCCAATTCTTGATTACAGCTCAGGTCAAGATCTCATGGTTTCTGAGATCAGCCCCATGTCTGCTTGGGATTCTTTCTTACTCTCTCCCTGCCCCCCCATCCCACACTCCCACTGTGCCTCATCTCTCTCTCTCTAATAATAATCTCTCTCTCTCAAAATAAATAAATAAATAATAATACATATATAAATAAATAAATCTCTCTCTCTCTCTCTCAAAATAAATAAACATTAAAAAATAAAGTGTGGAGAAGGATGTGAAGCCAGTGGGATTGGAAGGGGGAAAAATGCCACCAAAAATAAAATGCCTTTTGGTGAATGTATTGACATAGCAGATAGAACATGTTTAATTGCTTTCTACTTTAATTGCACCAATTATAAGCCATCTTCATAAAATATTCATGGCGCTAATTATAATTATTGACCTTGTTGCATTGTATATCTATAATCTATGAACCCACAATGGCAGATGATACAATGAATCTGTTTAATAGACCAGGATATTGAGATCTAGGGAAGATTATTGATCTCAAGATTACATAACAAATAATGTGCTGGAGGCTGGGCTCAAACCCTGGTCCTTTGACTCCAGAACCTAGTTTGTGCTCTTGGGTGCAACTGCCTGTTCAATCTGATAAATCCAGAAGTGTTGTCCATTAGCTAATCATTGGTAATCAGTAACCCCTCCTACCACACTTCACAATACGATATAATAACAAGGAAGGCCCAGGGCAGAAATCTGTTTGAAAAGATAGAAATACTGACCTTAATACTTTAGCCAAGGTCTAATTTGGAAGTAGTCGGAAAGGTGTGGACTGAGCCAGAAAAACCTGTAGGCAAATCCATGATTGCCATTTCCTAGATATAGAACATTAGGCAAGTTTGTTTAACTTTTTGGAGCCTGAATTTTTCCATCCGTAAATTCAGTGTTTATTGAACACCTGCTAAAATAGCTATGCAATGTTGTAGGTGCTTAGGATACATCCAGACAAATGTGTGGTTGTCTTGGGATAAAACCAGACAAAAATATATCTGCTATGCCCTAACAGAGCTTGCATTTGAGAGAGCCCCACAATAAGCAATATATGTTCTATATAACTGAATTATGGAGGGTGATCATTTACTGTTTAGAAAATAAAGACAAGTTAGAGTCAGGAGTTTGGAAGGGAGGGAGGGTGCTTAAAATCTCCTGTTAAGTGGTCAGGTTAGGCCAGTTCTTGGCAGTGGTGTCTTTTCGATTACACCAAAAAACTTGGAATCATCTCTGACTCCCTTCTTTTTCTCGTGCTTCATGGCAAATTTATTAGAAAACCCATTTGCATCTGTCTTCAAAGTATTTCTAGAATCTGACAGATGTCTCCATCTTCCACCTACTACTCTGGTCCAGGCTTCATCTAGTGAAGATTAGGAGCACTTAAAAAGTGACTAAATTTGAATACTGTGAATTTTTTTATGGAGCAAACATTTTCACATATATCATGTGTTAGGGCTGCTAATGAGCGAGTGAATTAGGACTTTTAAACCATGGTTTATAAGAGCAACTCACAGTTAAACTAGAGAATAACCCATTTCTGATTCTTTTCTAATTTAACAGATCAAATTTAACATATAGAGTTGCCTGAAGTACCCTTGATTTTGTTTCCAAGAAAGAGGCAACATAAGCGGGCTAAATAAAGTTGATGAAATACTATTAATAAGCCTCTGAGCTTTAAAGCAGGATTGTCTATCTTTTCCCCCAGAGAGGAAAAAAAAAATGAGTATAGTCTATTTCTTGAAAAGTTGGAAAATGCTGATAAAACAGTCACTTTTGGTGATTCCTGCCAGTCTCCTCCTTAAAAAATGATAGTGAGTGAAGTGTTGTTTTTAATGCTAAATAGGAGTAGGATCTTTTATATGGTGATGGTAAGTTTTCCATCAAATAACACCTTAAAAATTTGACAAGAGAAAATTGGTGCATCCAGGCTTTCAAAGAAGGTATTTCTTTTTGCTTTGCTAAAACAAAAATTTTACAAAGGCAAAAATCATGACTCCTACACATATACAATGAACACACAATAAAGGTTTCATTGAGAGCATAATGAACAAGCCAACTAGTTATAGATGAAGTAACCTCAAGAACATACTAGAACTAGGTGGTTTTAGCCAAGGTTAAAATAAGATTCATGGATTAAATCTGAACGTGGTTAATTTCCAATAAAGTTGTAAAGTATAACCATTGGATTCTCTTATTCACCAGACACACACTATTTGTATCTTTTTCAGACAAAATTCTGTAAGGTTAACATGTAATTTCACTTTTTAAATTTTTTTTTTTTAACGTTCATTTTTGAGAGACAGAATGTGAGTGGGGGAGGGGCAGAGAGAGAGGGAAACAGAATCCAGAGCAGGCTCCAGGCTCTGAGCTGTCAGCACAGAGCCTTCTGTGGGGCTTGAACCCACAAATTGAGAGATCATGACCTGAGCCAAAGTTGGATGCTTAACTGACTGAGCCACCCAGGCGCCCCTGAGACTTTTCATCAATAAACAGTAAATTGAACTTAGTATATTTCCTCAAATGACCCTTGGATGTCCTTTATCCATACAGGACATTGAAAGGACCTTCCCCCCCTCACCCTTTTGCCTTATTTCTAAGTTTTGGAGACTTTTCATGACAACTTTTAAAGTCAGTGCACCAATCTATAAATCTATTTTTATGGCTTATTTTGCTTGTAATTTTGTTTTTCCTTTACATACATTGAGAAACCATTCCAAAACTTTTCTTTTTCACCAAAGGAAGCCAAGGTATTCTGTACCTGACTAGCTATGTGTTTTTCCTGGGATTGCAAACTGACTGTTTTTGGGGTGTCACTTCAAACTATAAAGGAATGTTGAAAGGGTATTTAAGAATCTTACTTACAAACGTTACTTCTGAATGTGGATATTTAATTACTGTGTGATAATATTCAATTTTAATATTGATTATATGTAAATTATGTTAAAAGAAATACGTGAAGGTTGTACTGGGGACAAGAAAAACAGGTGGCCTGGGACTCTGGGACTGATTTGTGAAGTGGTGCCAGGTGTCGCTTTCCATCCCATGAACAAACGAGGGCATGTGAGTCACAGGTTAGGTGCTGGTTGATGGGAGCATTCTGGATGTGTTCCAGTTATCTCAGAGATGAGGGTTCCTTGGGTTAGGCTTTGAATGATGCCAAGGGAAACTGTAAGGAAGGCACTGCTTTTCTAGGGCATTAGGCAGCTGTTTGAAAGGTGGCTGCTTTAGGCTTTCATTCCCAGCCAGTTTTGTGCAGTAGGTGGATATGGTATGTCATACTTGATACCATTATAAACTCTCTACCTCTAAGGAAAGAGCTAATGCCAATTGTCTAAGGGTTAAGGAAGAGCCAGCGGGAGGAAGTCTCATTTTGCTGTTTGTAGTAATATGAATGGCTATAATCTTCTCTAAGGGCAATTTGGCAGTGTCTGTCAATATTTTTTGGAATACTGATACTTGGAATGTCCTTTTCATCGAGTGAAAGAAACCAAAATCTGATGGCAGAGATAGAAGGATCAAATGTCAGTGCTCATGTGACCAAAAAGAAAATGACTCTTCTAAGTTGATATTATTCTTTTATATGTAGATGTGAAAATTCTAGAAATATCATATTGCTATTTCACATGATTTTTTAATTTGAATGCTTATTTTATAAAAAGGATATCTTCTCAATAATACACATCTGTGGTAAGGGAGAGATTTAAAATGTTTGTTTCCCAACAGGCAAGGCATCCTGTACTGAACATTTTTCTTACCAACCAATTACCCCAAGCATTTCAAAGTTACCAGTGGCTAATTAAGATCGATACACACACTAAGTTTCTTTCATGTAGGTTTCCAGTTTTTACTTAAGCAAAACCTTATCAAAAATAAAGTTAATGTTGAAAATGTAATTCATCTTGTACCATAATGATTCTGAGTAAGGGATATGAGTAGGGTACTCTTATACATAATCAAAATTGCCAAAGCCTCATGATTTTAAAGCCTGAAGACTCAAGTATTGGGTAGCTGCATTTATACTGAGTATCATAATTTCTGAGAGTCAAATATATACATCATGTGATCTTTTATGATAAAATTGAAATATGTCTTTTGTAACGTTATTTTAAAATTATTTTCAAGGAAAGAAACTTCCCCAAATTCATAGCAAAAGAAATGGAGAACATGTATATAGAAGAGTTGCGATCTTCAGTGAATTTGCTAATGGCCAATTTGGAGAGTCTTCCAGTTTCAAAAGGTGGTCCGGAATTTAAACTACAAAAACTAAAACGTTCACAGAATTCTGCCTTTTTGGACATTGGAGATGAGAATGAGATTCAGCTGTCAAAATCTGACGTAGTGCTGTCATTCACCTTGGAGGTAAGTGTCTTTATCCCATACTCACCTCTGACAGCCTGAATGAGGCTGCAAAATAATTTCTGCTGACCTTCGTGGTAACTCTTTGAATTTAAAGCAGTGTAATTTGAAGAAGTTACATTATTCTTCATTTGCTAGACAATCAGGTTGTGAATGCAGATTAATGCAAATTGCTCTTTAAACCTAACAGCAGTTTTAGGATTAAATAATAAAATGAGTTTTGAGGGAAGTCATCTTGTGCTGGTGTACTAGGCTGGTGTACGTTTATTGATAAAGTTAAACACCAAAGCACTCTTTAAACACATGATTTAAATCTCTAATTTGGGAATTGCTTTCAGGCTTTGGTTTAGCTTTGTTTTTAATCTACCTCACTTGTGTTTTTCTAGCCTCAACTCACACCATCTAGCTTTGAAACACAATATTGGGTGAATATAGATGATAAGTAGTTCTTCCTTTCCAGGATGTCCATTTTTGTTATAATATTTTAAGGACCAGGAACAGATGTGATACATTTAAAATTGTCCTCCTGGAGGCGCATCTGAGTGGTTCAGTTTCAGTGTCTGACTCTTGATTTTGACTCGGGTCATGATCTCACTTGAGCCCTGTGATGGGCTCTGTGCTGATAGTGCTGAACCTGCTTGGGATTCTCTCCTTTGCTCTCTGCCCCTTCCCTGCTCATGCGTGTTCTCTCTCCCCCTCCCCCCTTCTCAAAAATAAATACATTGTAAAAAGATAAATAATATGTGTTTCCTGAGACTTCAGAGTTTCATCATTTTTATATAATTCACTGGAAACCAGATACTGATACGGACTCTTATTGCCACAACCACTTGATGTTTTTCATGATTACATTTTTTCATTGCTAATCTGTGTATTTGAGCTAATCCACGTAATATTTTGATGTATTTATACATAAAACAGACACACAATATCAAGGTTAAATTTATAGCTCTCTCAAAAATTAAAACTTCTAACTCCTTCCTTGCATTGTTAAATTGTCACTTTTCTGGTACCCAGTACTGCTATTTGAGTTTGTGGATTGACAGAGAAAAGTACATGGAGTCTTAGGAGGTACCGTTTTAAATTTCCCTGTTGATACTTCTTACTCTCGGCTCGCTTAGGTTGTGGCAGAAAAATGTGTGCTTTTTGTTCTTTCCTCCACCTGTTCAACTCTAAGGTAAATTCAGGCTTCAGGATAAGCCAACTGCCTCTCTCTTTCTTGACTTCCAGGCTAATGATTTCTGTGTAGGTTAACAGATTAAATGTACTATCAGAGTAGAGATAGGTTTTCTTCTGACTCAAGCCTCAGTTCTGGGGTTCCCTAATGATTGTGCCATTAATGCCTTTCTTCTCAGTCTCTTGTCATTACTGGGTTTCTTCTCAATCTCTCCAATATCTTAAAGAGATATTTAAAGGGAAAATACACAGTATCTTACATGTCGAATTTTCTTAGCATACCTGTCTCAGTTTTCCTATTGACCAAGATATAAAGTGCCCAGTTTTTTTTAAGGCTTTGTATGAAACAAAATGAGTTTATTATAATTTGTAAAGCAGCTTATTTTTGTCATGTATAAATCTGCCATTATATAAACACGCAGAACTGGAAACAGTTCAGAACGTCATCTCTTTTCTCTATTCTTTAAAAAACTGTAAACAATAGTAAATAATTGGCTCTTACAGACTTTTTCCCTACTTAAAAACAAAATTATGTTCGTGAGTTAGTGTCTGTGTGAAACCATGCGTTGTTCTATGCTTCATCACCAGTGTCTTAAACAGGGCTGAGCATGTAGCAATAAAATGGCATTGGGGGAGAATAGGAGTTAAAACTTCATTTTGTGTGGTCTGAGAAGCTTGTATATTTATAAAATTATTTTGATGTTCTTTATTGCTATGTGTATAAAGGCAGATATTTTCCTTCCTTAGCATAATACAGATCTTTTCCATGATGCCCCCAGTATTATAAATAGGAGATGTGTGTTCAACAGCAAAATGAAATCACATTCAGTGCAAACTACATACACAGTATGTATCCATCAGTCAAGCTTAGAATTGGTCTAGTGAGAAAGGTTTTTTCTAGGAACTGAAGTCTGGGTCGAAAGGGTAAGTGCAGATTTGAAAAACTCATATTTTATCACCCTCTTTAAAATTGCTGCTGACTGCTCTCTTCTCTCACCCCACCCTATTCTGTGTTCAAGCTGAATTTTTGCCACAGCTCTTAACCACCTACTGTATAATTCAGTTATTATGTTTATTATTCATCTGATTTATTCTACTACAATGTAAGCTATGGGAAGTTGAGGTCTTTTGTTTACTGAGGTATCACACGAGCCTAAAACACTGCCTGCTACACAACTAGCTTGATAAATACTGATTGAGTTGGGGACTTTGGTCGTTCAAAAAGCAGCAGTTGGTCACACATGATTACTTTCAGGTCTCTCCATTCATGAAGCCTTCAGTTCAGAGAGAATAGTAAAGCAAGAGACCAGCTAAGCCACAAAACTGTAAGCCATACAATGGGATTTTAAAATTAAATATTCAAATCAGGGGAGGACAACAGATGTTCATCTATGAAGTTGAGTCTGCATGTCGTAAGAGAAGAGGAATGGTTTTCGCTGGCATGAGAACAGTTGGTTTTCACTGGTTTTAGGCTTGCAGACCCTGTGACTTCTTTCTCTGGTATATGTGGTCCCCATATACTGCTCAGCTTTGTTTTCTCAAACCTGCCCACACCCTGATGCCACAGAACTCTGGACAATTCAGAAGCATGTTACCAAGCTTTATATTTTGTACGTGCCTCCCTTCTTTTTGCTTCTAGAATAACTCTGTATATTTTATCTTTATCATATCAGTCACAGAGAGATTGGGGAAGAGAAGATGAAATTTAGACTAGTTTTATTTTCTGTAGTTGCATTGTCAAATCTTGCAGGGAATTGGTAGAAACCGTTACCTAAAATTAGGTTAGTTGATGGTTCATGGGATTCTGGGCTGTCTTTATCATTAATGATTGAGACTAGCTGTATTTTTTTTCTCCTTTTGGAAACCAGATCTGCAGAATTGTGTTGTTTTGTGTATATGTATGGATTCCAAACAGAAGTTCCTTCTTTTGAGAGTGGCGATTCTGCAGAATAAAACCTTCCCGGCACAGATGGGAGTATTGTTTTGCAGAGCAGAAAACAGTTTCCTGAGTTGTATGCCTCAGGAGGTCCTGTTTACAGTAGCTTGTAGTAGAGGTGACAGAAATAGTGTTAAGCATATGCTTCCTTTCTTCTTTTTTGAACTTTGACTATTAAACACACTGTAGAAAGAGATGCAGTGCAAATAAACCTATTCCCAAATAGGAACTAAAACATTTCTAGATTTATCATGTGTACATGATTCTGTTGCTTCCTATATTTTAAGTGATCTTCCAAAAATTTTATTTAGAAGTCATTGGGGTCAGGGCACCTGGGTGGCTCAGTCGTTTAAGTGTTTTAGCTCAGATCATGATCTCACAGTTAGTGAGTATGAGCCCCTCCATCAGGCTCTATTCTGACAGTGAGGAGCCTGCTTGGAATTCTCTCTTTCCCTCTGCCTCTGCTCTCTCCTGCTCGAGCTCCCTCTCAAATAAACTTAAAAAAAAAAAAAGTTTACAAATGACCAAAAAAAGAAGTCATTAGGGTCATGGTAGTAAGTCCATGTGGAGTTGGCTTTTGATCGATTAGGGTTACAGATCTCATTTGTTTTAGTTTCTGCTTAGTTCTAACGAGTTTCAAAATGATTAACAATGAAGCTGATTTATTAAGAATATATACCTTCTTTTGCTTACTTTCCATCAATAAGATGAAGTGCTTTACTTCAACTTCCTTGAATGTATTAGGGAAGCTGTGAAAGATAATTCTGTTATCTATTAGTTCTTAGTCTGTTTTCAGTTAAGTCCTTATTTTTATTCGTGACTTGGTATGCATTTCATTGCAATAAAATGACAAAAGTCTTGATTGAGGAGGAAAATGGTTCAGAGTTTGACCTTTTTTAGTGATTAGTTTCCTATTTTTTTGTGAAAAACAAATTTGGCATTTGTATTTATGAACATAATCCTTCTGTTGTGCTGGAGAGTGAAAGGAAAAATAGTTTTTTTAAGATGGCTTCTTTGAGACCTTTTGCCTCCAGATTCATATCATAATTCATGAAAGGGGTAATGATTTAATAATGCATTAAGTGATCAATATATGATTTTTTAGTGGATATTTTGGTAGCTACTTGGCATGAATGCTGTTTATCTTGTTTGTACAAATACAACACGAGATCAGTAAAGACATGAATGTATATTATGAAAATGCCATTGAATATATTTTATGCAATTTGAGAACTGAGGAAACTTTTGGGTTGCAAGTTTTGGTTGAAAAAGCTATAGCATGTAATATTCAATAATCATATTTTATGTGTATACCCAGTGAAAACATTAGGTTACAGTGTTTTAAAATCAGTAGCCTTTTATATGAGTATAAAAGGCTCACTTGAAAAAAAATTGTTTCCCTTTTTTCCAGGACTTATAGATGCATAAAATAATATCACCTTCTACCCTTTTCCAGTAAACTGCCTTAAATTAGCACATACTTTTAGTGGATGAAGAAGTCCTTTTTTTTCCTTGTGAAGTTAGTAGAAAGATGTTCATTGGCAAGTTAAATTTTCCATATTTCATAATACATACATCTGCTATAATGCATATTCTTCTATAAGTAGTAGTAGTCATCTAAAATAAGTGAATATAGAAAATTCTGATGTCATATATTCATAACAGTGAATTGGTATTATGATGTGTGCCACTCATAAATCGTATTCCACTTTATGTGGCACTCAACCTGTACATGTTTTAGCACATTCACTGAGATTTCATTGGTCATTCTGCTTTACCTGATGCAGACTTGCCATCGTTTTTTAAGGATCTGAGTGTATACCTCACCTATTAATTCAGTAGGGCTTATATTTAGAGATTTTAACCTTACTGTAATAGCTGGCAGGAGATATTTCTTCAATATCCAATATTTCTTCAATTTCTTCAAAATTTCTTCAATTTCTTCAATATTCTTCAACTCCAATATTGAAGAAATCTTGAACATTCTTCAGAATATTGAACATTCAGAAATATTGAACATTCTTCAGAATGTTATTTACTTTACCTTTCATGAATACAGGTGGATTCTAAGGAAGAAAAAATACCATTGGTGTTACCAGATAATTTATTCAATTGGTCATTCTAATTGTAGTCAATGCTGCTATCTCTGTATATTGCTAAAGGCTGCCAACTTGATGTATCATTTAAATTTTTTTTATTTTTAGATTGTCATCATGGAAGTTCAAGGTTTGAAGTCTGTTGCTCCCAATCGAATTGTTTATTGTACAATGGAAGTGGAAGGAGGAGAAAAACTGCAGACAGACCAGGCTGAAGCCTCAAGGCCACAGTAAGGCACTTAAAAAAAAAAAAAAATTCTCCCCTTCCAAAGAAACCCGGTTTGTTTATTTGCAGCATTGTGTGGTTTTATACTCTGAAACTGTTATTTGGCCAGGCTTGTCTGAACTGTGCTAGAATTATTGTATGCCTTTCTAGATAAGGATGCCATAAATAGAACTGTAGCAGAATCCCTGTGTAGTACGAACAGAAAATCTAACATGCAAATGAGAAGCTAATTATTAGGCAATTAAATGTTGGTAAGTCATTTAAAAGGGAAACATGCATTATATGTTATTTAGAAGGTAGTGCTTGATCCTATTTCAGTTTCTAGAATTGTAACTTAATAGCTTTTCCATTTCCATATATTATAACACTTATGTTGAGGTAGCTACAATTTGGCACAATGTCTTAGAATACTTAGGGAATAGGCTTTAGGTAGAGAAGCAGTTAATGACAACCATACAGTAATCAGAGAAGCTAAAGCTGTTTTCTGCTGGCAGTTTTATGTTTCAGATTGTGGAAATGAGTTTAATTAAGTTTGGAAGATGTTCTTTTTAACTGACTGAAACTTGGGAAACATCACAGTCTCTGGTAGAAATAACCAGGCTAGTCTGAGGAATTTGAGTGAAAATTGCCTGGCTTTCATTTGTACACTGCCTATAGAAAAGAATTTGTTTTTCCTTCCTCAGGATTTAGGATTTTTGTCTTATCACAGCATGATGATGGGACTAATCATACAGGAGACATCAGTTCAGATCCTGGCTAGGCACTGGTTAGATAGTGGTAAATAAAACCTTTCGTTCTCTGTAGGGCAGGCACAGCTTAAGGTAGAGACACAAGTTGACATGTAACAGGACAGATGTGCACAGGGTATTGTGAGATGGAGGAAGAAGCAAGTTGCAGCTTCTCACCCTGCCTTACAAAAAGCCATACAGGTCTGCCCCTAGCCCGCCCCTCATTACCTCTGGGACCTCACCTTGACCCTCGGTTTCCCTGGTCAAGTACTGGACTTCATGCAGTTCCTTCAACATCTCAGCCTGTTACCATTGCACTTGCTTTTTCCCTCTGCCTGCCTGCTTTCTTACCTTTGTATGGCTGGATCCTTGATACTAAGAATCTTAACACAAACTTCACTTGCTGGGAAGATCTTTTAGATAACCCAATATGGAGCAGATATCTTCTGGCTCATTTTAATTTTTAGACCAATGTGTTTCTCATCTGTTCATTTGGTATTGTTTTCCCTTGAGAAAGGGGAAGCTATCTTGTCCTATTTGATCTTCTAGTACCTGGTAGATTGTCAGAACTTACTAGTTCAGTTGCTTGCACTTATTTTTATGACTTAGTCACAGCAAATATTTAAGGTCGCAGTATTTACTCTTGCAGGCAAGTAGAGTTGAGTTGCATTGAGTTGTGACAATGAGGTAAAAATAATGAGGGCAAACAACTCTTTTAAGAGATTTTCTAAACCTAAAAGAAGGCTGTGGAGATAGAAGGAAGTCGATTGGGGCCAGTTTTGGCCAGGCATATGGAGTCAAGGGAGAAGTTTGTTTTCTGTTTTCAAGGACAGCTATATTAGTATATGTTAGTATATTCACAGAATTATGCAACCATCAGCAATTTTAGAACATACTCATCACGTCAAAAAGAAACCCTATACCCTTTTCCTAACAAACTCAGATTACCCCGTCCTGAGCAACTAAGTGACCTTCTTTCTCTCTGGATTTGCCAATTCCAGGCATTTTATATAAATAGGATCATATAATAGGTGCTCCTTTGTGACTGGCTTCTTTCCCTTAACATCATGTTTTCAAGGTTCTTTCATCTTGCAGCGTGTGTCAGAACTTCATTCCTTTTTATGGCTAAATAATAGTCTAAAGTAAACACATTTTGTTTCATCTAGATTTTTGACGCTAGGGTTGTTTCCACCTTTTGGCAACTATGAATAATGCTATAACTAAAGTTGTACAAATATCTGTTTGAGTTCCTGTTTTCAAATGTTTTAGGTATATTCATAGGAGTGGAATTGCTGGATTATAGAGTAATTGTGTGTTTAGATTTTTGAGGGTCCACTAAACTGCTTCCCACAGTGTTTGCACCATTTTATTTTCCCACCAGCAATGTATATGTGTTTCAGTTGCTTCACATTCTCACCAGTATTTATCATTTGTCACATACACACACAGTCCTTCTAGTGGGGGTAAAGTGGTATCTCATGTTGCTTTCATTTACCCTTCCCTCCTAATGAGTTGTGAGCATATTTGCATTTGTTGATTAGCTGTTTGTTGATTTTCTTTAGAGGAAAGTCTATTCAAGTCTTTTGCTCCTTTTTTAACTGGGCTGTTTATCTTTTCAGTTGGAAGAGCTACCGGTATATTCTAAATGTTAAATCCTTATATATATGATTGCAAATGTTTTCTCCCATTATGTGGATTTGTATTTTTATTTCCGTGATATTGTCTTTTGCTATCATTCAGTTTACTTTGTTGTTGATACTTGTTTGTGCTTTTGGTGTCATACCCAAGAATCTGGTGTCCAGTCAAAGTCAGAGACTTATACCCATGTTTTCTCCTGAGACATTCATAGTTTTTCCTTTGACATTTAGGTCATTGATGTATTTTCAGTTGAGTTTTGTTCACAATATGATATAAGGGTTCAACTTGTTTCATTTGACAATTCAGTTGTCTAATTCTTCAGCTGAAGAAACTATTCTTATTAAGTGTTCTTGGTACCTTTTTGAAAATCACTTTACCGTAGATAGATACATGGGTTTATTCCTGGAATCTCAATTGTATTTCGTTGATGTACTTAATGCTAGTACCACATTATTTTGATTACCATTGCCTTGTATGAAGTGGGTTTTTGTTTTGTTTTGCCTTGTATGATGTTTTAAGCATCCAGTAATGTTCTTTTTTGAGATTATTTTGTCTATTCTGTATTTCCATATGACCTTTAGGATGAATTTGTCATTTTCTGCAAAGATTTTGCAGGTATCTCTAGCTGAGATTCTGACAGAGATTGTGTAGAATCTGGTCCATTTGGAGAGTATTGCAATCTTAACAGTGTTGAGTCTTCCTGTTCATGAACGTGGAATGTCTTTCTAGTTATTTAGATCTTTTGTTTCTTTTAACAATAGTTTATAGTTTCCAAAGTTTAAGTTTTAAATTTCTTTGGTTTAATTTATTATTTTTGACCCTATTATAAAGGAAATTGTTTTTGGATTATTTAAGTATATAAAGACAATTGATTTTTTTTAGATGTTAATCTTCTATGCTGCACCCTTGCTGTACTTTATTCTAATGGTTTTTTTGTTGGGTTTATTAGATTTTTCTTTATATAAAATCATGTCATGGGGTGCCTGGGTGGCTCAGTTGGTTAAGTGTCTGACTTCGGCTCAGGTCATGATCTCGCGGTTCATGAGTTCAAGCCCCGGGTCAGGCTCTGTGCTGATGGCTCAGAGCCTGGAGCCTGTTTCAGATCCTGTGTCTCCCTCTCTCTCTGACCCTCCCCCGTTCATGCTGTGTCTCTCTCTGTCTCAAAAATAGATAAACGTTAAAAAAAAATTTTTTTTAAATCCTGTCATTTGCAAATAGTGATAATTGTATTTCTACCTGATCTGGATGCTATTTATTTACCTAATTACCCTCTCTCCTTCAGTGCAGTGTTGGATAGAATTGGCAGGAGTATAACTCCTTGCATTCTTCCAGATTTTAGTAGGAAAGCTTCTATCTTTCACCAAGTACAATGCTAGCTCTCTGGGGTTTTTGTAGATGCCTATTAACCAATTTGTGGAAGTTCCTTTATATTTATAGCTTGTTAAATGTTTTCATCGTTAAAAGGTGTTGGGTTTTGTCAAACAATTTCTCTGCATCTGTTGAGATGATCATAAGGGATTTTTGCTTTTTATCCTGTTGTTATGGTGTATTACATTCTTTAATTTTCAGGTGTCAAACCAGCCTTGCATTCCTGGCATAATTTGCACTTGGTCATGATGTATAATTCTTTTTATTTGTTACTGGATTCACTTCTCCGGTGTTTTGTCAAGGATTTTTGCATCTATGTAAGAAAGAGTGGTCTACTAATATCCTTTTTTGTGAATTCTTTATCTGATTTTATATTGGCCTCATAGAATGAGTTTGGAGGTGGTCTCTGGTTTCATTTCTTTGTTTTTATTTTTGTTGAATTTTTTTGGAAAGGTATGAAGAATTGGTATTCTTTAAGTGTTTGGTAGGATTTACAAGTGAAGCTGTCTGGGGCTGGGCTGTCCTTTATGGATAATTCTCTACTAATTCAGTCTTTTTATTTGTTATAGATTCATTCAGATCCTCTGTTCCTTGTCACTTTTGGTATTTGGGATCTTTCCAGTAATTTGGCCATTTCATTCAAGTTATCTAATTTACTGGCATACAGTTAATTTATATTTTTCCATAAAGTATAATGTTTATAATGTTATATAATGTTTTTTTATTTCCATAAAGTATTCCCTCTTTCATTTCTGATTCTAGTAATTGGAATCTCCTATCTTTTTCTTACTCCAATCTAGCTAAAAATTTATGTTTTCTGATGTTTAAAAACCCACCTTTTGCTTTACTGATACTTTTTTTTTTTGCATTAATTTCTATTATAATCTTCATTATTCCCTTCTCCTTTTTCTTTTAGGTTTAGTTGGCTCTTTTTATAGTGTCTTAAAGTGGAAAGTTAGGTTTTTGAGGTCTTCTTTCTTGATTTAGGCATTTAGAGCTATAAATTTCCTTCTGTGCACTACTTTATCAGCATGCCATAAATGTCCACATGTTTTCTTCATTTTCATTCATCAAGGAGCCTTGAGCCAGGGACATGTGTTATTTGCATGATAAATTGTGGAAGTAGTTTCTTAGCTGCAAGAAGATACAAGCCTCAGATGCTGTCCTGCCCCACCCCCCCACCCACCAGCAACTGAGGGAATTGAAGTCACTCTCAACCCATTGGAAACACAACACTATGTCACCACTCACTGGTTGGAAGCTCTTTCATGTCAGCTATTTTAGTTTATTTAATCTGTGTGTCTTAGTTCAGGCTACTGTAGCAGAAA
This sequence comes from Prionailurus bengalensis, assembly GCF_016509475.1. Taxonomy (NCBI): domain Eukaryota; kingdom Metazoa; phylum Chordata; class Mammalia; order Carnivora; family Felidae; genus Prionailurus; species Prionailurus bengalensis. Next base: position 139,593,975 of record NC_057348.1, on the reverse strand, counting down.
TGCCGTATACTGGGTGGCTTAAACACCAGACGTTATTTGTCGCAGTTTTGGATGGTGGAAGTGTAAGATCAAGGTGCTGGCATGGTCATGGTTCTTAGTGAGGGCCCTCTTTCTGGGTAACGGAAGGCCACTTTCTTGCCAGATCATCACAGAGTAGACAGTGAGCTCTTTGATCTCTTTATCCTCTTACAGCTGCACCATTTCCATCATGGGGGTCCCTCGTGACCTCCTCCAAATCCAGTTATTTCCAAAGGGCCCCACCTTAAGACACTGTCACATTAGGGATTAGAGCTTAAACATATGAACTTTGGGTGTGCACATTCAATCCTTCACATTTCACCTATGGCCTCTCAAAATTCGTGTCTTCATCTGCAAAACACATTAATTCCATCCTGACAGCCCCAAAGGATTTAACTAATTCCAGCATCAGTCCTGAAGTATAAAGTCCAAAGTCTCATCTAAATATCATCTAAATCAGATATGAGTGAAACTCAAATTATGATTCATTCTGAGACAAAATTCCTCCAGCTGTGAACCTGTGAAACATTCAAGTAAGTCATATGCTTCCCAAGAACAGTGGTGGGAGAGGCACAGAATCTATCTTCCCGTTCAAAAACGGGGAAATCAGGAATAGAGGGGTGAGTACAAGCCCCAAGTAAATCTAAAAGCTAGCAAAACAAACCCTTTAGACCTTAAGGCTCAAGAATACTCTTCTTTTGTTCTATGCTTCGCCTTGTAGAACCACTTAGGCAGTGCTCATGCCTGTGTGATGGGTGTTTTGCCCCTGCAGCTTCTGGTGCCTGCCATCTGGCCTATTGAAACCAAAGTGATGGCCCCATCCACAAGGTCCTGCTGGGAAGAGGTCTTACCCTTTGAAACCAAGGGTGGGGATAGCCCTTTGTGTGCCCCCCCCCCCCCCCGACCTGCCCTGTCCCACAGGCTTGTTGCACTCAAGGCCTGTGCTGGGATTGGCAGCCCTAATAATCTCTGAGTACTTCTGGAGTCATTCCTCCCTTGCTTTGAAGACTAGAATGTGTTCATAGCTGAATCTATGGTCCATCTGTGTAGGGGCTGAGGAGTTCAACAGCCTTCCTTCATTTCTTTCCATCTCCTTTAGTTCAGTGGTGTTCTTGCTGGGATGGTTGACAAGGTTCAGGGTTCATACCTATACTTACCTCCTTATCAAATGGTTAGTCTACCACACCTTTAGTGTCCTCTTCTGTACCTGCTTTTAATTTTTATTTATGAACAGGTTGAGAATCTTTAAACTCTTTATGATCTGGTACCTTTTTGCAGAATAATTCTGTCTTTAATCCATTGATCACTGTTGCTTTTTACTGCAAGCGGTCAGGAGGAACCAAGCTGCTCATTAGCCCTCGGCTTAGACATTTCCCCAGGTAAACCTCCAGGTTCACTGCATGGAAGGTTCTACATTTCACAAAAGACTAGAACATGAACACACTTCAGCCAGGTTTTTGCCTCTGGTAATGAAGATCGTCTTTCTTGTGGTTTCCAATAACCTGTTCCTCATTTCCACTGAGACCTCATCAAAATTGCTTTTACCATCCATATTTTCTGCCAACATTCTGTTTGTTATATATTCTCCAAGAAGACAGAAGCTTCCTCTGTAGTTCTCGTTGCTTTGAGTCTTCACCAGAACTTCCTTTAGAGTCCCTTTATTGTAATACTGGCTTCTTCCAGCATGCACCTCAGAATTCTTCCAGCCTTGATCCAGTTCCAAAGCTGCTTCCACATATTTAGGTATTTGTTTGTTACAGCAGCACCACGCTTCTCCAGTTGGGCTGCTAGAATGAAAATACTGTAGAATCCGTGGTTTAAACAGCAAACCTTTATTTCTCACAATTCTGGAACTAGAAGTCCGAGATCAGGGCACCAGCAAGGCGGGGTTCTTGCTGAGGGCTCTCTTCCTGGTTTACAAATGGCTGAGTTCTGCCTGTACCCTCACATAGTGGAGAGAGCGATCATCACCTCCATGACCTTATTCAAACTCGGTTCCCTCCCAGAGGCCCAAACTCCAAACACCATCATACTGAGGATTAGTGCCTCAACATGAGAAGTGGGGGTGGGGACATAAGCCCTATGACAGTAGTAATCCATGTAATCTTGAGGGAGTGCAAATGCCCTAAGAATCTGAATACCACGTTATTTCTTTTTACAGAATCTTTTTAAAAAGTTTTGTTGAGCTAAACTTCATATAGCATAAAACTATTCCATTGTCATGTAGATGATTTTTAGTAAATTTATGTGCTTGTACCACTACCAGCTGGTGCCACTCTCAGTTCAGTTTTAAAATCCATCACTTCGAAAAGTCCCTCATGCCCATATTTAGTTTTCCAAATGCCAGTTCCAGGAAGCCACTCATCTACCTCCAGTGCTATAATTTTCTTTTTTTCTAGACATTGCATATAAATGAAATCATGCAGCATGTAGTCTTTTATATCTGGCCTTTTCATGTAGCATAATTTCTATAAAATTTATTTGATACTCAAATATTTGGTCAATCAAACAAATTAACTTTTATATCAGTAAAGTTATTTTAACGACTTTTTTCACAAATAGGTTTTCATGAGGTGTTTCTCATTAAAAAAAACTTTTTTAATGTTTATTTTTGAGAGAGAGCACATGTGTGAGTGAGTGCGTGTGAACAGGGGAGGGGCAGAGAGAGAGAGAGAGGGAGACACAGAATCCAAAGCAGGCTCCAGGCTCTGAGCCGTCAGCACAGAACCCAACATGAGGCTCGAACTCACAAACTGCAAGATCATGACCTGAGCCAAGTCTGAGGCTTAACCGACTGAGCCACCCAGGCACCCCAGGTGTTTCTCATTTAATTTATGATGTATTCATAACGAGATTCTGATAATAGGAAACATGTAAGTGGACAATTCAAGTGAATTTAAATGCTTAGAAGTGAGAAAATATTACAATAATCCTCCAGTACTCTTTTTTATTACTCTGACCGCAAGGAAATTTGGCTAAAATACTGCTTTTCTCTTTCCTCATGAACACGTAGTTAACTTATAAATTGAATTAAATGATTTATATTTATCGTGTATCCCAGGGGCAGATTACCTTAAAGATGTGTCTTCTGAAGCTGGCCAACTGCGGCTTTTCAGCAGTGTGGTAACTTCTGTCTTGAACTCACCTTGCACAACAGGAAAGAGATTCATCTCCTCCATCATTATAGCGAATCATGCCTCAGACACGTTTTCTATGTTTTATTGCTTTAACAGTTTCTGCTGTATTGGATATCAATTCATTCTTTTGTCTGATACTAATTAAAGTGCCTTATTTAGTCCATATTTCCAATAAACTTAATCAAGATTTCTAGTCATTGCCTATTTCATTCCTGTAGTTCACATTTCCTACCAGCAATTAGGTGGAAACAGTGTGTGAGGTTGGTGCATAACTTAGGAAATAGAATCTGAGATCTCATAAAAGTGTGTTTATAGACAAGTTTGATTTACAAAGAGTAGTAGTGAGTTAAAGTTTTTATTTTATAATGGAGGGAAGAGAATGTATGTGAACTGTATTTCAGTTATGAAAGAGACTGTTTATGGATTTTCATAGTCTCTCAGCCAGGAAAGGTTTTGTTCTCTATGAATAGAGGTCCATAAACACTGTTGCTACCCTTGTGTAGCTTTTTACCATTTCCAGACATTTGGTGATTTGAGTTTTAGCCCATACCCTTCATGACCTGCCCCCCCAAAGGAAAGAGAGCGTAAGAATGACAGACTGAAAGGAGAAGGGGTCGGTTGTGTTGTCCTCACCAGTCTCTCAGTAACACTGTGCCTATAAATAATGACCATCTTTGCCTAAGACACAAAAGCTGATAATTTTCCGTGGAGGGTGAAGATAAATCTTGGTACCAGAAAAATAAAAGCAAGGAAATTAGTTGTTAGAAACAAACCAGAAGTGCCTGGGTGGTTCCATTAGTTAAGCTTCCAGCTTGATTTTGGCTCATGATGTCAATTTGTGAGATCAAGCCCCGCATAGGGCTCTGCACTGCCAGCATGGAGCCTGCTTGTGATTCTCTCCCCATGCCCCTCAAAGTAAATAAACTTTAAAAATATTTAAAAAAAAAATAAACCAGGAACTGGGAGGAAGGGGAAATGGGGAGTTGTTCTTTAAGACATACAAAGTTTCAGTTATGCAACATGAATAATTGTATGAGACCTACTGTCTAATATTGGACTTACGGTTAACAATACTGGACTGTACACGTAAGCATTTAAAAGGCAGATGTCATCCTCCATGTTTTTACCACAATAAAAAAGATGGAAGCAGCACTGGTTTTGCGGGGGGGAGGAGGGGTGGTTTTGTTTTTGCCATACTTTCTGTATCTCTTTCATGCCGTAGTGTTTTTAAAGGTACCTCTATTTCTTTTATTAAAGGTATTTGAAAGTTAATTGGTCTCTGCTCCCAACCCTCTGAAAGTAATATAAAGGTAAGGAGCAATTAAAAAAACTAATGAGGTGCATTATTAGAGAAATATATTTATGGATATGAGGACAAAACTTTCTTCTTCCTCATGAAAATGATGAGAAATACAGGCTCCAGTACCCATTTCTGGAAACTCTACATTCTGAACCAGAATTGTAACAATCTGTCAAACTATGGAAGGAATAGTAGAGCCACAAATGGAAGGCTTATCTGTATCAAGGGGTTGGGACAAGTGTGTGAGAGATTAAGTACAGACTGCATAGAAACTAAAAGAAGCTAACCAGGCTTTTTAAAAACAGTAGTTTACATCTTAATTTAGGAATGTCAGAGTTTTGAAATATAATTCATTAGCCTGCTACTCTTGCAGAGCAGAGATCAAATATACTAAATTGATATGTGATCTGTCAAAAAGTGTGCCTGTTTTCAATGAACCTAAAGGTAAACACTAGAATGGCATGAGTCCCATCTTTTCTCATTTCCATCTTGAAAAACATGAGCTTGCTTCGGCTTACATAAATAAATTCACCAGAAGTAACATTTCTCTGAGCTGATGTGACTGGTACAGAACAAAATGAAGCCTAAAGAGACCAACATTGGCCAAATACAGGGATTACATTCATTGAGAATTTATTTGGAAGTAAAGGAAGCTGATTTGGCAATCCTTGTAACTAGTGACATCTACATTAAAGGGAAAACATGATGGATTCAGGTTCCAGATGCTGGCTCAAGGGGCCCTATGAGCTAAAGTGGAAAATGGCCATGAGAGAGCTTGGGAGAAAGTTTATATAATTATGATTATCAACATCTCTGTGATGGATTTACAACTTGTAAATTACTTCCCTTTACAATCCGTGACTTTTTTTTTTCAGAGCAACCTTTTGTAGTTGTTTTCATTATTATTCCATTCAATTTATGTAACCACTGTATCAGATGGGCTAAATTTGGCAGAGAGTGAGTAGCAAACAACTTAATTTTTATCCCAGTATTACTCTCAGACACAGACTAGAATCTCCCTTCATATCCTTTGAAGAAATCTTGGCAGAAAGCATAGCTCTTGTTGTTGTTAGGTATTAAATACCATGTTCGGGTATTAGAATTTTCAGGTTTCAGTCAAAACTTATGCCATTTCAAAACTTGTTCCTTTTCTTCCAGCTCCTCCAGAAAGCTGTAGGAGGGAGGAATATACTGTAGTTCTTTTCACTATTCTTGTTTTGCCTGCCCATATACTTTTTCTACCACTTTTGAGTAGGATTGAGGTTGGGAGGAGGGGAAAAGGTGAAAAGGGCACATCGTTTTTGTGTGTGGTGCTCTTGTAATCCTCTCTTCTAGCAAATGGCTTCTGTCATGGCCTACGTCCACACCTAACTTTTCTCTAGGGTAGTTCATTGGAGACGCCCATGCTGCCAGCAACTTGTGACATGGCATTATTCTTTCCTAGAATGATGCATCATGTAGCTGCCATCTTTCTCTTCCCCCTGAGCTTAATAACATCCCCCACATAGCTTCTTCCTGCTTACATTTAATTTCCTTTGCAGATGACTCACATGATGTAGAAGCTACTTGAAAGACAGGGGCTATATCATAAACCTCCTGGTTTCTGTTTAGCACCAGCCGCAGTAATATGGCCAAATAGTGCTCAGTAATCTGAATGTTTACCCTTCAGAATATGAAAAATAGAGTCTCCCGGTAGGTTTCTCGGTATGACATCTGAGCTATTACCTGCTTGTGATCAGCATATCCAGCCCTTGTTCTCCCATCCCAAGCTCCCATTTTTCTAGAAATTCCTTGGAAAACATATTTTAAAGAGCAGCGCTTTTGCTTGTACTTACTGGTGACTGGAATTAAGGACACTTCCGACTCTTGCTACCCTTGCTATCCTGAGATGGGGGACCCTCTGGGTAAACAAGACTACTTCTTCAGGAATGTGGAGGCACAAGTATGATTTTAATGGAATCAATATATGATTCCTTCGTTCACACGTACTCACTCCTAAAGCTCTTCTTTCTAGAAAATAGCCTGCTTTATGCAAGTTCTTTCTGGAACTTGGCTCTCTTCTTTGACTTTTACAAAGGAAAGGCACATCTCTCGACCAACTTGAGTCTTACCGTCATTTTTGTCCTAGAGTGGAAAAACCTCTAGGTCACCATTTGAAAGGGAAATTTATGATTCGTTTTGAGAAAGTGATTGACAAATGATGTCATAAGTCCTTCTGTAGATTATGAGGCTTGTATTTCTTTGTTTTCAACAAAGATGAAGGGTTTATTTTGAACTGCTAAATGATTGAAAAATAGTTTTTGCTTATCAATCACTGTAGTTGGTGACATTTGAATAAAAAATTAGCAAATTGATGGAAATTGCCATAATAAAGTCTATCTAATTATTTTTAGTGCCTACAATAGGAAAATAGTAACCTGGAAGTGGATCAATTGAAATTGATACTGAAAATCTAAATTAAGTAATGGCCACTGCTTTAGATAGGTTAGATAGATTCATCAACTAATTGGGGAAAAACACTATCAATTTCATTAAGAGATATATATCAAAAAATATATTTTTTGTATTAATCACTTGTCATATATTGGATCATATGAATACTATTTAGTAATTGTAATAAAAATTAAATTCAGAAGGAATTTTATTTCCTGGTTTAATTCTTGACTTGGTTTTTGACAAATAACTATTTAAGGTGTACAACATGATGTTTTGGTATGTGTTATGAAATGATTATCATAATCAAACTAATTAACATATTTCATATCCCATAGTTACCTTTTATATGTGTGATGAGATCAGTTGAGATCTAGTTACTCTTAGCAGATATCGACTATACGGTACATTATAAACTGTAGTCACCATATTGTGATTAGTTCTTGAGAACTTACTCATATATGACACATTGTACCCTTTGATTAATATCTCCCCATTTCTTCCACCCTACAGTTTCTGATGACCACCATTCTTGTGCTATTACTATGAGTTTGACCTTTTTTTTTTTTTTTTTTTTTTTTAGATTCTATGTATAAGAGATCATGCAATATTTGTTATTCTGCGTGTGGCTTAGTTAGCAAACTACACTCCAGGTTCCTACATGTTGTTGCAAGTGACAGGACTTCTCTCTTTTTTAAGGCTGCATGATACCCCATTGTATGCATATACCGTGTTTTCTTCAGCCATTCAGCTATTGATGAGCACTTAGGTTGTTTCCATATCTTGGTTACTCTGAAGAACACTGGAGTGAACATAGGCGTGCAGATCTCTCTTCAAAATAGTGGTTTTTAGGGGCACCTGGGTGGCTCAGTCTGTTAAGCATCCAGTTCTTGATTTTGGCTCAGGTCAGGATCTCATAATTGGTGGGTTTGAGTCCCGTGTTGGGCTCTGAACTGACAGTGTGGAGCCTGCTTGAGATCCTCTCTCTCTGCCTCTCCTCTGCTTGTGCATGCCCGCTCTCTCTCAAAATAAACAAACTTAAAGTGATTTGGGGGTGCCTGGGTGGCTCAGTTGGTTAGGCATCTGACTCTTGATTTTGGCTCAAGTCATGATCTCTTGGTTCATGAGTGTGAGCCCTGCATAGGGCTCCACACTGACCGTGCAGAGCCTGCTTGGGATTCTGTCTCTACCCGCACCCCCCCCCCCCCAAAAAAAGAAATAAACTTTTAAAAAAATGATTTTATTTCCTTTGGGTATATACTCAGAAGTGCAATTGATGGATCATGTGGTAGTTCTATTTTTAATTTTTTGAGGCATCTCCACACTGTTTTCCATAAAACAGTTGTACCAGTTTATGTTCTCACCAAAATGCAAATGTTCTTCACATCTTCATCAATACTTGTTATCTTTGACTTTCTGATAATAGCCATCCTAGTAGATGTGAGGTAATATCTCATTGTGGTTTTGATTCTCATTTCCCTAATGATGAGTGATATTTAGCATCTTTTCATATACCTATTGGCCGTTTATAGGTTTTCATTGAAAAAATGTTCAGGTCCTTTACCCCTTAATAGGTATCTGAGTTTTGTTACTGAGTTGTAGGAATTCCTTATATATTCTAGATTAATCCTTTATTAGATGTATACTTTGCAAATATTCCAAAAGTTTCTTTTTCTTTTTGTTGGTTATTTGCTGTGCAGAAAGTTTTTAGTTTGATTTTTGCTTTTGTTGACTGTGTTTTTGGTGTAGTCCAAAAATCCCTTGCTAAAACAGGATGCTTTTCTTCTGCATTTTCTTTCAGGAGTTGTGTGGTCTCAGAGATTATGTTTAAGTCTTTAATCCATTTTGAGTTTATTTTTTGTATATGAACACGGATATCCAGTTTTCCCAGCACCATTTATTGAAGAGACCATTCTCTCCCATTGTATGTTCTTGGTACCTTTGATAAAAATCAGTTGAACGCATGTGCATGGATTTATTTCTGGGCTCTCTATTCTGCTCCCTTGATCTGTGTCTTCTTTCATGACCATACTATATTGTTTTGATGACTATAGCTTTGCAATATTTTTTTTAATTTTTTTTAACGTTTATTTATTTTTTGGGACAGAGAGAGACAGAGCATGAATGGGGGAGGGGCAGAGAGAGAGAGAGAGGGAGACACAGAATGGGAAGCAGGCTCCAGGCTCTGAGCCATCAGCCCAGAGCCCGATGCGGGGCTCGAGCTCACAGACCGCGAGATCGTGACCTAAGCTAAAGTTGGATGCTTAACTGACTGAGCCACCCAGGTGCCCCTATAGCTTTGTAATATTATTTGAAATCAGGAAGTGTGATGCCTCCAGTTTAGTTCTTCTTTCTCAAGATTGTGTTTAGCTATTCAAGGGTTTTTGTGATTCCAAACTAATTTTAGGATTTATTTTCACTTCTTTGAAAAATGCCATGGGAAATTTGATGGGGATTGCATCGAACTCTGTAGATCACTTTGGGTAGAATAGACATTTTAACAATACTATTCCAATTAACAAACATGGGATAGCTTTGTGTTTTTTGCAGTTCTTTTCGTTAGCATCTTAGAGTTTTCAGTGTTCAGATTGTCCACATTTTCAGTTAAATTTATTCTTACGTATTGTACTCGCTGTTGTAAGTGGGATTGTTTTTTTTTAATGCCCTTTATGCAGAGCTTGTTGTTAGCATGTGGAAATGCAAGTGATTTTTGTATGGTAATTTCTATATCCTGGATTTATTCATTACTTTTAACAGGTTTTGGGGAGGGGGTGGAGTCTTTAGGGCTTTCTATATGTAAGATCATGTTTTCTACAGAGACCATTTTACTTCTTTTCTGGCTTAGGTCTCTCTCTTAGACTTCCTATATTCTGTTGAATGTAAGTGGAAAGAGTGGGCACCCTTGCCTTGTTTGTGATCTTAGAGGAAAAGTTTTGTGTTTTTTCACTGTTGAGTGTGAAGTTAGCCATGGGCATGTCATCTATGGCTTTTATATTGAGGTATGTTTCTGAAGAAGATAAATCTATATATTTTTATATAAATAGGTATCTTTATAGACACACCATTATACATATTAATATATATACTGCCTTTACAGAGGACCTTATCAAAGAAAATAAAAATTATATATAATTTAGCACAGATAATTAGGATCCTCAGTAAAGCATGTTCAAGTGTTAAAATATATTACAGTAGAATAAAATTCTAAATTTGTGAGGGGATAAAGGGAATCAAAGTGGGATCTTGAAGTAAAATGAAATGTTGCAATTCTATTAAAGAGGTGTGCAGATGTTTTTAAAATGGGTGGTGGTAGGATTATCTTGCTATGATAGATTGCATTGAATCCACTTAAGAATGACATCACATTTTTGTTAAATGGCAACGTTTACAGTGCCAGGAATTAGACCCTTTGTAGCCCTTTAAATGTATATTTCAAATTTCTACATATGAAATTGAAAATGGGTGTATACTTTTTTAAAATTCTTTTAGGAATTACGGGAGAGAAAATGCGAAGGCTGCTTCTTTACAGTGTGCCCTGTATTAGAGCCAGACTAAGTCCTAGGTCAGAAGACGTTGTTGTGTTTTAGATGCAAACTTATACAGTCGAAAGAATGTCTTTGTTCTTAGTCTCTGCTGTCCTTATATCGAGAATTCTGCTTGGCAGTCTAGGAGATACCCCTGGGGCCCACCTGCACTGCTGCTGGTACAGATCTTCACCCAGACCAGAGCGCTGTCTAGTGGTACAACATAGGACTACTCTTCCCTTGGGACACTACTTCGAAGACTGCTGTGAGGAGCTGGGGGGAGGAGGAGCACCTTCAAACGATTTGCCAGGACCCTTAGAACAATCAGTGGATGAAGAAGAATGATGATGAGGGGCGCCTGGGCTGCTCAGTCAGTGAGCTTCTAACTCTTCATTTTGGCTCAGGTCATGATCTCATGGTTCGTGGGATCGAGCCCCACATCTGGCTTTGCACTGACTGTGCAGAGCCTGTTTGGGATTCTCTCTGTCCCTCTCTCTCTGCCGCTCCCCCACTCATAGTCACTCTCTCTCTTTTTCTCTGAAAATAAACTTAAAAAAAAAAGAATGGTGATATCAGTAAGTAGAGAAGACATTTTAGGAAACCTAATTGAATAATATTTAATGTGAAGTGGTAAATAAGTTCATATTTTCAGAAATGACTGGGAATTATAATAATTAAAAATAGAAAGGCCTATATTGGAAGTAAGAGTTGAGGAGATAGAGGTTTTAGGGGTGCCTGGGTGGCTCGGTCAGTTGAGCGTCCGACTTTAGCTCAGGTCATGATTTCACGGTTCGTCGGTTCTGGCCCCGTGTCAGGCTTACTGCTGTCAGTGCAGAACCTACTTTGCATCTTGTTCCTTTCTCTCTCTACCTCTCCCCCTCTCACACGCTGTCTCCCTCTCTCTCAAATATTTTAAACAGGAAGTAGAGTTTTTAAATCAGATTTTGAGACTTTTAAAATGTTAATTTCACAGTGATTATAGTGGACGTTTATCAGGGCAACATGGCTTTAAGGAAAAGAATGAGACCAGAATATAAATCTCCAGATTTGTCACAGATGAGCCATGTTATCATGGCTAGTTAAATCTCTTTCAGTGTGTGTGTCCTGATTGGTGAAATGGGGGTAATATGCTTGTATCAAGGATTGTGAATTGAGAGAATGCAGGTGGGAACACTCAGTCATGCTCTTCTGCTTTTACCTCTCCCCATATACTATTTTTTTTCTTTGACCCTTTGTTTCGTGTGCTTGTCACTGGAGTTGTTGATGTTTCTTTCTTTAAAACATGTGTATGTGCTCTCTTAGCATCCTGTTTGAAAGTCCAGAGAATTAGCAGGAGGGGGCTCACACTTGATGAAGGATTGAGTGCTTCTGACAATATGAAAGAAATTTATTTGATGAAGTGAAATTTGCTTGTGTCTTCTGAGTCCGTCCTGCCTGAGATTTTCGGTTGGTGTTTTTTATTGTCATGTAATATTTATTTGGTAAGAACCCCATAACCATCTTTTCAAGATTTGAGAGTTACTTTCAATCAAATGTAGGCAGTTTTCAATATGAATAATGGCCTGGTGTCAGTTACGAAGGGACCGCATTCTTTGGTTGTCAGATATTTACTATCAGCACTGGTTTTGTTTCTCAGTTGATGTCATTGAAGATTTGTATCTTCTCTGGTAAAATGCAGCTGTCAAAGGATTGCTAGCACTGTGCATCAGAGCATTCTGCAACTGTTGACAGTAACTTTGCAGCCATGTCTTCCATGTTGGCACCGTGTTAATACATTATGTGCGGGGCACTCAACTGTGACTTGTATTGCAGCTGTGGAATTGAAATGCAGCTGGGAGCTCCCACTACAATTGATGTGTGGATCAGCCAAAGAAAGGATAATCCTAAATTCAATGCAACCCTTTATTACTGGGATTGTATCAGCTATAGGGAAATCTGAAACAGTTTGTAAAAATATCTTGGAATCCTTTGTGGGCCCTCAGGGTAAGAAGGGAATACGGGAGGTTGTTTCTGTAAATTAGAGTGTTTAAAGGGCCTCGGTGACTGAGATGCAAGGTAAGTAGGAGTCAGGAGTGCCATGCTCCGCGAGGCCTCTGCACGTGAGAGCACGGTGCTTCCTTTGACTTTCCTCTGTCCAGGAAATCTGAGGACTGCTCCAAGACCACTTGAACTGGGGGAAGGTTTGCACCTGGATTGATCTCAGGGTGGTCTTTTCTTTATTAAAGCACTTTTTTTTTTTTTTTACTTTTAAATACAGTGAAATGTTAATACAACATATTATAATGTATTTACACTTTTATATTCATTCTGATGAATCCTTATATATATATGCCTTCCTAGACAAAAATACTCATTTTGGAGTAGTATCTGTATTGTGTACATTTATGTATATATGCATTACTATATAAATTTTCAGTTAAGTGACTATGAAATACAATTGCGGTAGTTGTAATAGGATGACAATGGACATTATTTGCAGGTGAAATTTGTTATTGTGGTAAGGACACAACATAGGATCTCCTTTCTTAAATTTTTAAGTGTAAAATATAGTATTGTTTACCGTGGGCAAAATGTTTTTCACTAGATCTCTAGAATTTGTTCATCTCCTAGAACTGAAACCTTTTACTTCCTGAACAGCACCTCCTCAGGTCCCCTTCCCCTGCAGTCCCTGGCAACCACCTTACTGCTGATTCCAGGAGTTTGACTATTTTCGATAGCTCCTGTAAGTGGAATCATGCTTTTTTTTTTTTTTTTTTTTTTTTTTTTGTCCTTTTGTGACTATCTAGTTTTACCTAGTATAATGCCCTTGAGGTTCATCCCTGTTGTCACATGTGGCACGATTTCATTCTTTTTCCCAGGTGGAATAATTTTCCACATCTTCTTTATCCATTCATCCATTGATAATGCATTGAGGTTGTTCCATAGCTTAACTATGGTGAATAATGACGCAACAAGCATGGGAGTACTGGTATCTCTTTGAGATCCTGATTTAAAATTCTTTTAGGTATATACCCAGAAGTAGGATGGTATGGTATTCTATTTTTTTTAAGTTTTTGATGAACCCCCATACTGTTGTCCATACTGAATGTACCATTTTGTATTCCCACCAATGGCGCTTTGAGGGTTTCCGTTTCTCCATATCCTCACCAGCACTTCTCTGTGTTTTAGATTAATAGCCATCCTCACAGCTGTGCGTGATCTCTCACTGCAGTTTTGCCTCGCGTTTCCCTGATTATTAACTGATTTCCCTGATTATTACTTTTCATGTACCTTTGGTCATTTGTGGATCTTGCTTAGAGATATGTCTGTTTAAGTCCTTTTCCCATTTTCTAATTGGTTTGTTTTTTGTGTTTGCTATTGGGTTGTACTCTCTGTATGCTTTGGATATTAACCAAAATTATTAATATCGGATATAAGGCTGGCAAATATTTTCTCGCATTTCATAGGTTGCCTTTTCACTGTGTTGATTGTTTCCTTGGCTGTACAGAGCTTTGTCTGATATACTTTCACTTTGCTATTTTTGCTTTGTGGCTTGTGCTTTTTTAGCATCATATCTAAGAAATAATTACTTAGACCAATGTCCCGAAACGTTACTGTTTTCTTCTAGAAGTTTTAAGGATTCAGATCTTACATTTAAATCATTAATTTATTTTGAGTTGATTTTTGTATATGGTGTAAGGTAAGGGTCTAATTTGATTGTTTTACATGCAGCTGTTCTGTTTTCCCAGCCCTATTTGTTAAAGAGATTACCTTTTTTTTCCCATTGTGTGTTCTTGGGACTCTTGTTAAAGATTATTTGATTGTAGATGTGTCGGTATGTCAGGGCTCCCTGTTCTGTTTCATTGATCTCCATCTTTTTAGGCCAGTATCCTATTGATGTAATTATTTAGCTTTGTAATTTGAAATCAAGAAGTGTGTTACCTAAACTTCTTTCTTTCTTAAGATTGCTTTGACATAAGAGACTCTTAAAAACTGAGAACAGGGGCGCCTGGGTGGCTCAGTCAGTTGGGCGACCAACTTCGGCTCAGGTCATGATCTCGCGGTCTGTGAGTTCGAGCCCCGCATCGGGCTCTGTGCTGAGAGCTCAGAGCCTGGAGCCTATTTCAGATTCTTTGTCTCCCTCTCTCTCTGACCTTCCCCCATTCATGCTCTGTCTCTCTCTGTGTCTAAAATGAATAAACGTTAAAAAAAAAAAAAAACAGAACAAACTGAGGGTTGATGGGGTGTGGGAGGGAGGGGAGGGTAGGTGATGGGCATTGAAGAAGGCATCTTTTGGGATGAGCACTTGGTGTTGTATGGAAACCAATTTGACAATAAATTTCATTTTAAAATTGCTTTGAATATTCAAGGTATGTAGTGATTCTATTTGATTTTTAGGATTTTTTATTTTTTATAAATGCTATGGAATTTTGATAGGGATTATATTATATGCCTTGTTTCTGATCTTAGAAGAAAGGTTTTCTGGTTTTCACCATGGCGTATGATGTTAGCTGTGGACTTATTGTATATGGCCTATATTATACTGAGTTAAATTCCTTTTATACCTAATTTTTTCAGAGATTTTTATCATGAAGGGTGTTGAATTTTGTCAAATGCTTTTTTCTGCATCAGTGGTTATGATTATATGGTTTTTACTCTTCTCTCACTATGGTGTGTCCCATTAATTTGTAGATGTTGAACCATTTTTTTTGCATCCCAGGAATAAACTCACTTGGTCATGGTGTATGGTCCTTTTAATGGCCTTGTTGGTTGTATTTTGCCAGTATTTTGTGGAGGGCTTTTGTATCTATATATGTCAAAGATACTGGCCTGTAGTTTTTCTTAATGGTCTTTGTCTGGCTTTGGTATCTGGATAATGCTAGCTTTTTAAAATGAGTTTGAAAATGTTCTCTTCAGTTTTTTGGAAGAGTTTGAGAAGTGATTAGTAATTCTTTTTTTAAATTGTGGTGTAATTTACCGGTGAAGCCATCTGATCCTGGGCTTTTCTTTGTTGGCAGGTTTTTTATTACTCATTCAATCTCCTTATTAGTTATAGGTGTGAACAGATATTTTATTTCTTCATGAATCAGTCTTGTATGTTTCTAAGAACTTACACATTTCCTCTAGGCTGTTCAGTTTGTTGGCATTAATTGTAGTAGTCTTTTACATGATTTTATTTATGTGTCATCAGTTGTAATGTCTCCTCTTTTGCTTCTGATTTTGAGTCTTCTCTGTATCCCACATATCTGTATCCCCCTGTATCTATCCATAGGTTGCACAATTTATTTGAGGAAATTTCTGCTCCAACCATGGAAGTGACCTTTTCTTCCCCTACCAAAGCACTTTTATTAATGTATCAAGACGGTGACTTTCCTATTTTAAGATTTTTTTCGTTACTAATTTATGAAGAATAATAAGTTATTTTTAAATTTATATAATTTTTTTAAAAATCACAATTTTGAAGCTTGTTTAGAAGGAAGGGGGGGGATACATTAAATACATTGTGTAACATACTGACAATTATCAGGGAACTTAGGCAGAGTAAGACTCATTATTCATGGTAGTTGTTCCTACTCTATGAAATTTGAAGAACTTTAAAAAAAATTTTTTTTTCAACGTTTATTTATTTTTGGGACAGAGAGAGACAGAGCATGAACGGGGGAGGGGCAGAGAGAGAGGGAGACACAGAACCGGAAACAGGCTCCAGGCTCCGAGCCATCAGCCCAGAGCCCGACGCGGGGCTCGAACTCCCGGACCGAGAGATCGTGACCTGGCTGAAGTCGGACGCTCAACCGACTGCGCCACCCAGGCGCCCCTTGAAGAACTTTTTAAATATAGGAACCCTATTACTGGAATATATGACTTTGTTTTTTCTTAAGTTTTGTTTTAAGAAAAGAATAAGTCTTCTGTAAACTTAATGGTGGGGGGGGCAGATTGGTGAGTTTTAATTTTTTACACTACTACATCTTCCATAGCTTCCAAATTAAACCTGTAGGCTCTAGAAATACTGCTGGACAGGTAATGACATCACATTATTTAAAGAGAGTTTTGAAAGTTTGGGAGACAAGCCTATTTTTAAATTTCTTTTTTCTCAGAAAAGATTTCATTGACTTAAGAGACCACCAAAGAAGCCATAGTGATGGTAAATTTGGCAAAAGAAATAAGTGAATCATTAGTCAATTTTTAGACAACGCTTTTGTTACCTTGGCTCAGATTTCCTTATTATATAAAATGCAAGATGGATTTGGTTGGCAAAGATTTGATATCTTTTGGCTTTTATAAAATAGCAAAATTTTACCTGGAGCAAAGTTTTTGAGCTTTTCACTGTGTTCTAATGTTTAATTTTCCTCTTTTTGCCATAATATAGCTTTGCTGGCAGATGGCAACATTTGGATCATATTGAATTTGGCAAATTCTCATAAGAATCTTTAAAAATTTTAATATTTGCATGTGAAAAAAACACAAATTTTACATAGCTCTGCCAAGAGGTAGAGACAAAGTCTTCTGCATTTTTCTTATTTTCATACCCTGTATTGCTTCACATTTAAATAGGGTAAATGTCTAGGAAAAACATGAATTAATGTATAACAAATATAATCTTCGGGATATAAAAACTTAACCTATCGTGTTCCACATTTAAAAACTGTGTTCCTAAAGTAGAATCTTGTGTTTTTCTTAAAATCAGTAGCTGAAGGTCAACATTCATGTCAACACTAGACAACTTTTCCTGTAGCTTCCCTTTAAAAATTGGAAATGTTTGCATCTGATTACTTATTTTTACATAGGGGCCAGTGTTTCAGGTCACCCCATTTTCCTGTTTGCTCTACAATGCTGGGTTCCCGGAGGAGGCTGTGGAACTATCTGCTAAGAGGGAGGCCTGTTGTTGTTCTTTTAATAAACGGGACCCGGGGTATGTAGGACCAAAACAGATACACATTTTTTTTTTTAATTCAGCTCCAAATAAATTCATGCCATAGCTAGATTTTGGTGGATTTACGTATTTATGCGGAGCTCCTCCCTTAAGCACACATCCTACTTATAATGGGACTAGAATTATAAATGGCTTAGACTCAGGGACTTGAATTCTGTGGCAAACTCATTAAAATTGCACAACTATTTCTGGAAGGCTCAGAACAGGTTTGTGGACTTAATGC
This sequence comes from Prionailurus bengalensis, assembly GCF_016509475.1. Taxonomy (NCBI): domain Eukaryota; kingdom Metazoa; phylum Chordata; class Mammalia; order Carnivora; family Felidae; genus Prionailurus; species Prionailurus bengalensis. The sequence continues at coordinate 139,576,430 of NC_057348.1, read as the reverse complement.
GATTAGTCACTTTTGTGATGAGACTTACTGACAGATGGACCCTGTTTCTCCCATAATCAGACAGATTGGTTGATTACATGAAAATTTCATCATTAATATTTTCTTGGGCCTATCTGAATGTTTCATGGCTTAGTTTTTCAGAGAAGGTCCCCAACCTCGCCAGTGACCTTTGGCTGTTTTCCCTCAGTTGGTGGGATCTTTAAAAAGACAAAGCTTGTTTACACCAAGCTGAGCTTGGCTTTGTTGCTTTGACTCCATGGGGCTGCTCTTTCTGTTCACAAAGAGGCTAATTCCTTTACTTAGCTATTTTCTGTTGTTTGCTTTCTTGCCATCATGTAGCTGTGATGGCCTGGACGCAAAGTGTACATCCATTTTACAATCATTCTTTTCTTAAAACCAATCCAAAGATGTACTACTCAAATGTCCTATTCTTATAAATTGATCAAAATTTTTCAGTTTTATAGCACCACTTATGTAAATTAAGATATATTACAAGGAGGATAATTCATCTGATGTAGAAATATTTATCCATATGGTGTGGATGAGCAAGAGCTTCCCAGTGGAATATAATCACTCTCTTTTATTAGATAGGAGACATATAACAATTTATTCTGCATTACGTTAATATGTGAGTAATTCATATTGTGTGTGGTGTTGTTTCTTCTGAAAGAAACTTTCATGGCGGGCCAACCCTTGTGATAGAATACAAAGAAAAATAGCTTTCGGATTCAGAAGGCTGTTGCTGAAAGCAATTCTGCAAAGGACAGAATCCACTTTTTAGTTCACCCGATTGGTTCTGGATGGCATATCCTTCTGTCTGGATATCTTCATTCGGATATCTTACAGACCCTGAAATTCACATTCAAAATAGAAACACTTATTTTTACTTTTAACACTCCTTCTTTCTGTTTACCATCTCAGTGTGTGGTCACTCCATCTACAGAGGCGCCTAAGCCAGAAGCTTGGGTGTTCCACACTTCTTCCTCTTTCCAATCCCCACATCTAAAATCCTGTCTGGTATGCCTCCTCCATGCCCAACGAAACTATTTCCCTTTCCACATCTTCATTGTCAGCACATGGGTTCAGCCTTTGCTAACTTGATTTCAAGAGCCTGTATTTGGTCTCCCGGCCTTCCTGCTTGCCCCCACTGCAGTCCAGTTGCTAAAACACAGGTCAGATTATGTCATTCCCCTTGACATTTTTTAGTGACTTCCCTTTGCCTTCGTGAAGAAGTCTGGCATGAAAGACTCTGCGTTTACCTGACTTCCACTTACTTCTCCACCCTACCTCTTTTTGCCGGTCACAGTGTTTCCAGGCATTTGGTTGCATTTTGTGGGAGCGGTTTTCATCAGTGGAACTGCATTATAGGTAATTTAGCTTTCATAGCCTCTGCCCATACACATATTTAAATGCCCTGAGCAGGAGGAGGAACCATTTCTGGGGAGAACCACTATCTCTCCTTGTACATGGACTGCCTGCCTTTCATTTGTACCTAGCTGCCTACCCTCAGGAAGGTTTGGGGGGCTCTCCTCTGTGTAGAGGTCCTGAACCCCCTGCCCTCACTTTCCTCAACAGGCTTCCTGAACAGTGTGTGTGCTCTGTCCCCCAAATATAGTTGCCTCTATTTGCTGCTGCTCAAAAGCTGTCTGCCCCCCCCAAGATAGAGCCCAGGTCTTATTCAGCATTGCACCCTCAGCATCTGGCTCTGCGACTGACCTCTATTTGATGGAGTATTTGACCTTTAATAACTGACAATAGTATTCTCTTGAATCTATTAAGTAAGCGTTGATGACAATATATAGGGGAAATACTGATTAACAAAAATTAGATATGCATATAAAACTAGGTACACACTGACTTGTCTTCTAGTGTTCATGCAGAAAAAAGTTAAAAGTGAGTCTGGACTTAATAGCAGCTGGGAGCAATTGTTACCCTAATTTCCACCCACTGCACAGTTAAATACAGTCTAAGTGACATTGTACAGATCACTCTCTGTGTCCCACATATCCCTTCACAAATTGCAAATAATTTAACATCGACATCTCATCTCACATATCTGGAATATTGGTACGGTGACAAAAACACTATATATTAAAATCTCTATAAATCATGCATTATCTAGGGGAAACACCCCTTCAATTTGAGCTGGAATTTTAACATTTCTTAAAGTTATCATGATACTCTAATTTTTTACGTATGAAGGTATTTTTCAAAAACACATCTTTGTAGCAAAGGTAGAAAATTTTTATTTAGCCAAATATACAACGGTGCTTGTTTTCACTTAGAAACTTTCCACCCACATTGCTTACTTCTTTGGCATATGGAAGTAAGGATTAACAAGTGACAGCTAAAAATGTATGCATTGTAGGTAATTAAGAAAGTTGTAATCGCAAAATAATTAAATATCTAAACTCTATTTTGTAAACACATGATTTTGGAGGTCAAGGGCCCAGATAATATTTTGTCTTCTAAACTATATTATTCTCTTCTAAAAACAAATGTTAAGATGTGAAGTCTGGCTTTGCCACAAGTTCTGTATGCTTCCATTGAAAAACGTGACCGGGGCGCCTGGGTGGCGCAGTCGGTTAAGTGTCCGACTTCAGCCAGGTCACGATCGCGCGGTCCATGAGTTCAAGCCCCGCGTCGGGCTCTGGGCTGATGGCTCAGAGCCTGGAACCTGTTTCCGATTCTGTGTCTCCCTCTCTCTCTGCCCCTCCCCCGTTCATGCTCTGTCTCTCTCTGTCCCAAAAATAAATGTTGAAAAAAAAAATTTAAAAAAAAAAGTGACAAATGTATCTTCCCTAATTAAATTGGAATACAAGTTCACAGTTAAATGCTGTGATTCATCTTAAGTTCAAACATATCAGACATATTTGGTGAACTTAATGTTTGTGAGGTATTAGAATGGAAATTGGAAGTAAACTACCTTTCTCAACTGAAGTTAGTATTTAGTTTAACAATGTGTATAAATAGTCTTTGCCTCAGTCTTTCAGTTTTTTATGTCAGGGAAGACTTTGGTGAATAAAAAGATCTATTGGAGATTTACCTCCTAGAGAAAATTATGGTTACTACTCAAGTAGTCATGTAACAGTTACTTCTTGCAAAGTATTCTGTTGTAATTCTCTACTTATGCAGGACACAGGTGCAATGATGGTAGGATAAATAAAAGTATATCCCAACAGACAAGTGAAAAAATACAACAAAATGATTTAATTCAGTCACTGCAAAGCTTAAGACACACCTGTTACTCATTAACAACTTTTGCCTAAAGAAACTTCCTCCTTTTCACCATTTGCTGATTCAGAGATTGGGTAAGAGATGAACAGTAGTAGTCTCAGGTAAACACACTTAACGTGTGTCCATGTGTTTATTACCTCTGACAGTTCTAATATGTAGATATTCACTTGTTTTAGAATCTTCACCACTATAAATAGGCTAAAATGACCATATTATTTTACACACGTCGTATTTTTAAATACCGAAGTGGCTTTCAGATTCAGGTGATTATCCCACTCCGCCATCTTGAGTCGGTTGCATTGTCCAGAAAAACTGTTCCTGCGTAAATATGAAAATTTTTGCATATTTTTGTATCATTGACAGTCTGATCTAGAGCTGTTGTACATGCGTGTTGTTTAGTTGTCCAGTGTGGCGGTGATTCAGGAAACCCCATTCCTGATCTGGTTTCTGTTCTACATTTAACAAAGCAAAATATACTGTCAAGAAAACTCGGTTATCCAGGGGCACCTGGGTGGCTCAGTTGGTTAAATGGCCAACTTTGGTTCAAGTCATGATCTTAAGGTTTGTGAGTTCGAACCACACATCGGGCTCCAAGCTGACAGTGCAGAGTGTAATTGGGATTCTCTGCCTCTCTCTCTCTCTCTCTCTCTCTCTCTCTCTCTCTCTCTGCCTCTCTCTGCCTCTCTCTCTCTCTGCCTCTCTCTGCCTCTCTCTGCCTCTCCCCCACTTTCTCTCTCTCTCGCGCATGCATGTGCACAACATAAAAAAAAAAAAGAAAGAAAACTTGGTCATCCAAATACTGTGGCTCTCCTCATAGTCCTTTGAGGATTGTCCAGAATAAAGTATATGGTGTCCTTTATTAAATCAACAAATAATTTTGAGCTCTGCTCTGTGCTAAGTGCTGCACAGGTACTGGGGTTGAAATGATGACTAAAATCAGACGTGGCTGTAGCAAATGGCATTTGTTGTCTAAAGCAGAGGAGCTAGGCATTAACAGCTCAGCACCTAGGATCATATAATTACAAACTAGGTAAGTGCTTTGAAGGAAAGGAATATAATCCTATGCAAATATGACACAATGGAACTTATTTGGAGGACTGCACAGTGGAGCAGGTGGCGATGGTTAAGGAAGTCTTTCTGAGCAAGCAACCCTTGGTCTTTCAACAGAAAGACACATAGTAGTTACCAGACAATGGAGTGGAGCAATGAGGAAGCAGCACTACTCCTGACGGAACAGGCAAGTGTCCTGCCCTATGGCAAGAGCCTTCTGGATGGGCACAAATGCGGGTTAGAATGGTTGAGATGAGGCTGAGGAATAGCCAGGTATGCTCAGCGTTGGGAGCTATGGTTAAGAATGTTAATCTTCATTGTGTTGTCTTGTTTGGTTATTTTACCTTGTCTTTTCCCATCTTCTATGGTAGAAACCTGAGTATACTTAAGAGGTTTTGTTTTCATTTCTAAACATTGACCTTCTTAGTGCTTCTCAGAACTGCTGAATCTTTCTAGAGAAAAGGGAATTAGTTTCATACTCTGGACTTCGGTGGCAAAGAACCATTTGTAAAAATAGCTCATGTGTAAAACAACAGTTTTTTGTTGTTGTTTTTGTGTTTTGTTTTTTCCTGTCATCATAGCAGAAGGCTAGTTAATGGTTCATGATCAGTTACTCCAGCGCTGTGGCTAGATCAAAGCTTGCTTCTCTGGTAACCTTTACCATCTTCGCCTGTGTTCTTTATCCTGGATTATCATTTTCTGATTTTTCCATTCTTAGCTGATGTTTTGGGATTATGCTCAGTCTGTGTTATTATCTGTTCTTTCCATGCTGTGTAGTGCTCTGTGTGTAACACCACATCCCTCCTATTTGATTAGGCCTGTTTCTCGACTCTGATCATTTTAGCTCATCTATGTAGCCATTCTTCGCATTTTTTTTTATTATCTCCACCTTCTAAAAATAAGACTGTTGGTAACCATGGTAGCTCAAGGACATAGTTAGGAAAGGAAAAAACAAAAAAAACAAAAATAAGAAAACTCAAGCGTCTCCCTCTGTGAGTACCAAACCAAAAGGGGGAGAAGAGACCTGCCAGGGAGTCTTGAATCTTTTTTTTCTTAATTTATTTATTTTGGACGTGTGTGGGAAGGGGCAGACGGTAGTGGGAGGGAATCCCAAGCAGGCTTCACATTGCCAGTGTGGAATCCGATGCAGGGCTGAAACCTATGAACCTTTGAGATCATGACCTGAGCCGAAATCAAGACTCAGACGCTTAGTGGACTGAGTCATCCAGGTGTCCTGATGAATTTAAGTCTTAAAAGAGCTTAAATTCACCTCTAGACTTTCCACCCACAGACCGACTAAAGCCCCACCTGAGCTACGAAGTTCTTAGACTGACCAAGATCAGCACCAGCTTTGTACCACTACAAAATACTATTAAGGAGTGGAATTTTTAATTCTTGGGTTTCAGAATTTCTTCCAAAACAGACCTGTGAAGATGTTATTAAATATTTTAGGAATTCCAAATATATTTGACACGTCATTTTCCAAAATGCTTCTTCCTACCTTAAGATTGGAGTACCATGACAATGTGAAAATAGCAGTGCCTTACATGAGCTGATTAAAGACTACATTAAATGGGGCGCCTGGGTGGCGCAGTCGGTTAAGCGTCCGACTTCAGCCAGGTCACGATCTCGCCGTCTGTGAGTTCGAGCCCCGCGTCGGGCTCTGGGCTGACGGCTCAGAGCCTGGAGCCTGTTTCCGACTCTGTGTCTCCCTCTCTCTCTGCCCCTCCCCCGTTCATGCTCTGTCTCTCTCTGTCCCAAAAATAAATAAATGTTGAAAAAAAAAATTTAAAAATAAAAAAAAAAGACTACATTAAAGCCAAAACATGTACTTGCCATGTTTGCTGGAGCTAGTTTAAGAGTGAGGGAATTCCTAAAAGTCCGCTATCAACACAAGCTGTATTCCCAAGTAATACAGCTAAAACCTGGTGTGTTTCAGGACCGGTCTTCTACCGTACTTGATATTTGCTGCTGCTTTCCACAGAAAAGAGACTGTAGGATCACTCAGAGGACTTCTTCCCCTTTAGAGAAGATGGAATGGGAAAGCAATCAGGAATTGCTCATTGGACCCCTGCCCTGACATCAGGAAAATGGGGTGCACAAGTGAAAAGACAAGAAGCATTTATTTTTTTATGCCTCCTAATTTTCCAAGCATTCTAGTATTTTCTTATTGATTTCACTCTTCTGAATACTTAGGTGGGACTTATTACTATTCCTATTTTCTAGATAAGAGAATGGATCCTTAAAAAATATTCTATAGCATACCTAAATTAACTCTGCTATCAGGCAGAGCAACCAGTATTCAAACCCAGTCCTCTTAGATTCCAAAGTCCATGCTCTCCGTACACAGTCTCCTCTCCTGAGCATGTGATGTATGCCGGTTATTTCCTGGGCCGTAATGGTGGCTGCAGTGAGAGATGTAGCTGTAGTTGCTAAGACAAATCATGAAGGTAGAAAAGTAATGCAGGTAGTCTCCAGTATTAAAATGAAGGTCACTCTTCAGCTTTCCGCAGCACTTTCATATTTATTACATTTCCTGCTTCTCAGTTTCCTCCAAGTACAAGTCCTTAGGGGCTGCAGTCTGTTTTCCTTCATCTTTGTATTTTTCACATTCATCCGCATGACGGGCACGTACAGAGTACTTATTACATATCATTTCGGAGATTACACGAGTGAGGAAGTGAGGACCAGAATTACAGTAAATGCTGTTATTTCAAGTTTCCTTAACCCTAACAGGGCTTCTGTTACCTCATGAGTACCAAGATTTTTTTTCCTCAAAATATCACTGTAAATGTCTTTAAGCTTTAAAAGCATGTCTGTGTTGTATTTATGTCCCAAGGTTATCTCAAAATTAGTCACTGGCCATCAGAAATCTGCAAGTGGGGATTTCGTTTTCTGAATAATATGGGGATAGGTCTCTTAGGAACCAGGAGCAGCAAATGCCCCGGTGATTACTTAGTTTGTGGGGATTACTTGAGCAGATTTCTCCTGAGGCTGCTCGTAACATGGTCACCTCTGTACTGTGTGCTCCCCTGATGCTCCAGGGGCTGGTTTCAGCTGTCCCCTTGTTTTGCTGGCTGGACTGTCTGGTTGCGTCTCCTTCCCGCACTGTGCCTTTTTTGAGCACCTCATGCTTTTTACAATCTTCTCAGCCCCCTCAGGAATGGTCTCAAGTAATTCTACCCTCTGGAAATCTCCAGATATTTGTATAATTCAGAAACTTCTTTCCTCCCAGATTCCTCCTGTGCAGTTGAAAAGTCTTTATTTCTCCCAAAGAAACTGTCATTTAGGAAAGAGAAACAAAGTTTTATCTGCAGGGAGCTCCCCAGGAGGACCATTCCTAGGAGAAATGAAGTAAACCTGGGTAGATACTTCAGTCTGGTATTCTCTCTTTAAAGCCCCCATGTTACTGCTCTAAGGACCAAGGAGTCTTTTATCTTTGGAGAAGCTGGAAACATTGCAGAAGCATTTGCTTTTAAATGGAAACCGTTAAGAATAGAAGCACTGACATTGTAGGACTTGGGCAATTCCAAGGTGTTCAAATTAAGGAAATAGCAGAGCATTTTCACACCCATATGTCTGGCCTCCAAGAGCATCCCACCGCCCCCTTTGAGGTTCTGTCAAATTAGAGATGAATTACTGGAATGGATCTGGTAAAACAAGGACCAGTAACAGATACTCCAGTTTACTAGAAACAATATGCTCTATTGATTAATGATGATTACAGTAGTTTGTGTTTTACATTTCTATAGTACATTTTATCTTTGAGGGATAATGCATTGATTCACAGTTGAAAGGTTTTCTTTTTGTCTAGTTCATGTAACACATTCACATTTTTGTGTCAAAAACAAACAAAAAACACAGGAGCAAACCAGGCTGATGTTCTCACATTACTTCAAAGTTAAGGGTATAACCCAAGTGTGAACATACGTTAATAAGTGTGTGTAGTGATTAATTATTGGCTTATGCAGTAGAGTTGTGCTCATCTCTACACCATTGCATTTTATTATTTTGAAATCTTTCTAGAGGTTTGTTGTATAACACATTATGCATTAAAGTTAAATTAATGTACCTGATCAGTTATTTTGCTTGTATTCCTATACATAGGTTCTTGAAAATCTTGGTTTCTGATAAAAAGTTACACTTTTTTGTACTGCCTTGACCAAGTAAAATTGTAATGCAAGATACAACAAATGGTTCTCTTTAAAATTAGATGCTTCAAGCTAATGTCTTTGAACTACCCTGCTATGAGGAAGAGAAAGGAAAATGCTTGTGAGGGATTATATCTTCTATTTTTTCTGAAACCTGGTTTTGTGCTAACATGCTTGCTAGACTTTCCCAGAAGAAAATGGTATAAGTATAATATGATTACTCTGGATATGGAGGTTTAATGGCATGAATACTTCATAAATGAAATACGGACTTTAGAGGATAATTTTACTCGGTTATTCTTGAGGCTTTAGCAATCTTTAGAGCAGCAAAATGGGAGCTGTCTCTTTGAAGGGAAATGGAAATTTCCAGACACATTAAGAGAGAATGAAGGGTGAAGTCCCTGGGATTTTTCTCTTATTATAACAGTGATCATTACCCACCCCAAGCTATCCCCAAATATTTTTCTGCCTTCATCGCAGGATTTCTTCTTTGCCGTGTTGAAAAGAGAACTTTGTATTGTCTTTTCATCATAATGAAAAGTTTTAATGTAGTGTTTTTGAAAGATCATCCCAGAAGCTTTGAGTGATAAAGCTTAGTTACTTTAAAGGATATTTTCTAGCCCTTCTCTTAAAATTTGCATCATGTCAGCATTTTAGACTAAATATTTTTTTAAAGAAAGATTAAAGAATCATGTGCAAAATACATCAAGATTGATAGTAACTCAGTTTATAACTCTTTATCCCAGGTTGGTCCTGTGTTAATCGTCCCTTCTTTTCTCCATCTCTGCCCTTCTTACCACCCTCTCTCTCTTCCTCTCTCTTTTTTGTCCTGTTTTGCTGTCAGTGGAGGTCTCTCTCTTTGTAGTTTCTTCTAGTGCCTGGGTTTTAGTGTTGCTGTTTTATGAAGTTGATTAAAACTTTAATGTTCCAGGCCATCCATCGTCTTCAAGTAGGTATCATTTTGCTTGTGCGGTTAAACTAGAATAGTCTACTATGGCTGCTAATAACAACAGTTAGCATTTGATGTGCGCTGTCCGTATGACATTTGGGTCATACGTGCTGTGGCATTATGGGTGTTAATGTGAATTGCCTTCATTCGCACCTCCACGGTTTGAGGAGGGACGTAGTATAAGATTAGAGGCAAGTTGATTGCTCGGACTCCCTTTGTGTGTGGGAATTTGTCTTTGAGCCCAGAAATGGTCTCTGGGGTCTGCACTGTGGAACCCTGTCTCTCCATGACCGTACTCTGCTGTGGGCAAGGGCTCTGGTACTGGTTCTGAAGTTTTTTCCTTCCCTTCCCTCCCCTCCCCTCTCCTCCCCTCCTCTCCCCTGTTTGTTTATTTTTGAAGGAGAGAGAGACAGAGCATGAGCAGGGGAGGGGCAGAGAGGGAGACAGAGAATCTGAAGCAGGCTCCAGGCTCTGAGCTGTCAGCACAGAGCACGATGTGGGGCTCAAACTCACAGCCATGAGATCATGACCTGGGTGGGTCGAAGTCAGATGCTTAACTGACAGAGCCACCCAGGTGCCCCATTTTATATTTTTTAATCTTTTCCCTCCCCTCACACATCTTTATATGAAACTATTTAGAACAATGTTATATTTGTGTTGCTAATTTCATCCAGGTGGTTATCTTTGTATAGCTGTACAGAACAATTCCTTTGGTTTTGTTGAAAGGATAGAATATTTTGTCTTAAATGCCAGTGTAATGGTAAATGTTATCTTCTTGACCCAGAAGGTCATGCCATGATTTCATTAGTTGGCGTAGCTATATTGCCTTGGAGGTATTGCTAACCTGTGTGTGGTTCAAATTTGATATGAAATTGAAATTTAAAGTATGTCAACCACAGTAATGATAATAAGTAAAACAGTTTTTATAAACACTATTGATCACCCAACTTAAACTAATTAAATGCATAGGAAATGTTTTTAATAATATACCCAATATATTTTTAAAGTAAGAAATTTAATCTCTACTACAGATTATTAAAATTGAAGGGAAAGGATGTTTACAATGAAATTTTGAAATCCTAGCAAACTTGGATTTTGTTTTACATTGAATTTTGAAATTTTGGCTTTTGGGATAATGTGGCTTTTGTGCTCAATTTTATTTACATAGGTACATCTCTTATGAATTGACTTTTTAAATTAGTATAATCTTTTGTATTTAAGATTAGTTTAAAATCTTGGGGGGCGCCTGGGTGGCACAGTCGGTTAAGCGTCCGACTTCAGCCAGGTCATGATCTCGCGGTCCGTGAGTTCGAGCCCCGTGTCAGGCTCTGGGCTGATGGCTCAGAGCCTGGAGCCTGTTTCCGATTCTGTGTCTCCCTCTCTCTCTCTGCCCCTCCCCCATTCATGCTCTGTCTCTCTCTGTCCCAAAAATAAATAAACGTTGAAAAAAAAAATTAAAAAAAAAATTAAAAAAAAAAATAAATAAATAAAATCTTGGGCTGTCTTAGAAGTCTGTCCTTGGTCTTCTTTTCAGTATTTCTGTAAAAATAATTAAATATATATGAGGATGTCTTTGCAACATTTCTATAATAGTTGAAATTGGAAAGAATGCTACGGTCTGTCAGAAGAGTGAATATGGTACAACTATACAAGAGGAATGTGTTAGAGTCTTAAAATATTGTGTAAACTCCATGTACTCATAGGTGAAGATGTTCAATATGTAGTGTTACATAAAAGCACAAGTTATAGAGCAATTTGGATATCCCACTTATTGAAATATAATAAACGTGTTTAGGCACACGCATACACGGATATAGAAACATATGTAGGCCTGGATTTGTAAGATACCAACTCCTACCATCATGAAGTTTTTAATGAACACCCCTTCATAGGTTTTGTTCATTCTTAGAGTTTCTACTATCCACCTCTGTGTTAAGAATTCTCAAATCTGTGTCTTTATTTGCAGCCTTTTTGCTAAAGTCCAGACATGAATTTTCAGCAACTTATTTGGAATCAGACTCTTGGGGTTTTCAGATAAGTCCCTTCATCTCTTACATATACTTTGATAATGGAAAAGGATGACACCAGCCATCCACATTTCTGTGAAAATGTAGTTACCTTCACTTCTTCCCTTTTTCTTGGGCTCATGTCCATCAGTAATAACACTGATACATTTGGGCCCTGGGAAATGACGTAGAAATGCTGAACTTTTTAAATATCAAAAGCTGCCCTTCCAAAAGTGTCTTCTGCTTAGAGCTTTCCATGAAACTGTCTTAATTGCTCTTAATAATCAGAAATGCTGTATTTAAAAGAATTTGTTCAGGGGGCGCCTGGGTGGCTCAGTCGGTTAAGCATCGGACTTCGGCTCAGGTCATGATCTCACAGTTCGTGAGTTCGAGCCCCGCGTCGGGCTCTATGCTGATAGCTCAGAGCCTGGAGCCTGTTTCAGATTCTGTGTCTCCCTCTCTCTCTGCCCCTCCCCTGCTCATGCTCTGTCTCTCTCTCTCTCAAAAATAAACATTAAAAAAAAATAAAAAAATAAAAAGAATTTGTTCAGTGCTTAATACTATTAAAATGCCTTCAGTGTTCTATTTAATCTTTATATAGTAGGCTCTTAGTGATTGTTTTTAAACTCCTCAGTTTTAAATTCTTCACTTAAAAAGAGGTATATTCATCATAGTGAGGTCCTGCATTTACTTTGTATATTGTACAAGCCCTATTAATGTGCCTGTTTTACATATACATCTGTTTCAGAAGAGTTTGACTGTATTGCTGTGGTCATTGTGAGCAGGACACTGACTGACAGAAAGATACCCACAGAGGTGCAGATATATCTTTTTTTATGTAAGTAAAGCAAACTAAAGCTCACCTGCATGTCCCTGCATGAGTAGGGACACAGCTCTGTGCCCTGAGTCAACCAGGCAAGTTTCCCTGGCCTCCTGACCCCAGGACGGCAAACAGCTGCGGATGGTTTCGTCTGACAGCCCTGAGGATACACACGTTTAGGCCTTTCTGGCCGACTCCCTGTATCCCATTCCCAAGCATCACTATTCCCTCTTGGCGGCTCTTAGACTTGTGAAGAGTGTTCATCTATGTTGTCACCAAATAAGAATGTTAAAAATAACTCCAGGTGATCCTGTTTATTATTAGGTGAATCCAATCCTGTAGGAGTTGTGGGGGCAAATGTCCTATATGACAACAGAAAGTGACCTCAAACCCATATGAAATTGATTGCAGAAAACTTGGGAAGATTTTCTGTTTCATAAGTGAATGTTTAAATCAATATCTACCAAATATCTGATGTTTGGATATTTAAGTTATGAACCTAAACTTGATTGAGACAAGTAATCTTGGATAAACATGACATTTTAATCTTAAAATGCCTAAGTTATGAAAATTCTATAGTTGGATTGTTAATATTTTTCATGCTGCAGTTATTTTAAGGATTATGCATAATTAAAAAAATTTTAATGTTTTTATTTATTTCTGAGACAGCATGAGCGGGGGAGGGGCAGAGAGAGAGGCAGACACAGAATCCGAAGCAGGCTCCAGGCTCTGAGCTGTCAGCACAGAGCCTGATGCAGGGCTCGATCCCATGGAGTGTGAGATCATAACCTGAGCTGAAATTGGATGCTTAACCGACTGAGCCACCCAGGCACCCCAGGATTATGCATAATTTTTAAAAGACTTTCACTTCAGGGTGCCTGGGTGGTTCAGTCAGTTAAGAATCCGACTGTTGATTTCGGCCTAGGTCATGATCTCACAGATCATGGCTTCAAACCCTGCGTTAGGTTCTGCAGTGACAGAGCGGAGCCTGCTCGAGATTCTCTATCTCTTCTCTCTACCTGTACTTTGTGCATGCACATGTGCTGTCTCTCAAAATAAATAAAAAATAAATAAACTTAAAAAAAAAAGACTTTAACTTCTTCCCCTTTAGATACTGATTTCATGTTTTCTGCTAGAAAATTAGGGATGCTTTTGTAATTATAGGTCATTGTTAATCGATTATTTTAGTAACTCAGTGTTTGTAATAGGATTAATGGTAATTTGGTCATGAAAACATTTAAGGTTTCACTGGATTGGAAGTGAGGCAAAACTATTACTTATAAAAAGAGTTCATAACGTTCTTGTATACCAGCAGTTGTCAGATAACATAAAGGACACAGTTTCCTTAGGATTCCAAAATATAAAATACTATGAAAGTGGGGTCCCTGGGTGGCTCAGTCGGTTAGGTATCCGATGCTTGGTTTCAGCTGATGTCATGAGCTCACGGTTCGTTGGCTCGAGCCCCACATCAGGCTTTGTGCCAGCAGTTGCAGAGCCTGCCTGGGATTCTCTCTCACTCCCTCTCTGTTTGCTCCTCCCCCACTCCCTCTCACAAAGTAAATAAACATAAAAGAAAACTTAGAAAACTATGCAATAATTTTAACACAGAATGTGTAGGACTTACCTGCATGGAAGAAGGAAAAAGTTTAAGACTTTACAAAAAAAATTAGAATAGATCTTAATAAATGGAGAGAACTCCCTTTTTATTGAATAGAAATGTAGTAAGTTGGAAATATCTAGTTCCTTCTTGAACTAACTGGTATTCTAATATCTCATAAAGCCACAACAGTTCAAACAGTATAGCCCAGCTCAGGAGGTCTATCTTGAGGACAAAGTTCAAAATCAAACCCCAGTTTATATAATAATACCACAAGTATATTTGATTTCTTAAACTAAGCGAGATTGGATAGATGAGAAATTAAGGGAAAATACCATTTAATATCACTGTTAAATTTTAGACAACTTGAACGTTTAAATAGTGGAAACGTGGAAGAAATAAAGGTTAATATTTATATCATCCTTGGTTAAGTAAAGACTCTTTAGGATGTCAAAATCCAGTACTATAAATCACATTGCTAGAACTTTACTGTCTAATATTTTTAAAGTATACATTAAAAAAAAAAAACCCTGGAAAGAGTTAAATAGAAAATAACCAGCTGTGGCAAATTTGCCATATATATCAGAAACAGTAAATGCCTTTCTTTATGTTTTTTAAAATCAAAAGAAAGCCTCCTAGATAGAAAGCCTAATGTAATAGATAAATGGACAATGATAATAAAAAAGAAAGTCATAAAAGAAATTTAGATGACTATAAAGAGAAAGTGCCTGATCTCAGAAGAAATTTTTAAAAGTGCTGTTTAGAAAGCTTGTTCAATTCTGTGTGATTGGATTTATTATTTATATTTATGAGTTTATAGGTCTTTTTCCCCTACCAGTCTGAGATCATCTAGGGACAGGATCTGTTTTCTTAATTTTTTTTTTTTTTAAATGCCTACCGTTTCCCAATGCCAGCTCCACAGCTGGATGGATAAAAGGATGGAGGCATGGATAGATGAAATAATTTTTCAAATTACATACACCCTATTCATCAGTGCTGGTCATAGATAAGGAACGTGGATTGAGTCTTCTTTTTAGTTTTATCTTTTATCATCATGTATGCATTATATGTTCACAAGAAGAATTTTGAATTGAGGGATTTGAATGATTTTTTTTTTCAACGGTTTTTTGTTTGTTTGTTTGTTTTTGGGACAGAGAGAGACAGAGCATGAACGGGGGAGGGGCAGAGAGAGAGGGAGACACAGAATCGGAAACAGGCTCCAGGCTCTGAGCCATCAGCCCAGAGCCTGCCGCGGGGCTCGAACTCACGGACCACGAGATCATGACCTGGCTGAAGTCGGACGCTTAACCGACTGCGCCACCCAGGCGCCCCGGGATTTGAATGATTTTTGATAACTGTTGCAGTGTTGATGGCTTTCAACGTACTTTGAAACAAATATGCTAATACTTTTTGAGAATCCTTTTAGGTCCCATTTTAAACCTAGTTCTCCCGATGCTGTAAGACGCATGAGAAGTATCCAGCTGTTAAGAACACAGGGCGAGGTGTTCTATGTTATGTATATATTACAGTATATAATCAAATTATTTGTTATCTATAATCTATTAGAGTATCAGTTCCAAGAGAGTGGAGACTTTGGTTGACACTAGAGTATTGTCTGGCACATACGAAGTACTCAGTATGGTTTTTGAGAGAATAAGAGGTCCAGATTGTTTTCGTTTCCACATTACCATATCACCTTCATATCACCCCATATCACCTTCATAGCCATCATTTTAAGTAGCAGCAAAATATTCCATTGTGTGCCACTAAGTTACATAATTTTCCTTAAATGTTAGATATTTGAGATGCTTACTTTTGCTGTTATACATGGTGCTGTAGTGAATATGTTTCTGCTGCTAGTCTTTTCAGTACTCACGATTCTTTTGTTAGGGAAGATTCCTAGAAATAGTTTTACTAGATGAATAGACATGTACACATATTTTGGCTCATCATGTGAATTTCCAGGATACTTAATTTAGTAGCAAATACATAATTAATATCAGTTCCTTCAGTTGGTATGTTAGCTGCCCTGTGTTTGCTTAGCCAGGAAGTCCTGCTGTCCCCGTACAGGTGCTTTGTAGATATTTTATTCTTTTGAAGATTTACACTGGAAGTCTGAATCCTCATAAATAATACATGCATAGAAGTGAAAAAGGCAATGTATTTTGAGTCAAAGCAAATTGACAGCAAGGGAAACGTATTATTTTATCACAGAATACAGAGAAAATAGTAGGAAGATAATAACTGGTATTAATTCCTGGAAGTATTTAAACATGCCAGTTAAGTAAAAAACAAGGAAACATCTTGGTGAATGTTGAAAATATTCACCTATTATCTTCCTTCCTTCCCCTGCCCTTTTGGGGGGTTGGGTGTAGGAAGGAGGACTTTGGTTTTTAATTCATTTATTGTAGAATTCATAAGCATTTTCTAACTGTATATATCTTTTAACGTTAGTTCTTAGAAATTCTCAGGTCACCTGGGTGGTTCAGTTGGTTGAGCATTTGACTTTGGCTCAGGTCACGATCTCGCTGTTGGTGAGTTTGAATCCCGTGTCAGCCTCTCTGCTGGCAGCTGGGAGCCTGGAGCCTGCTTTGGGTTGGCTCCCTCTGCCCATACCCCGCTCATGCTATGTCTCTCTCTCAAAAATAAACATTAAAAAAATTATCAAAGGGGTGCTAGTTTGTTTGTATTCTGGAATTTGGGATTTATGAAGGCTATTAAGTGCTACTGTATACTTAGGCACCCCTTTATAATTGCACATTTTTGTTGACTATCATAAAAGCTTAGTCCTCTGGCTGTTGAAGTTAGGATCCGTCAGTCCCCTTGTGCCTTTGCTTATCTCTGCCTGAAAGCATGTTATTTAATGCTCTCTCATTTCACAGGAGCTGACCATTAATGTTCCATGCCCTTGACTCAGGTGGTCCCAGACCTTGTTAGGTAGATAACATTCTTGCAGATTGCTTTACCAGGGCTTGTGATATTCCTGTTTCCTGCCCTCATTGGCATAGGTTTTGAGAATGGAGATCCTGCATTGTTCCAAGTTCTAGATTACTAGTGGCTTCCTGTAAAATTTAGCTCTTTGTTTTCTAATAAATTACTATCTATACTTGCCATGTGTTGATTAGGTTCCTCATGTGACTTCTCTAAGCATGTGTTGTACTTATTACCATTCCTGGCATAGTGTTCACTAATTTTACACAAGTATAATGGTAGAAAAGTATTCATGGCCTTCAAATTATAAAAGATAAACACTTCATATTAAAAGGCCAGGGTTACTATTAAATCTTTTACATCACCGAATAGGATACCAAAAGTTGACAAAAAGATAAAGGGAAATTGTCAAAATCCCTAGGTTGATGGGAGAGGATAATACTTCTACCTTGCTATATAAAGGACACCAAAAAATCAGTAATGATAAAATAGATTTGCACAGTTAACAAGCATGATCTAATGTCCACATATACAACATTGTACCCACAGTGGAAAATACTTTGCATTTCCAAGTACTCATGGAAGAGTTAAACACACACACCCCTACCTACATATTTTGGAATATATAAAAGCTAGTTTCAATTATTTCAGAAGATTAGTATCCTGTAAGTTATATTATCCCTTGCTAACCTAATGCAATAAGCATAGGGCTTATCTAGGAAAAGGAAAACTGCATTTACAAATTCTAGAACACACCTGAAAAGAGCCAAATAATAACAAAAATGTCAGTTTGGGGGATGCTGTACTTAAGGTGGTTAAGGGAAATGTATAGCCTGAAATGCTTACAATGCTAAGCTTGAATGCTTAGAACAAAATAAAGGCTTGAAATTAATGAGCCATGCATTCAAGTTAATTCTACAGTTCTACATTTTTAACACCGATAAATTAAGATAAAATAAAAAGAGGAATTTAATGAAATAGAAAACAAGTGTGCAGTGGAGGAGATCGTCAAAGTCCAGCAATAGTAATTTGAAGAGAATAATAAGACAAACTTATGTCAAAGTTAAAAGTGGGGAAAAAAAGATGAGGAATGAGGAAAGATACTTAACTACAGATGCCATAGATGCAAAAGATAAGAGAAATTTTAAGTTTATTTTGAGAAAGGGGGGTTAGAGCATGCATGGTGAAGGGTCAGAGAGAGAGAGAGAATCCCAAGTAGATTCCCTGCCCAGCACAGACCCTGACTTGGGGCTTGATCCCACAACTGTGAGATCATGATCTGAGCCGAAATCAAGTTGGCTGCTTAAGCAACTGAGCCACCTAGGTGCCCTCATGCAAATACTTTCATGTGGATGAAATAACTTTTTTTCTAGTAATATATCAAAGTGGCTTAAATAGAAAACTGGAATAGTTTTATAACTATAACCTGTGAAGAAACAGAATCAGCATCAAATGCTTCATTACCACGAAGAAACACTGCACCCAAACATCTTGATAAATTCCAAGAACAGAGAATTCTCATTTATTGCAAACTCTTCCAGATAATAAAAATGTGGCAGTGTTCAACTGCTTCAGTAAAACTAGCGTAAGAAAAACAGGAAAATACAAGAATGTAAATCTACAGGCTGGTTTCATTGATGAAAATTATACAGCATACTACAGCATCCTAAATCTGTGTGTTTTTTTTTAAGATAGGAAATTAGGTTTATCTCTGAAAAGCAAAAAAAAAAAAAAAAAAAAAAAAAAAATCAATATAAACCACTGTAATTACCATCTCAGGAGGTACAGGAAAAAGTTTAATGGAACATTCATTTCTGGATTACAGATAGGTAAGATCTGTGGTCTAGATCTGATAGATATATATAGTGTGTGTATATATATAGATGATATGCACAAAACTGGGTTATATATATCTATATTAACATCCATAAAACATACCTGCATCTAGGGTAGAAAAGTCAGAAATGGATTCTATATAAGATCTCTAGGAGGTGGGCACCCGGATGGCTCAGTCAGTTAAGCCTCTGACTTTGGCTCAGGTCATGATTTCACAGTTCGTGAATTTGAGCCCCACATTGCGCTCTCTGCTGTCAGCATAGAGCCTGCTTCAGATCCTCTGTCCTCCTCTCTCTCTGCCCCTCCCTTGCTCATTCCCAAAATAAATAAACTTCAAAAAAATCCATAGGAGGATATATATAAAATCTAGGACATAGGTAATATACCATGATGTATATCCCATATCTGATATATGTGTATGAAAGGCCTATATTCCGATTTATTTGTGGGTATATAATGAACTAGGAAAAGAAGATTATTTTCTTTACCCATTAAAGACCAATTACAGGACACCTGGAGCAATGATCACCTCTAGAGGTAAAATGCTAAAGATACTCCCTTTAAAAAGAAAGCCGAGACAATTACTAATACAGAACCCAGAATCCTAGCTAATCTTATGGTGTGGGGTTGGGATGAGAGGAAGATGTGATCAGGGCAGGGCACAAAGAGGACTTTCCTGATGTACTGGTATATTCTCCGTTGTAACCTGGGGTAGTGGAAATGCTGATTTTTTATTCTTTAAACTGCATCTCATCTTTAGATACTTAATGTGTAATTTACACAATAAACTTTTTATTAGATGAGAGAGGTCTGAATAAAGACTGAAGATATAGGGGTGGGATACTTTTCCTTTCTGGTAGGTTCTTTGGTCTAATAATTGGCATAAAAACAAAAACTGGAGTGCCTGGGTGACTCGGCCAATTAAGTGTCTGACTCGTGGTTTTGGCTCAGGTTTTGATCTCACGGTCATGGGATCAAGCCCCAAGTCAGACTCTGTGCTGGGCATGGAGTCTACTTGGGATATTCATTGTCTGTCTGTCTGTCTGTCTGTCTCTCTCTCTCTCTCTCTCTGTCTGTCTTTCCTTCCCTCCCTCTCTCCTTCTCTCTCTCTTTCTCTCTCTCTGTCTCTCTCTCTGTCTCTTCCTTTGCCCCTCCCCCACTGTCAAATAAAGTAACGTTAAAAAAATAGAAAAACAAATTTAATTTGTACATATATGAAATAGGAAACTCAAAGTGACCAAAGCAGGCAGCTTTTAGAGCTCTTAGACAAACAATAAATTTGTGAAGAACTGAAGTCAAAAGAAGTTTGGGCTTTGGGGATAGTAAGTTAATAAAGAAGTAATGAGGTTTGTTCATGTAATTTCCTTGGCCCTAAATTTCCTGTTTCTGGTAATAAGGATGTCTTCTGCCTTCCGGTTTGGGGGGTAGGGGAGGGTACCTTTCCATAGGAGATTTATTTCCTGCTTTCAGGGGGACAAAGGAAGAGTCCTAGTTTCCTTGTTGCACCTCCTGTTTCTTCAGTAACTTTAATTCAAGGTAATATGCCAACATGGCATACATTGGAGTGGCCTGTCCTGAACCCCATCAACGAAGAGTTGTTGAAGATCTCTGTTTATGAAGGATCTGAGGTACAAGGCAATTTTGTGGAGGTTCATGGGTTCACGAGTGAGCACAGTTCTTTACATATGCATTGTGGTTTGTCTTACTCTAGCAGTGGAAATGGCAATGCATTTCCCTTCGTGTATCATCCTTGCAAAGGGGCCATGCTGTTCTTCTCTGTATCATTCCAGTTTTGGTATATGTGCTGCCCAAGAGAGCGTGCATTTTCCTTCATGTAAAGTGGCAGAGAGATGGGAGTCAGAGATGAAATTCACAGTCTCCCAGTGATGGTTAATGTGGTCATCAGTACTTTTCGCTTTGGAGAATTGCAGTAGATGGGAGCTTACATACCATCATAGAAAACAGTGTAAGCACTTGCAAAGGCTTTTGACATTTAGAGGGAAGAAAATAACAAAGGAATTTTTATGAAGAGAATTAGTTGAAAAGATGAGCAGATTCTATGTAAAACTGTTAGGCTGTGTCTACATGGTTACTACAGATCTTTGATTTCACTTGTAAGGAAATGTCTCAAAGGGTTTAGTTTCCCAGATTGAACCACATGACACGAAGTAAAGGCTAGTATGTCGTGGGAATTTACTCTAGAGTTGTCATCTGGATAGCCTTGACTATTCAAGTCTTAAGATCCTACGCACTAAACTGAGAATATTTCTCTACTCCCTTATTTTGGTTCTGAATCTGTTTTTACTTTTAGTTTTATTTATTTAGCTCTACTTTATCTCAGACCATCTTAATTCTATGAAACGGCAAAAAAGATTCTTTGCTAACCCCTTTCTAGAAGTCTAAAATAAAAATTAAGCTGTTTTTCCATTCTAACTGAATATTTCTTTTCCCTCTGGCATACGACTTTAATTTCAGGAGGACAAATTATAGCTACATACTAGTTTCTTCGGCCACTGAAATGGCCTCTGCTTTACTGTACACATATTACAGTGTTATCACTGTTGTGGTAGGGAAGGAAGACATCAGTTATTCAGTTTTTATTAGACTTCCTCCATTTTTTTTATTTCCCAAGGTTTCTGAATATGGTTTATAAAATAAAATTTAGATAATGCCTTGAAAATGGTAAATTCATTTTTTTAAAATAAGAGGAGAAAATTAATATTTTTAACATGGTGATTTCTTTGTAGCAGGAATCCTTATTGTGTTAAATCTCACTTTAGTGTGTTTTTCTCAATGGCATTTTCTTGATGCTGTGCTGCATTTCATGCCTGTGATCCTAGCGTTATGAGAAACAGTGATAAGATTTTTTAATATCAGGTGTATGCCAGTTGAGTTTGTAAGCACACTAGGATGAACTGGTGTGTGGTAAAGCTGAGATGCTATTAATTAAAAGATAAGCCAAGAAAAATGTTATTTTGTTATGATGATTTGAAAAGCCAGATGTCGACAGACTTACTGCATTCCTAGGAGAGTGTATTGGGAAATTAACTGTAAAATACTCCTATTTTTATAGTGCTTATTTATTTCCTTTTGACAGGAGCTTTTAAAAATCATAAAGTAATAGATGTGAGATAATTACCTCCACTTTTTAAAGTACAAAATATCTAGTAAAGACTTCCCAAGAAGTTATGGGATAAAGTTTTTAGCATGCAAAAAATAGTTTTCTGTGACACTACCTCTTATATAAAGAAACTTTTAGCAATATCCTCCAGGCATCTGTAAAAATTGGGTTATAATTTATATTTGAATTAATAAAATAGTAGAGTTTAGTAGCTCCGTATATAATGCTTTACCTTAACCTAAATTCTTATTGCACACTCTGTTATATACTCTATTGTGCTAACTTTTGGAACAGCTTTGGAATTATTATAAGCTGATAAGCTATAAAACTTACTGTTATTTTTCCTCCTTGACTCTGCCATCTGTCAGAAACAAAAGCAAAGCTAAAAATCTCATTGAGCACCAAAGATTCTGCATTGCTTAATGGGCCTTCTAAGGAGATACATCTGTCGGGGAAAAAAAAAAAATTAATGCTGCATTTTAAAGAAAATCTTTGTTCCTTAATTGCAGATGGGGAACTCAAGGTGATTTCACCACCACCCATCCTCGGCCTGTGGTCAAAGTAAAACTCTTCACGGAAAGCACTGGGGTCCTGGCCCTTGAAGATAAAGAACTGGGAAGGGTGAGTTGTGGTCAGTCCTGTGTGCTTGAGGTCACACAATTGCTACTTCTTGTGCTTTACAGTTAAGGTGGACCAATATGTAGTGTGTGAACTTACTGTTGAAAACCTAAATAAAATAATTTACTTGTAATTTTCCATTGCCCCGGATTAATAGCTCTAATCTATTAAAGGCAACTGTCAATAACATAGAAAATACTGTGATAGGCTTTGGGTATATAAAGGTTGTATATAAGATCATAGTCAGGGACCCGTTTTGCTTACACGTGCTTTGGTCATTGGGTGTTTATGGCACAGGGCAACTTGTTCTTTTGGGTGAAAGGGAATTGTGATTTAAACATTTCCGTCTATGGGTTGAAAGAAGCATCTTGATATTTAAAGTCCATCTGTTCAGGTCCATTATGATTAGACTAATTATAGAATATCTAAAGGTATTTCTGTCTCAATCTCTCGTGTTTTCCCTGTGAGTAGGTCTTTTTCACGTATCTTTTAACTCTGGATTTTTTTTTCCCTGTACTCACTTCATACCTAGAATATATTTATCCGCAATTCCAGGGTCTTTCCACTATACTCAGCTCTTGCTGGCAGTGCATTAAGATGAGGGTGGATTTGTGATCTTAACACCTCTCTGTGTGAAAGATTATCTGCAGTCCCATTTATAAAGTACATGTGCTACAATGAGTAGGCTATAAAGTTACCTTCTCTAATGTGGATCTCTCTTACCCAGACCTGAAGACTGAACTCGTAGGTATTTTTCAGAGATTAAAGCCTTCAGAAATCTTACCTGAAATTTTCTGGTAATGATGGACAGACAGCTTATGTGATGGTGGATGTTGAAGGATACTAGGATCATTGGGTATATTGAAAATTTTTTTCCCCAGAGTTGGGCTTTTGATTCATTTCAAATCTGTATCCTCTTGTGTCTCCTTTATCTGATTAGAATTTCCCATTTCTAGGGATTTTGTGTATCTGTACCCACGCTCCAGAAATTGAGAATCTATATTCATATTCCAGGTTTCCTCTTCTGTTTCCTTGTTAGGTGTATTTGTTAAGACCTAAGAGCTAGGCCATACCATTCATTCATTCATGTGCTTACATATTTGTGTGCTTAACTCATTCAGCAAAGGTACATGTACAGGTAGCATAATCTTATAGAAGACCTTTGGAGACTCCGTATGATCCGATGGATTTATAAATCAGGTTTTTCACTTAAACTATTATTAATTTTACCCTATTTCCTTATGACTATTTTCCACACTCAAATAGCAGCCATTTTAAGTCTAATGCTATAAGGCAATTCTTTAGATATTATTTATTTATTTATTTATTTATTTATTTATTTATTTTTTAAATACTTAATAAAAAAGTATTATTGGAGTTTTTTTTTTCAATATATGAAATTTATTGTCAAATTGGTTTCCATACAACACCCAGTGCTCATCCCAGCAGGTGCCCTCCTAAGCAGGTTTTAAATTGGGTATGTAAGTGATATGCTTCCCAGTTATTAGTATATCTGAGAAAGGCCTCATGCTCCTTTGCCCTCTTCATACAAGACAGGTTTTCTTTCCATACAAGGGTTTCTCAATCTCAGCACTATTGATATTTTGAGCAGGAAAGTGCTTTGTTGTTAGAATCCTTTCTGTACACTTTATATTTAGCAGCATCCCTGGCCTCTGGTCAGATGCCAGTAGTGCACCCAGCCTTCGGTCAAGATGGTCAAAAATGTGTCCAGACATTGCACCCTGGGAGGTGTGCAAAATCACCCTTAAGGATCCATTAAGGATCCATTGAACTACCCTAATGATCTGAGTAGGTTCCATGATTATAAATATCATTTATGTGGCAATAACTTCCAAGTTAAAATTTTTCTTTCTCGGAGCTTCAGATTTGTATATCCAATCCACATACTTAGTATTTCTAAGTTGCATTTAACAGTTATCTCGAACTAAATATTTCTGAAATAGAAATTATGATTAGCAACCCCATAAAGTTTTCCATAGAGGTAGTTTTTAAGTCTGTGACATGACATATACTTTGTTTCTCCTTCCATCACCTTAATGCTCCCATCTATTTGCAAGTTCTGTCAGCTTTCCCTAAATTTATTCTGAATACGTCCACATCTTAATTTCTCCTCTACCCTAATTCAGGACACCATCCTTCCTTGCTGCTAATAGTCTCCTTACTACTTTCCCATTTATCATGTTGTCCCCTCTGATCTAGCTTTCACACCTCAGCCACTATGATCTATTTAAAATTCTAAACAAATCACATCATTCTGCCCTAAAAATCTTCGAGTATCTTCTCATTTATTTGGAACAAAAATCAGACTCCTCGGGGAGCCTGGGTGTCTCGGTCAGTTAAGTGTCTGACTTTGACTCAGGTCATGATCTCACAGCTCATGGGTTCGAGCCCCACATAGGGCTCTGTGCTGACAGTGCAGAGCCTGGAGCTTGCTCCAGATTCTGTGTCTCCCTCTCTCTCTGCCCCTCCCCTGCTCTTGCTCTCTCTCAAAAATAAGCATAAAAAATTTTTATTAAAAATCAGAGTCCTCATCATGGTGTAGCATGTCCAAGAATGGTTCTCAAGATGGGACCCCGGATCAGCGATATCAGCACCTGGAAGAGTTAGAAATGCAGATTCTCAGGCCTTGCACTCGATCTGCTGGACCAAAAACTCTGAAGGTGGTGTGCCGTAGTGTTTTAACCGGGCCTCCTGGTAATTTCAAGACACCCCAATGTTGAAGAACCCTGATCTACATGAACTGACCTTTAAGTCTCCTGTTAGAGCCATCTTGCTTACTGTCCTCTTGCCTTCAGACTTGGCTTTCTTCCTTTCCTCAAACATATCCGATTCATTTCTGCTTTAAACTTGGGGTCTTCAGATGTATTGTAGTCTGAGTCCATGTACATATGCATGCACGATTAGAAGAAACTGGCGGTGATCAGGGCACCTGGGTGGCTCAGTCGGTTGAGTGTCCGACTCAATTTCGGCTCAGGTCACGATCCCAGGGTTCATGGATCAAGCCCCATGTTGGGATTGTGTGCTGAGTGTGGAGCCTGCATAAGATTCTTCCTCGCCCTTGCCCCTGCCCCTGCCCCATCTCCCCATCACACTCTCTCTTACTCTCTAAAATAATAATAATAAAAAAAAACTGGTGATCATCTCTGGCTGGTAGAGCTACTAGTAATGTTTCCTGGTATAGCTATCTACTTTTATATTGGGAAGCAGAAACAGTTCGGTTTTTTCTTTATTTTTTTTTTAATTTGAAGGAAAAAGCCTTACATGATCTGAAATTTACAGTGTAAATTTTTACAAATCGATACCTGGAGATCCTAGTTTTAAAGTGAAGTTTTATAATTAAAATTTTGTGTAGCAAAATTGTGTTGAATTTAAAGATGAGCAGCACAGTCCCTAAAATAGATAGATACCACAAGGAGACCCCACCACTATACAGTTGGTAAAATGGCTAACGTACAAGAAAGCTGACAATAACAAGTGCTGACAAGGATATTAAACAACAAACTTGATCTCTGCTGGGTAGAAATGCAAAATTGTACAGCTACTTTGGGAATACAATTTGCCAGTGTTTTTTGTTTTTAAGTGAAATCTAGACATGCCATATTACCCAGAGGTTGCCCTCTTAGGTATTTACCTGAGGTTTATTACTTAGTATCTGTACGTGAATGTTGATAACAGCTTTATTCCTAGTCACTAAAAACTGGAAGCATTAACATGTCTTTCAATGGAGGAACTGATACATAAACTGTGGTACATCCATAAAATGAAATGCTATTCAGTGATAAAAAGAAATAAACCATTAATTCATGCAACAACATAGATGAAACTTGAATGCAAGAGAACGAAATCAGACTCTTTGCCCCATTTAATCCTCTTTGAGGATGGTAGTCTCATCCCATGTTGAGACAGAAAGTGAGAATCTGATTAAGACCTCTCAGCAAGTGCAAGAGTCAGTATTTGAACTTGGGTTTTCTGATCCCAAAGCCTATATTCTAAATCATTAAACAGTACACCTGATAAGACGAGGAAATTTGGCAGTATTTTACAAATCTTGGTATGAATAGGGGCCCATTTAATTTCATGGCTTAAGGCAGGAACCAAATGTTATTTAAGCTAATGCCATTTTATGCATTTCATAATATTTTATGCCATAATTTTCATCTTCCTACAGTAATCTCTGGAGGCACTTTCTTTTTACGTTTATTTGTTTTGATAGGGAGGAAGGGAGAGAGAATCCCAAACTTGCTGCATGCTGTCAGCATGGAACCCTCTGTGGGGCTCGATGTCACAAACCATGAGATTGTGACCTGAGTCAAAATCAAGAGTCAGAAGCTTAACTGAGCCACCCAGATGTTCCTCTCTGGCTGCACTCTTCCATGTCATAGTGCCACTCAACTGTCTGTGCACATAAAGAACCCCTAGGAAATGCATGAAAAGACTCAGGCTATAGGCCCACACTCATCTTTTGGTTGGTTGGGGGTGAGTCCAGGAAGGAGCATTTTAAGCACCTCTCAGGAACTAACAGTGTGCACATAGGTTTGAGAAGCACTGGTACAAATAGTGTCACTAAGCAGCCGGAGTTGAGAACTGGTAACGCCCAGGGATAAGAGAAAATCTTCTCTAGCATATAGTTTTGTAAAATGATAGTTCAAATTTAAGTAGGCATTGGCCAGTTGAAGGTTATGTTCTTTGGAAAGTACTTGGCATGCAGATTTCGTTTGGAGATGGCAGGTGCAAATACTTATTTATAGAAATGGAGGTGGCATATGGAGATTTTTCATCTGAATTGGTGGCCAACCCTCTACCAGGTGCCTTAGAGAATACCTGGAGACAGAACAGGGAATTTTTCATATTATGGGCTTGTTCTAGCAAGGAAACAGTTGACCAATCAAGCACCCAAAAGTATATCGTTCATCAATGATACTGCAATAGTACTTTATGGTAGCTATGCTTTTGATGAGCATAGTATAATGTATAAACTTGTCGAATCACTGTGTTTGTACCCCTAAAACTAATGTCACATTATGTGTCAGCTCTGCCTAAATTAAAAAAAAATTAAGATGATTTTGTCCCCAAAACTTTAAAGGCAAGGCTTACTTAACATAGCCGTATAAAAATCCAAATTGCTTCCAGGACATCTATTTGTGGACAATGGAGTTTCCATTGAGCCTTTCAGAATTAATTTTTGTACTCCTTGGTAACTTTTTAACTTGCTGAATGGTGTTCTTTAGTACAAAATGAATATTTGAAGTTTCCACCCAAGTAACTTTTTAGTTTTAGGAGTGTTTCTATCAAAGCATTCTAACCGTTGTTAGAAAAAGAGCCTAGTTAGTGTCTGTTCAAGCGCTGAGTTCATGGTCTTGATAGCACATCATCAGTATCCACAGAAGGATGCTCGTTTTTCCCCCATGAGGATAGAGACTCCCACAAATCAGAGAAGCTATTTTCCTTTCCAGGGGAGCCAGAACGTCTTCTAATTTGATTAAATATTTTAAGATAGCAAAAGACTAACAGTCTGATTATCTCTTAGATATACATTTTTAGAGTAGTTATATTTTTGAAATTAAGGTTTCATTTTATGTATTTCTCTCACTTTTTCTATTTGACTATCTGCTTGTATTTAACATTTCTCAACATGGAGATGTTCATACCCAATAAATTCAAAGTGACAGTCACGTTTGTTTTACAAATACAAATACTATAAGGAAATAGCTGGTGGTTAATTTCATATACATTTTAAATATTAAGATAAATTAGAATTGCTGAAATGATTACTCCATTACATTGAACTATTATCTTTCAAGCAGCTTGTAATGTCTTAATGTAGCAAGTAAAAATTAGCTTATATATTTGCCTTTTTCGTTGTTTCTTCTGTTTGCTTTATGAAGCATCAAAGGAGATCTGTCTCAAGAGTGATCAGAATATGCACAATTTCTATTTGTTTTTGAAACTTGACAAGAGAAATAAGCAATTGAGTGGTATGTTAACCCGTCTGTCGTCTTGGGAGGTAAAGAAATAGTTGTCTTAGGAGCTCTAATTAACTGATCAGTCTAATATTCTTTTTCTTGCCTCTCTTGTTTTTCTGGCGTATATCCTCTTCACTTTTTCTCATTTGTGTGGCTTTGATTGAATTCTCTAAGTTTTCGTTAATGCTAAAACTTTCAGCAGCCACATTAATTATTAATGCCAAACTTAGCATATTTAATTGGATATCCCATATATAACTGGTTAGAACTCATAGACTTAACAATTTTTTTAATGTTTATTCATTTTTGAGACAGAGAAAGAAAGAGTGTGAGCGGGGAAGGGGCAGAAAGCAAGAGGGAGACAGAATCCTTAGCTCCAGGCTCTGAGCTGTCAGCACAGAGCCTGACAGGGGCTCGAACCCACAGACCATGAGATCGTGACCTGAGCTGAAGTCAACCACTTAACCAACTGAGCCACCCAGGTGCCCTTAGAGCTCATAGACTTTAAACATTTGTCTAATTGCCTGCTTTATACCCAGTCATCATAGAACTTTGATTTCAACATACACAGTAATAAGTTAGGAATAGACTACAGATGTTTTAAATAACTATCCTAATTTTTCAAAAATAAATATACAGTTAAATTCATAAAAAACGTTTTAGGCCTTTCCTTCACTCAAACCGTCAAAATTTATATTTGGATTAAAAAAAAGTTTCCAGCATTATGTGAATTTGATTCATCTACATATGAATCAAGCATTAGAGAAGCTGCTAGCAAAATCATAATACGTATTTTTCTTCACTTTGAAAGCGAAATTTAATATCCAGTTTTATTGAAATTGCCAGCACTGGATGCCTGCTGCTGTGGCCGGCGAATTAATATCATATACTGCAAAATGGAACGGAGACTCATTTGCATTTCATATGCCTAATTGAACTCACCCTATACTGTGGACTTTAATTTTTGTAGTTTTAGCAAGCACTGTAGCTTCTCTGAAACTAAAATTCGCAGAAAAGGTCTCATCCTCCTTTAGTCATTTCATATAGCCATCCCTCCCAGGACTCTGCTGTCCTGTCTCAGGATCCGTGCCAGTGACAAGCTGGACCACGGACAGGTGGAAGGCCATGGATGATTCATAGATGGTGCAAATTTTTTCTAACTGTTTTTTCTAACTGCAGTTAATTATGTCTGCTCATTAATCACATGCCGTGAAGAGTTAGAGAAGACTTACCATTCAGAGTCTGACTTTGAAGGAAAAGCACCTTTGATAACATGCATCAGTTGTTAGTGACTCTGCCTCAGACCTTCTCTAGGGAGTTGCCTGAAATCTTCTCTGTAGAGGTAAAGGAAAGCATATTCTTACCTACTCACATTCAAGTGGGTGAACAGGTTTAAATAGGCATCCTCCATGGTGGGTCCATGTGGGTGATTATGTTAGCAGAAGTTGGTGTTTCAGTTTTCCCATAGTAATAAAGGTCTGCCTCTCCCCCAGACAGAATATTAGAAACCATATACACTGTACTTATCTCTTATTTCTAAGAAGTATGGTGTTATTTCCTCATGGTTTTAATTTTCTTTTCTCTACCAACTAATACTGATCATGTTGAACATTTTTTTTTCATGCTTGTCTTCCACACATCTTCTTGGTATATACATTCATCTTCTTGACCCATACATCTTCTTTGATGAATCTGTTCAGATAGCTTCCCCAATTTTTAATTGGGCTGTTTATTGTTCTTGAGTTTGGAAAGACTATAATAAGTTGTTTATACCTCCTTTATCAGATATATTTGTAAATATTCTCCCAGTCTTTAGTTTGTCTTTGTATTCTGCTCATGGTGTGTTTAAAAGAGCAGGAGTTTTTAATTTTGATGAATGAAATTCAGTTTGTGAATTTGTTTTTATGGCTTGTGCTTTTGGTACTATATCCAAGAAATTTTTGCCTAGCCCAAGGTCAGAATTCTCCTCTGAAAGTTTTTTAGTTTTAGATTTTTATGTTTAGATCTTTTATCCATTCCAAGTTAATTTTTGTATCTACAGCGATGTATAGGTCAAAGTTCACTTTTTTGTTATATGAATATCTGGTTCTAGTACCATTTGTTTATTAGAGAGTGCATGTGCAAGGGGGGAGAGGGGCAGAGAGAGAGAGCATCTCATGCAGGCTCCACGCTCAGTGTGGAGTTCGATACGAATCTTGATTCCATGACTGGGATCATGACCTAAGCTGAAATCAGGAGTCAAACGCTCAACTGACCGAGTCATCCAGGGGCCCCTTTAGCACCATCTATTGAAAAGACTTTCTTCACTGGTTTTCCTTAGCACTTTTGTTGAAAATCAATTGTATATGTATCTGTGGGTCTATTTGTGGACTCTCTAGTCTGTTCCATTGGTCTGTTTTCCTGTCTTAATGCCACTAGTGTACTGCTCTGATTACTTTAGCTTTCTCATAAGTGTGTCATAGCAAGTACTGATAGTTCTTCAACTTTGTACTTTTTGTTTTTGATTTCCCCAGTTTTGTCTGTTGTAATATAGTTCTTTGCCCTATGAATTTTAAAATCAAGTTGTAGCTTTCTATAAGAAGACACTCAGTGTTATTTTGACTATGATTTCATTGAATGTGTAGGTCAATTTTGGAATTGATCAATAGTATTGGGTCTTTCGACCCATGGATACGGTGATATATCTCTTTAGGTCTTGCATCATTCCTCATAGCAAGGTCTTAGAGTTTTCAGTGTACAGGTCTTGCATTTCTTTTGTCTGATCTGTCACTTGACTATTTCATATTTTTGATGCTATTCTAAATGGCATTGTTTAAGTTTTTAAACTAGGTATTACTAGTATATTGAAATACAGATGACTTTTCTATACTGATCTTCTATCCTGCAGTGTTACTCAACTCACTAGTTGCAGTAACATTTCGTAGATTGTTTCTCCGTAGACAATATTGTCTAAAAATACAGTTTTTCCTTTCCAATCTAGATAGTTTTTATTTTTGTTGCCTTATTGTACTTACTAGAACCTAAATTACAGTGTTAAATACAAGTGGTGAAAACGGACTTCCTTGTCTTCTTCTCAGTTTTAGGGGGTAAGCATCTAGTCTTTAAACATTAAGTATAATATTAGCTGTACTTTTTTTTTTTTGGGTAGATCCCCTTCATCAGATTGATAAAGGTCCTTCTAATATTTGTTTGGGCTCTGATCTTTATTATTTCTTTTATTTACCTTGGGTTTAATTTATACTTTTTCTATTTATTAAAAGCTGAAGGCATTGATATGAGAAAAATCTTTTTTCTAAAGTAGACATTTAGTGCTATAAATACACATTCCCTAATTATTGCGTTCGTAGCATCCCACAAATTCTTACTTTTTTTCATTTTCGTTCTTTTGAAAATACTAGGTTTTATTTTGATTTCTTCCTTTGACCATAAGTTATTAAGCATGTGCTATTTAGTTTCCATATATATTAGAGTTTTTCAGAGTTTTGTTGTTGATTTCTAATTGAAGTCTATTAATTAGAGAATATACTTCTAGAACTTTGATCCTTTTAAAATTTACTAAGGCTTAGTTTATCACCCACAACCTGTTGGATTTCCATGTGCATTTGTAAAGACTGTATTCTTCCATTGTCTAATAGGGTGTTTCATAGAAGTCAGATAGTTCAGGTTACTCAGATCTTTCATATACTTACTGATTTTCTGTTTACTTTTTTTAAAACAATTTCTGACAGATTGATACTAATCTCTATTATTCTGGATCTGTCATTTTTTTGTTTCTTCTATCTTGAAGATCTGTTCAAAAATATTAAGGATCTGTATATATTTTTAAATTAACTGACTGCTTTGGCATTATGAAATGACCTTCCTTAGCCCTCATAATATACTTTGCTTTAAAATTTCCTTTATCTTAGGGGTGCCTGGGTGGCTAAGTCAGTTAAGTATCTGATTGTTGATCTCAGCTCAGGGTTATGAGTTCAAGCCCTACATTGGTCTCCATACTAGGCATGAAGCCCACTACTACTATTACTAATAATAATAATAAATAAAATCTACTTTATCTTAGCCATCCCAGGTTTTTTAAAACTAGTGTTAGCATATCATGTCTTTTTCCATCCTTTAGTCTACTTCTTTACATTTAAAATATGTTTATTTAAGGCTCAGTGGAGCATGTGACTCTTGATCTTGGGATTGTGAGCTCGAGCCCCACATCAGGTGTAGAGATTACTTAAAAAAATAAAATATATTTAAGCAATGTATAACTAGGTCTTTTTTTTAGTCAATCTGGTAGTCTTTTAATCAGAGTATTTAAACTATATTTTATTACAATTTTTGATATGGTTAAGTTTAAATCTGTCATTTAGGTATTCTTTGTGTCTCATGTCCTTTATTCCCTTTTTTCTCTTTAGACTAACCAATTTTTTAACATATTTATTCATTTTTGAGAGAGCATGAGTGGGGCAGAGGCGGGGACAGAGGATCCGAAGGCAGGCTCTGAGCTGACGGCAGCAAGCCCGATGTAGGGCTTGAACTCCTGAACCGTGAGATCATGACCTGAACCAAAGTCAGATGCACAACTGACTGAGCCACCCATGCGCCCCAACTGATTGTATATTCAGTGGTTCCATTTTTTATCAATAACTGTTATTCTAGGTGTTGCTTTAAATCATCACAGCCTAACTTTAAGTGATATTATAGCACTGAGTATAGTGTAAGAACCTTACAATAGTGTATCTCCATTTCCTGTTGAAGGTGAGGCCAAGGACATACTGTCATTTCACCAACATCTAACAGTATTTAATCTATAATACATGTGCAGCTAATGTTGGGAAGATGAATGAACAAATGAATCTCTTGAACTTGGCCTGGTTCCATTTTATTTCTCATATGCAAAATTATAGCAGACAGTAGAATGACTCCCTTTGAATGCCTGAGCTTCAAGTTATAAACAACAATTGCAGAATAATGTAAGGTTTGGATCCTATAAGAAGAGTGAGGTTCTAGTAGAGTCAGGCTCTCTCCTTATAATACATGGAATAAGCAAGTTGGAAGAGCCTCAGATCCATTGCTAACATCTTCTTGTAGTTGCTGCATTAAGAAAAGAAGTTCCTATGCATCTTGCTGCTATCCATAACCACTTAGGAATATTCATCATCATGGTCTTTAGCACTGATGCCAAAAAGCTAAGTACTTTTGTTCCCTACTAGTTATTATCTGCAGTGTTTGAATCAAAAATAAATTCTTTAGGTAAAAGGTGCATGATTCAAATTGGTTCTTGAGCACCAGAAACTGAAAATTTAAAACCTGCTTCCAGAAGACATGGATTCTGGTATTGGCTTTGTCATCGTAGCCATGGGGACAAGTGGACAGATCACTCAACTTCTCATTCTCTGCCCTAATCTTTATCTTCCACATACCTCCATCTTACCATATACTGAATGTGAATCAAATATATTTTAAGGATGCAGCTGAATCCAGGTTTAGACAGTCTGTAATTTCCTCCTTCCCATCCTACTATCGTCTATTCTGGATTAAGAAATAAAATTGACTTGGCTCTAAAAATCCTTACAGTATTTAATAACCACAGCGAGAACAAAGCTACATTAGTTATTATAACGTTTGTGAAATAAGGGAATAATTTGTTGGATTAAGGAGGGGGAGGTAACACTGTAAGTGTCCATTGTTATCCTGAAGAAATTTTCTTAGGTATCCATTTAACTTCAGTGTCAAATTATTTACATAACCAGAGTAACGCCTATCCTTTAAGGGTGATGTGAGAATTAATTTAAATTTCACAAAGCACTTTGAGGCATTCACTTGAAAGGTTCTTTATAAATGCCAGGCATTATTACAACCAGCCTAGTAAAAAGAAACGGGATAAAGCTACTCATGCCGTGTCCTTTGACAGGAACTGTATTGGTTAGGGAAGTATAAAGGTTACCGCTATTCATAATTTATGGTTGAGGGGAATAGATCAAGAAGAGTAATGACGCTTTTCTGTCCAGTTAAATCTTAAAAAACACAGATATAACAGTGATGGAATATATTGCTCTTCCAAGGAGAAGTATGAAATCGATACCTTACAAGCAATAAAAATGATATAGGAAGATGAATAAAGGCCAGTATCTTTAATCACGTCATAAAAATACAGTGACAGCCTTGACTGTCCCTCCTTCAAAATCTTCAAGAAAGACTTTGCAATGGAAGAAATGATTCTTGATCATGTGGGTGTATAGAATTTGAAATTTGCTAGAAATACATGCAGATGGTCTTCATTGTAGTAACCAAAATAATCAGCCTCATTGTTAAGCACTTAAAAATGTATATGATAAGTTAAAATTTTAACACACAAAAACTTTTCCAAAGATTTCATACAAGCAGGATGCTTCAGGTATGTGAGAGATAATCACACACAAAAACCTCCCGTTAAAGTAATCAGACGAAGCTACTGATTGAAGTCTGTGTGTAAAAATATCTTTGAATCACACTTGGCAGAAGAAATTTAAAAGGTAAATTTAGTGTTCTTTTAATCTCAGCAGTTAGTGTTTTTATGATCAAATCTCAGCCTTTATTGTCTGTATTAGTTTCAATTGGGACTTTAACAAATTATTAAAAACACAAATTTATTGTGGAGGTCAGAAGTCCAAAATGAGTCTCAGTTAGCTAAAATCAAGATGTTGGAAGAGTTGCGTTTCTTTCCAGAGGATCTAAGAGAGAATGGAATTTATTTTTACTTTTTCAGTTTCTAGAGACTGCCTGTGTTCTTGGCTCATGGCCCCTTCCATACCAAAGCCATCAATGGCTAATTTGAATTTGAATGTTTCTCACATCACATGGCTCCAACACCCACTTTTCTGCTTTTCTCTTCCATATCTAAGAACTCTTTTTTTAAAGTTTGTTTATTTTGAGAGGGAGCAAGTGAGCTAAGTGGGGGAGGGGCAGAGAGAGGGAGACAGAGAATCCCAAGCAGGCTCCATGCTGTCAGCACAAAGCCAGACCCAGGGCTCCAACCCACAAACCGTGAGATCTTGACCTGAGCCAAGACCAAGAGTTGGACGCTTAACCAGCTGAGCCACTGAAACACCCCTCGGAACTCTTGTAGTTGTGTGAGGCCCACCTGGGTAACCTGGGTTATCTTCTCATTTTAAGGTTGGCCAGTTAGCAATCTGCAATTCCATCTGCTACTTCAGTTCCCTTTTGCCTTAGAAGAGAGCATATTCACAGATTCTGGGGATTAGGTTGTAGGCATCTTTGGGAAACTTACTCTACCTACCACAGTCCAGGAATGGAAAAGGAGAGTTACTTAACTTTTTGCAGACTGGCAAGTAAACGGCATACAGATTCTGACATTGACTATGGTCATTTTCTGTTACCACGGTTGGCAGTACTTTAGTTGGCAAGCCTTTTTCTCTTTTCACCTCAGTGAAGTATCCATTTTAGGCTTGTATTTTTGTTTTGGGTTTCTCTCTGCATGCATCCATCCAGTCAGCCACCTAAAATGCTTGGTGTAAGTATCTACCCCAGATTTGAAGCTAGGGGACCATGGTGAGGAAGAGTTTAATTGAAGATACTGACTTAAATTAACCTGTAAGGCGCTGATGAGCTACTTTACCACACCATAGCTTCTGCCTTCAGGGAGCAGAGTCTGCTGAATGCCTTCGAAGAAATTCTTCACATAATGGTTCATTATTAAGTCGGGATTTCAGAAAAGATTGAAGAATTTTGACACCTTGGTTTTTCTTTTCCGTACCCTTTTCCCAGCTCCCATCATGCAAATAACAAAGTTTTTCATCTCTGTCTTTTAACAATTAATGTCAGGGAAAAGTATTTAATCAAGATGATAATATTTCTTGTACTGTTTTATTTATTGATTGATTTTTCGAAAAAGGCCTTATTTGAAAAGCACTATATAAAAGGAAGCAATTGTGTGGTTCCGTCAGGTCAGGTGCACATTTGGTAAGGGGTCGGGAGTTGGATCAGTTCCATATTGTAAATTCCAGGATTCTTTCCAACTTTAAAAATAAAAGGAACTGGATTTAGCCCACGGACAATAAGGTTGACAGAAGACTTAATGGTAATCTTTCAGTATACAAAAGAGCATTGTGTTAGTGAGAATGAGCAGGTGTTCTTTGTTTCAGCTAAGTAGGACAGGAAGCAGGGATATTAAATGGAAGGAAAAATAATTTAGACAAAGCAACCTCCTGTGTATTAAAACACAGGAAAGTGTTACTAAGAAGGATGTAGATTTCTCTCAGAAAAATCTTTCGATTTATCTTCTCCGTGCACTGAAAATACAGAGGCCCCCGATACTGGAGAAAATATATACTAGTTATTAACATGTGCTAAATAAAAATTGATTGAGATGAACTAAATTCAGTTATTCTTTCTCTCCAGGTTATAACTCTCAGGAAGGTACTTGAGAGGTTCACAAGGAATAGTCATTGTGAATCTTAGCTAATGTATAAAATCTCTGTCATTTGAAGGAGAAAGATAGAAAAATGTCAACTGAACCCAAAAATCAAGGTTTCTTATCAAGACAACTCTACATATCTGAGGAGATGTTCCCTTGCGCATGTCCTTAAAACAGCTGTGTCTCAAGGACATCTGATTGTCCACATAAAGGATTTTTTAGGGGGGAGCATGCAAAGGGAAAGAGAAGAGAAAGAATCCCAAGCAGTCGCCATGCCCAGCATGAGGTGGACACAGGGCCAATCCTACAATGGTGAGATCATGACCTGAGCCAAAATCAAGAGTCAGATGTTCAACCGACTGAGCCACCGAAGCTCCCCTCAGAAAAAGGATGTTTAATCACAATTGAAACATGATTCCAGCTAATAGCATTTTCACTGCCACCTGTCTTTTAAAGGTGTATTTCCAAGGCCAGATCATCTCTTAGTTGAATGTTAGGATACCTCACCACACATTGAGTTACATGACTGCATCTGGGATGCATACAGATGGATAGAGGGGTATTAATTCTTTACTCCAGGATATACAAATTTGGTTGTCATTCCCTGGCTTAAAAGTATCTTCTAGGGGCGCCTGGGTGGCTCAGTCGGTTAAGGGTCTGACTTCAGCCAGGTCATGATCTCGCGGTGCGTGAGTTTGAGCCCCGCGTCAGGCTCTGGGCTGATGGCTCAGAGCCTGGAGCCTGCTTCCGATTCTGTGTCTCCCTCTCTCTCTGCCCCTCCCCCATTCATATTCTGTCTCTCTCTGTCTCAAAAATAAGTAAAAACATTAAAAAAAAATTAAAAAAAGAAAAGTATCTTCTAAATGCATGTTATGGGATAACCTTATAAACTCCTTAGCAAAATATCTCCTTTACAGACTATCCCTAGTCTTCCTTTCTGGTCTCATCTGTCAGCACAAGCTTCCCATTTCCTTACCGTCTTCATGCTTTCCGGCTTTATTCCCCCCGCCTTGGCCAACGGTGCTTTTCTAGCCGAAGTGATCTTGCCTGACTTGCCCTGACATCACTTAGGAGTCAGGTGAGGTCTTTTCCTATTCCTCAAATAGATTTTTGTTCTTGAAACTATTGCAGTCTGGCCTCACATAACTTGATGAGATCTTGAGTAATTTGTCTGTTAAACCAAGCAATACCCTTTCTGTTTTTCCTGTGCTTAACCTCTCAATTGTCATTTGACACTGATGGCTATTTCCTACTCCCTAAAACACTGTCCAGCTTAAATGCAGTGTATCACCTTCTGGTTTTTCTGCGTACTTGGCCCCTGGTCTCAATTCTATAGTTGTCTTCCTAATTCTCAAAAGGTCTTCACAGAATTCTCCCTTACCTTTTTTTTTTTTTTTTTAACAGTATTATTGACTATATTCCCCAAGCTGTACTTTTTATCTCTGTGACTTATTTTATAATTGGAAGTTTGTACCTCTTAATCTCCTTCAGTTATTTTGCTCATACCCCCATCTACCTCCCCTCAGCAACCACCAATTTTCTGTATTTTAGAGTCTGCTTTTATTTTGTTTCTCCGTTTTTTAGTTTCCACATATAAGTGAAATCATATGGCATTTGTTCTAACTTATTTCACTTAATACCTTTTAAGTCCGTCCATGTTTCAAATGGGAACATCCTTTTTTATGGCTGCATAATATTCCATGCTCGTATTCCGTCTTCATCTATCAGTGGACACTTGAGTTGCTTGTTACTGTAAATAATGCAGCAAGAGATATAGGGGCATGTGTATCTTCTTGAATTCGTGTTTTTGTTTTGGCTTAGTTCCAACAGCCTCATGTCTTTGTCTTAGCTTCTTCCCCATGTCTTGCCTTGTAATTCTTAATGTGTTCTTTTAGACTCCCAAATGGAAGTAATTCCTCTATGCAGTCTGTCCTGATCCCTTCCAGAATTGCTGGTTGCACCCATCTCTGAGCTAGAATTGTACCAAGTATGTATCTCTATTTTACTTTAAGACTAAAATGCAATTATTGTGGTCATATACTCTTTTTTTCTTCCTCTCTGCTAACAGATATTTATAGGAAAGCAGTGAATTGTTTATCTGGCTCCAGGGCCTATCTATCCCTCTCTAGTTCTTCTAGATTTTTTCCCTTAGCTTTTACATCTTTAAGACCTTGTTGAAATTGTTTAGAAGGCTTTAAGTGGATAGGTCACAGAGTTCAACTAATGTGGTATGTGCATAAATGTACATGACTTCGCTTTAACTAAGGTATTTTAATTAGGAAAGCAATGTAGAGATGTCAGCTTGTACAAATATGTTAGAACAGAGATCCTATGAACTATTACTCTAAACATTATGTGTATGTGTATACTTACACTTCATTCTTAAGTTTTTTCTTCCTGTGTATTAAATTTGACAGAATTTTAAACAAAGTGTAAAAAAAATTGTGTTTTTCAATTACACTTCAGCAAACATGGCAAGTAACTTTGACATTTTATTATGAAGAAGATACATTGGCTTTATATTTAAGGTAAGGAATCATAAAATGTGTGTGCCATGCTAAGTGACAAGACATTTCAAGTGTTGGTGACAAAAATAAACTAGAAGAAGCATGAATGTGTATAGAAAGGTTCAGAGAAATGGATGGCAAAGAATAGACTAGTTTGCTTAATAGAAGAAGCTAACTATTTTGTACATAGCTATAGTTTAATTTAGATGTGAACCTGGAATATAGCAGAATCCTTAATAAATCTTTATATCTGTTAATATTTTAATTGTACCAAATCCTTTTTTTAATAATTTAACTTTATTTTTTAAATTTTTTTAATGTTTATTTTTGAGAGAGAGGGAGGGAGGTGGAAGAGCAGAGAAAGAGGGAGACACAGAATCCAAAGCAGGCTCCAGGCTCTGAGCTGTCAGCACAGAGCCTGATGTGGGGCTCAAACTTGTGAACTGTGAGATCATGATCTGAGCTGAAGTCAGGTGCTTAACCGACTGAGCCACCTAGGCACCCCAAGTTTGTTTTTTTGAGAGAGGTCTGAGATGGGGAGGGGCAGGGAGGGAAGAAGGGAGGGAGAGAATTCAAAGCAGGCTCCAAGGTGTCAGCACAGAGCCTGACCTGAGGCTCAAACCCAGGAAACCGTGAGAACATGACCTGAGCCAAAGTCAGATGCTTAACCGTGAGGCACCCAGGTGCTCCTGTACCGGGTCATTTTCAAGTAGAACTGCTTATCTTAAGAATTGTAAGTGCTTACCTGTTAAAGAAGATACATGAAGCAAAACTTTGTTAATGTTTTACTTAGGATTCTATGAAATGCTGTGACAAACATTTCACTTGTTCCAAACAGTAACACCTGTAGAACACTTTACTGTGGGTGTTACCGATAGATGGGGTAGATGTCCTCCACCTGGTGACTCAGGGCTCCGGTTTCTCTCATTTTATGGCTCTCATTTCCTAGAGCAGTGGTATCTCTGGATTTGGCTAGCAGATGAGTAAAGAGGGATGTATCTTAATTTTTCCCCAAAGTGATACTGACCACTTCTCTTCATATTCCATTAGCTGGGACTTTCATGTGTCCCTACTTCGTGTAAGAGGAGCTCAAAAACATAGCCTCTGGTTGACTAGCTGCATCCGGCAGCAGCTCTATGCTAGTAAAAGCACAAATCCTGGTAAACAGATGATCAGCTGTAGTTCGCCCCTATAGCCAAAGAGAATGATTGTGTTACCCTGCCTCCTACATACAGAACACCTTCACTTCAACTCAAGGGCATCACCCCAAAGTCTCTTCCGGTCCAGCTTCTCCATCAGTCCCAGCTGTGGCTCTTTGCAGCCTGATGACCTATGAATTCAAGTTCATGTTTAACTACCTCCACCTCCCCTCCCCACATTGCCCTAGCACAAACGCTAGCACAAAGTCTACAGCGGTGGAACAGGAACAAGAGAACTACAAGTGTCCCATCTGAAAAAAGGTAAAGTAGAAAATGCATAGTAATATCTGTCCATCGACAGTACTGAGATCCTGTCCTGGCAGGCACTGTGAAGATACCCTGTCCTGGCAGTGTTTAGGATCTCTTGACTAGACCCTCGTTATGCATCTGAAAGAGAACTCCTTTGTCCTTTACTCTCTTTGGCCCTTGGAGCTCTACACATTGGGAGCTGCCTCTTGTCTGTTAACATCCTTGGCAACATCACGTAGAGGAGTGTGACCACTTCATGCTTGTGCAGTTTGGGAACCTGGAAACAATTTTACAGCCATTGTTAAGACTAAGTTCAGGGTTTATTCACCAGTACAGTCCCTTTAGAAACAACAGATAGCATAGGTATGGATCTCCATTGGTTACACATGTCAGTGTTTCTTCCTGACAAACAATTTCAGGTATTTCAAAAGGAGGAAATGTAACACAAGGAATTAGCTTCAAATGTGATAGAACAGAGCCACCAAAGAAATGACAGTGAGTAAACCTAGAGACTGACAAAATGAGAAACCTTTGCACATCTTAGGGATAGAAGGGCAATAGGAGAAAGTGATATGATCAGATAGTATCCGATATTATATCATCAGATCTTAGCTCCAATAACAAGAAACTGTAAACTCCGTGAGGGATCTGAGTCATCCATATTCTTTTACCTTTTTGTGTCCCCATATAATGAGCCCTCAAATGTTTACTTAAGTAGTAAATCCTTCCACTGATATCACTTAGGAATACTCACTAGGAATCTAAAATGTGGCAAAAATGATGGTATTCAACAGTGAGATGATCCTTAATTTGTGGATCAGATGCAGTTAGCTGTTTTGGGACCTTATTTGATAACTGTCATCAGCATTTAGAGAATGAGAAACTGTCAAAAGTTTTCATTTAAATAATCTCTTCCTGTTTAAGGCTTTTGGAGTTTGGAACAACATCAGTTTTTGTATAAACATAGAAGGAAGAATTAAAAAGGAATAAAGTATGTATATGTAGGTGGCTCATGCCAAAATAAATTGGGGGGGGGTGTGGGGAGAAAGAGAAAAAGCTTTCCAGAATTGCTAGGGAAATGGAAGCTATAGCTTCAGAGGTTAGATCTACAACTCTTAGGCTTTGTTTCATTTTTGGAATCATCCTCTAAGTTAGTAATAACATTATTTTGTCTACTGGTTTGAGCCAAAAATCATCACTTTTTTTTAAACTCATTTAAGAAAGAATCTGTAAAATATTCCATTGGATACTTTAGCAGTCACAGAGGACTAATTCTATAATACAGTTTTTGAAGATATCACAAATGCCATTTTCTCTGTTCCTGGATGTGCCTTTATATGCTCAAGTGTATAGATATGCTGGATTCAACTCAACTGTGGCTTTTAGGATAGGCTTTGAGCAAAGTCTCAAAATAGTAGATACATTTAACAACTTGGGAGTTGAGAATAGTTTAAGAAGCTTTTATGACTGTTGTCTTTCTTAGAAAAAGAGCTTTGCTTGAAAATTTCTGTGTGAATAGTTCCACTTATCCACAGAAATGATGACTTTTTTTTTTCTTTTTTTTGCCAGAGCATGCCAAATTTAGTTGCCATGTTTTGCTTTTAAACACATGAGCATGTTTATAATTCTTTCATTTACATAGAAACTTCAGGTTTGTTTACTTCTCACATTGGTATAAAATAAGAATGGCTTAAAGTATAATATACTGCATTTCATTTTTTTAAATTTTAAAGCACGTGTGCAAGCAGGGGAGAGGGATAAAGGGAGACAGAGAATTTTAAGCAGGCTCCACACTCAGCCAGGAGCCCGATGTGTGGGGCTCAATCCCGTGACCCAAAATCAAGAGTCAGATGCTCCAGCCGACTTAGCCACCCAGGCTCACCTACACTACATTTCATATCTTTATCCTTCAGGATATAGGCTTCCCATTTAAAAATATCAAGGCCTTGATATAAGCTGTGTCTAAATAATATTCTGACTAACAAGGGGGAAATACATCATTTTACATACAGACATGCCTCAGAGATACTGTGAACTTGGTTCCAGAGTTCTGCAATAAAATGAATATCATCAAGTGAGTCAATTGAATTTTTTGTTTTTTCAGTGCATGTGAAAGTTACATTTATAATATACTGTAATATAAGTGCAATAACATTGTCTTTAAAAAGTACATATCTTTGGGTGCCTGGGTGGCTCAGTCTGTTAAGCATCTGATTCTTAACTTCAGCTCAGGTCATATCCTCACAGTTTGTGAGTTCAAGCTCTGCGTTGGGCTCTGTGCTGACAGTACGGAGCCTGCTTAGGATTCTCTCTCTCCCCCTCTCTCTGCCCCTCTCTCTGCCCCTCTTCCACTAGGTCGGTCGGTCTCTCTCTCTCTCTCTCTCTCTCTCTCTCTCTCTCTCTCTCATAAACTTAAAGAGTATATACCTTAATTAAAAAACACTTACTACTGAAAATGCTAACCATCATCTGAGCTTTCAGCAAATTGCAATCTTTTTGCTGATGGAGGATCCTGCCTTGATGTTGATGATTTCTGAATGATCAGGGTGGGGTGACCCTGGTAATTTAAGATACATGAAGTTTGCCATGTCAGTTGACTTTTCCTTTCGTGAACAATTTCTCTAGCATGCAATGCTATTTGATAGCATTTTACATACAGTAGAATTTCTTTCAGAATTAGTCAATCTTCTTGAACTCTGCCATTGCTTTATCAATGAAGTCTAGATAATATGCTAAATCCTTTATTTTCAATTCAACAATCTTCACAGCATCTTCATTAGGAATAGATTCCATGTCAGGAAATCACTTTCTTTAGTCATCTGTAAAAAGTACCTCCTTACCTATTAAAGTGTGATGAGATGATAGCCATTTGTACTGTGATTTATTTCGCTTAAAAACTTACAGGCCATTGCTGGGTGATTGGCATAATTTCAATATTGTTGTATCTCAAGGAATAATTAGTTACATTTTCAGGTTCCACTTCTGGCTCTCTTGCTGTTTACACCACATCTGCAGTCACTTCCTCCACTGAACTCTTAAAACTCTCCAGAATCATCCAGGAGAATTGCAGTCAACTTCTTCCAAACTCCTACTGTTACCTTGACCTCTTCATGTAAATCGTAGATGTCCTTAATGGCATCTAAAATGGTGACTCTGGGGCATCTGGGTGGCTCAGTCAGTTAAGCATCTGACTCTTGATTTCAGCTCAGGTCTTCAGGGTTGTGGGATTGAGGCCCGTGTTGGACTCCGTACTGACAGTGAGGAACCTGCTTGGGATTCTCTCTATGCCCTTCCCCTGTTTGTGCATGTTCTCCCCCCCTCCCTAAAAATAAATAACTTTAAAAAAAATGGTGACTTCTTTTCAGAAGGTTGTCCATTTACCTTGCCTAGATTTGTCAAAGTAATCGTTATTTAGAGCAGCTTTAGCCTTAAAAAATATTTCTTAAATAAGACTTCAGAGTGAAAATCACTCCTTGACTCTTGGGCTACAGAATGAATGTTGTGTTAGCCAGTGTGGAAATAGCATTAATCTCATTGTCCATCTCCAGAAGAGCTCTTGGGTGACCAGGTGCATTGTCATTAAGAAGTAATAATTTGAAAGAATGTTTTTTCCTGAGCAGTAGTTCTCAGCGGTCCTCTTAAAATAGCCACAAACCATGGTGTACACAGATGTGCTGTTATCAAGGCTTTGTTATTCCATTTACAGAGCTCAAGCAGAGTAGATTTAGCGTAATTCTTAACAGCCCTGGGATTTTTGGAATGGTACATGAGCTTTGGCTTCAATTTAAAGTTACCAGCTGTATTAGCCCCTAACAAGAGAGTCAGCCCGTCCCTTTGGTGCTTTGAACCCAGCAATTGGCTTCTCCTCTCTATGAAAGTCTAAGACGACACCTTCCTGGACGTTGAAAATCTGTTGTGTAGTGTAGCCACTTTTATTAGCTAGATCTTCTGGATAACTTGCAGCTTCTACATCAGCACGAGCTGCTTTACTTTGCACCTTTATGTTATAGAAATGGCTTCTTCCCTTAAAGCTCGTGAACCAACCTCTGCTAGCTTTACATTTCTGCAA
Organism: Prionailurus bengalensis; assembly: GCF_016509475.1. Classification (NCBI taxonomy): domain Eukaryota; kingdom Metazoa; phylum Chordata; class Mammalia; order Carnivora; family Felidae; genus Prionailurus; species Prionailurus bengalensis. The sequence goes on along the minus strand of NC_057348.1, from coordinate 139,531,702 downwards.
CTTCCTCACCTTTCTCAGCCTGCTTAGAATTGAAGAGAGGGCCTTGCCCTGGATTAAGCTTTGGCTTAAGGAAATGTTGTGGCAACTTGGATCTTCTATCCAGATCATGAAAACTTTCTCCATATCAGCAACAAGGGTGTTTTGCTTTGTCATCATTTGTGTATTCACTGGAGTACAGTTTTAATTTCCCTCAAAAACTTTTCTGCTGACAACTTGGCTGTTGGGCCCAAGAGACCGAGCCCTCAGCCTCTCTTGGCTTATGTCATGCCGTCCTCACTAAACTGAATGATTTCTAGCTTTTGATGTAAAGTGAGAGACATGTGGAGCACCTGGGTGGCTCAGTCGGTTGAGCATCCAACTCTTGATATGATCTCATGGTTCAGGTCATGATCTCATGGTTTTTGAGGTCGAGCCCCACATTGGGCTCTGTGCTGTCAGTGCAGACTAGGATTCTCTCTCCTCCTTTCCCTCTCCGTCCCTCTGCCACTTGCACAGGTGTGCACACTCGCGTTCTCTCTCTCTCACTTTCAAAATAAATAAAAATTTTAAAAGGTAAATAAAGTGAGAGATGTGTGACTCCTTCTTTCATATTTAGAAACGATTGTAGGGTTATTATCTTGATTTCAGTATTGTTGTGTCTCCAGGAATAGGAAGGCCCAAGGGGAGGGTGAGATACAGTGGAATAACCAGTTGGTAAAGCATTCAGAAAAACACAAATTTATCAGTTAAGTTCATTGTCTTATGTGGATGTGGTTTGTGATGCCCCAAACAATGAAATTAGTAACGTCACAGTTCTTCGCTGATCACAGGTCACTATGACAAATACAACGTAAAAGTTTAAAATATTACGAGAATTACTGAAACTTGACAGAGACGTGACGTGAGTGAATGCTATTGGAAAAAGGGCACCAGCAGACCAACTCGGCACAGGATTGCCATAGACCTTCAATTTGTAAAACGCAGTATCTGCGAAGCACAATAAAGTGAAATGCAATAAAATGAAGTGTGGTTGTATACGGCATGTAAGTTATGAAGAGTAAGCTTGTCTCTCCTGTGTCGGCTCTGTGAAGCTGTGGTATTAGAAAATAATCAGTTGGAAATTTTATTAAAAATAATTACTTTGTGAGGGCGCCTGGGTGGTTCCGTCAGTTAAGCATGTGGCTCTTAATTTCAGCTCTTGTCATGATCTCATGGTTTGTGGCATCGAGCACCACATCAGGCTCTGCAATGACAGCACAGACCCTGCTTGGAATCCTACTCTCCCCTCCCCTCCCCTCTCCTTTCTCTCCCTCCCCAGCTTGCACGTGCCAGGGTCTCCTTCCCCTCCCTCCCTCCCTCTCTCTCTCTCAAAATAAATAAATAAAAATTTAAAAATTTATTTTAATTATTTTGTGTCAGTCCTTATAGTATTTATAGATATGAAGACATCAGGAAAAAGTCCTCTGGTGTTGATCTAGGACAGAAAATGTGCTATGATATTGGTCTTTTCCGTCTCTAATTGTGTTGACTTCCTTTCATGCTGTCTTACAATGCAAATATTAAAACATTAGGTATATTTTTGCTGCCTAGAATAATTGGTTTTACTTTTTAAACATGCTATCTGTAATTTCAAAAAATATTTCCTTCTGAACTTCATGCCCTGAGTTTAGAATAGTCTTGAAATTATAGGTGTCTAATAAGTATTTCTCAACTGTCAATTCAACTGCAGCCTTTGTGCTATTACCTCATTAGGAAATGACACAGGAAGAAAACTCGTTATGTGATAATATGAAAACACATATTTGTCAAAAAGATAAATGAGGCTGTATTGAAAACCCATCTGTTGTGGTGGGAGTCAAGTGGTTTAGACACATTTGGGCATGATACCTTCTTTTTAAACAGGAAAACAAGATTTCTGTTTCAATCCTTGGAGCTTGTATTGTGCACTTAAATGTGTTCTTTTTTGTCTTTTATAGGTGATATTATACCCAACTTCTAATAGCTCCAAGTCAGCTGAGTTGCACCGAATGGTAGTTCCAAAAAATAGCCAGGACTCTGACTTAAAGATCAAATTAGCAGTGCGAATGGATAAACCACCACATATGAAACATAGTGGGTGAGTGTGTACATGAAGGTGCTTTTCTCCTGAATTATTGGATCTCGTTTCAATGTATCATTTTTGCCAGTTTACTGACAGAACAGGTATATCATGAAATTTTCCCCCCAAAATGACATTTACAGGTTAACTTAATTTTTTACACTCCTAGACACGTTTACAGCTAAATATATGTGTATTTAGTTATTATAACTGTGTGCATGCTAACATAATAATAATTGATTGCACTGGTATTCTGTATCACTCATGTCAATGAGGAGCAGTGATGGATGGAGATAACTTCCAAGAACTACTCTTCAAAATATAATAGTCAAAACAAGCATAGTATTCAGCTCTCCAACAGCTAAACTTACATAAAATATATTAAATTTTTTTTTCAACGTTTATTTATTTTTGGGACAGAGAGAGACAGAGCATGAACGGGGGAGGGGCAGAGAGAGAGGGAGACACAGAATCAGAAACAGGCTCCAGGCTCTGAGCCATCAGCCCAGAGCCTGATGCGGGGCTCGAACTCACGGACCGTGAGATCGTGACCTGGCTGAAGTCGGACGCTTAACCGACTGTGCCACCCAGGCGCCCCTAAAATACATTAAAGCTAAGATGTCGTTCACATATAACCCAGGACACTGTGAAAGGTTTGTCAGGGAGGGATGTGAGTGTTCATCCGATATGTGAGTGAAAAACTAAATCAATGCTGGAGAGTAAGCCAGAGGGCAGGACCTGTCTCCTGCGGACCACCATGGGTCAGAGTCCGTCGTCCTCTCTTCCAGGGTTCCTTTTCCCTTGTAGTTGGTGAGGTAATAAGTCTGAACTCTTGAACACAATGAGTTTTTTAAAAACCTCGGTCTTTCTCAGATTAACACTGTAGGGCTCGCTACAGTCAAATCACAGCACAGAGTTGTTAGCTATTAGGAAAGCATGTGATCTTTTTCTTCACGAAGGAGAGAAACAGTCGCTAAAGTGGCTCCCTTTGAGATTAGCAGCCAACATGAGTCTAAGAAAGTACATTCCTATACAGAGAGGTGTCATCTTCTGGCTTTAGAGCCAAATCACCAACACTGTAGCGGAGTTCACTGATGAGTCAACAAAATAAGGATTCTTTGGATGACTAACACGGGGCTAAGGACTACATTGCCTCCTTAGTTTGGATGGGCAGTGTATGCAGTGTCAGAATGAGTCTCCCTGATGGGAGAAACAGCTCAGAGGGTGGGCTCTTTGAAAGGAAACCGTAAGTTGGGTAGCTCACATTGTGGCATCTCAGTGTAGTGTTGCAAACTAAAGTCTAACTATGACTCAGCTCATAATGCAGATGGAATTCTTGGGATTTAATATTTAGAGTTCTTCTCATTCATTCATCTCCCTGGTCACCATTGATTTATTTAGCAGGCATGTATTGAGCACTTGCTCTGTTCCACCCAGAGCAAACCTCAGTGAGGTACCCTCTCAGGCCTAAGGAAAGTGGCTAGTCAGGGATTCAGACTTATATACAAGTAGCTGTAATAGTGATGTTAGTCACGAAAATCCCACAAGACACCTGACTTTCAAGATAAAACTTGGAAGTGTGAATTCAGGTGGGCAATGAGGAGGAAGAGCATCCCAGTCACATGATCTAGCATATTCATGGCCAAGAGTTCTGGAAGGGCTGTTAGCCAATGAAGACAAGTTGGACACAGTTAGCATAGAGCGTGTTGAGACAAGAGAGTTAGAATACTACTGCCGTAAAGTGCTTAGAGATTAGTAGAGCCTAGATTTGGACATAATATTTCTTCTGTTTTTACATCAGTCTCTTTTGATGAATGGCACCATAAGAAATTGGAACCTATGTATTATAATTCCAACAGAGTCCTTAATTTGCAAATGTCCAGCACCATGGTGAATACCCCTGGAGCCTTAAAATTGTCCAAAGAACCAAGATTAAACATGAGGTTAGGCACATGGCAAATTCTGCAGCCTTTCACTTGTGTGGAAAGAAAGCCCTGCTCTCTTCTTTGGCAATTTCTTCCCTTAGAATGCTCCAGGGCAGGTGAGACAATCCAGCCCCCTTCCAAGACTTGATTTTGTTGTTGTTTGTTTTTCCTTTTTTTTTTTTTTTTTTTAATCACTCCTTTGCCCTTAAGAAGTACTGGTTTATATCCTATCTCTGAGCCCTTGACTAAATCAGGACCCCGCCCCCGCCCCGCCGCCCAGGATGTGTGTGGAGTTGTGTTCAAGACTGCTGGTGAAAGGGATCACTAAAGAGAATATATCTTAGTCTCTCAATTTAATACATAAAGCCCAAGAACTCGCCTTGGATTCAGATGAGGAATGCTTTAGATCCATCCACATCAATTATTATCTAAAATGATCGTGACAGACATTACTAGATATTCGGGTGTCTCTGCAGTTGATAGTATGTAAAAGGAAGGAATTCTAGAACTGAAAATATCTGTGATGCTGTTCTCCTAGTTGGTATGTTATTCAGCATAATTAAAGACAACATATTTCATAATAATTCCTTAAAAACTAATACCAGTATTGGACATAATAATGATCAATCAGAATTAAAAGTTTTCAACACTGCTATAATAGGTGATCCCCATGGGCAGGCACAGGTGTTTACTACAAGTGCCTGATTGGGTTCCTCAGCGCCTGTGGAGACACACAAATATTTTGAATATCACCCCTGTGTATGTGGGCAAACATGATTTGACCTATATTATAATTGTATTCATCTTTTTCTGCAGTGTTTCATAAATGGATTTTACTGAACTTAATTACATTTAAGAAGAGAAAGTCCACTAACCTTTTTCTTCCAAGTACTCTATCATATGCCAAAGCAATAATAGGATATGAGTAGTAGATTAATAGCATTTTGCTTTGAGGCTGGAGTGTGTTCTGTCAATAGTTCATCCCATAATGAATAATTAACACATGAATAATGAATAATTGAAAAAGAAACAAGTCAAGTTAAAAAAAGATTAATATATTGGGGCGCCTGGGTGGCTTGGTCGGTTGAGTGTCCGACTTCGGCTCAGGTCATGATCTCACAGTCCGTGAGTTCGAGCCCCGCGTCGGGCTCTGTGCTGACAGCTCAGATCCTGGAGCCTGTTTCAGATTCTGTGTCTCCCTCTCTCTGTGACCCTCCCCCGTTCATGCCCTGTCTCTCTCTGTCTCAAAAATAAATAAAAACGTTTAAAAAAAATTTAAAAAAAAGATTAATATATCTTTAAAATATAGCAAACCTCTCTTACAGAGAGTTGTCAAGTGGATTAAACAATAAATTGGGAGGGTTATGGGTTTTTATCTTCAGAGCACTTTTGAGAACTAGACTTTGAAATACTCTGGGTTGTTGGTTATAAAAACCTATTGGCTTTTAAAAATAATACGGGTATCTCTTATATGAACTATTGGAACATATAAATAGATGAATATTCATCATATGTGTAGAGCACCTGTATGGTCCCTAAATATTTTATCAATGTTTTTTATATTTTTTGTGGCCCCAACTGCACTGTGAGTTTCTTAGACCCATTTGAATCCACTGCCTCCCACAATGTGCAGTCAAGGACAGATATTAATATAATGATGATGATGAAAATAATAGTGTGCTCCTTAGAGTTTTAAGGAAAAAATTTACAGTAGGTTGCATTCCTAAGTTGAAAAGTAAAGAGTTCTAAACTCACGTTACATAGAACAGAGTATAATTTAAAATGAAAAATACCTAACGGGCACCTGCGCAGCTCAGTTGGTTAAGCACCCAACTTCAGCTCAGGTCATGATCTCCCCATTCGTGAATTCGAGCCCCACATCTGACTCTCCACTCTCAGTGCAAAACCTGTTTCAGATCCTCTGTCTCTGTCTCTCTCCCTGCCCTTAACTTGCTCATGCTCTCTGTCTCAAAAATAAACAAACTTAAAAGAAAAAGACCTAAAATAAATGTGTTTGGTTCTCAACTGTTGCATTTTTAAATAATCTTTTTTTTAAGTAGAAAAATATATCTGTTCTAAAGCTCATTTTTCTGATAACTAATGAGTGTGTGACTATACATTATAGTTTTTTTTAAGTAGGAATAACTGTATGCAAATGAAATTACATTTAATTTGGATAAAATAAAGATGATTTCATTCTTTTAAAACCAAACCACATGACATATATTTGATTGTTTAAAAAGAGCTCATTTATTCTTTTGGAATATATCCTATAAACTAATTATATAAACTCATATAAATCTGTTAAGTGAATTACCAGGTAGGTTTTGAATGGTTAAATAATTCATATCCATTTTTTTTGCGGTTGTTTTCCTGCTTTTTCTGGGTAGCTGGAAGACAGACGTGTTCTAGGACAAATGGACTATCCTTTAGCATAGCCTAGTGGCTAAGTAGCAGCATTAACTTAAATCTCAGAAAATACTATTCCTCTTTTTACTGAATTACATTTTCCTAATTCAAAGGTTATTTTTTTCAGTCAGACAATAAAGTGGAATGAGATAAAGCGAATGATTTATTATGACAATTAAGCCTACAATGGAAAAGGAAAAAGAAGAAAATTAAATTGCCACAAATATGCAGAAGCATAAGACCAGGTTCTATCTATCCGAGGTCTCCGTGCACATGTTTTTTGGTTTTTGGTTTTTGGTTTTTTTTATAGTGAAAATGAATGAAAACCTCATGAGTGTCTAACCATAGGAGAATTTTGTCACAGTTAAGAACTGGTAAGACTTGTAAGACAAAATATTAGCCAGATCACTGTCCTCCTATACATCTGTTTCTCTTTGTGCAGAGTCATGCTTGGCTCTTTAAACATTTCTTGATCAGATAGATGTATTGAAACATTTTGTAACTGTCGTTTATAAGTCTCTGTTTAATTAATATCTTAAAGGTTTCAAAGGCCCCGGGGCCTGTTTCTTGCTGCCAGGGAGAGACAGGAGTGGAGATTGCAGTGGGAAGAACGGTGTCCACACCAAGCTGGCTGCAGGATTATTATCCCCTGCTTTCCCACAGAGCCGGCCAGCCCTGCATTCAGGGACTGCGGCGTTAGGCTGTCAGACGTGGCATTTGCTCTTAACGTGAACGGACTGCGCTGTAATAAAATTGGATTGTTGATGATTTTAAGGTTTATGATCTTCAATTAGTTTGGGGGGGTAGTCTGATGATCAAAGGGAGGAAAAATCTTACTTTCGTCAAGATGGCATTTGCTCTCAGGGTCCAGGCCTTACAGAAAGGACACGTCTGTTTTTTCCCTGGAAGAAAATTGATTCTCACTTTAAGTTGACCTTTTAGAATGATTTTCCTACATGTCCTTGTCTAAAATAGCCATGTTTTGACATTTGAACCTATATATAGGTCTGTTTGCCTTCCCAATTTGAATTTACCTCATTCTGACTTATTCTTATTTCATAGAAATCCTACTTCTTACTGCCTTGCGAAAACCTCTGACAAAGTATTTGCTAGGTTCTTAATAAATGATTGATTCCTTTTCCAAATACAGCTCTCAGAAGAGAAGTCTGTCTGTGGTACTTTATAAACATGAATGTAACTGTTGTAGAATGATAAAAGGAATAAGCCCTCAAGGCAACTTCGTTTTTCCAGATACCTTATATTCATGTCCCTTTCTGCATGCTAATTTAAATCATTAACTGTATTTTTCATTTTAATTTACTGATGACTAGTTATGTAATAATCATAGAAACATATTCAGGCATGGCTTTAATGATCCTTAAACTACATGTTTTAACTTCTCCTTTGCAAAACCTTCTCGGATTTCTCCTGTAATAAATTAGTTTGCCACTGAGGGTTGATGGGGGGTGGGAAGGAGGGGAGGGTGGGTGATGGGTATTGAGGAGGGCACCTTTTGGGATGAGCACTGGGTGTTGTATGGAAACCAATTTGACAATAAATTTCATATATTGAAAAAAAATAAATTAGTTTGCCTTTAACTTTAAGCTTAAATGTGGCTTTCTCGAGATTTTTCTCCAGGGAGTGACATTTTAAGTTATTTTTCATGCATCAAATAACTATGCTCTCTTGCTTTTAGGCATCCTTCAGTGTCCTATCTGAGCATCTTAAAAGCATGTGAGGCCAAACAACTAAAAGTAGAATTGAGGTCTTGTAAAATTTTCTTTCAGGAACCCCAGACCATACTCATAGGTTATCCTAATGAATTTGGGGCACTTCTTAAAAAATTACAGTGAAGGGGCGCCTGGGTGGCGCAGTCGGCTAAGCGTCCAACTTCAGCCAGGTCACGATCTCACGGTCCGTGACTTCGAGCCCCGCGTCGGGCTCTGGGCTGATGGCCCAGAGCCTGGAGCCTGTTTCCGATTCTGTGTCTCCCTCTCTCTCTGCCCCTCCCCCGTTCATGCTCTGTCTCTCTCTGTCCCAAAAATAAATAAATGTTGAAAAAAAAATTACAGTGAAAACTAGGAATAATTTAAAATATTTTATAAACAGTTAACATACAGAATTATAATAGACCAGTTCCATCTCCTTTATTGGTGCCTTTTATTATGCAGTTTTTCTATTTGCACACATTCAAAAATTTTAAAATATTATCACCGAGTTTATAAATTAAAGCTCTTGGGCTTGTTAATGAGCATTGTGGGAGGTCGGGAAAAATTTGAACATTAGTTACAGACATTTAGTTGATTCCTCAGATACGTGACTGCACGGTGGTGCCGGTGGAGGGCAGTGCGGTAGTAGTTGTATACGACAAGTACAGGTGTCGAGCCCAGGACACTGGGTTTGGGTCTCAGTTCTGTCACTAACTTGGATAAGTCACTGCACCTGTCCTGGCCTGGTTTCATCAGTTGCTAAAGGGGACATCAGACTAGAACATTTGAATGGTCCCTTCAGCTCCCCAGAGGACAGCCTGAGAAGATAGGACATTTGGGGACTCATGTCAATCTTCTCAAGATAAGAAAAGGAAGTATGGAGACTGACTGAAGCATCAGGCTTCTTTTGTAGAAAAGTAATTTGAAAATACACATCGTAGAATTGTTTATACTCTGATAGTAATGTTAAAAAACAGATGCATATAAAAATTTAGAAATGAAATACACTAAATATACTAAATAGAATAATGCAACTATGGGTAACTATTATGGGTACTATTATGATGAAAAAATGCAATTATCAAACTAAAGATCAAACAGGTTTTCTTTTAATTAACAGTAGATAACCACTAGGGTGCCTGGGTGGCTCAGTCGGTTGAGTGTCTGACTTCAGCTCAGATCATGATCTCAAGGTTAATGAGTTCAAGCCCCAGGTCAGGCTCTATGCTGACAGCTGGGAGCCTGGAGCCTGCTTTAGATTCTGTGTCTTCCTCTCTCTCCCCCTCTCCTCCCTCCCTGTCTCTCAAAAATACACACACACACACACACACACACACACACACACACACACACACAAGGTAGGTAATCAGATATTTGGTAAAACTAATTTATTAGGGAAATTTATTTGAGAGGTTTCCTTAAGATGGCCTTGAAAGACTCCTGTCCATCCAGCGTTTGTCCTATTACTTTTTTTTAAGTTTATTTTGAGAGAGGATGTATGAGTGGGGGAGGGGCAGAGAGAGAGAGAGCGAGCAAAAATCCAAGCAGGCTCCACGCTGTCAGGCCAGAGCCCAATGCAGGGCTCGTTCTCACGAACCATGAGATCATGACCTGAGCCAAAATCAGGAATTGGACACTTAACCAACCATCCAATATTTAAGGACTCGGTGTGGCTTAGGAACGTGCACTCTGGAGCCAGACTGCCTCTCTTCATATCCTGGCTCCACCAATAGCTATGGCATCTTGGGAAAGTTGTAAAACCTCTCTCTGCCTCAGTTTCTTCATCTGCAAAATGAAATTGTTGGTAGAACGTAACTCATAGAATCATTTAGAGGAGGAGCATTTTATTTTGTTATTGCAATGTAATTAGCATACAATCTTATATTGGTTTCAGGTGTACAACATAGCTTTAACAATTCTATACGTTACTCAGTGCTCATCACAGTAACTGTATTCATCACCTGTCCCCATACAACGTTATTACAATATTGTGTGATGCTGTACTTTTTATCGCCATGAATTTATTTAATAACCAGAAGTTTGTACCTCTTAATCCTGTTTATTTCACTGATCCTCTCATCCATTTCCCCTGTGGGAACCATCAGTTCCCAGAGTTTGTATTTTTAGAGTCTGGGGTTTTTTTTCTTTTTCTTCATTTATTTTTTTAGATAACACATGTAAGTGAAATGATATGGTGTTTGACTTCCTCTGACTTAATTCAGTTAGCTTAATACCCTCTGGGTCCATCTTTGTTGTTGCAAATGGCAAGATCTCATTCTTTATGGCTGAATAATACTCCATTGGATATAGATACCACATCTTTACTCAACACTTGGGTTGCTTTTATATCTTGGCTATTATAAAACTGTGGTAAAGAAAGTGTGCATATGTCTTTTCAAATTAATGTTTTTGTTTTCTTTAGGTAAATACCCAGTAGTGGAATTACTGAATTGTATGGAGTTTTTATTTTTAATTTTTTGAGGAACCTCCATACGTTTTTCCACAGTGGCTGCACCAACATATTCCTGTCACCAGTTTATGATGGTTCCTTTTTCTCCCCATCCTCACCAATACTTGATGTTTCTTTTTGATACTAGCCATCCTGATGTGAGAGGATACCTCATTGTGGTTTTGATTTGTGTTTCCTTGATAATTAGTGATCATCAGGACCTTTTCAAGTCGTCTTTAGAAAATGTTCCGTATGTCTTCTTTAGAAAAATTTTTATTCAGGTCTATTTTTAAATCAGATTATTGTGGCTTCATACAAATGCCAGTGTTCTATGAAAAATGTTGATATTTTGATAGGGATCGTGTTGAATCTGTAGATTGGGTAGGATGGATGTCTCCACAATATTCTGATTCATGAGCATGGAATAGCTTTCCATTTGTTGGTGTCCTCTTCCATTTCTTTCATCAGTGCTTTATAGTTTTCAGAGTACCAGTGTTTCGTCTCCTTGGTGAAGTTCATTTTTAGCCTTTTTTTTTTTTGATGCAGTTGTAAATGGGATTGTTTTCTGAATTTCTCTTTCTGCTACTTGATTATTTGTGTATACAAATGCAACAGATTTCTATATAATAGTTTTGTATCCTGCAACGTTATTGAATTCATTTACCAGTTCTAGTAGTTTTTTGGTTGAATCTCTAGGGTTTACTGTATATAGTATCACGTCATCTGCACATAGTGACACAGTGACTTCTTCCCAGGTTGGATACCTTTTATTTCTTGTCTGTTTGGCGTGACTAGGACTTCCAGTATTATGCTGAATAAAAGTGGTGAGAGTGGACATCCTTGTCTTGTTCCTGATCTGAGAGGAAAAGCTTTAAATTTTTTACCATTGCATATGATAATAGCTGTGGGTTTTTCATATATGGAGAAGTAGTATCTTAGTGTGTATAATGTGCTTTCAAGAGTAGCTGGCTTGGGCGCCTGGGTGGCTTAGTTGGTTAAGTGTCCAACTTGAGCTCAGGTCATCATCTCACAGTTTGTGAGTTCAAGCCCCACATCAGACACCCTGCTGTTGGCACAGAGCCTGCTTCAGATTTCTCTCTGCACCACCTCCGTGTTCTCTGTCTCTCTCAAAATAAATAAACTTAAAAGTAGCTATCTAGCTCACAGTAATACCCAAAATGTTTTAGCTATTGATAAAACCCTAAAGAAGGTATGTGTTTGGGTTGAGACACTTACTAAAAGAAGGAAAAATAACTCTTAAATATTTACAATATGAAACAAAACAAAAACCAAAGCACCGTGATAAAAAATGCTGGTACATCAGAGAAGACAGAATAGGACTGGGTGGAGTGTTACTCAGCACTGGAGAAATAGGACATAGCGAAGACCCTTGTGGACCATACTAAGTACAATCCCACCTGGCCCTGGGTTGTGGGGAGGAACTTTGGTAGTTAGGTGACACATGAAATGTCTACTTCCTGGGCCAAATTTGGTTTAAAGCATAGTCTGTGTCACACACCCAGTGATCCATCCAAGAACAGGGACTGCAGCCTAAATTCCAAATACCAGAGACTGAAACCTCAGCCTTGCCTATAGGAACACCTGCATCTTTGAACCTTTATCATGTTTTGTACGGGTTATTCTCTGTATGAACTTATTGCGGTAATAAAACAATTAACAAAACAGCTTACATTTGTATTTTCTGTTTCCTACCTGTCTGCCCCATATTTTTTCTTCTCAAAATCCATTCCTTTAAAAAAAAAATCTGGGGCACCTGGGTGGCTCAATCCGTTAAGCATCCGACTTCAGCTCAGGTTGTGATCTCGTGGTTTGTGAGTTTGAGCCCCGTGTCGGGCTCTGTGCTGACAGCTCAGAGCCTGGAGCCTACTTCAGATTCTATCGTCTCCTCTCTCTGCCCCTCCCTGCTCATGCTCTCTCTGTCTGTCAATAAAAAAGCGAACATTAAAATAATAATAATTAAAACAAGTCTTTTGGAGAAGTACGTGTTAGCTAGGATTTGTTCCAATCTACGGTTGAAGATGGACTATCACTTGATCTTGATAAGGGTGGGGAGAATCAATCCTTGAAGTTAGTTTCTGTGGGGTATAGTAGATTATTCTACTCACTAAAGTATTTCTCGCCCATCCTGCAATCGTCATGCATGGAAGAATATTACTCAGAACTGCATGTCAGGAAATGGATGGTAGAGAAACGTTTGGATTAAATCTTATTACCAACCAGCTAAATACTTTGTTTAAGCCCTCATTTTATTAGAATGTTGCTATAGAATGATCTGGGCCTTGGGTCTCAGGTGGTGATGAATACATAGAACACCTTTTTCTTTCTCTTTTTTTTTCCAGTTAACATTCTTTATTTCCTGTTTATTCTGGATCCTTCACTTTTTTCCAATTTTTAAAAATTTAAATCCAAGTTAGTTAACATATAGTCTAATAATGATTTCAGGAATAGAATTTAGTGATTCATCATTTAAAGATAACACCCAGTGCTCATCCCAAAAAGTGCCCTTCTTAATGCCCATCACCCATTTAGCCCATCCCCCCACCCAATACCCCACCAGCAACCCTTGGATTGTTCTTTGTATTTACGAGTCTCCTATGGTTTGTCTCCATCTGTTTTTATCTTATTTTTCCTTCCCTTCCCCTATGTTCATCTGTTTTCTTAAATTTTACATAGGAGTTAAAAAACGTATTTGTCTTTCTTTGACTTATTTTGCTTAGCATAATACATTCTAGTTCCATCCACGTTGTTGCAATGGCAAGAGTTCATTCTTTTTGATCACCAAGTAATATTCCATTGTGGGGGGAGTGATATATATACACCACATCTTTATCGGCTCTAGGCTGTCGTCCTCCCCCCCCCTTTTTTTTTTTTACTGCCTTGTCCCAAAAGGATGCTCTAAAGATGAAAGGTGGTCTTAAAAGGGAAGATGAAACTTCTTGAGCAGCAGTCTTTCCTCCATATGATCCTAATAAAGTCTTTGAAGGAATTTCATTTAGAAACCCCATTCACAACTAAGTGAATTAATTAAAAGGGCACCATTTCCATCTCACCTGCACCTCTGACAACTTTCTCTTGCTCCTTCTCAAGCATCCATTAGGGCTGCTACTGAGTAGTAGAGGGGACTGGCCTGTGGATGACCTAGGCTCTAGCCTGCTCTGCCTACGGGTTGCTCTGGGTCTTTAGTCATGTGCCTCCTTAGCTTCATCTTTAAAGCTGCATATTGAGCTCGTTAAAAAAAAAACAAAAAACTTTTAGTTTTCTTCCAGCTCTGAAATTTCTTTCAATTTTTTATTTTAAACCTAAAAGTAGGTGTCTTAAGGAAAGTAAAATACAAATAGTTCGTATTCCTGGGATAGAATAGAAACAGGTAAATGATTTTCAAGGCATATCATCCTCTTTAAGGACATTTCCATAAACAAGAGGCACAGGGTACAGGGAGGTTAAGAACACAGGCTTTGGAGTTAGACCCAGGTTCATACTTGAGCCCTGTCATTTTTATGCAAACTTGGTCATATCTAGCTTCTCATGGCCTCACTTGTCTCAACTATAAAGTTGGATTGTCCTCAGCAGGAAATGAGATCTACTCAGAAAGCATGTAGAACAGTGCCTGCTACACAGTAAGTGCTTGATCACCTAGTAACAGTTGTTACTAGAATAAACATTATTTTTAAAAAATTGTAGTCCCATGAGGTATAATAAAACCTAAGTTTAACATCATAGTTTGATTGTATTTGGAAGAAGATGCCCAAAGACATATGGGAAAATAGCAAATCTTAATTCCTTCAGAATATAAAAATTATGTCCCCCATTAGGGCCCTATGCTTTAATTTTTTTGACAGTTACGGACGTAGGTGGTGGTGGTAGTTCATATGTGTACATTTTGCTGTTAACTTTGTTTTGTCTTCTGTATGTCCATGGAGAAAAATAGAAAATATTATGTAAGAGCACTCAGATAAGCTCAAGTTCTCAAAAAAAAAAAAAAAAAAACAAAAAAACAAAAAACATCTGGAGATTATTTCATAGCAAGTGAGAAGAAGATAGAACTTTTCCCTTTATTTTAGCCCACTACAGTCTAACTTATTTTTTAAATGGCAGATGCTTTCAAAGCATGATATTTTAAACAACTAGTCGTGTCTTTTGCTGATTTAGGGCAGTTGCTGATTTTAATTTTCTTAAATCTTTAGGTGAGTGTTGATCTTCTATAGCTTTAAGCAGCCTGTTAGGTTTGGAAGTATTAAAATTTGTCAACTTTTCAGTAAGTTATTGTTCACAGTAATTTTTGCATACTATGTAAGTTTTCATTTTGTTGGGTGTTTTAAGTTGGTTTTATACATGGTTCATTTAAAGAGGGATTGAGAAAAGCTTACTCAATACTTAACGATTCAAAGACTTGTTTTGTAGTTGATAGCATCCAAGACCTTCGTGTCGTTGAATAATTAAATATGCTAATGTTTTATGAAAACAGTTGCTGGGAAAGATTGGCAGCATTGAGGTTGGGGTTCCAAGGATTCTTCATGAATGTTCTCAAGTGGTTCCTGGTACATGCCTTTGGTAGTGTGGTGGACACTTAAAGAATGCTTTTACCCCGACCTCTGCCCCTGCACCTTTCAGTTCTTTGGTCAGGTGTGATCTCTGCACAGGGGCCCATCCTCCCCACCCCACACAGAATAGTGCCTTTCTTTCCTCACTGCCAACTTTCTCTTCTAACTAGCTTCATTATTTTCTTGTTTATTTTGAGAGATCATGCGAGCAGGAGAGGTGCAGAGAGAGAGAGAGAATCCCAAGCAGTCCCCTGGCTGTCAGTGCAGAGCCCTATACAGGGCTTGAGCTCACCAACCATGAGGTGATATGATCGGAACCAAAATCAAGAGTGGGTCACTCAACCTACATAGCCACCCAGGCACTCTGGTTCATTATTTCTTAAGCTCTTATCATTACCTGATACTATTTACTGCCTGTTGTTTGACTATCTCATTACTACAATGTTACTTCCGTTTGGATGATTTGCTATTAACGTAGCCCTCCCAACCAAATCTAATTTCAGTAGGGAAATTTCCGTGGCCTTACTGCTATTTTTAAACCTAGTTTTTTAAGAAAACTGTCTATTGCTTAGTAGAAGCTAAATAAATACTTGAGTGGATGTTTTCTTTTCCAAAGAAAGAACAGAATGCAGAACTTAAGTTCACAGTTCTTTTATATTCAAAATAAGTGTTGGATTGATGGGATAGAAACCTCAAATTATAGTATTCTCTAATTGGTACCACTGTAAGTTTGTTGGGATATGCTTCAAAATATTATTTCCCCAGAGGATTTACAATAGGTTTTTACAATTATAGAAATTTAGAAATTTCTATAGGACTAGAAATCTGAAGACTATTATCAAAAGAAAATTAGAAATATAGGGGCCCCTGGGTGGCTCAGTTGGTTAAGCGGCCGACTTCGGCTCAGGTCATGATCTCGCGGTCCATGAGTTCAAGCCCCACGTCAGGCTCTGTGCTGACTGCTCGGAGCCTGGAGCCTGCTTCGGATTCTGTGCCTCCCTCTCTCTGACCCTCCCCATTCATGCTCTGTCTCTCTCTGTCTCAAAAATAAATAAACGTTAAAAAAAAATTAAAAAAAAAATTAGAAATATAGAAATTATAGAAATTTACAATTTCTATAGGACTAGAAATCTGAAGACTATTATAAAAAGAAAATGTATTGTTCAAAAACACTTCAAGGGGTGCCTGGGTGTCTCAGTTGGTTAAGTTTCTGAGTGTTGATTTTGGCTCAGGTCGGGAGCTCACCGTTCATGAGTTTGAGCACCATAAAGGACTCTGTGCTGACAGTGCAGAGCCTGCTTGGGATTCTCTCTTCTCTCTTCTCTCTCTTTCTCTCAAAATAAGTAAAAAAAAAAAAAAAAAAAAAAAAAAACTTCAAAGTCATTATTCTCTAGAGTGAGACTTCCTTTTTTAATCATTTTTTTGCCTATGATGGAGGAAGTAGATTTGTAATATTATCTGTCAACATTTTCTGTTTTGACCATTTCTTTGATACATGGTGGAACTGTAGGAGGAGTTTCAGCAACACTTCCTGTGGGTAGGAGTATATCCCAGTGTTTGCATACAAGAATGCTGTATAACCGATACTAAAGGCCAAAAGAAAACTAGATTTGAGCATTGTTTATGCTGTCTTTGTGGAATCAGTAAAACTTTTGCTTTCTTTCTCCTATGGGAATTCCAGATTGAAGTCCTATTTATTTCAGGGTTTATTGTTTTTCTATTTCATGAACACTTCTCCATTTACATTGGCTCAAAAAAAAAAAAACATTTCATGAAAATATTCTCCCCAACAACTGACAAAGAAGAACAAAGAGAAATTAAAAAGAAGCCAGTGCGTTGATCATCCGAGACAGAAAGAGTCATGGATATATCCGGGGAGGGGAGCAGAAGGGAGGAGGGAGTGAGCAAAAGAACTCTGCCTGTTGTCAACCTGAGTGAAGATTGTGCAGGGGCCAGAGTGTGGTTTGGGTCCAAAACAGGAAGAAACTTAGGAGCCTGAACATTACATGAATTTAGAAAACAGGATGAAGCCTGGCAGTAGTGAAGGACCATACCTAAAAAGAACCTGGTCGACATTTATTGCTGTAAAGCTGGCCTTGTTGGAAGCCCATGACAAGGAGAGCAAAATAGTTTGGGAGTTGGGGGTAATGACGAGGTCCAAAGGGAAGAAAATGGGTGTTAGTGGAAAGTAGGGATGGATAGAACAGCACCTGAAAATACAGAAACAAATCTCTTCAAAAGTAGTCCCAACTCATCTGCCAGTGTATTTTAATCCTGGCATTCTTTTCACAAATCCCATCTGGTCATAAGGAATACTTCCTAATCCTCTCTTTATGATCATAGAGTTTAGCAAAATGGGTATTGGTGACAGGATATAAACTTCACAACCACAGTTCTCTGTCAACACCATATTTGAGGTGCCCGAAAATCATTATGTTGATGATGGGGAAGATAGCTAATGAATCTGTTTCAGCTGCATGGGTGGATGGATGGATGTTTTGATTATAAAAAGAATCATCACCAGCCACCTGGGTGGCTCAGTTGGTTAAGCATCCAATTCTTGATATCAGCTCAGGTCTTGATCTCAGGATCATCAGTTCAAGCCTTACATTGGGTTCCATGCTGGCTATGAAGCGTACTTTAAAAAAAAAAAAAAAGAAAAGAATCATCACAACTTTAATTGATACCCATGTTAATTACATGAACAGAGCATAGAGTTCAGGAGTATTAAAATGTCTAATCACTCATCCTGGAATCTTGTATATCCTTAGGAGTAAATTAATATTCAGATCAGAAGAAAATAACTTATTTTCATGATTTAAAAAAATCTGTGTTGTCTTTATGAATGTATCTTTTATTGTCTTTGCTTATTTCATGTATCAGTACTTTTGAAATTTTTTTTAAATTTGACAGTGGGCTAGAGGGTACAACAGTAGACCAGTCAGAAAGGTAACAGAAAATTTGAGTATCAGCTATTTCCACCTTTGTGAAATTGGCAAGCTTCTTTTTGCCGGTTGGATTTTTAGGTTCATCTTTAACTACTTTCTGTTCACTGACATTAATTAATCCCTAGCTGTCTTTAGTATTTGCCACAGAAAATCCCTTTCCATTCCTTCTCTCAATTCAGTCTCTACCCTGACAAAAACACCTGTTCTAATAATTTTTGTAGTGATCTTCCTGCATTCACCTGTTTTCCAAAACCAATCAGGAAATTTAGGAGTACTATTTGTATTTTTACTAAAAAAGTTCTAGTGCTTTCTGTTGCTAATGGGACGAGATTCACATTCTATATCCTTGCCTTCAAATTCTTCAAAAATCTGGCCCTATCTGATGTTTCGCTGTTTCTCCTTTTAGTGCTCCAGGCAAACCCCCAGCTTCAGCCAAATCAGTCTGTTCATATACCCAAACACGCTTTAACTAACTCAGTCCTATTTCTTCCACTTTGACTTAACCTGGTACTGGTCCAGTACTAGGTTATCTGTTTTCTCACATTAGTACAGATGTGCCAAGAAAATTGGTTTTCTCTATAGTCTTTCTCATGAGCAGATGGTCTGCTGACTGCCAACTAACTTTGTCCCTCCCTGATTTTGAGGGAACTGGTCATCGTTTCACTGGTTTACTTGCACCAGAAGAGTGGGCTTTCATTCTGTCTGCCTATGACCTTCCTTATTTAAAACTCTTTAGTCAGCCAGATCTGCCTTTTGTTCTATTGAAAGAGATATGCTTATTGAGAAAATTCATTCTTTGTACATATGGTAGGTTGATTGTGAAAGTGGACCCAGCAAATGGACTCTCTATATCTTTTTTTTTTTAAGTTTGTTTAATTATTTTGAGAGAGAGAATCCTAAGTAGTCTTTGAGCTGTCCGTGCAGAGCCTGACGCAGGGCTCGGTCTCATGAACTGTGAGATCATAACCTGAGCTGTAATCAAGAGTCTGATGCTTAACTGACTGAGCCACCCAGGTGCCTCCTAAACTATACCCTTTGTCCTGTATCTATGTTGTTCCTTCCAACGTTGGGCTCAGCCATGTGACTTGCTTTGGCCCCTGGAACAGTAGAAACTGGGCATAAGCAGAGGCTTGAAAAAGCACCTGTGCATTTTCACTTCTTCTCTTGCTCTCTGCCTTCATCATGAGATGACCTATGGGTTTGACTGTCAGAGGAACAGAAATGGATGAGCCCAGTTTTTCTGGCCAAGGTCTCAGACATGAGTGAGCCCAGACAGAATAAACAAAGCTGGCTAGCCGATTTGTAGCTGACCATAGGTCAAGGAGTGGGTCATGTAGAGCCCTGATCAGATCAGTAGTAATGCTCAGTGAATGATAGGTTTATGAGAAATAATAAATGCTTGATGTGTTAAGGTGCCAAGTTGAGGATGATATGTTACACTGCAAAGGCTGATACTGTACACTGTTGTCTTGCTACTAAATCCTGTTCACTTTTTTCTTCTATAGATCAGATGCACAGAATTGGATTAGTCATAATCCTTGGCCCATGCAATATCCCATATTGATCTATACATGTAATAGTGTATGTAATCTTTCCTGTATAATATGCCTTTCTATAAATATACTATGATTTATGCACTTTATCATAATGGGCATTTAAGTAGTTTCCAGATTTTGGCTGCTTCAGGAAGTGCTACTATAAACATCTTGTGTTTATCTCTTGGTACATATATTTTCTTTCTCCTTAGTGTGTACCTAAGAGTGAATTGATGAGAATGTAAAAGTTCTCTTTACAAGATAATGCTAAACTTTTTCAAGTTTTAACAACAGTTGTAGCAATTTCCTCCAGTTGAATGTGAGATTGTTTTGCCATCTTTGGCTCTTACCACATAGTACCTTCTTTTGATAGTTAGATTTTCATATATTTTATGTGTATAGCTGTATTATCTCCTGAAGGTAGGGAAGGTATACTTTTTCCTTTGTTACTTTGCCCACACACTTCAGAACATAGTGGATACAAATTAAATATTGACAACTGGTTCATTTTTATGTACTTTCAAATTAAGAGGCAATATAAAAATTCCTTGACCTCATGTTTCCACTTCAGACTGATGTGGGCATCCCGAATCTGTGCTCATAGATAGCCTGAGAGTGTTCTGTTATAGAATTATAACCATTCACACTCTCTCCAGTTGGGATTAACACCTTGTAGACTGGCGCTTCTTAGTCACCATTGTTTGACCCGATGCTTAATACAGGCATGGTTTCATCAAGTGATTTATTGATAACCATGTGCCAGGTTCTGAGCCAAAGAATGGATGGGTGCAGTTTGTTATAAGAGTAGTAATTCTTTGGGTGCTTGGCTGGCTCAGAGCATGCATCTCTTGTGCTCAGGGTCATGAGTTCAAACGCTCCATGTTGGGAGTAGAGTTTACTTTAAGAAAAAGAGTGATACTTAAGAAACATTAATCAGCAGGAGAAATACATTAGATACATGGAGCTAATTCTCCCACTGAATTAGAACAGTTGTTAACCGGGGCGCCTGGGTGGCGCAGTCGGTTAAGCGTCCGACTTCAGCCAGGTCACGCTCTCGCGGTCCGTGAGTTCGAGCCCCACCTCAGGCTCTGGGCTGATGGCTCAGAGCCTGGAGCCTGTTTCCGATTCTGTGTCTCCCTCTCTCTCTGCCCCTCCCCCGTTCATGCTCTGTCTCTCTCTGTCCCAAAAATAAATAAACGTTGAAAAAAAAAATTAAAAAAAAAAAAAAGAACAGTTGTTAAGCTAACAGTATAAACTTAGAAGATGAAGAGAACCGTAAAATGGAAAACAAGCTGGCAAAATATATAGAGAATGTAATGGTCTTACAGATGATTGCTTCTTCCGTGACTTTGACATCCCAGTTGACAAGATATAAATAAGTGATTCACAGAATCTATTTTAATTGGTGGTTTGAAGCTGTTTCCAAAAGCCCTTATATCAGAATTCAAAAACACTTCTAAAAGATATGCAATTTGAGGGGGGGGGGCGGTGGTGCCTGGGTGGGTCAGTCAATTGAGCTTCAAACTCTTCTTGATTTTAGCTCAGGTCATGATCCCGGCATCATGGGATGGAGCCCCACGTCGGGCTCCACGCTAAATAGAGAGCCTGTTTAAAATTTTCTGCCTCTCCCTCAGCCCCTCTTCTCTGCTCACACACATGCATATTCTCTCTCTCTCTCAAAAACAAAAAAAAAAACTTTTTATTCTTTGTGGGTATTAGTATGCACACACAAGTGTTTAGCTTGGTTGAGTATAATTTTCATTGGTCACTCTGCTCTGAAAGCACAAGAATATGAGTATTTGGGAATAATATCTGTTGACTGAAAAATATTGTCCCAGTAGGTAATGGTAGTAAGAATTGTGCTTATGAATGTTTATTAAACAAAACAAATTTTAAAAGGATGAAAGGGCTCAGCTCGTTGCATGAAATGTGAAAAGTGATAGAGGAGGAAAGCTGATCAAACCTCAGTCATCCAGATTTCTAGGCTGATGGAGACTATAATAACCAAGGCAGAAAAAATGACTAGGTGAAGGGAGTCCAAAGGTACAAACTTCAAGTTATAAAGTAAGTCATGGGAATGTAGAATGTACAGCATGGTAACTGTAGTTAATAACACTGTGTTGCAAATTTAAACAACACCTAAGGGAGTAGATCTTAAAAATTCTCATCACAAGAAAAAGACAATTTCTATGTAGTGATGGCTATTAACCAGACTTGCCATGACTATTTTGTAATATGCACAAGTATCGAATCATTATGTTGTACACCGAAAACTAAAGTTTTATGTCATTTGTACCTCAATTTAAAAAGTAAGGATTGGACCTGAAATGAGTAAAGTAGTATAAAATGAATAAGATGGCTACAAAAAACAAAAACGAAACCAATACTGTTTCAGTTGTAAATACTGCAGAGAATATGGATAAGGTTGTCATGCTTTGCCATACCACTGTTTGCTTTGGACACAAATTGGGTTTTTTTTTTTTTAGTTTACTTATTTATTTCTGAGAGAGAGTGAGTACGAGTGGGGAAGGGGCAGAGGGGAAAAGAATCCCAAGCAGGCTCTGTGCTATCAGTGCAGAGCTCAACCCACAGCTCAGTCTCACTGACTGAGATCATGACCTCAGCTGGAATCACGAGTTGGTCATTTAACTGACTGAGGCACCCAGGCACCCCACAAATACATCTTTTTATGCAAAGGAAAAACAAGTTTCCCCATATGTTTAGTCTTTTCCTTGACCTTAAATAGGATGCAACTGTGGACATTTTGTTTATAGTTCCAAAACTTGCACTTGGTTACAGATAACTATGCATTGTTCACTCAGAGGTTTAACCTTTCGACTTACTGAGTATATCTGAGAGAATCAAAGTGTTAAGTTACATGTTATACCGTGTAAGTTTAAGATATTTTCATATTACAGTAGTAATATATATTACAAAAAAATGAATTGTAAGAAAAACATCAAAAAGGAGATAAAAGTTTACTTCATAATCCTTTAAAAATTTAGGCATTTAAAAATTAAAAGTCTGTCTCTCTGATCCTATCAGCAGCATTAATGACTTGTGCATATATTTTCATATTAACATATTCAATTTAGAGTAGTTTTAGATGTCTCCTTTTCAGCACTGATATTAAAGTCCTAGCATGAATAAATGGGTTAAAAAATATTTCTTAATTAAAATTATTCCCACAACTTGATCAATTGGTTGTAATAAGTTATATAAAATGAAAAATTGAACTTTGTGATACAGTGTACAAATTGCATTAATGATTGATAGGTAATATGCGTGAAATGAAAAATTACTAGGCAGGGAGGAAAAAGTGTTTATCCTGCTACCAAATTCTCGGTGAATAGAGTATAGCTATGATCATCCCTCTAATGTTTCTCATAGTAATTGACAGAAAGAGGTATGAAGAATCATGAGACCTTAATAATATGCCTTGCCATTTTAATTGCTGAGACAAGTAAGAGAATCTTAATTGCCAGGGGACGCATTACTAATTAAAGTGTCATTCTACATTCATTCTGAAATAATTAGTTTGAATATTTGTAAGAGCTGAGATATAAATTTAGTTCCAAATTCAAGAACATACCCACAGCAGACTTTGTTAAAATGATCTATGGTTAAGAAAGGTTAACAATCATAAAATTTTTAATGTTTCTTTAATTTGGTACAATTTAATTTTTATTAGATTATTGAACTTGAAAGAATGGAGTTCATAGTATCATAAAACTTAGTATGGTTTTTAAATTGCTATAACACCGAGTTAAATTCTTGAATTCCTTTTGAGATTTATGAGATGTGAGATGTTGATATTTTGTTTTGGTGTTTATCACAATTTGGGAAAAACCTCTAATGAATAATGATGTCAACATATAGTTACATTATAATGTATGAATTGTTCTGTTATCACTACGTGGCAACTTACAAATGTAGCCATGATTCAGTGGACTTAAGTTCGAGATTAAGTTGTTAAGACCTGTGTACGTTGTTACATATTCTTCTAGGTCATTCCTTCTTATATTCCCTAATATCTGTTACATTTTACCTATGCAATCCTCTAACGATGAACACCTGAATTGTCTCCAGTCCATCATCTTAATAGATATTAAATAGATCTTTGTTTCTGTCCACTTGTAGGCCTAGTAAGAATTTGTCCACCACATGTAACCAAGAATCAGACATACACATACTTAATTTCGTCAAGTATTCCAGGTTTACTTTCCAGATTACCTGTTCTTCTTTACAGTCCTACATCCCTGTATCCATACCCAAAATTCATATATAGACCTTTCTAATTTTTGCTTTTTCTGATGAGTGTGAAATAGTGTTTGATTATATTTAATAAGCTTGAATATCTATTCCTATGTGTTTCCACTAGTTAGTCTTCTTTTCTGATTCATATGTTCCTCTCCTCTCCCAGTTCACTTTAAAATATTTTTCATTGTTGTAAAATGTTCTTTCTCTCTATCAACATTGTCCAGTACAACTTCAGTGATGGAAATATGGACCTGGACTATCCAGTAGGTTAAACCACTATGAAGCTAAGTTGAATTCCTAAATTTCTTTCTGGAGTATTAGTATTTTTTCATTATTGTGTTTCAGGTTTATCACAGTGTGGGGATGATGTGATTTTTGAACACTTGAAATGTAGCTAGAAGCCAATATTTTAATTTTAATTAATTTTTGTTAATTTAAATGTAAATAGTCACACTTGTTCATTCTGCTGGACAGAGAGATTTTAGATAATCTTTTGTTGGCTTCAGCTATGACAGATAGCCTCTTACCTTTAATCTTCTGGATAACCTTCTTGAACAGAAATGCTTAATAGTCAAATCCATCAATTTTTTTTCCCACGTGTTTGTGCTTTTGGAGTTGTTTTAAAAGTATCCTTCATCTCTAAATCCCGGAAATAATCTTTCATTTTCTTTGTTTGGTTTTACAGATTTATCTTTAATTTTTAAGTCTTTAACCCATATAGAGCTTGCTTTGGAATATGGTATGAGAAAGGCCTCCAAATTTTCTCAAAAAGCCAGTTTTCCCACATTGCACGTGGAAGGCAATCCGTCCTTCGACCTTTGCTTTTGTGGTATAAGCACGGTATTGATTGCAGTAAGCTAATCTGACCACTTGTCTTTTTCTGTCCTCTGCAAGGAGCCATTTTTTTCTTCTTAATTTAGTGTCCTTTCTCTTTTTTTTATTCTATGGGCCAGTGCCTCTAGTGTTGTGTTAGTTAGAAGTGGCAGTGGGCAAACTGGCTTTTTCCCAGTCTTAGAGCTAAATCTGTTAGTCAGGATTGTCCAGAAAAACAGAACCAGCAGGATACACACACATGTGTGTTTGTATTACATATATCATAAGGGATTGGCTCGTGTGATTATGGAGTCTGGCAGTTCCAAAATCTAGAGAGCTAAGATCTGAAAGCCCCAAGTTACTTTAGAACCAGGAAGAACCGATGTCCCAGTTTAAAGGCCATCAGGCAGGACATGTTTTATTTCAAAGAGGATCAGGAGAAGTGGGTCTTACTGGAGGGAGGGTCAGCTTTTTGTTCTATTCAGGCCTTCAACTAAGATGAGGTCCACCCACTTTCAAGAGAGCAATCGAAGGGCTACCAATTTAAATGTTAATTTCATCCAAAAAACATCCTCAAAGAAACACCCAAAATAATGTTTCAGCAAATATCTGGGCACCACCCCAGGGCTCAGGCAAGTTGATCCATAATATTAACCATCACCATATCTGAAATTTCTTTCATTAGGCATATTTGCTTTATGTTCTTAGTATGCAGCTTTACTAAATTTCTTAAACCAAACATGGTTGAACTTTATCACATGCAAACACTTTCTCCTATCACGTTAGTGCTATTTTTCTTCTTTAACCATCTGTATGGTGATTTACATTGGTGGGTTTTCTGACGGTAAACCATCCTTACATTCATAGATACAATGTTCTGTTAAAGTTATTTTAAATTTAAATATTTGCAGCATTGGCAAAGAACACGGATCACCAAATTCATGATCTGTAAATTGAAGACAGTTGATAGCATTCATACACAGATACTGAACAAGTTTAACAACTGTAGTCGGCCTCGAAAATGATGTCTACCTAACAGTGGGATGAAGGAAGAAAGAAAATGTTTTCTTGTTTTAAAGTTGGAATAGATACAGATATTTTATGTGACATGGCTAGAGCACATATCATGTTACAAGCAAATTCTTATCTAGCCAAAAAAATTTTTCACAGATGTAAAATATTCAACATTTGTGCCCTGGGTTTTAATTTGTAGGCCACAGATTTTGGGGGGAACAGTGAATCTGTCGGATCTCTTTAAGTTTATTCTCCTCAGAGTTTATTGAACTTCCTTGGTGTGTAAACTAATATTTCTCATCAAATTTGGCAAGTTTTTGGCCATTATTTCTTCAAATACTATTTCTGGCTTTCCTTCTGAGACTTCTGTTATGTGTATGTTGGTTGCTGCATCTCAGCCATTTGGTGCTCTGTTTTTCCTCCCCTCTCCTTCTTCTTCTGTTCCTCAGACTGGGTAACCTCAATTACCTATTTTAATGCCTATGGATTCTTCTGCCACCTCAACCCACTATTGAGTCCTTGTAGTGAGTTTCTAATTTCTTTTACTTTGAAACTCCAGAATTTTTAAAAATAATTTCTATTCCCTTATTGATGTTCTCTTTTCGATGAGACAGTGTTTCATAATTTTCTCTCTAAACGACATTGTCTTTCGTTCTTGAAAATATTTAAATGTTTAACATTGCTTATGTCTTATGTCTTACTCTGTAGAGATTATATTATGACAAAATTTGTGTCTGGAGAAACCCAATCACAAACATGATTTCTATGAGAGCACGTTGCCCTATTACAGGTTTTCTCCCTTTGACAATAGTGAGAGGTAGTCTGGAATTTCTTCTTTTTTTTTTTTATTTGTTAATTTCTCCTTTTAATTCTATGATTATATATTTGAAGTGATGTTAACTGCTGATTACACATTTTATTTTTTTAATTTTTTTAATATATGAAATTTATTGTCAAATTGGTTTCCATACAACGCCCAGTGCTCATCCCAAAGGATGCCCTCTTCAATGCCCATCACCTACCCTCCCCTCCCTCCCACCCCCCATCAACCCTCAGTTTCTTCTCAGTTTTTAAGAGTCTCTTATGCTTTGGCTCTCTCCCACTCTAACCTCTTTTTTTTTTCCTTCCCCTCCCCCATGGGTTTCTGTTAAGTTTCTCAGGATCCACATAAGAGTGAATACATATGGCATTTGTCTCTCTCTGTATGACTTATTTCACTTAGCATAACACTCTCCAATTCCATCCACGTTGCTACAAAGGGCCATATTTCATTCTTTCTCATTGCCACGTAGTACTCCATTGTGTGTATAAATCACAATTTCTTTATCCATTCATCAGCTGACGGACATTTAGGCTTTTTTCACAATTTGGCTATTGAGGGTGCTGCCATAACATTGGGGTACAAGTACCCCTATGCATCAGTACTCCTGTATCCCTTGGGTAAATTCCTAGCAGTGCTACTGCTGGGTCATAGGGTAGGTCTATTTTTAATTTTTAAAGGAACCTCCACACTGTTTCCAGACTAGCTGCACCAGTTTGCATTCCCACCAACAGTGCAAGAGGGTTCCCATTTCTCCACATTCTCGCCAGCATCTGCAGTCTCCTGATTTGTTCATTTTGGCAACTCTGACTGGCGTGAGGTGATATCTGAGTGTGGTTTTGATTGGTAGTTCCCTGATGAGGAGCGACGTTGAGCATCTTTTCATGTGCCTGTTGGCCATCTGGATGTCTTCTTTAGAGAAGTGTCTCTTCATGTTTTCTGCCCATGTCTTCACTGGATTATTTGTTTTTTGGGGTGTGGAGCTTGATGAGCTCTTTTAGATTTTGGATACTAGCCCTTTGTCCGATATGTCATTTGCAAAATGGTGGCCTTTTAGTTTTGTTGATTGTTTCCTTTGCAGTGCAGAAGCTTTTTATCTTCATGAGGTCCCAGTAGTTCATTTTTGCTTTTAATTCCCTTGCCTTTTGGGGATGTGTCAAGTAAGGAATTGCTGCGGCTGAGGTCAGAGAGGTCTTTTCCTGCTTTCTCCTTTAGGGTTTTGATGGTTTCCTGTCTCACATTCAGGTCCTTTATCCATTTTGAGTTTATTTTTGTGGATTGTGTGAGAAAGTGGTCTAGTTTCATCCTTCTGCATGTTGCTGTCCAGTTCTTCCAGCACCATTTGTTAAAGAGACTGTCTTTTTTCCATTGGATGTTCTTTCCTGCTTTGTGAAAGATGAGTTGGCCATACTTTTGTGGGTCTAGTTCTGGGGTTTCTATTCTATTCCATTGGTCTATGTGTCTGTTTTTGTGCCAATACCATGCTGTCTTGATGATGACAGCTTTGTAGTAGAGGCTAAAGTCTGGGATTGTGATGCCTCCTGCTTTGGTCTTCTTCTTCAAAATTACTTTGGCTATTCGGGGTCTTTTGTGGTTCCATACAAATTTTAGGATCGCTTGTTCTAGCTTCGAGAAGAATGCTGGTGCAATTTTGATTGGGATTGCATTGAATGTGTAGATAGCTTTGGGTAGTATTGACATTTTAACAATATTTATTCTTCTAATCCATGAGCATGGAATGTTTCTGTATTTCTTTATATCTTCTTCAATTTCCTTCATACGCTTTCTATAGTTTTCAGCATACAGATCTTGTACATCTTTGGTTAGATTTATTCCTAGGTATTTTATGCTTCTTGGTGTAATTGTGAAGGGGATCAGTTTCTTTATTTGTCTTTCTGTTGCTTCATTATTAGTGTATAAGAATGCAACTGATTTCAGTACATTGATTTTGTATCCTGCAACTTTGCTGAATTCATGTATCAGTTCTAGCAGCCTTTTGGTGGAGTCTTATCGGATTTTCCATGTATAATATGTCATCTGCAAAAAGTGAAAGCTTGACTTCATCTTTGCCAGTTTGGATGCCTTTGATTTCCTCTTGTTGTCTGATTGCTGATGCTAGAACTTCCAACACTATGTTAAACAACAGCAGTGAGAGTGGACATCCCTGTCATGTTCCTGATCTCAGGGGGAAAGCTCTCAGTTTTTCCCCATTGAGGATGATATTAGCTGTGGGCTTTTCATAAATGATTTTTATGAGGTTTAAGTATGTTCCTTCTATCCTGACTTTCTCAAGGGTTTTTATTAAGAAAGGATGCTGAATTTTGTCAAATGCCTTTTCTGCATCGATTGACAGGATCATATGGTTCTTATCTTTTCTTTTATTAATGTGATGTATCATGTTGATTGATTTGTGAATGTTGAACCAGCCCTGCATCCCAGGAATGAATCCCACTTGATCATGGTGAATAATTCCTTTATATGCTGTTGAATTCGATTTGCTAGTGTCTTATTGAGAATTTTTGCATCCATATTCATCAGGGATATTGGCCTGTAGTTCTCTTTTTTTACTGGGTCTCTGTCTGGTTTAGGAATCAAAGTAATACTAGCTTCATAGAATGAGTCTGGAAGGTTTCCTTCCCTTACTATTCTTTGGAATAGCTTGAGAAGGATAGGTATTATCTCTGCTTTAAATGTCTGGTAGAATTCCCCAGGGAAGCCATCTGGTCCTGGACTCTTATTTGTTGGGAGATTTTTGATAACTGATTCAATTTCTTCACTGGTTATGGGTCTGTTCAAGCTTTCTATTTCCTCCTGATTGAGTTTTGGAACTGTGTGCGTGTTTAGAAATTTGTCCATTTCTTCCAGGTTGCCCAGTTTGTTGGCATATAATTTGTCGTAGTATTCCCTGATAATTGCTTGTATTTCTGATGGATTGGTTGTAATAATTCCATTTTCATTCATGATTTTATCTGTTTGGGTCATCTCCCTTTTCTTTTTGAGAAGCCTGGCTAGAGGTTTATCAACTTTGTTTATTTTTTCAAAAAACCAACTCTTGGTTTCATTGATCTGCTCTACAGTTTTTTTAGATTCTATATTGTTTATTTCTGCTCTGATCTTTATTATTTCTCTTCTTCTGCTGGGTTTGGGGTGTCTTTGCTGTTCTGCTTCTAGTTCCTTTAGGTGTGCTGTTAGAGTTTGTATTTGGGATTTTTCTTGTTTCTTGAGATAAGCCTGGATTGCAATGTATTTTCCTCTCAGGACTGCCTTTGCTGCATCCCAAAGCATTGGGATTGTTGTATTTTCAACTTCGTTTGTTTCCATATATTTTTAAATTTCTTCTCTAATTGCCTGGTTGACCCATTCATTCTTTAGTAGGGTGTTTTTTAACCTCCATGCTTTTGGAGGTTTTCCAGACTTTTTCCTGTGGTTGATTTCAAGCTTCATAGCATTGTGGTCAGAAAGTATGCATGGTATGATCTCAATTCTTGTGTACTTATGAAGGGCTGTTTTGTGACCCAGTATATGATCTATCTTGGAGAATGTTCCATGTGCACTCGAGAAGAAAGTATATTCTGTTGCTTTGGGATGCAGAGTTCTAAATATATCTGTCAAGTCCATCTGATCCAATGTGTCATTCAGGGCCCTTGTTTCTTTATTGACCATGTGTCTAGATGATCTATGCATTGTTGTAAGTGGGGTATTAAAGTCCCCTGCAATTACCACATTCTTGTCAATAAGGTTGCTTATGTTTGTGAGTAATTGTTTTATATATTTCGGAGCTCCCATATTCGGCACATAGACATTTATAATTGTTAGTTCTTCCTGATGGATAGACCCTGTAATTATTATATAATGACCTTCTTTATCTCTTGTTACAGCCTTCAATTTAAAGTCTAGTTTGTCTGATATAAGTATGGCTACTCCAGCTTTCTTTTGACTTCCTGTGGCATGATAAATAGTTCTCCATCCCCTCACTTTCAATCTGAAAGTGTCCTCAGGTCTAAAATGAGTCTCTTGTAGACAGCAAATAGATGGGTCTTATTTTTTTATCCATTCTTATACCGTATGTCTTTTGGTTGGAGCATTTAGTCCATTTACATTCAGTGTTATTATAGAAAGATATGGGTTTAGAGTCATTGTGATGTCTGTAGGTTTCATACTTGTAGGGATGTCTCTGGTACTTTGTCTCACAGGATCCACCTTAGGATCTCTTGTAGGGCTTGTTTAGTGGTGACGAATTCCTTCAGTTTTTGTTTGTTTGGGAAGACCTTTATCTCTCCTTCTATTCTAAATGACAGACTTGCTGGATAAAGGATTCTCGGCTGCATATTTTTTCTGTTCATCACATTGAAGATTTCCTGCCATTCCGTTCTGGCCTGCCAAGTTTCAGTAGAGAGATCCGTCACTAGTCTTATCAGTCTCCCTATATGTTAGAGCACATTTATCCCTAGCTGCTTGCAGAATTTTCTCTTTATCCTTGTATTTTGCCAGTTTCACTATGATAATGTCATGCAGAAGATCGATTCAAGTTACGTCTGAAGGGAGTTCTCTGTGCCTCTTGGATTTCAATGCCTTTTTCCTTCCCCAGTTCAGGGAAGTTCTCAGCTATGATTTCTTCAGTACCCTTCAGCACCTTTCCCTCTCTCTTCCTCTTCTGGAATACCAATTATGGGTAGA
This sequence comes from Prionailurus bengalensis, assembly GCF_016509475.1. Lineage (NCBI taxonomy): Eukaryota > Metazoa > Chordata > Mammalia > Carnivora > Felidae > Prionailurus > Prionailurus bengalensis. Next base: position 139,500,504 of record NC_057348.1, on the reverse strand, counting down.
TTATTTCTCTTTAGTGCATCACTTAGTTCTCTAATTTTCCCCTCATACTCCTGGATTTTTTTATCCCTCTTTTTCTCAGCTTCTTCTTTTTCCATAATTTTATCTTCTGGTTCACCTATTCTCTCCTCTGCCTCTTCAATCCAAGCTGTGGTCGTCTCCATTTTATTTTGCAGCTCATTAATAGCATTTTTCAGCTCCTCCTGGCTGTTCCTTAGTCCCTTGATCTCTGTAGGAAGAGATTCTCTGCTGTCCTCTATACTGTTTTCAAGCCCAGCGATTAATTTTATGACTATTATTCTAAATTCACTTTGTTATATTGTTTAAATCCTTTTTGGTAAGTTCATTAGCTGTCGCTATTTCCTGGAGATTCTTTTGAGGGGAATTCTTCCGTTTCGTCATTTTGGATAGTCCCTTGAGTGGTGCGGACCTGCAGGGCACTTCCCCTGTGCTGTGGTGTATAACTGGAGTTGGTGGGCGGGGCCGCAGTCAGACCTGATGTCTGCCCCCAGCCCACCACTGGGGCCACAGTCAGACTGGTGTGCGCCTTCTCTTCCCCTCTCCTAGGGGCGGGATTCACTGTGGGGTGGCGTGGCCTGTCTGGGCTACTTGCACACTGCCAGGCTTGTGGTAATGGGGATCATGGTGTATTAGCTGGGGTGGATCGGCAAGGTGCACAGGGGCAGGAGGGGTAGGCTCAGCTCCCTTTTTCTTCAGAGATCCACTTTGGGAGGGGCCCTGCGGCACCGGGAGGGAGTCAGACCTGCCAGAGGGATGGATCCGTAGAAGCACAGCATTGGGTGTTTGCGCAGTACAAGCAAGTTCCAGGAGCTGGTTCCCTTTGTGGTTTCGGCTGGGGGATGGGCGAGGGAGATGGCGCTGGTGAGCGCCTTTGTTCCCCGCCAAGCTGCAAGCTGCACTCTGTTGTCCAGGGCTCAACAACTCTCCCTCCCGTTGTCCTCCAGCCCTCCTGTTCTCTGTGCAGAGCTGTTAGCTTATAACCTTCCAGATGTTAAGTCCTGCTCACTGTCCAAACACTCTCCGTCCAGCCCCTCTGCTTTTGCCAGCCAGACTCGGGGGCTCTGCTTGGCCGACGGGCTGCCCTTCCGCCTGGCTCCCTCCCGCCAGTCTGTGGAGCGCGCACCGCCTCTCTGCCCTTCCTACCCTCTTCCGTGGGCCTCTCATCTGCACTTGGCTCTGGAGAATCCATTCTGCTAGTCTTCTGGTGGTTTCCTGGGTTATTTAGGCAGGTGGGGGTGGAATCTAAGTGATCTGCAGGACGCGGTGAGCCCAGTGTCCTCCTACCTGGAATTTCTTCCAAGGTCTTATTATCCCCTCATCCTCAAGTATGGTTGGAAAAGTAAGAGTAAGACTTATAGTGAAAGTTTTGAAAAGTTCCATAAAGGCTCCAAAAAACATGTGAGTCACTTTTGGTGATGTTAGGTTCAATATTGCATCCCATCAACCTGCAGTTTTACCAGTGTTCTTTAAAACAAGATCTAATTGCCTTGGGATTCTTGTCAAAGTTTTAAATATATGTGTCTTCATCAGTGGTGCAGTTATATTCTTCATTAGTTCTTAAAGGAATGTGTGGTCAATATGAATAATAACTTGTGCCCTTTCTGTACAAGTCTCGTGAACATACTGGGAAGAGTCCTTGACAGCAGCAAGCAGTTATTTAAATAGGACATGTATCCATTATCTCGTAGAGTGTTCTTTATCTGTTATTTATTTATTCATTTTGAGAGAGCGTGCATGCATGCACATCGGAAGAAGTAGAGGAAGGAGGAGGATCTTAAGCAGGCTCCATGCCCAGCGCTGAGCCCGACACAGGGCTCAATCTCATGACGGCGAGATCATGACCTGATGTGAAATTGTACTGGATGCTTAACTGGCTAAGCCACCCAAGGCACCCCAGAATTTTACCCTTTTAGACTTCACATTTATTATACTATTAATTAGCAAGATGAAGCATATTATTTCTTACACCTGTGACATCAAAATAATGTTACAATTCGATGTGATGTTTTATGTGATTTATATGATGCATTTATATATATCATTTGATACTGATGTCACTATTACATCAATTTACAGAGAGATTACTGAGGCAAAGGAAGTTAAGGAATTTTATCAGAGTCCTATAACTCGTTAAGTGACTGTGGTTTAAACCTGTTTGTCTGATTCCAGAGCTTGTCCCTAAACCACTAGACAGCACTGCCTAATAACACAATACTTCTCAGAAGTGATTGCACTGCAAGTTCACAAGAGTCAAATGCTGCAGAAGGCCAGGCAAATCAAATAAATGCATGAAGTCAATTAAGTATAAGGTCAGGAAAAGTGGAATAGTCAGGATCACGGGAATGAAGAGAACATGAAAAGCAATTCAAACTATATATTTTTAATGCAGTGCTTTCAAAGCACATCTGCAGGCCAGATTTGGCCCATAAGGTCACCATTTTGCCTCTCTTGGTTTATAGAAATCATCTCTTTCTGTTATTACCTTTGAATAATGTTTAAGGCTTTGCTGGCTGCCACATACTCAGAAATAGCACTTATTTTTTAATGAGTAAGGGACCTTAAGGAATTACATATTTTTAAATTGATTTCATTGAGATAAGAGAATGAAAGGAATTTTTAAAATTTTTTTTAAACCTTCTTCATATGTTCTTTTAAAATAATGAGGTCGTCACTAATGGACATTGCTGTTACTCTACCATCTAATTAAGTGATCTTTTCAGTTGTCTCTTTTTGGTTATTTGATATTAAGGTTTTAGAGACCTGGCCCTATTGGCTACTGAATAACCAATTGGAAAATCCTAAACATTAGGGTCTTCATTTAGGACATAACGCAGCATTGGTCTACTATTTACCCTCTGAATTGCATCCATCTCTAGACGTGCCATGATGAATACCTTAATTCATAAGTATGTTTTAAGTCTGTGTCTTGGCCATAAATGATATAAAAAGCAAATCTGCATAACATCTTTTAGCCAAGTGAGTAAGTTGATCCCTTCTGTGTAGGTATTTTGCTAAAATAACATTTAAGTACTCTGTTGGGAGGGCTTTGTGGAATAGGCTTTTTACATGTTAAAAGCTTAGAATTATCCTAGTTCAAGGAATTTACCTCAGTACAAAAGCAAATGGTTTTGATGATTTAAGTGTAAGATTAGGTAACAAAAGTCCTCGCGTTAAAATGCTCTAGAGCTTAGATAAAAATCACAATCATCCTTTTAAAAGAGTTCAATAAATAGAATTTAGAGCATCACATATTCAGACTCCTAAATCAGTGGCAAATTAGGGACTACACAGGGCTAGAGATGTGAATATTCTATAATGAGGATAATAAAGGAGTTGAATGTGATGTGCCTTGGGTGTACGTTAGTAGCTAATTCCAGTAAGAATGCTTTGCAATCATTTGTCGGTTGAGATGCATGTGTTCAGCTAAATGGAAATCTTGGACGTTCTCTCATACACCCCATTATTTGTAATTGAACACCTGATTTCTATCATGCAACAAATTAACATCTGCACTGAATCTGTCTTTTATGCATATGGATACACTGATTAGAATTTTGCCGATAGGCAGATACTTGAAAACAAAAAGACAACATTGTGAAACACTTCCAGCCATAATTTTTGATTACATATTGAGAATCGTTTAATTATCTTACTCCATTTAATTAGCCCTTCTACTTAGGTCAATTGCTTTTTTTATTAGCATGACGTGTTAGCAGTTTGTTAATTGGCATGAAATAACATGAGACTTTTCTGGGTATTTTGTATGAGATCCATATTTCATGTGTGCGGAAGAAATTTAAGGGAAGTGCAGAGAGAGAAATGTACTCATTAGCCCCCTTCCAGCTTTTACCGGGGTCATTATGTGGTGCCACCAGAACCTGGGTTTCTGCCCTTCAGTCCTTGTATCATGTCGAATGAGTTTGTTGGTTTGAGTGATGAAAAAAATTGGAGAGCCTGGGCATACATTTAAAATAGAAGGATCTTTTCTGAAATTAAGATAATGATAAAAAGAAGAGGTGTATGTGTGTGTGAATTTATATATATATAAATTTTCCATACATATCTGTATACACATATACATGCATACTGGTAGATGGGAGGGAGGTAGGCATTACATACATGCATGTAAGAAAGTTACTAAGAAAACGATTTAGTCAGTATCTGGTCTTTTTCGCCATTGTTTTCTATTTTAAATAATTTGACATATCAACAGTTTTCCTTTTGTAGCTAAGGCCCCCCAGTTTAGTGATTCCATATATACCCTTTGAAGTAAAAAATGAAAGTGTAAGCTGATATGTTTTTAAGATGAATTACAGAATATAATATGTAAACATCTATGGAGTGTATGTAAAGATATCATCTAGGAAGGAAGTTTATTTTCTTCCCAAGACTTCCTCTAGGATATGGCACAGACAACTACCAGTCTCCTGCGTTGGAGAGACAGGTATGTAGCTGGAGCACATTTAACCACCTTGCATTATATTCAATCACCTAGGTACAAATCGTTGTTGTTGTTGTTGTTTTTCCTAAATGCTAAATTATCACAACTTTGAGGAACTGTGTGATGGCGAGAATGGAGAGCACAGAACAATAATAGTTTTCCTGTTAGTCGTTTGTTTATATTACACTTTTTTCTAAATGAGATTTGTGGTTACTTCCTGCCAACATAAAATTAAAGAACTAAAAAAGATTTTGGGATCATCTGGCCCAATATTAATGTTGTATAAGTAAAACACTGAGGGCAAGAATGGTAAGTCTTTCTGAAATATGTGCAGGTGTTTATTAAGCTAACCTGTACTGAAGGTATGCTGGGCAAAGCGCCAGTTTGGGCATTCTGGCAAATACGAAAGTAGGTTTACATAAACCCCATCCCAGTGAAAATCGGTCCATTTTCCTTTCTTGTTAGTATTTTTTTATCCACTTGGGGGCACTATGATCAAATTTAAGAGACAAAGTTATTTGGTTTATTTCATTTAGAAAAATTGCTTAGGGTAAAGAAATCTTAACTGATTATATACTGTTAGGTAAAAATACATTTTAAAATATATAGGTATGGCTGAGGTTTTTGTTTCTGTTGAAGTTTCAAAACAGATCTGGTCTCTGGACCAGGAGCACCAGCATCTCCTGAGAACTTGCTAGAAATGCAGATGGTCAGGCTTGATCTAGTGACTCTACCTCAGGGCCCAGCAGACTGTATTTTGACATAGATTTTCCTGAGATTTTGTGGAAACTGCTGGAAGGGAATACTGCTGCACCGAAGAGAAGACCTCCAAACTTTTCTGCTACAGTCAGTAGGAAGATCTTCCAGAGATAGGGGTGACTGGGTGGTAACATTGGGACTGTGAGTTTGCCCTTCCTGGAGGGATTCCCTCACATCCTTCATACTATGCTAGACCTCAGACATGCCCTAACTCCACCTCTTTTCCTTTCTCTTCCATTGTAGGCACTGCTTCTTTGTTTCTCTTTGTTCAATTAAAGTGGTGTAGAACTTCTAAAAGTCTTTATGCTGAGGGAGAACAAATGATGGAGTCATAAGGGATATGAGAAGCTTCCTGGAAAGCTTGCCATCATTCTCAGGGCCTCTGACAGTTCACCTACTGTCCTCCACTAGCTGTGTTCCTTCCTCAAGAGGCTGACCTGACTTAGGTGGTACCCTTTGAGGATACCCTACTGTTTTGCTTTTAGTCTTTGCTCCAAATGAAGACTCCTATTTAACACCTGCAACCCAGGGAATGGTCTTCTGGCTAAGTAAGCACTTTCTCATTCATAACCAAGCCAGGAACTGGGACACAATGCCTCTCACCCAATATACAATGAGTGGTCTTGATCTCAAAGACCACATTCTCCATATATACAAGGTAACCTCTTCCATGAACACAATTGTTTTATGTGTATAACAACTGGAGGTTGTTCCTTTATAATTTACTTACGAAATGAATCTTATAGCAAAGCCAAAAATCAACTGAAAATATCCAGTAAAAATTTGTAAGTAATACTGAAGGTAGTTCTTAACATAGTTTTTGTAGTATTAAGATTATCAGAAGTTGGTTATAAACTACATTTGTTGTAGTTTATAGCAGTAACTATACCTACCTTATAGGATTGTTGTATTAACTGAGATTATATATGTAAAGTACAAAAAGCACAATGCCAGGAATTCAATAAATCTCTAAAGATAAAATGTAACCTGTTATAATGAAAACAATGAGGGGCATCTGGGTAGCTCAGTCAGCTAAGTGTTTGACTTCACCTCAGGTGGTGATCTCACAGTTCAGTTCGTGACTTCGAGCCCCATGTGGGGCTCTGCGTGGAAAGCCTGGAACCTGCTTCAGATTCTCTGTCTCCCTCATTCTCTGCCTCACAAAATAAACATTAAAAATAAACATTAAATAAACATTAATAAACATTAATAATCACAAAATTAAAACACACAAAAAATTAAAAATTAAAAAAAAAATTAAAAATCACAAAAATAAACATTAAAAAGGAAGGAGGAGGGAGGGGGAAGGGAAAGGAGAAGAGAAGAATGAAATGCATTGGGAATAGTTATTTGAAGCATATCAGTATAAAATTATTCTATAACAGAACGTATCCTAATATAGTCTGCCATTTTACTTTTTTTTGACTTTGTTTTTTTTACTTTCAGATAGCATCAAAAGGATGCTAGCAGAATAAGTCTCACAAGAAACCATATTTAATTTCAAATTTTATTGCTGAACATTCTTTTAGTATTTATTAGAATTCTGGGCTGCTTTTCAGAGTTAATAAATATATTTTTATTTGAGGATTGAGGATCATTTATTTTACCTATGCTCGTCTGTCTGAAAATCTCGGACTTGTACAAATTCTCATGATTGTTCATCTTCACTTTTCGTAATATTTCTACCTTAGGCTAATGTCCTATGTCTTATGTCTTAAACTATACAAGGTAAATATTAAATATCTCTAAAGAACATTGACTCCAAGATATGTCTCCTAATTTCTGAAGTAAGTTTGTTTTTTTATTTTCCTCTACTTGTATAGCAAAGGAAGGCAGAAAAAAAACCCTCTAAGTTGAAAGTTATTTGAATTCTTGTCCATTACAGTTACACTGTAATTTATAATAACTTTCTAGTAATTTATGCACCCCACTGAAAGGCAGATACATACGTGCCAGCAACTGAATCAAACCCCAGGATGTAATTATGACACAGACCTTTGAACAGGATTCCCACTTTGTTTTCTTAGGAAAAAATAATATGTCTTCTGAACTGAAAATGAACAAATCTCAAATTTCTTTGCAGTTCTTCTGCTATTTAGGTGGTGCCACCATAAAAAGAATAGGAGAAAAAATATTTAGAGGTCAGTGTATTCCATGTACTGTTTTTTTTTTTTGCATTCTGTTTTATTATTTTGGTTTTAACTATTAAGAAAAATTCAAATACATCTTTGGAATTGATGTAATTCTTTTCTATGAAGTAATCTTGATATTACAAATTTATGGAACAAAATTCTAATCTTTAGCTCTAGCTGGATGGCTAAATGGAAGAGAGCCTCTGCTTATATTTGTTTTAAAATTACATGCTGGTGTTTTTTAAATAAATAGTTAAATAGTTATCTCATTTCCTGCATTTATTTTTTTCTATTTCATGTACACTTTTGCCTGTGAATATATAACTCTCGAATGATTCCATTAAGAAGGGACTACTGAGTTATGAACTGACATGTATTTGAGTACATTTGAAACAATGTACATTAACCTTGGGGGGAAAGGTGCCAATTTCCCCTACTGACACATGCCTTCAAACACAAGAAAGAGAAGGACCGGATTTTCTTCCAAAGTTGGATATTAAAGGAAAGTATCTTTGGAAGAGTTAGTTTTTGTTTGATGGAAGTAGTCATATATTTATCCAGTAGGTGGCGCAAGCATTCCCTGAAAACAGAATCATGTTTTCTCCTTTGAGTAGAGAACTTGGTAATAAAGGTGGCACTATTTAAGGAGTATTAAGTAACCTTCAAGACATTTTCTTTAAAAAAAAAAGTGTAAGAAGAAAGGTTAGAAGAAGGTGAAGTGGTAGCTCATTTTGGACATATCAAACTTGTCAAGACATTTTATCAAATTAATGTAGAAAAACTTTAATGCTTAGTAGTAGATGAATAATCAAAGATATCACTAAGGTCAGTTTTAACCAAAAATATGTGAAACTTGAAATTCTGACTATGTTTTGTAAATGTCAAAGGTTTTCTTCTCTTAACTATATTGATTTCAGTTTTCTTTGTATCTTGCATTCATAGGCAGAAGTCTCATAAATACAGTTTATAGACAAATAAATAAATGGAATTCTTAAGCTTTAAAATTAAAGGAGAACAGGAAGCATTTTACAAGCCTAGCCCAATGAATCCCAGCTTGATTGTACATGGCCCCCTTAATACTATTGCCTTTATTTTGTTATTCTCCAAATAGATGGAGGTAAGAGAGAAACTGGATGTAAATGTGCATTTTTTTCATAGTATTCTAGAATTTTGTTTGTTGATAAGTAACAGTTTCCTAAGAACCTAAGGAATTTAGTGACTGGGAAACATATATGTATGCTACAGAAATATTACTTGTATCTGATGAATGAGAAAAACTAGTTTTGTCGTAACCTGTGCGATATGCTGTTATTCTTGATTTTAGAAAAACAGGTTTTTGCCCACTCTTGGAAAGTTTTTTTTAATGGACAAGTTGGAAAATTCATTGTCACTCCCCTGCACTTGCCGAAGAGTCCTTCAAAAAAGTTAGATTGAAGTATTTTTCAGTATATTCTACTACAACTACTATAATGATGATGATGCCTTGATTTACCTTGTGCTTTATAGGTTTGCACTTTATAGTTTCAAAGGGCCTTTTACATACATCATTTCACCCTGTTTTTGCACTGACCCTGTCTCTTGTACTCAAGGCAGACACTGCTACTCCTATTTTATACATGAAAAAAGGGAAAGTCATGCTGGGCACATAGAAGTTAAAAGGAACTTAAAAGTTGCATGTGTTTCTGTATTTTTGTTCCCCCTCCCTCCCTCCCTCCCTCCCTCTCTCTGTGAATATTTTCACTTTTTCATCTCTGTTTCGACAAAGCACTTCTTGCACACCCCTGATACTTGCTTGCTTCCATGTGGCGGGACCTCCACGACAGTAATACCCCTGGCTTCTCTCCTATCCGTTTTTGGACTTAGCTGAGTGGTTAGCTTTAAAGCAGGAGCTGGGCATGCATAGATCAGCCCTTTCCACTCTGTCCTTTGAAGGTGAGTTGTCCATGGGGAGTGCCTGTTCTCTGCTTCTCCCTGAATAAGTCTGTCAGAGGCAGCATCTTCATGCCTCTGGACATGGACAGGCCTCTCCTGTTCAGCACTGTCTGTGACTGGAGACAATAATGGTGAATGAGGTGATGTTTTTGCCTCTTAACTATATTCTCATAAGCCAATTTGTTCAGAACTTAGGCAAAGAAAAGAGAAATATACTGTATAAAGTATCAGGGCTTCTCAGAGACTCCCAACAATGTCCATATATCAGCAAATTAAAAAAATAAAAGAGTATTAGTGGAGTTAGGAATCTGGGGGAACTTTGAGATCTTTAGACCTAGAATGTATTCTATTCCATTTTGACTAAAAGGCCCCTGTGATGCTATGACCTTGAGGCTGTTTCCAGCAGTGGTTCAAACTGTTTTGCCTAAAGTTCAGGAGTCTCTGGGGACCCTGACTGGCTCAGTCAATGTAGCATGTGACTCTTGATCTTAGGCTTGTGAGTTCAAGCCCGATGTTGAGTGTAGGCCTTATTTCAAAAGTTCAGGAGTACCTTTTTTGGATAATGGGGTGGTGGGTAGACTGGACTCCTACTAAAGTTCTGTGCCTGCTTTCATAGCAGTTGATTTATGCTTCCTTTATGTTTTGATTTTCCATGTTAAAAATTAAACATTAGGATAACATTCTGCTAAAACTATTTGAGTACTTGTGATTAAATAAATCTAAAAATAACAACTTTATGAAATATCCAAAGTCTATCCAATGCTTTTTATTTTACTTTGATACATGTTATATAAATTTTTGCTGAAGGTTGATTTTCTTTATGTTCTTATTATAATTATTCCTTATGACAGACGTAGAAACAGCCATTTAGTCATTCCAAAAATGCTTATGGAATATCTGCTATATAAAGGCCCAGTGCTGGGATGGAGTGGTGAGTCATGACCGATGTGGCCCTTGACTTACACAGATTTACGGTCTTGTGCTGGAAATAGACTGATCCAATATGCCTCTCCATAGGCCGTGGCAGAGCTATGGAAGAAGTGTCCACATCTTGCCTAATACATGAAATAAAGGAATATGACCTTATTAGGGATATCAGGGAGGGCTTGTGTGGAAGGGTAGTGGCTGAACTGAGAGATGGGAAGAAAGTGGAAAGGTGAGACTCAAGAACTAAATTAATTTAAATTGCAGGAAATTAATGAAAAAGGTTAGATGTGTGTGGAACTGATTAGAGGAACAGCAAGAACAGAGTATCTGTGCCGACGAGTACATGGTATCAAAACCAAGGGAAGTATCTGCAGATCTCAGCACAGGCAGTGGTATTTGCAGATGTGAGCCATCGCCGATGGCATCACCGATGCCAAAGCAGGGTATCAGAGAAGGATGCACAAGAGCAAAGCTGGGTCCTTGGCCTGGAGTGTTGGGTTGCTTATCCAAACAATGAGGGCAGGGGATAAGACAGTGAGGCCAAGGTACAACGTCAGAACTGGAGTGATAGTCCCTGAAGTCTTGAACCAGAACTCCACACAGTTGTGCTGGACTACAAAGAAGATCGGTCACAAGACGTAACATTGAAATTCAGGTGAAACAGTGCGGGTAGAACAAGGCTATTAGGGCAGGGAATCTGTGAAACACGCCGGGTGTCAGGAGGAATTCAAATGCATTAATAAATGACTGACATGAGGGTAAGTTCCTTTAAAGATGGATATAGCCTTCTAAATTTCAGAGTCTTCTGAAAATGTCCTCATTCACTAAGACCAGAGAGAAACATTACAGAGCAAGTGATCTTTCAGAAATCAAATATGATCCATGGAGATTATGATCCAAATTTTACAAAAAACTTTTTATCCCCCAAACGTAAGTGTTGACAGATTCCTACGAAAACGATGTTAGAAGTGAAGAAGATATTTTAATTATGATTAGGATTTTTGTTAATTCCGAACAGAATGTAAAAACTCAATTGTATAATTTTATCACTTAAAGACTAATTATCAGTATTCTAGTCTGCCTGATTTCCCAAAGTGTATGCTGGAAAACATTACTCCTACAAGCTACTTTCTGAAGAAGATTCTGTAATTTTGCAGATGCTACACCCGCTCTTCTCCCTTCCCCTCCTGCTTTTTAGTGTCTCTTCCAGGTCTACGATAAGCTCTCACTCATCCTCTCATTCCGAATGCTTTCAGCTTTTTTTAACTGAGTATTTCTCACATGTATTTGCCCACCACATTTGTTCTTTTTTTCACATAATCCTTCTTTGTATCCAATTCCCAAGACACACAGTGGAAAACACTGAATCTCACATTACCTTCTCAATGATTTTCATTTTCCTTTTTTTAAATTTAAGTTCAAGTTTAAATAGACATACAGCATAGTCTTGACTTCTTTTGTTTTTTGTGTTTTTTTTTAAGTTTATGTATTTTGAGAGTGCACACACACTGAAGCAGGGGAGGGGCAGAGAGGGGGAGAGAGAATCCCAAGCAGACTCCTTGCTGACATGGGAGAGGCGGGGGGGGGGGGAGGGGGGGGAGGGGTCTCCATCTCCCGAATTGTGAGATCATGACCTGAGCAGAAATCAAGAGTCCGACGCTTAACCAACTGAGGTACCTAGGCGCCCCATGATTTTCTTTTTAGAGTGTATACAGTTTACAAATGGGCATTTTTTGTGCATATTTCATCTCAAATTTATCATAAATATGAAGAAGGTAGGACAGATATCTCCACTTACAGAAAACCGAGACCTAAAAATTTCTGCTAACTCAGCATTACCTATATTGGATATGATGTTTCAAAGTGATTATTTTTGCTTTGTTTTGGGAATACTGTGTCGAAAAAGAGAACATATTTGGAATAGTCAATAAGATACAGTTTGTTACATAAAAACCCCTTGCTAAAACTTTTGTTTCATTATTACCAAATCATTTGCACTTTCAGGAAGAGGAGAGTTTAATGGATCTCTCAAAAGTATCTGGGATTGTCTAAGTGAATTATTTCATCTTAATTGGTAGGTGCCCTAGAGCTTTATTGCCAAGTGCAGAGTGTCCTTCCTTTTGGATCGTGTGGTAGATGACCCTCCACCCACCCCCACCCCCCAGATTCACATCTTCCCAGCCTGTACCCTCCTCCACAGAAGATGGAGGTATGGTCTTGACTCTGCAAGTTAGCCTGGCTGGAATAGGTTGCTTAGTACATTATTTGGACATATTTTCACTTATCCCCTTCTGAGATATTTTATAATTAACTTGGAAAGCTAATTTTCTTTAACTTCTAACAAAGCAGTAAGGCTTCTGCACAGGCAGAAAAGTATTACTTATTTTGAAGGACGTTTGAACTGAGGGCAAACATGAAGAAACCATGCTTACAAAATCTGCCCTCTGTCTTACAGTATATTAGAATGAGACTCTAACATATTGGTGTAACTTTGTAAAATATGTGAGACCATGATCCATTAAAAAAGTTTTTAAGGGGCGCCTGGGTGGCTCAGTCGGTTGAGCGTCCGACTTCAGCTCAGGTCACGATCTCGCGGTCCGTGAGTTCGAGCCCCGCGTCGGGCTCTGGGCTGATGGCTCAGAGCCTGGAGCCTGCTTCCATTCTGTGTCTCCCCCTCTCTCTGCCCCTCCCCCGTTCATGCTCTGTCTCTCTCTGTCTCAAAAATAAATAAAACGTTAAAAAAATTTAAAAAAAAGTTTTTAAGACTACTTTTCCTGTTGACATATAAAAGAATACTGCTGATCAGTCATCAAAGATAAATCTAGAAAAAAACTGCCTTTCAAATAGATTTCTCTGTGCGGTTTCATTTAGGTGGTTTGCCTTGTGCGTATTTAAACATACTTTTCGAAGAGCTACTGTTATAATTTCCCCAGTTTGGTTTGTTTCTGGGTGACTGTGCATTGCTTTTTATTTTGGACCTCTTTTACAAATGGTCGTTTGGAGTTCTTAATGTCTTACCCGAGGTTGGGGTATCAGTCTTCCCATGTTGGCAGATTGCCTCCGTTCGTGTTCTGTAGTAGGCAATGGCAAACCGGTGTTTAGAAGACAGCTTTCATACATTAGACTGTTACACTCTGATAATGCTGATACAAGCTGAGAGTTAACTCAGGCTTAGAGTAAACTACCAGAAGATGGGACTTAGGAAGAAAAGGAGGGGTGATTGGTTTTATGTTACTAATTCTATAAAGTGTGGTCCAGAAAAGGAGTGGAGAACTCTACATTTTACTCGTTTGCTTTTGTAAGTCTGTTTATACAGCACACACATTTCAACTTCTTGTTTAGCTGTAGGAGTTTCATATTTTTCTTTGTTCATAATTTCTCTCAAAATGTTAAGTAGTTTTGTTTGGTGGGGAACCTTCCTTTGCCTCCCCAACCTCATGTACTCTTTCCCTTAAGAATTCAGGAGGTAAAAAGCCAGTTGGAAGGTATTTATTTCTCGGTTTCTTAATGCCCAGGTCACACTGTTGTCTTGAATCAGTTTCTTTCTCTCATCCTTAGCCAAAAGTACCCCCCACCCCCCAAAAAAGGCTTATCTTTCAGGGTTAAATAAAAGAAAGAATGCAGTGAAAGGAAGATTCCTTTTATCCAGGCAGCAGAGAACAGGGAACGTGCAGGATGACTGAAAGTGCCTGAGGGCATTTGGTCCCTATTGGTTTTCACATCAGATGCAGTGGTGCCCACAGATAGCCTGTATTGTTGTCAGTTAAATGGGATCATGAGTGTCTGAAAGGTGTTTGAGAATGAACCGAAAATCATTTTCACAAGTGGATGATTACTTCTGCCACATGTTAACCGAACTCTATCAGAATGGCCCAGATTTTTGAGCCTGCATTAATTGCTCTTTCAACCTTGACTGAGGTTTCTCTTTAAGAAAGCCCTTTCCAGGACTAAACGACTCTATATATTGATTTTTTTCCCCTTTCTGTATTTTTCCTTGAAAAATGAAGCCTTGTAGAAGGAAAGGCTTTATCATTCAACATGTAGATTGATTGTTCCATTTCTTTGAATAAAAAGCTGGACTCAAGTGATCCGACAAAAGAAACAGTCCTTTTTTTCAAGCACCGAATAATTCCCATATTCTGTACACAATTATGTTTTTCAAATATTCATTAGTGATGATTTTTCATCACAAAGTGAAACCATGAACTCCCACAGCATGGACTCAGAGCAAATAAATTGTCATATTCTCCTTTCTATTAGACCTGTATGCCACCACTCTAATTGAAACTTAACTACAATATTTAGTAATATGTTTGGAGAATTTTTGTGTGTTGAAGATGCTTTGAGCAGTCTTTAAGTTAGGTCTTATAAAGTGTTTTTAGAGTGTTTGGATAATTGTTATTGGTTATGTTCTCCCATTTTCCATTTCAAATATGACATAGAGAATTTTAGCTGTTTATTTACTAGAATAGGATAGGATATATTAGAGCTCAGACACACTGTGTTACAAAGTTGAGTTAACTCTCAATTTTAAAAACTAACCAAACAATGAGTTCCTGAAATTTCAATAACTTTTGTGATTATATATTAGCAGAGAATATATACCATTTACAGAAAAATGGTTTAATTTATTATTAAAACTAATTTGGGGGGTTTGGGGCTTAAAGGAAGACACATCACAGAATGATATATGTGAATCTACTATTAAAAACCATTCACAGGAGCACTGTGTAAGAACAAGCATTTAAAATAATTTTATTTTACAAGCATTGCAATGTAAACATGTAATGAAATCTAAATATCTCCTTGAAAATGCAGCAAAAATGAACATGTTGCCAGTTTTTGTTTGCTTGATGCTTGTTTTTAGGAAACTCCATTTTTTCCAGTCTGTGGTTGAGGTCATTTTCTTGGTAATAATATATATCGTTAATAGGCAGCACATGTCTGAAGAAAAGTGTTTATCCCTGTTGTCATAGAACGTTCTAATGGATTTCATAAAGGCTCTGCTTTTGTTTCTCCACAGATGAAAACTTTTAAAAGCACCTTGTCTTATCAAGTTATCACATAACTCTTTTAAGGATGATAGCGATTCCATAAAGATAGTACAGTTTTTAGTGTTGAGATTCTCTCATAGTCATGACAGGGATTTGGTCCCTGTTGGGTTTTTTGGTCCCTACATAGTTATTGACAGAGAAGATGAGAAATAATGCCCTGTTTTCCTTGTTGATACTAACTTGAGGTTTGCTGTTGCCAAAGTTCTTCAATTTTCTTTTCTTTCTTCATGTGACATTTTCCCTGACAGTATCCACATCATATTTTAAATATGCAGTCAAAACTCTTGAAAGTGTCACATTTCTTTTATATTTGAGGATAGAGCATGACCAAGAATAGTACCACCAAAAAAAAAAATAGTCCTAGGCGAATGAAACATTGATACACATTTAGGTGGGTCTGTGCCTTATTTTCTAGCAATGATTGCTATGTCTCTTTGGAACAAATAGTACTCTCCATTAGAAGCAGCCCTAGAAGAGGGATTAATTCTTTAAGATTATTGCTGTGTTGATACTGATTTATAAAACCAAATGCTTCAAGGCTTTAACTCTTGTGTGTTAAATCCAAGCTTTGTGCCAGTGCTGTTAATTTCTTTGTTACCTAATCCCCATGTAAGAAGAGAAGATTTTAAAGTTAATCAGGCAATTTTTTGTTCAAAGGGAACAACTTCCTAATACGTTAAGTTGGGTGTATTGATGAAAGCAAACACTATTAAATAGTATCTGAGCAGTTACTCTAAGTAATCCAAAATACTCTAGTTACATGAGTATTATGCTGCATTGGAAATATTTTAATGGAAAGACGTTACATTTAGTACAAATTAGGGATAGAAATCTGTACTTTTCAAATGTGTTACGTACAATAGAATCTTTTTTCCCATTCAGATCATTCTTGGATCAAATTGAATTTTGATTAGATAATTTTTTTTTTCTGAAGGCCATACTCTAATACAGGCTTGGAGAATGTGGCATGACCATGAAAATGGCTGATACAGGTATTCCTTCATTTTCTGTCCATTTGTTACTTAGCTGAAATAATTTAACAAGGATGAGTAAAAATGTTTAAAACCAAATTTTGTAGGCTAATGAAAATGAATAATGTTGAAAGCCCCATGGGAGGACAAAAGAGAAAACTAGCTTTTCTCTTTAAAACCTCTTCAAAATAAGGTGAAAAAAATTCACAGTCTGCATTAGAGACTACTGCTGTCATATATATGATATTTTATTGGATAACCTTATAAGTTGTCAAATAAAGCCCAGTTAAATGTGTGTTCCCAGTCCGAGTGGTATTTGGCAGGTCTGATTTACATACCCTTTAAAAAATAACTTTCTTTTTGAGTTAATCACATAGTCAATTGAGAGGAAGCTAATGATTCAGCAGGTTACAAAATAATCAGGGAGAATACGAGTGCTGAGCACACCCGCCAACAGACCTGTAGTACGCTAGCCAAAGTAGTCTGTCTCCAGAATGACAAATATACTTCCTGGAAGAGACTCTCTACACTTTTATGGGGTAGAAGTAGATTTTATAAGGCAGTAAAAAACCAATTCGTTCAAAATTCAGAAAGAAAGATATTAATAATAGATTTTTTTTTTACATTCTGAGCTATTTTTATGAAACAGAAATGGATGACAGGTAAATAGCTTTCAAAGATGTGCTTAATACTATTGCTAGATTTAGACCTGTCGACGATACCTTCTCCTTTACAGAATTATGCAGTTATAATTGACGTTCCTAATAATGACCCTGAGGTGCCCTAGCATCTTTTCTAAATCAAGTCAACCTGTTGTATACAAAATCCTTAAAAATTCGTTATGGGTATAGTTTCTACATAGAGTAACTCATTTTTCAGTAATTAAGAATACTCAAACATCACTATGTAAATGTAATGAACTGAATCTTAACTGCCTACTAGAGCACAACATGTTAAATGTAACTTTAGTATATTTATCTGAAATAAAGCTTCCTGGCTTTTTATCTATAAATGAGATAATTTGTAGCCTAACACTCAACATTAAAAACAAAACAAAACAGGTGAGAGAATGCATATTAATTTTTACAGATGTTTCTAAAAATGGATTATCTGATTATAACCGAATATTCAAATGATTTGGGCTAATTTTTTCCTTACTCTCTCCACAATTCAACTCTTGCGCAGCTAAGACCACCAAACTACAGACTTGAGAATAGCCTTGACACCTGAAAAACCATTGAACTATTAAAGCTTATAGGGGTGCCTGGGTGGCTCAGTTGGTTAAGCGTCTGACTTCGGCTCAGGTCATGATCTCACAGTCCGTGAGTTCAAGCCCCACATCGGGCTTTGTGCTGACAGCTCAGAGCCTGGAGCCTGCTTCAGATTATGTGTCTCCCTCTCTCTCTGACCCTCCCCTGTTCATGCTCTCTGTCTCAAAAATAAATAAATAAAGCTTATAGAAGGAGTTCTCCAATGTACTCAAGGTACCTATAGACCAAAGAGAAGGATCTTTGTCACTGTATTTGACTTTGTCATACCAGAATTACAATTTATGGATCCATAATGAATATATCCCCCAAATCCCTCAGAGCAGTAATTTTTTCTGATTATAAAATAAGAGGTACTCTCATATATTGCTGGTGGTAATACAAAATTGTGCAGCTACTTTGGATAACCAGTTTGGCAGTTTCATATAAAGTTAAGCACACACTTTAAATATAATCCCGTAATCCCACTCCTAGATATTTACCTGAGAGGAATGAAAATATGGACCCACAAAAGACCTGGACATGCGTGTTTATAGCAATTTTGTTTATGATAGCTAGAAAAATGAGAGCAATCCAAACATCCACCAACTGGTAAATGGATAAACACGTTGAAGTAAATTCATACAATGTAATAAATTCAGCACTGACAAGAATGAACTCCTGATATAGACAACAGGGGTGAATCTCAAAAGCTTTTTACCAACTGAAAGAAACCAGACGCAAAAGGGTGCGTACTGTATTTTTCCACTTACGTGACATTCTGGAAAACACTTAACTGTAAGGTTAGAAATCTGATCTGTGGTTGCAGAGCTAGGGGATGTGAGGAGGAGACTGATTATACAAAGGCCTCAAGGAAGGTTTGGAGGGATGCAGATGTTCTGTTAGTTCATGGTGGCGGTGGTTACATTGCTATGTCGACACTCACCAAATTATATACCTAAAGTGGATGAACCTTACTGTATGTAAACTATACCAATAAATCTTACTTTAAAAATACGGAAGATATGCTCAGTGTAGAAATTGTGGAAATGTGAAGGCCTAGAGAACAATATGAAGGAGCACCTGGCTGACTCATGAGGTAGAGCATGCAGCTCTTAACTTTGAGGTTGTGAGTTTGAGCCCCACATTGGATGTGGAGATTACTTTAAAAAATGAACTTCATCTTTAATCTCACCAGCCCAATATTAACTGCAGGCTTAACATTTTGATTCATCTTTCTGGGTTTTCTTCCCATGCATATACTATAAGCTCATGTGACAGCTTTTTTTTTTTTAACTTAGCATTGTAATAATTTTTGCATATTATTTTTTGGCATTATTTTTCATGGCAACTTATTCCTTACCATTGATTCTTAGATGATTTTGAGTTTTTTCTTTTAAACAGTATTGATGAATGTCTTGTTCTTCATTCTTTCCTTAATGTTAAATATCTCTTATGTCCAGAATCTACTTTTATACTAGTGAGAAAGCAGCTAGCTAGTACTAGACATCTAACTCCAGAAATCATTCTTAGAGTAAAAAAAAAAAACCTCAAGTTGGTTGAAGTTAAGTTTAGTGCATTCTTATTCAGTATAGTTATCTTTTCTGATGTATTCATGTCCATTTTATTTCATTAAATTTTTATCTGGCTAATGTGAAAACGGAAGGACAGAAACTGTCATTTTGCTACATAGCGTTTATAACGTTGCCTTTATGCAGTCTATCTTGTGTTGAACGTAATCTGTTTTCTTATGCAGAGAGCAAAACTCTCATGCTTAGCTACTTTCTAGATATGTGTGATCACTTGTGACTTCTGTTGGTAGTTGACTGAATTCCTTCTTACAGGGCAACACCCCCAAAACACCCCAGAGGCCAAATGAAATGCTTACCTTGGTTCCATTCTTAAATCATCTCTTATTCAGTTCCTTACATCTCCCAACTTCTAGTATACACATGTATGTATCCACCCACTGCTCTGCTGTCTTCAGAGAAATCCTACAGTGTCATTCCCAGTATGTTGAGCCCGGATTTTGAGTGATGTTGCCGCTGGTAGTAGTATTACTTGTGTATCACCCTAGCAAGACTTACACTCGCTTGTGGTGTTGATGGTTTGCTTCTCACTAACTGAGATGCTGAGTGAGACGCTGAAGCTGCTGAGAAGCAGGCAGTGGTCACAGGCAAAGGTAATTCCCAATGTCTTCTGTGGCTCCTCAGCAGCTATTCGGTGCACATCTTGCCAGTGCACTTTTATAGAGGGCGTCTGTCGTGTCCACAGTGTCTGGCTCCTGAGGTCATTGCTGTTAACCCTGTAATAGGAGTTGGGGTGTGTGCATTTCAAGGAGAAGGAAATTACGTACAAAAGACAGAAAGAGAGCAGCTAAGCACCTATCACCAGAACCCCAGAAGAGAAATTAGAGCCTGGAGCAAAGGTGGGGCAAAGGGTTTTAACGGGACCTCAGGTGGTGATAGTGAACAGGTGAGCCCGGTAGCAGTGGATGTCTCTGTCAGGCAGTCACTAAATGAATATCCAGAAGTGCAGGCAGCGTGGTGTCAGGGGTATTGTCAGAGCCGAGTAGAAGTTCACCTAGATAGTGGATAGGTTTGACACAAAATACGTACTTGATTTGGGCAGTTATGGATGATGATTTCCAATGCAAATGTCTAGTTTCTAGTTTGACTTTTAGTAACTGCATCTTTTTTGTTGTTTTTGTTTTTGATTCTGAACATTTAGAACCCAATAAATCAAGCTCATAGATACAGAGAACACAATGGTGGTTGCTAAAGGCTGTTGGGCTTGGGGTGGGGACAGATGGGGGAAGGGGAAAAAAAAGTAAAGAGTGCCTATTCATTTCTTGCATCACTTTTTAAAAGGGGGGCAAAAATGCTTTGCTGTGCAAAAGAGAATTATTTTAATACGACAGAATTTCAAGCTAAGATTTTTTGCTAAGAATTTCAAGCTAATTATTTTAATACGACAGAATTTCAAGCTAAGATTTTAGTTTTAAAAATTGTGAAACTCTCAAGACTTTAAGCCCCCAAATAAGTGATTAACTGTAGTGCTTTTTTTTATCACTCAGAATTGTATATAAATTTAGTTTGAATAGCCTTAACAGTGGTGAACCTTCACTTCAGAAAAAAAAGGATTATGATAAACTATTGAAAAATTGTATTTTAATTTAAAAACTAGGCCTGTATTTATCATATTTCAAACTCTAATGATATTTTCCACTTTTGTAGTGTGTATATCGTTCCAAGGTGTAATTTTTTTTCCCATGGTATAATTTTTAAATAGCTCTCCATGACATGCTTATACTAGAGCAATTTTTAATTTCTTCTTTTTCCTCCTTGATAAACTTGATAAGCTTACATCTATATATATTCAGTAAGAATATTCTCAAATGATTGACTCCTTTATTCATTTCAATTCACATTGTTAATAGCAATGCACAGTTCAACATAGTTTCAGCCAGGGCTTTTGTTTAATTACACCATGTTCTCTTCACCTGAACTTCATAGTTAGGAAAATTTGCAGCAAGATACTTTCTGTAAATCAGCTAAACCCCCAAATTATGAGGCCGGCAGAGACCTTAGAAATCAGCAAAGCCAGTCTTGCCATTTATAGTTGAAGAAACAGAAACCGAGATTGGTGCTGGCACAACTTGGGGTCACCCAGCTGGACAGTGACCCTTCACTCAGGTTCTTGACTGTACAGCCACTTCTGGGGCCACACTTCTCAGCCGCGGTCATCTGAGAGCTGAAACACTGAGTCTTCTATCCCCAGTTTGTAGTCTTTGTCTATCCTAAGAAATGTGTCGTAAGCATAAAATTCCCACTGGTTCTTTGATTATTCTTTCTAGCTCCAACGCGGCTCAATTTGTAGTAAGAACTGACAAATTGATAAGCCACATAAATCAATTCCCTTTCAAGAACCTAGAATAAGCTCAAGTCGTTTTATAACACAGAAGCTACATGTTTTCTCCATTTTCAAATGAACTAGACTTTGCCTTTAGCAGGCTGGTCTCCAGAACGAATACCTGTGGAAGAAATATGATTGCACAGAGCCACAGCATCATTCATCTAAAATATCTTTTGCTTGCTTTTCTTACCAGGTATTTGTATGCCCTTGGACAGAAGGTCTGGAAAAGATGGAAAAAACGTTACTTTGTTCTTGTTCAGGTTAGTAAATTTTTTTTCCTGTTACACAACCGGTCTAAGAGCAGTGCTCAAACTTTCGTTTGGTGGGTTATATCTATAGGTATTCACTGTGTTAGAAATTAAAACAAACTTTTAAGTATTTCATTTTAAAATAAAAGTAGTGAATTTCTTTACATGCCCACACAAGTAACATTTTTATGTAAAATAACTTTTGAACAAAACAATTTAGGGAAATGAGTAATATTATTCCAGGATTTCACATATCTCTTTAATGTCTAGCTTAATAGAATGCAGCTATATTTTCCTATCAGGTTCTACATTCAATCTGTTGTAATATCAGATGAACTTTAGCCTCTGGAAAATTCCACTGTACACACAGAGAATAACTGTGGAAAATGCAGATGATGTCTGAATATTACAGTTTTGACCTCACAGATTCCCTGAAAAGATCTTGAAGTTCTCCAGGATTGCAAAACCACACCTTGGGAACCACTGCATGAGTCTGATATTTTATAGATAAACCATAATACTTCGAAGCTTCCATTTTTACACAAGTCTGACATTTTTTTATCACTTATTCACATAACTGTAGCTTTAAATTTCCAGGACTGGTAGATATGTTTGTAATAGGATTCTGAATATTATTGGATTATTGGAATATACGTTCTGGCTGACTCTTCCTTGTTTTGTTAGTTTTTAATCATGGATAACCTTTACTCCTAGAATATACTCATTAAATTAAATTTACATTAAAGAATAACTTTCTAAATAGTAGTCATTCCATTCTGTGATGAATACAAGCTATTTTGTTCCCAGTGGTTCTATAGAAAAAATTGTTCTTGGTGGTATTAACATAAGACAGTCTCTAAACTCTTGTCAATTCTTACCCACACATTAAGCAAATTTAAATGGACTAGATCAGAATAACATGGTGAAATGCCAAGGAAGGAAAACTTGTCATTTTTCTGTCTTCCATAAGTAAGGTTATCTATCCGCTTTTGGATGTGCCACAATGGCGTGGTAACTTCATGAAAAGTATAAAAATTCAGTCAAAACTAGTTTTATCTATGTGGAAGATAGCCAGTCTATTTGGTTAAAATGTAGCGTTTTCTCATGTGATTAGAACCAATATTTGGCCAGCTACTTTAACAAAAGATGCACATATGTGTGCACAGCATACATTGACAGTCCTGATATAAATAGATTGAGTAAGGGGCTCCTGTTTGGAGTTGAGTGATCTGCCCTCCAAAAACCATACCCATAAGATGTCTTCTTTGGTTTCCAGGTTTAATTTCTTTACATTGGCACAAGCATTTAAATGCATTTACCAGGCAGTTTTAATGCAGATCTTTCTGGACATTTGATTTTATTGCTATTTACAGATGTCTCACATCTAATGTGACAAGTTTACATTAGCGACTTGTCTTTATCAAATCTTTCTAAATCACTCAAGTGATTTTTCATAGAAACAGTAGCTGCTTTTTCATAGTCATACTCAGTGCATTTAGGTAGAATCTTAATTAATTCCATATTTTTAATAGCTGATGTGACTGGCACAAACCTAGCTGACTCTTAATTAGCATGAACTTTTACTTATTAATTATTATGTTTTTTATTTTTACCTTTTTAAAAAAAACTTTATTTTTTAGAACAGTTTTAGGCTCACAACAAAACTGAGAGAAGATACAAAGATTTTCCATATATCCCGTCTTCACATATGCGGTGGCCTCCCGTTATCAACATCACGTGATACATTTGTTACCAAAGATGAATCAACATTGACACATCATAATCATCCAATGTCCATTATTTACAGTATGGTTCACTCTTAGTGTTGTATATTATACGTGTTTGGACAAATGTATAATAACATATATCCACCATTAAATGTCGTACAGAGTATTTTCACTGCCCTAATAATCCTATGTTCTCTGCCCATGAATCCCTTCTCTCCCCCATGGCAACCACTGATCTTTTTATGGTCTCCATAGTTTTGCGTTTTCTAGAATGTCATATAATTGGAATCATACCCCATGTAGCCTTTTGAGATTGGTTTATTTCACTTAATAATTTCAATTTCCTCCCTGTCTTTACATAGCTTGATAACTCATTTCTTTTTAGCATTACGTATTCCATTGGCTGGGGGTGCCTGGGTGGCTCAGTCGGTTAGCATCTGACTCGTGATCTCTGGGTTATAATTTCAAGCCCCACATTGAGTTCCATGCTGGGTGTGGAACTGACTTAAAAAAAAACACACATTGTCTGGATGAATCATAGTTTATTCATTCATTCACCTATTGAAGGCCATCTTGGTTGCTTGTAAGTTTTGTCAACTATGTTTAAAGTTGCTGTAAACAGTCCTGGGCAGTGTAGACATAAGTTTTTCAATTCCTTTGGGTAATTACCAAATAATGCAATTGCTGGATGTTTTAAAGAATGAATCAGAGAATGTTCATTAGTTTGGAGATCTGGTTAAGTGACAAGCTAAGAGAGTTTCTGTTATATTGATCATATGAAAATTGGCTTTATTATTTATTAGATCAGTCTTGAGAGATCAGATGATTGCCTCATGCTTTTGGCCAGGTAAAGTTTTAGGTAATCCTTTTCTGCATACTGTATTTTCTAGCATATGATCGCAAGAATCAAAAGTTACAGAACAAACGTATACTTTGATCACCCTATAAAAGAGTTTAGAAATGAAAGAAAGAATTAGAATACTTTGAGATCATTTGAGGAACATTAACCGTGTCTTTGGGAAGCTAGAGAGTTGGCTCAGTAACAAAAATAAGTTTGACATTTTCAAAGGCAAAATTTAAGCCCATAATTAAAATTTAATTTAAAGCCATATACTCCATAATTGGAATTTAGAAAAAAAATCACCAGACAATAATGAATTCAGATTTATTCTACCTGAGGTACCTTCTTAAAATCTGAAGTCCTATTTAAGCCTTATAATTTTGCACAAATATATGTATACACACGCATTCATACAGAGAATTCCATGCCCACATGCATTGAAATAAACATGCCAGTACACTGGCAACTTGTTCGAGTTTTAAATACAATTGAATCTTCCTTTCAATTCCAAACGTAATGGGAAGACAAATTGAATGCGCACATTTCCAAATCAAGATGGATGTGTATGGAGATTCAGTGAGAGTGGCCCATTGGGAGGAACTGGGTAGTTTTTATTAGTATTTTTAAAGATAGCTCTCATTCTGTTGGCATGCAGCCTGTAGGTTCATACCTGCAGGCTGCATTATTGAAAGGTGAAGGAGTCATTTTTCTAGGGAGGACACTGTGCCCCTGCTGTGTCTGCTGCTGCCATCGGCAGGATGGTGCTTTGGCGATAATGTGAATCTCATCACCACTTGTGAGTGTGTATTATATGAGTGATATAGCTGGAGATACAGCCATCAGCTCAAGAATTTGTACTCATAAAAATTGATCGCGAGCCTGGTTTGGCCAGCTGCAAAGTCATTGTTCAAAGTGAACACTCGAGGGGCTGCTGAGGTGAAAAGACTTTCACATCAACATTTAAAGCAGAGTCCAAAATGGGAAAATAAATTATTTGTTAATATGGGGTGCTTTTCTAGCTTCTAAGTAAGATTCTAAGTAAGTAAGATTTGGTCTCCATTTAGATTCTGCAGTCAGTATAATAACTGTGTTAAATAGATTTTCATGTTTCTTAAGAGGCTGCTTTTTTTTTCCAATGAATGAATGAAAGTAAATGTTGATTCAAGCCAAACTGAAAGAACAGTTAATTTTGAAGAATATGTTTGAAATCTTATCAAAATTAAACTTATGTTTCTTACTCATTTTTCTTATACTTCTTCAGTGTTTTACTATTTGATTTGGAGCATATCATTATTGTGAAGTACTTATGACACTTATGAACATTTTTGTTCATTATAGTCCAACCATTTAATAGTCTTAAAAAATTCTCTAAGATTTAGTCAAAAGGAATTATTTCATAATTCTGTGTTCTGCTAATGCCTATTCAAATAACTGTCCCCATGTAGTGCATATTCTGTAATCCAGATATTTCTGAAGCACTCTCACCTACTACTGTAGGTATTGCTGTATTTATTCTAATACTTATTAAGCAATAGTAACAGGCATTTATGCAAAGCACTTTTTAACACAGAATGAGGTATGTTTGAGGGATAGGTGTTATGATCCCTGTTGTACGGATACAACTGATACACAAAGGGGTTATGTTATTTACCTGGAATTGGAAAGTTAGTATGTGATAGAGTCAAGCATTCAAATCCACATATAGTCTAGAGAGTAGACTTTTCATTTCTCTGTCATCGTCCTATGATTAAATGGATGCACACAAATACAGTTGATATAGGAATAATCTCTGTGGATCATTCATTTCATGAGGTACAGAGCACTTTTACTAGAAACGGCTAGTGATAGCATAGTGTCGTGCTCATGAAGGGCACTTATTGTGTGACATCACGGGAAACTGACAGTGTTGTTTTGACCCTGTATCAAAGTGTTCACTGCTTGTTGTCAGTGTGCCAGAATCATGACTTGAAGTTCTACAAACAACAGGCTATCAAGACATAATGTTAATTACATGCACATCAGCTGAGTTGGCACAGGATGTAAACAGTCATCCATGTCACTGAGTGATCTGTACATGCTACAAACATGCAAGAAGCACTCTGTTTAGTGAGATGCCATCAAAATCTGCTTTAGACTTTAAAGAAGTGACTGCGCTAGTGTCTTGCTATCTGAAATCTTCAGCACACATGGAAATCCACTGCAGCAGGCTGCTGTCACATATCAGAGAAGGCCACTACTGGATGAAACGCTATGGTCTAGATTTAGTCTGAGGTCATCAGCTATGTTGGCTTGTAATATGAAGTGGACAGATACACTGTTGACAGATGCAGAAAATCATGGGATAGTAGCTCTCTAGCTTTATGTTTTAAATGAAAATTTACAAACTCAGGGCACGTACAGTGTAGGATGAAATCAAATCATACAGAAGTACTTATGGAGAAAATGAAGTGCCTTTTTTTTTTAATTTTTTTTTCAACGTTTATTTATTTTTGGGACAGAGACAGAGCATGAACGGGGGAGGGGCAGAGAGAGAGGGAGACACAGAATCGGAAACAGGCTCCAGGCTGAGCCATCAGCCCAGAGCCTGACGCAGGGCTCTAACTCACGGACCGCGAGATCGTGACCTGGCTGAAGTCGGACACTCAACCGACTGCGCCACCCAGGCGCCCCATAATTTCCTCTTTTTTTAATGAGCAGTGGTACAAGCAGCATATGTAAAGTTTTTATATATTAAGTTTTGTGTGTATGTGGGCATATTCTTGTAGAAATGAAATTACTGGGCCAAAGGGCTTGGCTACCTATAAGAAAAAGTAAGATTATAAACCTTTAGATGACTCATGAGTACTTAGTCACCAGAACTTCAGCTTGTTTTTTCATTTATTATTTTTTATAGTTAATAAATAGTCCTTATATGTCAAGTAGCATATATTATTTTGTCTTTCAAATTGCACACCTGTAATAATATGAAAGAAAATGGAAAATTCTATTGGCTTGGGGGCTTATTTGGAACAAAATGTTAGAGGATAAGAAATTTTTTCTTAGGTTTTATTTTGTAAGATAACTTTTGGTTTGTGATCAATTGAGTTTTCCATAGCAAAAAAATTTGTCATTTTATATGATTTACCCTTAGATATTAACTAACAATGCATTTACTCTTCAAAATAGTTCTAAAATATGAACTATTATGTGATCATTTACCTGTATCTCAAGAGCTAAAATTATAAAAGACAAGGTGAAGTGAACATTAGGCTGGATTTAGTAAGGAGAATCTCATATGGATCCGGTGGTGATCTCAATGCAAAACTGCCTCTTTTATATAGCCCCTGTGTTCCCTTAAAATGTTTGTTGTTATTTAGATTCCAAGGAAATGTCGGATTCCTCTTATTGTATAGCTCATACCTGCAAAAAAACACAAAGGACCTAGAAATGAGGATTGTCTGATGTTGTAAAGTCAGCATTAAATATTGGTGGGCTATTTTTTTTTTAAATGGCTTTACAAGTGTCCACTTTTAAATGTTGTGTGTACGTATAGCTTATGTGTATATTTATGTGCATGTACAGTATATCTTTACGTATACGTGTGCAGCGTGCTTGCCACATAGTAAAGACTCAGTGAAGATTGAAGTGAATATAGCCTGTCCTTTAACTTAGGCTTCTTCTCAGACCTTTATGTGGACCATAAAATTGACTTACATTTGGGCATACGTGACAAAACCTAGGTGTTATGTTTGATCTGCAGCCCACACAGTGCCCCACTTACATCCAGTCCTCCCCGTTTTCTCTGCTGCTGTACTAGCCGAAACCGCTGTCCCCTTCCCACAGACTCCCACAGCATTATCCCAGCTGCTTCACCGCCATTCTCCTCACAACCTATTGCTTGCATTGTCCAAATAATCTATTTGAGGCTTAACTCCGATTCTGCTACTTCTCGCTGCTTAAATGGTTCTATGGCTTCCCATTACACTTAGAATTACCCCGACCACGACCTGGGGAAGATGCTACAGAATCTGTCGCTAACTTCGTCTTCAGGGAGTCTTTCCCGGTCACACTGAGCAGCACGTCAACTTGCAAGGTTCTGCCCCCAGATAAGTTACAGTGCCAAGAATTGTAGTATTGCACCTCACTGTCACTAGCCTCCCTCTCCAAACATATCTCAAATAAATATGTAACATGGGTTTAGTTTTTAGTGTGTGATTATGAAGATTTGCCTTGAATTAAGTCCCCTGCCTTTCTTCCATCTATGGTTGTTCGGCGACTCATAAATATCTCTGTAGAAATTCTGAACATTCTATTGCTTTGATTTCTCCGTGGCTGGCTCATTCTATCCTTTCAAGGGTCGGGTCAGATGTCGTCTCAAATGGGCCTCTTCTGCTCACCCAATCTAAAAGTACCTCTCAACTCACTCCCTGTCCCAGTACCTTATTTTATATTTTTTCAGAGCATATTCCTAATCAGAATGATCTTTTTATTTAAATTGTCTTTGTATTATTTCTTTACCCCTTCTAGAATATATGCTCCATGAAAATAAGGGTCTTGTATTTCTTATAGTCTACTGTGAGTAGAAACTATATATTAAATTAATATATGTGTGTCACTCTCAGCAGTGTAAAAAGACCGCCTTTCCCCTCTTTAGTTTATACACTGATTGCTAAATCTCTTTTATGCCATTTGGTCAAGGCAATAAATATATATTCCCCTCAAATCCATCATGGTCTTGAAGAAGATATATTCCTTTTCCTTGATTAAATTAAGCTGTGGGATTTTTTTTTTTTTTTTTTTTTTTTAAATAACTCTAGCAGCACCTTTGGCCTCTGCCAAGAAGGTTTCCAGCTAAGGATTTTTTAAGCCTTAATCTTTACTGAAATTAGATGGTGGCAGTTGCTAAGCTGCCAGCTGTTAACATGATCTCTGCAGTAGGAATACAACATGCGAACCTGAATGCTGTGGTCTCTAAAAACTCATAGTTAGCCCTTGCACATGTGGACACAGGTGTTGAACAGGTTGGCAATTGAAAATGAAATGGGAGGATTCCCAGAGCAGATGCAGATTTTACCTTGTGGGACCTCAGCCACCTAAGTTAAGGTGCCCTGTCAAAGGTAATGATGCCAAAACCTGATTTAATGCTGTCCTCAGATTAAAGTCTGCTTATATCCCCCAATTCTCAATAAATCCATTCTTTATGGAGTTAAGAGTGGATTGGGTTAAGTATATGAATGTTTATCATTGCTGTGTCTTTCCACCAAAAGGATTTTCAGTTGCAGTGTAGTATATTATACGAGCTTTGTTCAGTAATGTACAAGTAAGCTTTTAAGTGAAAATAAATACTAGGTCAGACCACCTGTTTTTATCTAATTCCCTGGCATGTGGTGATGGGCCAGAGTGCAGGCTGCAAAATCTCTAGCTTGGGAGTGCAGGGAGCAGGGTGACCCCCTTGGTCCCATCGCTCCTTTTAGCCACATGTTTTGACTATTAGTGCCACTTCGTTCAGAGGGCAGCTTCTCCCCATGACCCTTAATTTGGATCTTGGCTGGCAAGCCAGTAGCTACAAGGTGTTACCACCATTCAGAAGGATTCACTAACATATACGTTGCGGCCTCATTGTAGGGTTTGTTTGCCTCAGGAATGCGATTTCACATGACTTTGCAAAAGAGATGGGTAAAGTAAAAGCTCTTGGGGTTAGTCAAGGAATCCAAAGAAGCTCAAAATGCCGCATCATTTTATGGACCTAGAACCAGGAGCCAGTGACTTAAAAGGATGGTGTTCATAGTTAGTTGCTTCTGGAGCCCATGTATTCGAAATTCAAACTGTACTTTGTTCAGTTGTCTCCTGGGTCAGGTTTCCTCATTCTTAGCAGTAGCTTTGTCAGTCTGTGGTGTTGTGTTCCTGTTCCATCTGTACTCTCTGTTAAAACCCTCGGCCCAGTTACCTGTGACAGAGTCTGGGTCTTTTGAGTGACTTTTGAGATGTGAAAATATTAAAGGTACGAAGTAAAATAAATGTTTAATACCTTATCATTTAAATCCCCATGGCTTTAGAAAGTAGGTGATTCCTCTGAGGTTGTGAAGGGGTTTGTTTTTTAGGCTTTAGAATTTCTAAAGATCTTGAATGTGCTTCTCCCAATTTTATATATCTATCATGTTAAATAATTATTTAGAGCTAGCTAGAAATACAACACTAGAAATAAAGCCTAGAATAGCAACTGAACCTGTATTTCAAGTTATATAAAGAAAGAGCACTGATCTAAGCTTTTCACACTGCGTGTAATAAAACAAGCCCTTTGGGTAATTTTGAAGACTAGATCTTAAATGGCAAGCAAACTTTTAGCATTTTAGGTGGGTTACACATATCAAGTCTGGGTTCTTTATTTTTATTTTTAATGTTTGTTTATTATTGAGAAAGACAAAGTGTGAGCAGGGGAGGGACAGAGACAGGGGGAGATACAGAATCCAAAGCAGGCTTCAGGCTCTGAGCTGTCAGCACAGAGCCCAACGTGGGGCTTGAACTTACCAGCCGTGAGATCATGATCTGAAGTTGGACGCTTACCTGACTGAGCAACCCATGTGCCCCTAGTCTGGTTTCTTTAAGGCATGACCACATGAACTTGATATATGTCTCAGAGATCTTTAGAGATGAAACCTTTTTAAAAAGATGAATAATTTTAAAAACCTACATTAAAATCTATAGCCACGATACTATCCATTAGAAATAAAAGGGATACTAGCTAAAACTACATTTATAGGCATCTCTATCTTCTCTTTCTCAGGTTATTGTTCATTTACATATCCATTCAGCAAGTACTTTAAACATTGTCCACTGTGTTCTTAATGGGAAAGAAACAACCTAGGGGAGACAGGGAGGGAGACAGGGAGGGAGCCAAGCGAGGCCGGGAAACAAGCCGAGACAGCAAAGCCAACAGCCCTCCCATCATTCACAGCAGAGAAGCATATGGCCTCACAATCAGTTCAGTCCCCAAATCAGCCAGGTGCCTCCCCTGTGTTAGAACAACGAAGCACATCTCCAACCCCCAATGAAATGATCCTTGGAATACGAGAAGGAAGATGGTTTCCTGACAGCTGGGTTTGGTTGGTTGGGAGACTGCTGCTCCACAGGCAAGCCAGTGCCAGTGCTCCACATCAGTTACCTCTGATTGTCTGAGAAACCCTGTGGCACGCATTATCGTGGTCTCTTTTACAGAAAATCAGACTGAGGTATAGAAGAGTTAAAATGATTTTCCCAAGGTCATGTCGAAGATGAGTTGGAAAGAATAAGTAACTGAGGAGGAATGAAAGTGTGACTTTCATTTTGCAATAACAGACTCGTGTTAAACCTGGCCTGTGAAGGGGACTTCACTTCCATTTGAAATGCAGTAAAACCTTGGATTGAGAGCATAATTCATTCCGGAAACATGCTTGTAACCCAAAGCACTTGTATATCAAAGTGCATTTCCTCATAAGAAATAATGGAAACTCAGATGATTCATTCCACAAACCCAAATATTCACATAAAAACGATTATGATGCTGTAATATAATACAAAACAATAAAATGCACAATATAAAGAAAAACAAACTAACCTGCACTTACCTTTGAACACCTTTGTGGCTGGTGTGAGAGAAAGGAGAGAGGAGGGTTATTGTGTAGGACAACTTTCACTATCACTAAGGGAATCACTTCTATCTATTGGCTCAATGGAATCTTGTTCTTTAAGTGCAGATTTAACAAGGAACTTATCCAATGATACTTGCTTTTGCCTCCTTTTAAGGATTTTGCAGAAATGGGACATTGCATTGTTAAACAGATTTATCATTCTCGCACTGCTACTGCCTTCTGGGGGTTGTACTTTTCTACAAAGTTTGCACTGTTTGCCACATTTTACACACCTCCTTAATCTCTTTGAAGCGAGGGGTTCCTCTGCCTTTATCTCCTTCTCCTCTGCAGATGATATGCAGATGTTAGACTTCTTATAAAATCTTGCAATTTCAGCCACTTGCATACCTCATTCACACTTCTCGATTTCCTTCTTAACATCCACCATAATCATCATCTTATTGCCTTTCTTTTCAACTTTTTCTGCATGGGGGCCATTGTATAAGCTCACACGATGTTGACTACAGTACAGTATTAATAAACTCTTGTAATATACTGTACTTAACGTAACTGGCAATAAGGTAACAGAAGAAAGAGTCTTTTTTTTTTTAATTTTTTTTTTCAACGTTTATTTATTTTTGGGACAGAGAGAGACAGAGCATGAACGGGGGAGGGGCAGAGAGAGAGGGAGACACAGAATCGGAAACAGGCTCCAGGCTCTGAGCCATCAGCCCAGAGCCTGACCTAAGCTTACTCTTGTATGGAAAAGCAAAGGACTATCCATAAATGCTTTGAAGTGACAAAAATACACCAGTGCCAGTTGTGGGCACCTTCCGGTGTTCTGAAAAATCACTGATTTCTGCCAAACACTGTGGCCTGAGCCCAAGCATCTGAGCATGGGAGATGATCACCCACAGTCCTGCACAGAGAGAGAGAGAGAGAGAGAGAGAGAGAGAACAACCCTTTAACAAGTTAAAATTTACTAGAAATGTTTGCTTGTCCTGCAGAACACTTGTAGAACAATCTGTTGGCAATCCAAATTTACTGTACCTTAATACGATTATCTTTAGAGAGCTCTTTTCTGGCCAAATTATCAAAAATATACCCCTTTAACTATCATTCTCTTTACTCTGCTTTTTTTTTTCTTGGAGACAATTCACGACTCAAAATTGTTTTAGATATCTCTTTGTTTATTTGTGATTGAGTCTTCTCCGTTCTCTCTGTGTGAGATTGATTTCATTTTTCTAATTTTTTCTCTGATTCTGATGCTGGGGGATTTGTTGTAATCCTCAAGAACTAGAAATACTCACTCTAGATGCTCAGTAAATATTTGTTGAATGAATAAGAGAGTGGGAAATACCCATAAGAATGGAAGAAGATATGAAAATTATAAATGCACATGAAGCGAAAGTCAGTTATTTACCATACTGATTAGTAGGCAAGGAAACACTAACTCCCAGATCTGTAAAAAAATACCAAAGAAGGACAAAATACAGCTTTCTAAAAGACCAGATTACATTCACATTAGTCTTCAAACTGTTTTGTTAATATATTGTCCCTTAAAATAATTTTGTGCAACTTCTAGATCATTATAACTTTTCACCATAAATTAGTTGCAGTGGATATAGTTTCTAACATAAAACCGTTTATCAATTGTAAGCATGCCTCGTAGAATCTAAATGCTGTTGTGAATCTATATCTACCTGTAACCATGGAAAATTGAATATCAGTAGCTTTTTTCCCCTCGAGTTCTTATTTCCATGGCTCTTTCCCAACAGAAATTTACTCTTAGGAAATAAATATTGTGTTTTAGAATCCTATCTGATCACTCTATCATGCTTCTCTGCAATTAAAAAGTCTACAAAATTGGAATTAAAAAAAAATTCCTGTGAAGTCCTAACGACTGGTGTCTTAGAATGTGACTTAGTTGGAAATAGTGTTGTAATTAGGATGAGGTCATAGTGTAAAAGAGGGGGGGGGCTCTAAGCCAGGATGACTGGTGTCCTCGTAAAGAAGAAGGTGTTTGGGAGTAGTCCTGCACACAGGGAGAGCGTCACGGGTAGGTGAAAGCAGAGGTGGAGATGATAGTTCTACAAACTAAGATATGCCAAAAATTGCTAGTAAACTACTAGAAGTGATGGGAGAGACCCAGGATAGATGGTCCCTCACAGCCCTCAGAAAGAACCAACCTTGATTTTAAACTTCTCACCTCCAGAACAGGGAGACAATAAATTTCTGTTTACGCCACATAAACAAACTTCAGCAGAGAACAGATTGCTAACAGATGCAAAAAAATAACATGGGAAAGACAAAAAGCGCCTTTCACTAAAAATAGCTCCATCATTACATCTTTTTTAAATATTTTGTTTTGAGAGAGAGAGAAAGCACATTGCATGAGCAGGGGAGGTACAGAAGGAGAGAATCTCAGGCAGGCTCCATGCCCAGTGCAGAGCAAGATGCTGGGCTTGATCCCACGACCATGAGATCATGACCTGAGCTGAAATCAAGAGTCAGATGCTCGACTGAGCCACCCAGGTGCCCCCATCATTACATCTTTATATACTAAACACCCAGATTTATTTCCCCTTCTCCCTCTGTTTGAACAAACCAAGTTAAACTACCTCACCTGAATAAAATTAAGACTTTGAAAAGGAGAAAGCAAACTGTTATAAACAAAAGGCTTTCAGTATTAAAAATTATTTTATATTGATGTATATTTGCAATGATAAGTAGCAGAAAACTGATAAAAGCATATAAATATATGACGAAATTTAAAGGACAATTATTAAACATAAAGTTTATTGGAAATGCCCATCTTAATGAGCTAGATACGGCTTCCCTTCCCAATTTAACTGTAAATGAGTATTTTTCTAAAATGAGAAAAGGTTTCAGACTGACTCCTTGTTTATAGTGTTTGAGAGATAAGCATGAATGAACTCGGCTCACCTAAGTAGGTTTATGGAAATAGTTTTGTCACATCACTCAGTTTCTCAACCGGTGTGTGTGTGTGTGTGTGTGTGTGTGTGTGTGTGTGTGTGTGTGTATGTGTAAGTTCCTAAATTAGATTCCCCCAACACGTAGTGATATATCATAAAAAATATTTTTAATATTCTGTCATCTTATAACTAAATTAGTTCCTTTCATATCTTTGCCAAAAGCAAAAAATGCAAAAACCATCTAATTTTCAAATACTTTGTTTTGCCTCTGAATGTAGAGCACCACAGCACTGCAGCTGGAAAAATTCCTATGCATATCTCACTACATAAATGCCTGCTAGAAAATGAAAATTGGGTTAGAGGGAGCTGTTCATTTCTACTTCTCTCCAGCTTGAGTTTGAAGAGGTAAATCCTGTCAGTTCTCTAGTAGGAGATGAAGGGGAATCAATGAGGATTTCCTGTCATTGGCGAAATCAGACCTTGCAAGATCACTGTTTGTTTGAGGATGGAGAAAGGGGCAGGGTAGTGTGGAGACCTATGGAGACCTATCAAAGGATTCTGTAATATTAAAATCAAATATACTGATTTTGTTTAATTTATAAGAAACATGGACACTATTGAAAAGTGAAAATGAGAGTTGGCTGAAATTAATAAAAGAGCTCTAAAAAATAAGGCAAAAAACAAGTTGATGTCCACATTTTAGGTAATGTACAGAATGAACACGACATAGATGAACTCAGTAATATGGAAGACCAGAGAAACTCCAAAAGTGTGAAGTCAAAACCCTACCTACCTATACTAAGGAAAGAAAGCCAATACTCAGTATGACCAAAATCTGCTTATCTAAATGGGAAGAGAACACAGATAAAACAGAAGTAGTGATAAGAGCAATGGTGAAAATAAAAATAAAAGGAACATTTTCTGATATTTCAAAGAAATTAGTCTGCAGAAATACAGACTTCCCACATTTCAGGAAATTTAGTGAGAAGAAGGTATTTCCAATTTCTTCTAAAACATTTTTTCAATTAAAAATGTGTGTTGAGTGTTACACTCAAATACAAAAATTAGTGGAGTTAGATCTACAGAGAATGAATGGAAAATTGACTTGAGAATTTGGTATACATCCAAGATCTGTAAGTCACCTTCCTGAAAATATATAAAGAGGAGCTCCTGGTATTTGAGATGAAGGAGTATAGTTTCTCGGGAATAGGAAACTTAGAAAAGAATTAAAGAGTAATGATAAAAAATATAGCTGAATCTCTATTAATGTTATAAAATACTTTGAGCCCAACACTTGTAAACATGAGGATTGTTCCTGAACAAGTTGTGGATGTATGAAGTAATTATAACAAGATGTGAAACATAAACTCAAAGTTAATGAATGCAGTAATAACAGGCTGTACTCCTCAAGTTACGTAAGAAACAATCAGAAATTAGTTTATATTTTCAATAGAGAAAATACGGGGTCAACTCTGTCCTTGAAAAGTTTTAAAGTCTACAAATTAGGATGCCTAGAAAACTTTAGTAAACATAAAACAGAAGACAGCAATAGGTATGTAAATTGTTACTATGCATGTGGTAAATAGAAGTTTTAGGAGTCAGATTCTCAGAATGGGATTAAAAAACAAAATCCATATGTATGGTGGCTTTCCGGGATACACCATAAAAAAAAAAAAAAACAGAACATGGAGAGAAAGCGTGACAATATTTAGACTAAGGAAACTTTAAGAGCAGTATTAAACACATAAAGGGTTATAATTTTATATTCATTAAAGATATCATCAACAATTAGTATAAAACAAATAATGGTTGTTAAAATGTCAATACTACCCAAAGCAATCTACACATTAAATACAATCCTAATCAAAATAGCAACAGCATTCTTCACAGAGCTAGAATAAACCCAAAATTTGTATGGAACTGCAAAAGACCCCATATATAGCCCAAGAAATGTTGAAAAAGAAAACTAACGCTGAAGGCATTCCAATCCCAGACTTTAGCCTATATTACAAAGCTGTAATCATCAAGACAGCATGGTATTGGCACAAAAACAGACACATAGACCAATGGGATAGAATAGAGAACCCAGAAATAAACCGACAGATATATGGCCAACCAATCTTTGACAAAGCAGGAAAGAGTATCCAAAGGAAAAAAGACAGTCTCTTAAGCAAATGGTGCGGGGAGAAATGGACAGCGACATGCAGAAGAATGAAACTGGACCACTTTCTTACACCATACACAAAAATAAATCCAAAATGGATGAAAGACCTAAATGTGAGACAGGAAACCATCAAAATCCTACAGGAGAAAACAGGCAGCAACCTCTTTGACCTCAGCCGCAGCAACTTCTTGACATGTCGTAAGAGGCAAGGGAAAGAAAAGCAAAAATGAACTATTACGACCTCATCAAGATAAAAAGCTTCTGCACAGCAAAGGAAACAGTCAACAAAACTAAAAGGCAACCTACAGAATGGGAAAAGATATTTGCAAATAACATATCAGGTAAAGGATTAGTATCCAAAATCTATCAAGAACTTACCAAACTCAATACCTGAAAAACAAACAATCCAGTGAAGAGATGGGCAAAAGACATGAATTGACACTTTTCCAAAGAAATCCATATGACAAACAGAGGCATAAAGAGATGCTCAATATCACTCATCATCAGTGCAATACAAATCAAAACCATACTGAGATACTACCTCACACCTGTCAGAGTGGCTAAAATTAACAAGTCAGGAAACAACAGATATTGGCAAGGATGTGGAGAAAGGAGAACCCTCTTGCACTATTGGTGGGAATGCAAACTGGTGCAGCTGCTCTGGAAAACTGTGGAGCTTCCTCAAAAAATTAAAAATAGAACTACCCTACAACCCAGCAGTAGCACTTCTGGGAATTTATCCAGAGGATACAGGAGTGCTGATTCTTAGGGGCATATGCACCCCAATGTTTATAGCAGCGCTATCAACAATAGCCAAATTATGGAAAGAGCCCAAATGTCCATCAACTGATAAATGGATAAAGAAGATGTTGCATATATTTATTTATATTATGTTATACTATATATATGTATATGTGTGTGTGTGTGTGTGTGTATATATATATATAAAATGGAACAGTACTTGGCAATGAAAAAGAAATCTTTCCATTTGTAATAAGGTGGATGAAACTAAAGGGTATTACGCTAAGTGAAGTAAGTCAGTCAGAGAAAGACAGATCTCCTATGATTTCACTCATATGTGGCACTTGAGAAATTTAACAGAAGACCATAGGGGAAGGGAAAGAAAAATAAGTTATAAACAGAGAAGGAAGCAAACTATAGGAGACTCTTAAATACAGAGAACAAACTAGGGTTAATGGGGGTGAAAGGTTGGGGGGGGGGTGGGATGAGCACTGGATGTTGTATGTAAGTGATGAATCTTCGGAATTTACTCCTGAAGCCAAGACTGCACTGTATGTTAGCTAACTTGACAATCAATTAAAAGTAAAATAAAAAGCAAAACAAATGAAACAAATGATGTATTGAATATGTACCTGAAGAAGATAATAAAAGAATAATGCATAATGCCTCAAATTACTTGCTATTCAATTTCTTTCTCTCTCATAACCTTAGTAGTCTTAGTAGTCTTTGATTATAGATTCTTACATATAACTGTATATTATATAGCTATTTTAAATGATAACGTTACCATAGAATATATGAGGTAATTGGCTTATGTGGGAAAACAGGATAAGCTTTAGAATGCCAATTATAAAATAAGGTGGTATATTAGAAGGAGTACTAACTGTATCTGAGGAGAGTTATGTTTCTAGACTCAAGATGACATTTTCCTTCTGAATGACCTTGGGAAAGTCAGTTTGCTCTTCTGTGAACTCTGGAGTAGAGATCATTATCTCCAGGGCCCTGAACCCCAATCCCCTAATACTAGTATGTCCTATGGAATAATCTTATTTTTTCTTTTCATTGAAGCTTAACTCTGGGTTTTAATTATTAGTGATTTAGTGAGACCTGAGTCCTCTAGATATCATAGTCTCTAGTTTCCAAATGTTCTTAAGATCCTCCCCACCCAACTTAAATCTATAATTCTATCAAATGTAACAGTATTTTATTGGTTAATATTTACTGATTAAATATCTTGTAGAATATTAGGACAATACTATCAGAAAGTAAACCTACAATGCCGAGAAATCCAATCCCATCTATACTATTACATAATACATATCTTACCATTTTTCCTGATGAGTTTTCAATTTGCAGTGCTTATAATATTTCGGCTCTACCTTTTTCTTATAGCAAAAACATAAAATATAACAAGGTCTCACATGAATCAGATGTTTTTGAGGAAGTTAAGAATTTCTTTTTAACATAATCACTCCCTAATTGCCGTTTCCCAATTATTGTTTGATATTTCATTTTGTTTTTTTCCTAGTGATCTTGTGATTTTAATGGGTTTCTTAGGACTGTGATCACATCGTAGCTATTGGTATACCTGGAAGACTAAGACCTGGTTCCTCCGTGGCTCTTAAAAGTGGGTCCATCACACTCTGGGTGCTTCAGACAGCCTAGTTGGATAAAGGAATGAACTTAGCCTCATGTTTATTGTTTCCTGAACATTTTAAGTACAGTGTTTGACATTTTAAAAAATCTAATATTACTTGAATGGTGAGTGGAGGAGGATTCATTTAAGAGTACAAGTAGGGGGGGCTCCTGCGTGGCTCAGTTGGTTGGGCATCCGACTTCAGCTCAGGTCATGATCTCGCGGTCCGTGGGTTCAGGCCCGCGTCGGGCTCTGTGCTGACAGCTTGGAGCCTGGAGCCTGTTTCAGATTCTGTGTCTCCCTCTCTCTCTCTGACCTTCCCCCATTCATGCTCTCTGTCTCAAAAATGAATAAACGTTAAAAAAAAAAATTTTTTTTAAGAGTACAAGTAGGGTAATTTGGACTGCTAGACTATTAGTATTTTTTTTAAACAAGGTAAGTATGTGATCTGTCCTAACAAAGATAATAGATTTTCAAACGTGGCTGAGTAATTTTATTAAGTTGAAATAAGTTTAATTTCCCAGAGAAATTAAAAGGCAGGGACAATATGCCAGGCACTGTGGGAGCCAATGAGTCACAAAGAGACAACAGCCAAGTAAATGCAGTTAGGTGTGAAGGGGACAAGTTTGTAAGGGTGCTAGAGGGAGGAGGAGGGTTTACTAGATTAGGAAATCTATATAAATCATGCAATTTCAAAGGTGGAGGTGATCTATTCCTGCTTGGGAGTTCAGGTAGAGAAATGAATAAAAGTGGACAAGTCTTGTTGGGGAGCCTGTCTGGAGTACCAAACACAGTGGTAGCTATAAATTCCGACTAATATTTGTGGGAGATTTTTGCAAGCCGTGCAGAGAAGACAGACCTTTCTGTGCTAGTCATCTTTCTCCCAGCAGATTCCAGATTGTTCGTGTGGTGATGTGTCAGGAGACTTTCTTTCAGCCAGGTTTATATGATTCTTCCAAATGAAAGAATAAAAAGGGGAACTTTTTGGATAATTGGCTCGATATATTTCCTGTTTTGTTAACAATGGTCACAGAAGTATTACTTTGTGTAGTAGTCCCCTGAAATCTAATAATTATATTTTCATTATAAGACAAATTTGAACATTTTTTTTACAGTTTGTATTTCAGCTTTATTTATGCTTCCTGTTAAGAACATCTGATGTTTTTTTTTTTTATACAAAATTTATTGTCATACTGGTTTCCATACAACACCCAGTGCTCATCCCAATAGGTGCCCTTCTCAATACCCATCACCCACCCTCTCCTCCCTCCCACCCTCCAACAACCCCCCATCAACCCTCAGTTCTCAGTTTTTAAGAGTCTCTTCTGTTTTGGCTCCCGCCCTCTCTAACCTCTTTTTTTTTTTTTCCTTCCTCACCCCACTGTCTTCTGGTAACTTTCTCAAGATCCACATAAAAGTGAAAACATATGGTATCTGTCTTTCTCTGTATGACTTATTTCACTTAGCATAACACTCTCCAGTTCCATCCACGTTGCTACAAAGGGCCATATTTCATTCCTTCTCATTGCCGTGTAGTATTCCATTGTGTATATAAACCACAATTTCTTTATCCATTCATCAGTTGATGGACATTTAGGCTTTTTCCAAAATTTGGCTATTGTTGAGAGTGCTTCTATAAGCATTGGGGTACAAGTTCCCCTATGCATCAGCACTCCTCGATCCCTTGGGTAAATTCCTAGCAGTGCTATTGCTGGGTCATGGGGTAGGTCTATTTTTAATTTTTTGAGGAACCTCCACACTGTTTTCCAGAGCAGCTGCACCAGTTTGCATTCCCATCAACAGTGCAAGAGGGTTCCCGTTTCTCCACATTCTCGCCAGCATCTACAGTCTCCTGATTTGTTCATTTTGGCCACTCTGGCGTGAGGTGATATCAGAGTGTGGTTTTGATTTGTATTTCCCTGATGAGCGACGTTGAGCATCTTTTCATGTGCCTGTTGGCCATCTGGATATCTTCTTTAGAGAAGTGTCTCTTCATGTTTTCTGCCCATTTCTTCACTGGATTATTTGTTTTTCGGGTGTGGAGTTTGGTGAGCTCTTTATAGATTTTGGAAACTAGCCCTTTGTCCGATATGTCATTTGCAAATATCTTTTCCCATTCCGTTGGTTGCCTTTTAGTTTTGTTGATTGTTTCCTTTGCAGTGCAGAAGCTTTTTATCTTCATGAGGTCCCAGTAGTTCATTTTTGCTTTTAATACCCTTGCCTTTGGGGATGTGTCAAGTAAGAAATTGCTGAGGCTGAGGTCAGAGAGGTCTTTTCCTGCTTTCTCCTCTAGGGTTTTGATGGTTTCCTGTCTCACATTCAGGTCCTTTATCCATTTTGAGTTTATTTTTGTGGATTGTGTGAGAAAGTGGTCTAGTTTCATCCTTCTGCATGTTGCTGTCCAGTTCTCCCAGCACCATTTGTTAAAGAGACTGTCTTTTTTCCATTGGATGTTCTTTCCTGCTTTGTCAAGATGAGTTGGCCATACTTTTGTGGGTCTAGTTCTGGGGTTTCTATTCTATTCCATTGGTCTATGTGTCTGTTTTTGTGCCAATACCATGCTGTCTTGATGATGACAGCTTTGTAGTAGAGGCTAAAGTCTGGGATTGTGATGCCTCCTGCTTTGGTCTTCTTCAAAATTACTTTGGCTATTGGGGGTCTTTTGTGGTTCCATACAAATTTTAGGATTGCTTGTTCTAGCTTCGAGAAGAATGCTGGTGCAATTTTGATTGGGATTGCATTGAATGTGTAGATAGCTTTGGGTAGTATTGACATTTTAACAATATTTATTCTTCCAACCCATGAGCATGGAATGTTTTTCCATTTTTTTTTTATATCTTCTTCAATTTCCTTCATAAGCTTTCTATAGTTTTCAGCATACAGATCTTCTACATCTTTGGTTAGATTTATTCCTAGGTATTTAATGCTTCTTGGTGCAATTGTGAAGGGGATCAGTTTCTTTATTTGTCTTTCTGTTGCTTCATTATTAGTGTATAAGAATGCAACTGATTTCTGTACATTGATTTTGTATCCTGCAACTTTGCTGAATTCATGTATCAGTTCTAGTAGACTTTTGGTGGAGTCTATTGGGTTCTCCATGTATAGTATCATGTCATCTGCAAAACATGAAAGCTTGACTTCATCTTTGCCATTTTGGATGCTTTTGATTTCCTTTTGTTGTCTGCTGATGCTAGAACTTCCAACACTGTTAAACAACAACGGTGAGAGTGGACATCCCTGTCATGTTCCTGATCTCAGAGGGGAAAGCTCTCAGTTTTTCCCCATTGATGATGATATTAGCCGTGGGCTTTTTATAAATGGCTTTTATGAGGTTTAAGTATGTTCCTTCTATCCCAACTTTCTCAAGGGTTTTTATTAAGAAAGGATGCTGAATTTTGTCAAATGCTTTTTCTGCATCAATTGACAGGATCATATGGTTCTTTTCTTTTATTAATGTGATGTATCACATTGATTTGCGAATGTTGAATCAGCCCTGCATCCCAGGAATGAATCCCACTTGATCATGGTGAATATTTCTTAATATATGC
Source organism: Prionailurus bengalensis (assembly GCF_016509475.1). Classification (NCBI taxonomy): domain Eukaryota; kingdom Metazoa; phylum Chordata; class Mammalia; order Carnivora; family Felidae; genus Prionailurus; species Prionailurus bengalensis. The sequence goes on along the minus strand of NC_057348.1, from coordinate 139,457,681 downwards.
TGTTGAATTCGATTTGCTAGTGTCTTATTGAGAATTTTTGCATCCATATTCATCAGGGATATTGGCCTGTAGTTCTCTTTTTTTACTGGGTCTCTGTCTGGTTTAGGAATCAAAGTAATGCTGGCTTCATAGAATGAATCTGGAAGTTTTCCTTCCCTTTCTATTTTTTGGAACAGCTTGAGAAGGATAGGTATCACTCTGCTTTAAATGTCTGGTAGAATTCCCCAGGGAAGCCATCTGGTCCTGGACTCTTATTTGTTGGGAGATTTTTGATAACTGATTCAATTTCTTCACTGGTTATGGGTCTGTTCGAGTTTCCTATTTCTTCCTGTTTGAGTTTTGGAAGTGTGTGGGTGCTTAGGAATTTGTCCATTTCTTCCAGGTTGTCCAGCTTGTTGGCATATAATTTTTCATAGTATTCCCTGATAATTGCTTGTATTTCTGATGGATTGGTTGTAATAATTCCATTTTCATTCATAATTTTATTTGGGTCATCTCCCTTTTCTTTTTGAGAAGCCTGGCTAGAGGTTTATCAATTTTGTTTATTTTTTCAAAAACCCAACTCTTGGTTTCATTGATCTGCTCTACAGTTCTTTTAGATTCTATTTTGTTTATTTCTGCTCTGATCTTCATTATTTCTCTTCTCCTGGGTTTGGGGTATCTTTGCTGTTCTGCTTCTGTTTCCTTTAGGTGTGCTGTTAGATTTTGTATCTGGGATTTTTCTTGTTTCTTGAGATAGGCCTGGAGTGCAATGTATTTTCCTCTCAGGACTGCCTTTGCTGCATCCCAAAGCATTGGGATTGTTGTATTTTCAATTTCGTTTGTTTCCATATATTTTTAAATTTCTTCTCTAATTGCCTGGTTGACCCATTCATTCTTTAGAATGGTGTTCTTTAACCTCCATGCTTTTGGAGGTTTTCCAGACTTTTTCCTGTGGTTGATTTCAAGCTTCATAGCATTATGGGTCTGAAAGTGTGCATGGTATGATCTCAATTCTTGTATACTTATGAAGGGCTGTTTTGTGACCCAGTATGTGATCTATATTGGATAATGTTCCATGTGCACTCAAGAAGAAAGTATATTCTCTTGCAGAGTTCTAAATATATCTGTCAATTCCATCTGATCCAATGTATCATTCAGGGCCCTTGTTTCTTTATTGACTGTGTGTCTAGATGATCTATCCATTGTTGTAAGTGGGGTATTAAAGTCCCCTGCAATTACCACATTCTTATCAGTAAGGTTGCTTATGTTGGCAATCGTTTTATATATTTCAGAGCTCCTATATTTGGCGCGTAGACATTTATAATTGTTAGTTCTTCCTGATGGATAGACCCTGTAATTATTATATAATGCCGTTCTTCATCTCTTGTTACAGCCTTTAAAGTCTAGTTTGTCTGATATAAGTATGGCTACTCCAGATTTCTTTTGACTTCAGTAGCATGGTAGATAGTTCTCCATCCCCTCACTTTCAATCTGAAGGTGTCCTCAGGTCTAAAATGAGTTACTTGTAGACAGCAAATAGATGGGTCTTGTGTTTTTATCCGTTCTGATACCCTATGTCTTTTGGTTGGAGCATTTAGTCCATTTACATTCAGTGTTATTGTAGAAAGATACGGGTTTAGAGTCATTGTGATGTCTGTAGGTTTCATGCCTGTAGTGATGTCTCTGGTACGTTGTGGTCCATGCAACATTTCACTCACAGAATCCCCCTTAGGATCTCTTGTAGGGCTGGTTTAGTGGTGATGAATTCCTTCAGTTTTTGGGAAGACCTTTCTCTCTCCTATTCTGAATGACAGACTTGCTGGATAAAGGATTCTTGGCTGCCTGGTTTTTCTGTTCATCACATTGAAGATTTCCTGCCATTCCTTTCTGGTCTGCCAAGTTTCAGTAGATAGGTCTGTCACTGGTCTTATCAGTCTCCCTTATAAATTTGAACATATTTTGATTTTACATGCAAACCCCATCAACAAACTTCTTTTCCTGGAATGTGGTGAATATAATAGTTTTTCTCATATATATGAAAGCTAGACCTATTATTTAGAATCTCTATAAAAAAAATAGAATTGAAGGATTAGCAAAAGCATTTGAATTGGGGTCTTGGCTAGTCTGCAATGTAATGCTAAGAATTCTTTTATGGAAAACACCTAGAAATGCTGGGTAAGGTATAATACACATCTTTTTTACATGCATACCTGAACTGCAAGAAGAAAGGAAAACCCCAGGGACCAAAGAGTGAAGCTTGTGAGTTGACTTTGTAGCTGTATTGGGGCTGGACACACAAGGGTGTTGATGTTGGTTTGTAGGGATTTTACTGTTCACGCAAAGAAAACATACCCTGAGGCATACTCAGAGTGGGAATTTGGATAAGAGATCTTCTCATAAAGAACTTAAAAGATCTAGAACACTGTGAAATGTGGACTAGAAAAAAAAAACTGCCCCCAGGCTAGTAAATTTATATTTGGCTCTAAATATGGAGTAAAAATGACTCCTGAGAATTTATAACTATTAGCCTGTACTCAGAGAATGTTGAAGTTCTAATTTATTTTATACAAATTTAAGGGAGAAATGCTCAAGTTAAGAAATAAACATAAAAAGTACTTATGGATTGGTGATATATCTGAGGCATGTGACATTTTTAAAAAACTTTTTGGAGAGATGAACCTTTAAAGTAGGTTTTATAAAATATCCACAGATAAAATGGTGTTGGATATGAGCTCATAATTTAAAATCACAAAACAATAAACCACTTATTTATACACCCAAGAATTTTAGTAATAACTATCATATGTATAAACTACAAAATAATTAAACTTAGGGTGATGAAATTTATAAACTGATTCAAAACTATAAGAAAAGAAAACACACTATGAAAAATGAACAAGCAGGTTTGGAATAGGACTATGTGGAGCTAGTAAAAATTTTAAAGTCATTGAAATTATATCTTTATTGGACAGGTTAAACAGTAGGTTAGACACATCTAAAGAGAAAATTAGTGATGTAATTAATGATAGAATATTATAATCTTAAGAAATTACTCAGCATAGAGAAATGAAGAAGCATAAAGTATGTAGAGGTTAAAAGGTAGGAAAGAATCTACAGTTCCAAGATACTTGTGATAGAATTTGAAGAAAGAGTAAAGGGCAAATGAGATAGAGTCAACATTTGAAAAGATAATGAATGAGATTAAAATTTGATAAAAGTCACAAATTATCAGATACAAGAAATACTACAAATATTAACCAAGATAAACATTAAAACTCCCTAAAATTTCACAGTAAAACTATAGGATAACAGGACTGGCTGGCTCCATTGGTAGAACATGCAGGGTCATGAGTTTGAGGCCCCTTGATCTCCGGGTTGTGAGTTGGAGCCCATCGAGGGTAGGGTTTGCTTTTAAAAGAAAATTTTTAATTAAAACACAGGATAACAAAGATAAAGAGTACATTTAGGAGAAATTAGAAAAGGCAAATTCACTGCAAAGGGACCACAGTCAGAGTGTCATCAAACTTTTCAATATGGATTATGTAAGGTTTCTGATGATGGAATATCTTCAAAGTGCTGAAAGATTACTAGCCTAGAATATTCTATAACCAACTAAACATTCATAGGGTAGGGGCTCCTGGGTGGCTCAGTCAGTTAAGCGTCCGACTTCGGCTCAGGTCATGATCTAGCGGTTCGTGAGTTCGAGCCCTGAGTCGGGCCCTGTGCTGACAGCTCGGAGCCTGGAGCCTGTTTTGGATTCTGTGTCTCCCTCTCTCTGACCCTCCCCCGTTCATGCTCTGTCTCTCTCTGTCTCAAAAATAAATAAACGTTAAAAACAATTTAAAAAAAACATAGGGTAGAGTTAAAGACATTTTTAAAATAAAAACTGACTCAAAAAGTTTTTACTAAGGAAGGAAATTGAACCCAGTGATGGTGCGTGCCTTCTTTTTAAGCCTTCTTTTATTTTTTTTTTTTTCTGAAATTTATTGACAAATTGGTTTCCATACAACACCCAGTGCTCATCCCAAAAGGTGCCCTCCTCAATACCCATCACCCACACTCTCCTCCCTCCCACCCCCCATCAACCCTCAGTTTGTTCTCAGTTTTTAACAGTCTCTTATGCTTTGGCTCTCTCCCATTCTAACCTCTTTTTTTTTTTTTTTCCTTCCCCTCCCCGATGGGTTCCTGGTAAGTTTCTCAGGATCCACATAAGAGTGAAACCATATGGTATCTGTCTTTCTCTGTATGGCTTATTTCACTTAGCATCACACTCTCCAGTTCCATCCACGTTGCTACAAAAGGCCATATTTCATTTTTTCTCATTGCCACGTAATATTCCATTGTGTATATAAACCACAATTTCTTTATCCATTCATCAGTTGATGGACATTTAGGCTCTTTCCATAATTTGGCTATTGTTGAGAGTGCTGCTATGAACATTGGGGTACAAGTGGCCCTATGCATCAGTACTCCTGTATCCCTTGGATAAATTCCTAGCAGTGCTATTGCTGGGTCATAGGGTAGGTCTATTTTTAATTTTCTGAGGAACCTCCACACTGCTTTCCAGAGCGGCTGCACCAATTTGCATTCCCACCAACAGTGCAAGAGGGTTCCCGTTTCTCCACATCCTCTCCAGCATCTATAGTCTCCTGATTTGTTCATTTTGGCCACTCTGACTGGCGTGAGGTGATACCTGAGTGTGGTTTTGATTTGTATTTCCCTGATAAGGAGCGACGCTGAACATCTTTTCATGTGCTTGTTGGCCATCCGGATGTCTTCTTTAAAGAAGTGTCTATTCATGTTTTCTGCCCATTTCTTCACTGGGTTATTTGTTTTTCGGGTGTGGAGTTTGGTGAGCTCTTTATAGATTTTGGATACTAGCCCTTTGTCCGATATGTCATTTGCGAATATCTTTTCCCATTCCGTTGGTTGCCTTTTAGTTTTGTTGGTTGTTTCCTTTGCTGTGCAGAAGCTTTTTATCTTCATAAGGTCCCAGTAATTCACTTTTGCTTTTAATTCCCTTGCCTTTGGGGATGTGTCGAGTAAGAGATTGCTACGGCTGAGGTCAGAGAGGTCTTTTCCTGCTTTCTCCTCTAAGGTTTTGATGGTTTCCTGTCTCACATTTAGGTCCTTTATCCATTTTGAGTTTATTTTTGTGAATGGTGTGAGAAAGTGGTCTAGTTTCAACCTTCTACATGTTGCTGTCCAGTTCTCCCAGCACCATTTGTTAAAGAGGCTGTCTTTTTTCCATTGGATGTTCTTTCCTGCTTTGTCAAAGATGAGTTGGCCATATGTTTGTGGGTCTAGTTCTGGGGTTTCTATTCTATTCCATTGGTCTATGTGTCTGTTTTGGTGCCAATACCATGCTGTCTTGATGATGACAGCTTTGTAGTAGAGGCTAAAGTCTGGGATTGTGATGCCTCCTGCTTTGGTCTTCTTCTTCAAAATTCCTTTGGCTATTCGGGGCCTTTTGTGGTTCCATATGAATTTTAGGATTGCTTGTTCTAGTTTCGAGAAGAATGCTCGTGCAATTTTGATTGGGGTTGCATTGAATGTGTAGATAGCTTTGGGTAGTATTGACATTTTGACAATATTTATTTTTCCAATCCATGAGCAGGGAATGTCTTTCCATTTCTTTAAATCTTCTTCAATTTCCTTCAGAAGCTTTCTATAGTTTTCAGCATACAGATCCTTTACATCTTTGGTTAGATTTATTCCTAGATATTTTATGCTTCTTGGTGCAATTGTGAATGGGATCAGTTTCTTTATTTGTCTTTCTGTTGCTTCATTGTTAGTGTATAAGAATGCAACTGATTTCTGTACATTGATTTTGTATCCTGCAACTTTGCTGAATTCCTGTATCAGTTCTAGCAGACTTTTGGTGGAGTCTATCGGATTTTCCATGTATAATATCAAGTCATCTGCAAAAAGCGAAAGCTTGACTTCATCTTTGCCAATTTTGATGCCTTTGATTTCCTTTTGTTGTCTGATTGCTGATGCTAGAACTTCCAGCACTATGTTAAACAGCAGCGGTGAGAGTGGGCATCCTTGTCGTGTTCCTGATCTCAGGGAAAAAGCTTTCAGTTTTTCCCCGTTGAGGATGATGTTAGCTGTGGGCTTTTCATAAATGGCTTTTATGATCTTTAAGTATGTTCCTTCTATCCCGACTTTCTCAAGGGTTTTTATTAAGAAAGGGTGCTGGATTTTGTCGAAGGCCTTTTCTGCATCGATTGACAGGATCATATGGTTCTTCTCTCTTTTTTTGTTAATGTGATGTATCACGTTGATTGATTTGCGAATGTTGAACCAGCCCTGCATCCCAGGAATGAATCCCACTTGATCATGGTGAATAATTCTTTTTATATGCCGTTGAATTCGATTTGCTAGTATCTTATTGAGAATTTTTGCATCCATATTCATCAGGGATATTGGCCTGTAGTTCTCTTTTTTTACTGGGTCTCTGTCTGGTTTAGGAATCAAAGTAATACTGGCTTCATAGAATGAGTCTGGAAGTTTTCCTTCCCTTTCTATTTCTTGGAATAGCTTGAGAAGGATAGGTATTATCTCTGCTTTAAATGTGTGGTAGAACTCCCCTGGGAAGCCATCTGGTCCTGGACTCTTATTTGTTGGGAGATTTTTGATAACCGATTCAATTTCTTCGCTGGTTATGGGTCTGTTCAAGCTTTCTATTTCCTCCTGATTGAGTTTTGGAAGAGTGTGGGTGTTCAGGAATTTGTCCATTTCTTCCAGGTTGTCCAATTTGTTGGCATATAAGTTTTCATAGTATTCCCTGATAATTGTTTGTATCTCTGAGGGATTGGTTGTAATCATTCCATTTTCATTCATGATTTTATCTATTTGGGTCATCTCCCTTTTCTTTTTGAGAAGCCTGGCTAGAGGTTTGTCAATTTTGTTTATTTTTTCAAAAAACCAACTCTTGGTTTCGTTGATCTGCTCTACAGTTTTTTTAGTTTCTATATTGTTTATTTCTGCTCTGATCTTTATTATTTCTCTTCTTCTGCTGGGCTTAGGCTGCCTTTGCTGTTCTGCTTCTAGTTCCTTTAGGTGTGCTGTTAGATTTTGTATTTGGGATTTTTCTTGTTTCTTGAGATAGGCCTGGATGGCAATGTATTTTCCTCTCAGGACTGCCTTTGCTGCGTCCCAAAGTGTTTGGATTGTTGTATTTTCATTTTCGTTTGTTTCCATATATTTTTTAATTTCTTCTCGAATTGCCTGGTTGACCCACTCATTCGTTAGTAGGGTGTTCTTTAACCTCCATGCTTTTGGAGGTTTTCCAGACTTTTTTCTGTGGTTGATTTCAAGCTTCATAGCATTGTGGTCTGAAAGTAAGCATGGTATAATTTCAATTCTTGTAAACTTATGAAGGGCTGTTTTGTGACCCAGTATATGATCTATCTTGGAGAATGTTCCATGTGCACTCGAGAAGAAAGTATATTCTGTTGCTTTGGGATGCAGAGTTCTAAATATATCTGTCAAGTCCATCTGATCCAATGTCTCATTCAGGGCCCTTGTTTCTTTATTGACCGTGTGTCTAGATGATCTATCCATTTCTGTAAGTGGGGTGTTAAAGTCCCCTGCAATTACCACATTCTTATCAATAAGGTTGCTTATGTTTATGAGTAATTGTTTTATATATTTGGGGGCTCCGGTATTCGGTGCATAGACATTTATAATTGTTAGCTCTTCCTGATGGATAGACCCTGTAACTATTATATAATGTCCTTCTTCATCTCTTGTTACAGCCTTTAATTTAAAGTCTAGTTTGTCTGATATAAGTATGGCTACTCCAGCTTTCTTTTGGCTTCCAGTCGCATGATAAATAGTTCTCCATCCCCTCACTCTCAATCTAAAGGTGTCCTCAGGTCTAAAATGAGTCTCTTGTAGACAGCAAATAGATGGGTCTTGTTTTTTTATCCATTCTGATACCCTATGTCTTTTGGTTGGCGCATTTAATCCATTTACATTCAGTGTTATTATAGAAAGATACGGGTTTAGAGTCATTGTGATGTCTGTATGTTTTATGCTTATAGTGATGTCTCTGGGACTTTGTCTCACAGGGTCCCCCTTAGGATCTCTTGTAGGGCTGGTTTAGTGGTGACAAATTCCTTCAGTTTTTGTTTGTTTGGGAAGACCTTTATCTCTCCTTCTATTCTAAATGACAGACTTGCTGGATAAAGGATTCTTGGCTGCATATTTTTTCTGTCTAGCACCCTGAAAATCTCGTGCCAATTCTTTCTGGCCTGCCAAGTTTCAAAAGAGAGATCAGTCACGAGTCTTATAGGTCTCCCTTTATATGTGAGGGCACGTTTACCCCTTGCTGCTTTCAGAATTTTCTCTTTATCCTTGTATTTTGCCAGTTTCACTATGATATGTCGTGCAGAAGATCGATTCAAGTTACGTCTGAAGGGAGTTCTCTGTGCCTCTTGGATTTCAATGCCTTTTTCCTTCCCCAGTTCAGGGAAGTTCTCAGCTATTATTTCTTCAAGTACCCCTTCAGCACCTTTCCCTCTCTCTTCCTCCTCTGGGATACCAATTATGCGTATATTATTTCTTTTTAGTGTATCACTTAATTCTCTAATTTTCCCCTCATACTCCTGGATTTTTTTATCTCTCTTTTTCTCAGCTTCCTCTTTTTCCATAACTTTATCTTCTAGTTCACCTATTCTCTCCTCTGCCTCTTCAAGCCGAGCTGTGGTGGTTTCCATTTTGTTATGCATTTCGTTTAAAGCGTTTTTCAGCTCCTCGTGACTGTTCCTTAGTCCCTTGATCTCTGTAGCAAGTGATTCTCTGCTGTCCTGTATACTGTTTTCAAGCCCAGCGATTAATTTTATGACTATTATTCTAAATTCACTTTCTGTTATATTATTTAAGTCCTTTTTGATCAGCTCATTAGCTGTTGTTATTTCCTGGAGATTCTTCTGAGGGGAGTTCTTCCGCTTGGTCATTTTGGATAGTCCCTGGCGTGGTGAGGACCTGCAGGGCACTTCCCCTGTGCTGTGGTGTATACCTGGAGTTGGTGGGCGGGGCCACAGTCAGACCTGATGTCTGCCCCCAGCCCACCACTGGGGCCACAGTCAGACTGGTGTGTGCCTTCTCTTCCCCTCTCCTAGGGGCGGGATTCACTGTAGGGTGGTGTGGCTCGTCTGGGCTACTTGCACCCTGCCAGGCTTGTGATGCTGGGGATCTGGCGTATTAGCTGGGGTGGGTAGGCAAGGTGCTCGGGGGCAGGAGGGGCAGGCTTAGATCGCTTCTCCTTAGGTGATCCACTTCAGGAGGGGCCCTGTGGCAGCAGGAGGGAGTCAGATCCGCTGCCGGAGGTTTGGCTCCGCAGAAGCGCAGAGTTGGGTGTTTGCGCGGAGCCAGCAAGTTCCCTGGCAGGAACCGGTTCCCTTTGGGATTTCGGCTGGGGGATGGGCGGGGGAAATGGCGCTGGCGAGCGCCTTTGTTCCCCACCAAACTGAGCTCTGTTGTCAGGGGGCGCAGCAGCTCTCCCTCCCTTTGTCCTCCAGCCTTCCCGCTTTCGGAGCAGAGCTGTTAACTTATGACCTCCCAGACGCTAAGTCGCGCTTGCTGTTGGAACACAGTCCGCCCGGCCCCTCCGCTTTTGCCAGCCAGACTCGGGGGCTCTGCTTGGCCGGCGAGCCGCCCCTCCGCCCCGGCTCCCTCCCGCCAGTCCGTGGAGCGCGCACCGCCTCGCCGCCCTTCCTACCCTCTTCCGTGGGCCTCTCGTCTGCGTTTGGCTCCGGCGACTCCGTTCTGCTAATCCTCTGATGGTTTTCTGGGTTATTTAGGCAGGTGTAGATGGAATCTAAGTGATCAGCAGGACGTGCGGTGAGCCCAGTGTCCTCCTAAGCCGCCATCTTGCCGCAACTCCTTAAGCCTTCTTTTAAAAAGCTGGTCATGCCCTAGGCAACAGAGCAGGTTTCAAAAAATACTAAAATTCTGAATCATTCTGGTCACAATAGAATTACTTTAAAACTCAGTAAGAAAAATGTAACCGCACATCCACATATGAAAGCACACTTGTAAATAGTTCATGTATAAAAAAGAACTAATGAAATGAGAAATATTTAGAACTGAACTAAGGAAAATGCTGTATGATAACTTGTGAGATTAAGCTAAAGTAAACTTAGAATAAACCTAGATATATATGCATTTAGGCTTATCGAACCTATATAATAACAACTGAAAATGAGTAAGCTAAGTAGATGAATTAAAACATTCATAAAAGAATAAGCCCCCCCAAAAAAGAAGGGAGAAATAATAAAGATAGCAGAAATTAAGAAATAGAAAACAAAGAATAGGGAGGAGTAACTAAATGCAAAGATACTCCTTGCAGGTGCTCAAAAAGGTAAATAAATCTCTTGCAAAACCGATTATGGGAAAAGGATTTGAATGACTGATAACATTAGGAAATGAGCAAACTTGTTTAATAAAGTAACCCACAGAAAAGAAATCCCAAGTGGCTAATAAAAATAGGAAATGTTCAGCCATATTAGTAATGAGAATTCAGAGAATCCAGAGAAATTCAGAGAATAGAGACACACCACGTACCATTCGTCAAAGTTGGTAAAATATTAAAGACTCAAAAACCAAGTTAAGCAAAGATATGTAGTACCAGGAGCTCTCCTGGACCCTTGATGTACGTATGCACTGGAAAGTAGTTTTGTAATGTCTAGCGAGGATGTAGATACACATGCCCTACAGCCTAGCAATTCCCTTCCCTGATGTAGCCCTTTAGGCAGCTCTAACACATGTGTGCAAGAATGACCGTTATGACACTATTTTTAATGGCAACAAGTGGAAGGTACTGAAGGCCATCATTAAGACATTGGGTAGAGTGTGGCAGTTCAGATAACAGAGTAGGTATCAAGATGGCTAAACATCATGTTGAACTTTTGGGCGAAAAGTTGCAGAAGAAAGATACATGATTTATTCATACAAAGTGTTAAAATGTGTGAAGAAGTACTTGATTTTCTCAATTTACTTATGTGGCAATTGTGATTTGTGATAAATACATACTTGGTCTTTATCCCCATTCTAGCATAGAATCCTTGTACTTTTCTACTGAGTGGTAAAGCTGTCTTATGTTAGATGATTTTAGAGCCCACCTAAGCATGGGGGCTGTTTGCCTAGAGAATCAACAGTGTGATTAGAACTGGAACTTTCACTTCCACCTACCCCCCACATCCTCCCAGACCTCAGGGAGGAGGCAGGCTAGAGGCTGGATACATTGCCAATGACCAGTGATTTAATCAATCAAGTAAGCCTCTATAATGAAGCCTCTGTAAAACACCAAAATAAGGGGCTTGAGAGAGCTTTTCAGGTTGGTGAACAGATGGAAGACTTAGGAGGTTGTGGGAAACCCTGATCTGTAGCCATTCAGAAATACAGGTAATAATTTGGACTAGTGTCTGAAGTACAAGGAGAGAGGGGCATCTGGGTGGCTCAGTCAGTTAAGCTTCTGACTCTTGATTTAAACTCCGGGCATGATCTCATGGTTTGTGAGTTGGAGCTCCTGCAGTTGGGCTCTGTGCTGACAGCATGGGACCTGCTCGGGATTCTCTCTCTTCCTCTATCTCTGCACCCCCCTTCCCTTCCCCCCTTCCCTTCCCCGTGCTCCCCCACCCCGCCACTTGCAAATAAATGAACTTAAAAAATGGAGTACAAGGAGAGAGTGGTAAGAACCTCCCATCTGTAGGTTACATTCTGGGTTTATGACTGGCATCTGAGGGGGAGTGGGGGTGGGTCAGTCTTGTAGGACTGCACCCTTAACCTATGGAATTTGAGTTCTATGTGCTGTGTTGGTATAGTGTTACAATTGAGCATATTGTAGGATACCCAACTGGTATCCAGAGCATTGCTTGTTATTGGTGTGGAAACCACCCTGCCTATGTATAAACCAGGTTGGAACTGGGTCTAAGAACCTAAAAATTTATGTAATAAAAGTTGTAAAAACATGCATGGGAATAATAAACACAAAATCCAGCATGATAATTACCTTTGTGGAAAGAGAAAAGAAAAATGGGTTTGAATATCTATATACACACACGCACACACACATATATATATACATTAACTGTATCCAGACAAAAACCCTTAAATATATATGTGTGGGTGTATATGTACATTTATATGTACATATGTGTGTGTATGTGTATACACACACACAAACACACACACACATATATGTTTTTTTGTTTTTTTAAGTAGGCTTCACACCCAGCTCAGAGCCCAATGTGGAGCTTCAGGACCTGAACTAAGATCAGGCTTAACTGACTGAGTAACCCAGGCATCCCCATAATAGCACTTTTCAGTAATTAGTATAAATATTTTCATCTGTATCCTGTTCATATGTATGTACAGCGTTTATCCAAAAAAGTACACTCTACATTTTTGTTTTTCTGCCTGCTTTTTATGTTATATCTTAGAAATAAAGATATGTCTTGAAAAAAAAATCTGTCGTAAGTGCTTTGAAGGCTGAATAGCATTGTACTGTGTGATCATGTTGTAGTGTATTTAACCAAACCGCTATTGGTTTTTCCAGTTTTTGCTTACATTCAGTACTGCAGTGAACATACCATGCATGCATCTTTGAATATTTTCCATTTGTTTACTCAGAATAAGTTCTAAGATTTGCTGGATCAAAGGGATTGGGTAATAAACAGTGAGGCTTACATACTAGGAAGTTTCCAGCAGGCTGGAAACTCAGGAGGTGATGCTACAGTCTTGAAGCAGAATTGCCTCTTCCCTAGTGACGCTCAGTTGTTGCTCTTCTCTGTCAGCCTGTATTGATAGATAGCAGTTCTTTGCTGAATATATGTTTTGCATACATCTTAGTTTATGGCTTTGCCTTTTTACTCCTTTTTTTTTTTTAACATTTTATTTATTTTTGATAGAGACAGAGCACAAGTGGGGGAGGGGCAGAGAGAGCCAGAGACACAGAATCCAAAGCAGGCTCCAGGCTCTGAGCTGTCAGCACAGAGCCTGATGCAGGGCTCCAACTCACAAATCAAGAGATCATGACCTGAGCTGAAGGCAGACGCTTAACCGACTGAGCCACCCAAGCGCCCCTCCTTTTTACTTTCTTTGTGGTGTCCTTTAATAAGGAGAATTTCTTAACTTTAGCATAGTCTGTGTAACTTTTTTCCATAATTAGCTCTCGAGCCCTCTTTAATTTTTGTGTATTGAAAGGTATTTTTTGTGTTTTCTTACTTTCATTTATGTTTATAAGTGGAAAGGGGGCATAATTTACATTACCCAAACTGTTTTCCATGGAATCCTGTGTTCTATGATATTTTGCAGTTTAAGTGTTAATCCACCAAACATTCTTTTCTCCTGCTGGGAACAGCACTTCCCCTCTCTATTTGGGGGGAACATCTCAGAGCCCACCTATTGGAGCATTTGACATTCTTTGCCACAGATGTAAGCTCTTGACCCATACTGGACTAATGTCAGTTTTACCCCTTAGCCATAGTGATTTGTCCAAATATGGCCTTAAGACTCCAGGTGGGACAGCCAGGCAGGTGACTGAGGAGCTGCTGGCCACTGTGGTTCTAGGTCACTGAGACCACAGCACAAGAAAATGAAGCCAGTTTCAAAAGAGAAGTAGAGTGGAGACACAGAGTGATCTTGGCAGTGTTGAGTCTCTGGCTGCCAAAAAACTCACTCCACCCTGAACCTTCCTGTGGGTTTGCTTATGTGGGCCAGTAAATTCCCAATTTTTATTGAAATCTTTTTATTTATTTATTTGTTTGTTTGTTTTGAGAGACAGCACACGTCTGTGTGCACGTACAAGCAGGTGAGGGGCAGAGAAAAAAGGGGAGAGAAGATTGGAAGCAGACTCTGCTGACAGCTGAGAGCGCGACGCAGGGCTCCAGCTCACAAACCGTGAGATGATCATGACCTGAGCCGAATTCAGATGCGTAACCAATTGAGCCACCCAGGCGCCCCTGAAATCTTTTTTTTTTTAATCTGGAAATAAGTACATTTTAAAGTGTAGTTCCATGATCATACACGTTTGAGAATGCTTCTGTTATATCTTACTCTTAGAGAGTCACAAAGTATGTTAGCCTACTAAAGACCATAACAAAACATGCAGTAGAAGAAGCCTGTTTATCTTTATTTAACCCAGTGATTCTCAAACTTATTTTTAACATGAATACTTTTTTATGATGCTTCTATTAACGTCTCATAGAATCTTGGCCAGCAGATCATCGGCTTGGGAAATGTTATCGTAGGCATGGAAGGGCCTAACTGCAAGCTGGCAGAGGAGAGGTGCTTTCATTTCTGAGTTAGGTTTTGAAAAATGCTAACACCTATTGAATTTTTAAAATTTGGCAAAGAATCCTCTGATTAAAAAATAAAAGAGATTTAATGCTAGCAATCTGCAAACCTTCTCTTGTGCAGGTTAGCCAGTATACCTTCGCTATGTGCAGTTATAGAGAAAAAAAGTCTGAACCACAAGAACTAATGCAGCTTGAAGGATACACTGTGGATTATACAGATCCCCACCCAGGTAATTCTAAGCCGAATCTCTTTCTCTGCCACGTATTCATGAAATTCTCATAACTCTCCTGTCTCTGTTCTATGTTTCAAGCTCCATTGAATGAATAGGGTGCATATTTCACTGAGGTACCTGGACAAGACTTCATGAGATTCGACTTCTATCTTTCTGCGGACTACTTAGCTTTAGGCTAAACTCATCATTTCTGTCGTCTTTAGGACAAGGATGCAATAGTGAAGGTTACAATAATTGGAAAAATTGTGTGAGCAATATCAGCAATGCTTACATAAACTTCTTTAGTGGAAGGCAAAAACTTACAAGAGACAGAAATAGGGAAAGAAATGACCAATGAACTTTTATGTAGTCTATCAATTTTTTCCCCAATAGCACATTCTTATACTTCTCTCCTTACCTCCATATTAATACTAGGTATGTAGTAGACATTTGGTGTCTAAAATTGGTAAGAGAATGAATTAATGAATATGTGGCCATGAATGAAATTAATAAAGCAATATTAAGGAATACATAGATTTAATAAATGCAGAGATTAAAAATTTCACATAGATGAAAAGTAGGAATCTGTGATCATGTTCACTAATTGGTCAGTGAAAAATGAAAAACGTCATCTCTGTGAAAGAATTTTGCAGAGGATAAGATGCCATACAGATAAAAGCATCATTTTTGCCTTTTCTGCTAAAATTACCGTATATTTCTCCTGCATCTAGCATTAGAAATGTGCCAAGAGAAGACTTTCTTCTCTGGCCTGAGCTTTCAGACTACACTATATATTTCTATGGAGTAGGTTTATATGGCTTGCATAATGTTACTGTGCCATGAACTATTCGTTTCCCTAGGCTATTTTTAATTTTTAAAGTAGTACGGAAATTTAAACTTTTCTTAGTAGCATCGAGCTATTGATATCAAATTCATTCTTTTCTATGAGACCATTTAGCAAATGCACTTAAAACTCTGCCAACTACGTAAGTTTTTTTAATGATGTCTTTCTTTCTCCACAGGCCTTCAGGGTGGACAGATGTTCTTTAATGCGGTTAAAGAAGGAGACACGGTGATATTTGCCAGTGATGATGAACAGGATAGAATATTATGGGTTCAGGCCATGTATAGGGCCACAGGTCAATCATATAAACCCATTCCTGCGATTCAAACCCAGAAACTGAATCCTAAAGGAGGGACTCTCCATGCAGATGCTCAGCTTTGTAAGTTTTGTTAAAACATAATTTCATTATCAATTAATAACCTTAATAATATATAAAATTGCCTGAGGCAAATTTGTTCAGTATCATAGTTTACATCATTAACGAATTCCTAATTGAATAAAAATAGTTTGTATTAGTCATAGAATCAGCTCTCTAATTTTTCATATGGATCTGGAATAAATGGTGCCTGGGTTTTCAGTTACAAATTTGCCAAGCATTGGGGTACATTTGGGCATCTCAAGGGCATATAAGAAAATTCTCCAAAACTTCTAAAAGAAAATTTATTTTAATACTTATAATTGTAACTTTTTTTAATGTGTTTTACAAAAATGGAAAAAGTATTGCAAAATTAAATGGGCATTGATAGGACTCCAGAATACCAAAATCATGAACCGTCACTTTCTAGGGTTGTTCTTAACTCAGAAGAATAAGAGGGCTATTTTCTGTTGTAGATTGACAAAAAAGAATGAGTCATCAAGCCAACTTTCTTTATCTAAATACCTTAGTATTCATGTCATTCTTTTTATGCTAATTTAAATCAAGAATTTTATTCTTCATTTGAATCTACAAGTGATTAATAACGAATGATGTAATAATTACAGAAACGTTTTCGAACACAGCTTTAATAATCATTAAACCCAGATATTCTAGTTTGTTACACTTGCAAAACTTCTCTGGTCTCTTCTGTAATAAGACTTTTTTTGGTATGACTTTAAATTCAAATTTTGACTTTTCATTCAACACCCTTTACTGTTAAGGTTCTTCTCCAGGAGAGTAACATCTTGACGTTCATTATTTTGTTCTCCACATCAAATAACTACTCTCTTTTCTTTTTGAGCCCCCTTCAGTATCACATCTAGGCATCTTAACGGTACATAAGGCCAAATAATTAAAGATGGAATATGAGCTCAACTCCAATTACCTTTGTGCTATACCATACGTATAGTATATATACACACATAAATATATATATACATATACATATAGTATATATACACAGGCACATATATATACACACACCACTGTGTGTCTGTGTGTGTGTGTATGTATATATATACACACACTGTATATATAACATATATATAACATATATAAATATATCTATGTAAATATACGTATGTATATACACCATATATATAACATACACTTTATGTTAGCTAACAGGACAATGAATTATTTTTTAAAAAACTAAAATAGGGGTGCCTGGGTGGCGCAGTCAGTTAAGCGTCCGACTTCAGCCAGGTCACGATCTCGCGGTCCGTGAGTTCGAGCCCCCCGTCGGGCTCTGTGCTGACACCTCGGAGCCTGGAGCCTGTTTCAGATTCTGTGTCTCCCTCTCTCTCTGCCCCTCCCCCGTTCATGCTCTGTCTCTCTCTGTCCCAAAAATAAATAAACGTTGAAAAAATAAAATAAAATAAAAAGTAAAAAACTAAAATAAAAAAGAATACTGATGTTGACCTCTATCAGAGAAACCATTTAACTTTCCAGAGAGTAGTTAGCCCTTAGTATTTTCTTCATTCCATGACTTCCATAGCATTCCTTTTTCTTCTTTTTTGGTCATCTCTTGGAAGAACAGCTTTTAGAGTTGTTCTTAGTTAATAGAAACTAAGAAGATAACATGAAAATAAAGTGACTAGTTATAGAAATAAATATTCTCCTAATCTATTTATGCTTTTTCACTCCTTTGCTGACCTATAGCTGGTAAAGGTGAGTGTTTTCATGATTTTCTTTTTGCTTCGTTGTATTAAAATTTTTGTAATAATGTGATTGTTGAAGGAATATCATGGTCTTATTTACAATGCCAGTCTCTTTCTAGGCAAACCCAGAATATTTAGGTTAACTTTGCCATTTATGAAACAAAAACGTATATTTTTGCCACAACAGAGAAGTAGAAACAACCTAATATCTACCATTCATATGGGCATAAAGGTCATGGCTGCGAAGGTATTACAACAGCCTGCAAAACACTACTCAGTAATGTTACGTGGAAAAATACTAAATTGTGTGTATGGCATTTCACTGTGTTAGACACAGTTTTATAAATAGAATAAATTATTCACAGTATATGAGTTTAATTAAAGGGACTAGTTGCTAGTCCATTTCCTCTATTTCCTGAATTATCTTTGAAATATTTATGTTATAACCTAAACCTTTTTTAGAACTAAACATTTTTTAATGTTTAGAGATAGTCAGAAAAAAATAATAAATTTATAAAGTCTAACTTATTTGAAGATAACCTTATTTTAGGATATAAATAAAGGTATGTATTTATAGATTTTTCTAGTAAGTGAATCTATTCAACTTCCCTGTTTCTTTAGCTTTCAGGATATTTAGAAATTTTAAGAAAATAGAGTAAACTGAACAGATAGAGAGTCGGCTTGATATCCAGTTTCTCTGCTTCAGATAGTACATTGCCTTCTGCCAGACTGACAGGCAGTCTTTGATTAAACTGTCCTTTTCTATGCAAAGCAACTATTTTTCATTTTTCTCTCATGTATATAATGCAATACAGTATGTATGTAACACAATACAGTACAACACAGTTCATTTCCAATAATGTCAAAAAAGAACCAGAAAATTTACCTTTTTATTTTAAACCAGATTAAAAAAATCTTAAATTAGAATATAAGCTTACATTTAATTTTATGAGCTTATTTTCTTGATTAATCTAGTAAGTTGAATTTCACACTTCATAGGTATGTTTTATCTTACATTGAATATATTATATATTGTAATATACTATTTCAAATAATACCTTGCCTGTGATTCTAGTCTGTATGTGTTGATTAAAATTGTCTTGTGAAAATACTCCTTATTTGTTATTCGTTGCAGAAAGCAAGATGTGTAAATTCATACATCCGGTTTTAATTTAACAAAAACAAGCTAAGAAATTATTTGGATCGATAATAGAGGTGTGAACAAACTCCTAATATACGTATCAACATTTCTCTTTGGTGTTCAGCATAATACATGTGTACATAAAACAAAAAATATTAACCAAGATCTACATAAAATTTTGTAACCTGGAACTTCCTATTAGTGGCTACGTGGGTGCTATAAAAAGACAAGTGGTCCTTATCTGTCCCATGTTTAACTTCATGTGAATTTTCAAGCTCATTGAGAATTTGACCTAAAAGGAAAGTATAATCAGATGTGGGTATCGGGAAATGCAGCTACCAGCAAACTCTTAACCTTAGGACAGTCTTAAGTTATTGTATTTGAATAGATTCATATGCTGCTTAGTTCAGTTCAGGATTTTGCAGAGGAGGAGATGCACTCTTAGGTAGCAACACCTTTTTCATAGTCCTTTTGGTACCTGAGTCCCAGGTCTGAACACCAGAGTGTTCTCAGAATGCTAAGGGATGCCTGCCTCTTCCCCTGCAGTGTCACATTTGCCCCTTCCTCACATCCTTTTCTCCCCTGTTTTATATTTTAATTTCTCTCAACACCAAGAGCAGTGAGCGTACATGCGTGCACGCACGCACACACACCATCCTTAGAATTAGTTGCAAAAGAAGAAACATTTTAGTTGATTTAAAAAAAATTTTTTTAATGTTTATTTTTGAGAAAGACACAGTGTGAGCAGGGGCGCAGGGGAGGGGCAGAGAGAGAAGGAGAGACACAGAACTCGAAGTGGGCTCCAGGCACAGAGCCTGACGCGGGGCTTGAACTCACAAACTGTGAGATCATGACCTGAGGTGGAGTCAGACGCTTAACCAACTGAGCCACCCAGGTGCCCCTTCAGTTAACTTTTTTCCCCCCTCACATCCTGAACTCTGACTTCAAATGCCTATCCTCGTGTTTGCATTCTTGAGCATACAGGGGCCGGCCGTGGTCAGTGTCTACCGAAGAGCCCCCTCCCACACACCACAGGGGGGCCTACCAGCCTGCTAATAGTCCTCGCGTTGTTTCCTAGGCTAGCTGTTTTCAACTCAGTGTTAACTGTTTAAATTGGTACTGTCAGCCTACTCATTCTTTTCCCTGGACTTCCAACAGCTGTTACCCTAATGACAAATTTAAATTTTCAGGTTCCGTTTGAATAAGCCTCTATAATTCCATACATCTATAGCAAATAATAATCTTTCTCAATTTGGGTTTTATTCCATCCACTTTTACCACACCTGGTGACAGTACCACCTATAGACGCTGGCGCATATAGCCAACTGTTACCATAGAAACTCCACCAGTATCCTCAATTACCGTGTCCCACATCTGTAGTTAGTCCATAGGTTAATCATCACAATTTGTGACAGTTTTGCAGTGCGTTGTTCAAGCTCAAATCTCGTCGGTTTCTTTTGATAATTTTCTTACACCGTTTCGGAAGACAAACTGAACTGAAATTTGTCCTTATCGGTGAACGTTTGATTAGTGCCATGAATAATTTTTCATTTAAAAGTAGTCACCATAATTTTGTGTTATAATAAACATTAATTGAAGATAATCGAATATAACCCAGTTTTAAAGCCGGTCTCCAAGCTTTGCATTTGGTATGTAATTGATATCCAGATGATATCTCTGCATTTTCTAAGAGTAAATGTAGGTATGTTACGCCAAGAGAAAACTACATGAAAATATTCTTGTACAGAAATAAGAAACTAGATAGTATTTCAACAATAGTTTTCCTATTGTACTTTGGTTCATGAGCGGGTGTTTTAAAGTGAAATATTTCTCACACAGAGATCAAAACTGTTGCTTTTTCAAAATTTATTTCTTCATGAATTTATAGAAACTAATGAATCAGTGGTGCATCGTGAAATATATTTGCATGAAGTATTTCAAATTGTGCTTATAAGGTATAAAAAGAAAGTAGAACAGCTTGGTCTTTGCAGCCTGTATTTTGAAGATGGGGCAATCCCTAAGAATACATTTCACTTTCATGGAAATGTAGCCCCAGCGAGATTATGGGGTTTCTTTCTTTAATAGAATTTTGTTGGCCTGCATATTTTATCACTGTCGATATGGAGTCCATTTTTGTGACTTAAACTGCTATTAGGAATATTTTTATCATGAAAGCCAATTGTTGGCAAAGTAATTTTTCATTCATGTGTGTGATTCAGAAGGGCTTAACACATAGGTAAATGTGTGGTTTAGAGTTACATTTCATGAGGAAAATACTTCGTAAAGTAAATTCATTTTTAAAAATACGATTTGATTGCAGAAATGAACCATAAGTCATATTTTTCAGGACCTTGTAGATTTTATTTAAAGACTGTAAACACTTTGCTTTAAAATGAAAAAAAATTGCTTCTATAAACCTCTATAAAGGGTGGAAGCAAAAAGAGAATTATGTACAATGTATTGTATGTATTTATGTATGTAATGTATGTATTTTGTAGAAGTGTAAAAGAATTGTGGATTTTCTGTGAAATTTATTGTATATCCTATTCTCAACAGATAAGCCTTAAGTGAGTGTTATTTTTAACTTCTTGTTATGACCTTCTCCGTTGAAAGAAATAATGAATAAAATTCAGATGTTTTATAAAACTAGTAATTTCATAAAGATGTTACTAAAAGATTTTTTTCACTCAAACGGAGAAATGAAGATTCTAAGATTATTTAGAACACAAAGTAACAGTTTTATTATATATGTACCTTGCATTTTTCAATATGCTGTCTACTAATTTGATATTATTTTTGCATTATTATATATGTAACTTTATTTTGAAAGACTTATACATACAAATAAAGTACAAGAGAATTTGGATTTTCTCATTTCTCAATTCAGGAAGAGCAGTTTAATAACATTTGGTGTTCATCCAGTTAATACTAATTTACCACATGTAATGCATTTAATCATTCAGTTAAGTAATTAGTGAATGCAAGGGAATACATATGACAGTTTCTCCATGGATCACAACCCAATACCTTACATCATCGATGAACACCCATTCATTGCTAACTTGCTGCATTCACATCTGCACTGATGTGAGATTTTTTTTTAATGTGATTCTGAAGACCCTTCAGCTTGAATTACATAGTTCTTCCATCCACAAATATGGCTGAAAGTTGAACTTGACATAGGATCAATATGATCTGGGCTAAATATCTAAATGTGACTGATTATGTTAGCATCATGTCCACAGATCAATATTGAGTTTTATTATGAGCCTGACTCTATAATTGCGTTTAATCAATAAACTTTTGTCTTCCTTCCTTTACAATTTTAGGATTGTACCATATAGGTTTTAAAAATTACATTTGGCTTACATTTAGGACTCTACTTCTTGTGATGACCAGAATGAGATCTGTCTATGAATTTTAAGGAACAATGGAGACTCGGCCCCACCATTGTCAGGAGAGTCCACTTTTACCCTGATAACTGATTGCTTGCCTGATGCGCGCTACATTTCTAACAGAGCTAATGTAGTAACACCCCAGCACTCCTTTTGGGTGGTGTGTGTCTTTTTTTCTCTCTACTTAGTAAATAATTCACATTGAAGACTTTGACAAAACATACCATTAATGAAAGCAGTCCTAAAAGCTTGCCTTTTGATAAACCCGCAGGGTCTGCAGGCGTTGAAAGATGCAATCTGCAAAGAACAAGAAATTTGGGTCTTTGATTGAAGTGCCATTTGGGACGTTATGCTTTGTCTGCGTATTTGCACAAACATGATGCTCCCTTTTTCCCATCTCTTAAACTTGAAGCTTGAGAGCATTCAGTGCCATTTCTACATGAAGGTTGGTCCCATTAAAGGCTAAAAAAAAAAAAAAAAAGAAAAAAAAGACTGGAAGTGATCCAGCAGAAGCCTGTGTGTTCATTTCTGTCCTAGTTTGCCATTTGGAAAGCAAGCTTCTAGCCATCATTGCTATTTTTTTTATGACTAGACCTGGGTTCTTTTCCAGTCAATTCCTTCTTTAAACACATACTTAAAATGTATCTACTTTCTTAAAATTGGAAAATAAGATTATTTCTGTGATGAATATTAGAAGAGGCTCTGATTGAAAGTAGGATTTCCTCATTTCAAATGATCTGCAGATTTTTCCAGATCATTTTTCACTAGGCTGCAGAAAAATTGCAATTTATGTTAATATGCTGGATTCCTGGCATCCTATTTTTTGCAATAGAAAATAGTGTGTTATCATGAGGCATGCATTTGGTGTTCAAAAACTGTATTTGCCCATGAGTAAGCCAGGAAAGTAAATGTATTATACATGCTTTTCTGGATTTACAGATGCAGACCGTTTTCAGAAACATGGTATGGATGAGTTTATTTCTGCTAATCCTTGCAAGCTGGACCACGCCTTCCTTTTTAGACTACTCCAGAGGCAGACTTTGGATCACAGACTGAATGATTCCTATTCTTGCTTGGTGAGTACAAGTCTGTCCATCCAGTTCCCTGTAGGTTAGAATGAAAGAATTTTTTTAAGTGAGAAACACTTGTTATGAAGCGGCATTTTATTCCTGACCCCTTTAATAACTGTAGTTGGGAGTTAGGGATAAAGGATTCCAATCGATTGCTTCCCAATTTGAAAATTATACACTTGAAGACCACTGCTGTGCCACTCAATAGACAGGAGAATAGACTCAAACAGACACTGACTTGTGGTTTATCAGTTCCTCTGGAGAAGGCTGAATGAAAATAAAGGCTTTAATGAAGGCAAAAAAAAAAAAAAAAAAAAAAAAAAACCACACCTCTGGGATAGGATTTACTAACACCTGTAGAGACATTTTAAGGTTTAAAGTCTCACCAAATGTTGATATCTTTCGTTTCTCTCTTGTTTCTAGAAAGACAACCTAAGTGGCGGGGGAAAGAAACAGTGGGATAAATGATATGACAGGGCAACATGTAACAAGAAACCTTTGGTTTCCTTTAACCTTCCAAAAACAACTTGAATTCCTTAAGAAAACTAAATCAAGTAGCTAAACTGCTACTCTGTATGTGTTGAAACCAGGCAGAATTTGGCATATAAAGTACCGTTTACATATAGAAGGAATGCTTGACCCCTCAGAATGTGGGCATTAAACTGTAGCCTAGGAATTGCACGTGCCTTTCCAAGGATTTATATCAGCGGCCATTCCTCTGAAATGTGTCCAGCCTGAATATGCCTGTTTCCATCACCACATGGTCTTTTGACTGCTAAACATGGTATGGTAGCTACCTACAATAAAGCTACGGTCTCTTTAAAGTAAGATTTTAGACAGGATGTGCTCCAAGCTCATTGGACATGTTTGAATAGGCAGGAGGAATTAAAACCACTTACTGCTGTGATCCCAATTTACTGTCCTGATAAGTCATTTGTACATTCATTATTAAGTACACTACGTGCATGGTTTAAACCTGATCCAGCCCAAACTTTACAATTATATGGAGAGTGAAATCATCACAAGACCTGATGGTGCCTTTCCGGGGACAAGCACACACACAGTGGACATCAATGACGGGCTTCCCTGGTGGATTTCCACTCAGTGGAGTTGGGTACTGAATTACAAAAGTTGTTTTGGTTAAGTGGATGACCCCACGTGTCATAAGGAGTCTGAGGAGAGCACTACAGTGTGTCTTCAACTGCATCTAGAGGGTAGTGAGCATGGTGTGATGAGAAAAGGGTGTTTGGAGGCAGGATGGATGGCCCTGGATGTAAATCATGGCCCGACAATCGACTTTAGGTGTCTTGAGCAATTCACTAAATGTTGCTGCATTGTAGCTTATGTGGCTGTGACAGGGAGAGCATAGTAACTACCAGGCACGATGGCTCTAATATTACAGAGAGCGCATAATATTGTATGTCCAGTTCGGTGCCTGTACCATCACCACAGTAAGTTTTTGAGAGCTTGTTTTTCTCCGTCTTAGTGTTCTTGCTGTCTTAGCTTTCTGCATTTCTCACCAATGTTTTCCTTCTCTTGTGCCATTATCCTGCCCCGTTTTAAAACCATTTATTTCTTAGTTCATATAATCCATCAAAACATTTTATGAACCAACTCTGCCTAACCCTGCCCTCCAGTATTAGCCAAGCAGACACTACCTGCTGGTTCAGTTGGCTCTCTCACACACACACACACACACACACACGCACACGCGCGCGCGGACACACACACACCTTTCACATCTCGTTTCAAGAACACCAAAAACTATTATAAAACATTAACTCTGTTATATTGGTCACAGAAGGACAAACAGAACGAGAACAATGTCCCAAAAATGTAAATTTCCAAATAGCATATGTTTACCACTGCTAGACTTAACTAGGATTTTCTTATAAAAGTGCTTCTGGCAACTCGGCAGTTTCGATTATGGTGTCTGATTTACCGTTCTCTTTTTAATTGACTCATTCATGGATCGAAGTTTGTCAGAATGTTATTCTTCGTGACTGACAATTTTAGATACTGTGAATAAATTTGGTTAATTTTGAATGACGGTGGAGAAAAACTGGTTTCCCGTGCCTTGCCGTGGCAATAAAGAGAGAATGGTGTTAGGTGACCAGCGTCCCAGATCAGGTCCAAAACTGTTGACATTAGCTTTCTGAAAATAACATGCAACATGCTACTAATAAAAAAAATATATCAAAAGACACTTTGATGCAGCTTCTTATAATGTCTAAGAGTGCCTACAGAAAAGCAAATCCTAGTACAGAAAGAAAAAAAAAATTTTTTTTTCTTTTGCAGGGTTGGTTTAGCCCTGGCCAAGTCTTTGTGTTAGATGAGTACTGTGCCCGTTATGGTGTGAGAGGCTGTCACAGACATCTCTGCTACCTTACAGAACTGATGGAACATTCAGAAAACGGTGCTGTCATTGACCCAACCCTGCTCCATTACAGCTTTGCATTCTGCGCCTCTCACGTGCATGGCAACAGGTATTTTTACTTGCAAACACGCAGTGATATATGTAGGGTTGACTTGGGAAGAGAGAAAAATGTGCTTTGCCACTATCACCTAGTAACAGATTTTAAATAGCAAGCACTTCTTGCAAGAGACGGGAAAAAAACCCACAAAGGAAAAATGTACATCAATATGCTGTTGATTTAGGTTGGCTGCACTTTATGTTTCTTTTTGCCGTTGAAGCCACTTGAAAGAGAAAGGAAGAGAATATCTAGGAGATTAGAAGTTGCCTTTTAGTTCTTAGGTACCACCTCGCACTCAGGTCTGCACAGCTGAAGTGTCCTCTGTATTTTCATCATGATGCATATGTATGTCTGGGTAGAACTTGTTGACAGGTCCGTGTATACCTAATGGTCCATCCTTGCCTTTCCACTGTGGAATAAGTTTTCATTGATAAAGCAAGATAAATAAGGAGGTTTATGGGGAGTCTCCTCTTAGCTCCTGCTCTGTACCTTAGGAACAAGTGTCCCGTTTTAGCACCCTGAGCCAGTGACCTCACCTTTTGCTTTACCAAAAGGACAAAAAAAAAATCACCTAATACAGGCCCCCCACAGCTATGTGCTTCTGAGCTTAAAATCTCTCCATGTCTCATTCCCTACCTTTTCTTCATTCTGTTCCAGGGAACCTTATTAGGGTTCCTCCCACAAAGGGGTTACCCCTTATCCCATCCCCCTTTTGGCTTGTTTCAACCATCATTCCATCTCTCCATCTTCCTATTTCCTTTCTTCCCACAAACCTGTGTAAGCTTTTGCTAGCCTCACAGCATTACAGGATGGTCAAGGGACTCTGAAGTCAGAGTGCTGAGTTCAAAGGAATACAAATTAACAGTGTGAGGTAGGGTAAGCTTCATCATCTAGTGAAGTGTCTGGGTTTTCCTGTCCTTAAGAAGGATAGAACATAGCATCTTTCTCAGAAGTCATGAATTGGCTAGGGATTAAGTGCATTAGTATGTGTCAGGTACTTAGAACACTGCCTGACACATGATTTGTCAAAAAAAAATGTTAACTGGTAGTTTATGTTGTTGTAAGTGTTGTTATTATGTCAAGCTACCTTTCAATTGTTCTCTTTATCTCCCCAACCAACCTTCTGTCTCCATTCCCCCATCTGCTTCTGGCTTCTAGCTCCTCACTTACCAACAAGGCTTCTTGAAATAGATTGCATAATGACCTAATCCAGGAACCTCTTCTCCGGCTTCACCTTCGCTACTCCCACTGAAAAGATGATGCTCTTGAATTTCCCAGGGTCTGTGCTGCTTGAACTGCTGCTTATCTCCCTAGTGCCGTACCACCTCATGTCGGCTCTCCCCTTATTTATTTTTGACCATCTCTTTGCTAATAATTTTTGTTCCTCCAGACTCCCAGGTACAGGATAGCTCTTTTCTCACATCTGTTCTTGAACTTGCTCTTCTTTCTGAGAATTTTTCTACTTCACAGAAAAATTGTACTTCAGTGATCTTGCCCCTTTCCACACCGACCTCTCTTTTTACAGACAACTCCATCCCAATGACTCTTCTAAAGTATAGGTCTCTATTGACCATGGATGGCTTGAATGTTCTGGTACTTTCAACTCTGTATAAAATAAGTCTGTCATCTCACTAGACCAGCTTCTGTACCTCTTGTAGCTCTTAGCAGGGTACCTGGCAAAGAGTAACGAAATAAGTGCTCAGTAAACATTTGATGAGTGAATGAATGACTTCACTAGTTATGTTAATATCACTTCCATTAATGACATATTCATTTTCCATTCATCTTTTGCTTTTACCTTCTAGACCCAGTCTGTTGCCAGTGTCAACACTGAGCACTCCTCAGGTTCGCTTTTTTATCATTTTCATTGCATTATCCTAATTCAAGCCTTCATTTTTTTCTTGCTTATTTATCTTTATACATGTCTGTACTGCTTTTTAAAAAATTTTTTTTAAGTTTATTCATTTTTGAGAAAGAGCATGAGCAGGGGAGGGGCAGAGAGAGAGAGAGGTAGACACAGAATCCAAAGCAGGCTCCAGGCTCCAAGCTGTCAGCACAGAGCCTGATGCAGGACCCTAACTCACAGAGCATGAGATCATGACCTGAGCTGAGGTCAGAGGTTCAACCGACTGAGCCACCCAGGTGCCCTATCCATCTCTACTGCTTTTTTAAAAAAAAATTATTTTGGGGCGCCTGGGTGGCGCAGTCGGTTAAGCATCCGACTTCAGCCAGGTCACGATCTCACGGTCCGTGAGTTGGAGCCCCGCGTCAGGCTCTGGGCTGATGGCTCAGAGGCTGGAGCCTGTTTCCGATTCTGTGTCTCCCTCTCTCTCTGCCCCTCCCCCGTTCATGCTCTGTCTCTCTCTGTCCCAAAAATAAATTTAAAAAAAAAACGTTGAAAAAAAAATTATTTTAAGAGAGAGCACAAGCCAGGAAGAAGGGCAGAGGGAGGGAGAATCTTAGGCTCCACCCTCAATGCAGATCACGATGTGGGGCTTGATCTCAGAAACCATGAGATCACAACCTGAGTTGAAATCAAGAGTCTGACGCTTAACCAACAGAGCTACCCAAGCACCCCTCTCTGCTGCTTTTTGCCCTCCCTACAAAAGTCTAGCAATCACCTTCAAAATTACAGATTAACTTTTATTCTACTCCTTTACAAAAAACTTCAGTGATCCTTGTTTGATTAGGAAATTAAAGATAAGTTCCAATCTATATTGTTAGGGTTTTCTCTACATATTTCTTGTCTGATCTACCCAGACTTCTCTCCCAGTATGCCTCCATATATAATCTTTACCCCAGACAACTCATTTATTCATCATGTCCTATTTGTCGTTTCCCAAATTTGTAATCGTCCTGTATCATAAAGCTCCTCAAAGAAAGCTTCAGTTAACTTAAACACTAAAAACCTTATGCCTGTAGCTTTCTTATGAACTTTATCCCGCATACCTACATGCTGCATCCATGCCCACACTCACCTGCTTCTATCCTAGTAGGTCATATTTTAAAGGCAAAACCCAGCTCTCGTTCACCTGTTGTGCTCTGCAGGAGGAGACCACACTGCCTTGTACATTGTGGGCACACAGTAAGTATTTGCTGAGTTGAAGTTGTCATTGTTGCCATTCTCATTCCACAGTAAATGAAAACCAGTCCTGGTCTCAGGATCTGGGACCTAATTATGGAACACAACCTTAACTTGAGAATTAAGGGGAAACTGCAGATTGTAGTCATTTCCCATTACCCTAAACTAAACCATCTACACTCCATAAACTTTGGTGGGGGGGTGGAGGGTAACGGGGTGGCAACAACAGGGGACAGTCAGGATCACTAATCAATAGCCAACATGAGCAGTTTTTTTGTTTTTTTTTTAAACTAAAACTGTTTCTTAGCTCCTGGCTCTGTCTTACCTCCTCCTGACCAATGGATGTCAAAAGATACGTCTCCCAATGTTAGTTAGGCAGGATTCTGAAATGCAAGAGGCTGAGAAGGTTGTACTGAAACAGACCTACCCAAAGAATTTGGTACGATCAGATTATTTTCATCATTAACACTGAAAGGGATAATTAAGTTGAGAACCTTAAGTAGGACATTCAGCTAATGCTTCCCCAAAACGTGTATGTTTGAGACACATTTTAATGGAAAGTTACTGAGGCAGCTGGGAACTGCCACCTTGGAGGCAGGCTGATTTGAATCTATAGGTTGCCATAGTTACTTTTATTCTGTAAAGCTATTGTTTTCTTTATAATGGTACACTGCAAAGTATAATATAAGGTGTGCTTATATGTTCATGCTTGTGTTATGCTTAACATAAATCCATTTTCTGGGTTAAAATGTGTACATTTTCAGATATCTCTGCATGGTATAAAACAAATACGGGTCAGTCTGGGATTCAACATTTAGGTCACATGCAGCTTAAAAAAGAAAGGAAGAAATGCAGTTTTAGGGAAATCTGAACCTCAGTTTGAGGTAGAAATTATCTAAGATAAGCTGACGGGTATGATGTCATTCAGAAATGTCATGCCATCACAGTGAACGAATAAAAAGAGGCAAAAGATCACTACTTGAATCTAACTCCGAAATCTGCAAACTGACCCATTTTGGGCAAATGACTTAATCTTTCTGAAACTCCCAAGTTCTCGTGTGTAAAAGGGGAAATGCTAATATGAAGATACTGGATAATTATCAGTACTTATTAGTTGTTATTCTAACAGTGCTTTTTCCCTTTGCCACCCAGCCACAGGGACGTAAACTGTAAGGAGAAAAAAATGTGAAAAATAGGTAGAGCTGTGATAGCTCATCTAAGTGGAAATATTTCAGTGCATATGTAATTACAATCTTCATTTCTTTGCTGAAAGAATATTCAGGTTTTAGCAACCTCGCCTTATGAACATAAACTTCTCTTATCCAAGTCTGCGGTATCTGATATTTATACAGACTTTTGTTAAAAATACCATCAATGTCAAGTCCGACTTTTCTACAGTATTTGCCATAGTCTCTCTTTATGATCGTTTTTATCTGTCAAGACACATTCAGAGCTCCATTTTACTCATTACCTGAGCTACCTCTGTCAAAAATTCAAAAGGAAAAAAGATTGCCTTTTGTCATTGACTGAAGTGAAGGACAACAGTGCCGTCTGGATCTGAAATTTTTCCGGGAGCACATCCTATTACACAGCATTGAGCTCTCAAGGTGCTCTGTGCCGACCCATCTTCTCTGAATAGCACTCGGAGTGTTTCAGGAATAAAAGAATAGAGTTAAACAGAAAAGGTCTGGCTGGTACTAAGATGGAGGGAGAGAGAGAAAAAGAAAGGAAGAAAGAAAAAAGTGAGTCAAGGACAGAAACAGACACATTCCTGCAGGATGATAGCCGCACGTCTGTGAATAACAGAGCCACTCAGCGATCGTGACACTAAGGACTGACAGGAAGGAGAAAAGAGACTTTCAGAGACTATGCATTATAGGGCAAAGTTCTAGGTTGATATGTGTGGTTATGCATCTTGGTTTTGCTAGTCACGCTGAGGGTGGAGAAGCTAAAGCAGCAACACAAAATGGCTTTTATGTGTCAGTTTAGGTATGTATGCAGGGTATTCACTGGCTTGGCCACAGTTTAGTGGGCCCGCCTTAGAGCTGCTGCACGTCTGACAAAAGCCAGCTCAGATGCGCTTTCAAGTGTAGGGATGGGTTTGTAACATGACTAGAGTTTATATTGAAAATAATCTCGATTTTTTGTGGACTCCAGACTACGTCACAGAGTAGTAGGCAGCCTTCATGGGATCAATCATATTATTATATGATGATGTCTCCATCTTCACAGATAACATTTCCTCTGACGTATCACTTCAGAAATGGTGCCTTAACTTCCTGTCTCTTAATTTTAGGGACAGTGGTGCATGTTTGAGTAAAATCATAGATAATTGCATCAAATAGGCTCATCAAAACTTTTCCTTACCACTTTTTTTTCCTTACCATTTCTTTTTTTTTTTTTAATTTTTTTTTAATGTTTATTTATTTTTGAGACAGAGAGAGAGCATGAACGGGGGAGGGTCAGAGAGAGACAGAGACACAGAATCTGAAACAGGCTCCAGGCTCTGAGCTGTCAGCACAGAGCCTGATGCGGGGCTCGAACTCACAGACTGCGAGATCATGACCTGAGCCAAAGTCGGTCGCCCAACTGACTGAGCCACCCTGGCGCCCCTCCTTACCATTTCTTAATTCTAGTCTTTTATATGTGACTTAGAGAAAATAAGTGTAAATGTCACATCAGTTGTGAATCTGGAGACTCACTTCTGGGGCAGGTGGGCAACCAGATCAAATGCCATAAGCAAGGTTCATCTTCATGTAATGCGTCTAGGTGGACAGATTTCATCCTATGTGCACAGAAGGGGAAGGGATAGTGATCAATGAGTGCCTTTTTTTTTTAATTTTTTTTTCAACGTTTATTTATTTTTGGGACAGAGAGAGACAGAGCATGAACGGGGGAGGGGCAGAGAGAGAGGGAGACACAGAATCGGAAACAGGCTCCAGGCTCTGAGCCATCAGCCCAGAGCCCAATGCAGGGCTCGAACCCACGGACCGCGAGATCATGACCTGGCTGAAGTCGGACGCTTAACCGACTGCGCCACCCAGGCGCCCCAATGAGTGCCTTTTAAAATATACTCTGAGCGTTCTTTGTTGATTCTCTCAGAAACTATAGAATAACCTCAGATCTGTCTCAGTCAGGCTTGCCTAGCAATAACATCTACCCCCACCCAGCCTTGAGTTCAATACTAGAGCAAGGTAATTATGCCTTTCAAAACAACACAGACAAAAACAGAAAGTGAGCAGTTGAGTGGAAAGACATAGTATGTTGAAACAGAACATCTGTCTTCAGCTCTCCTACTTATGAGCTATTTCCTTTTGATCAGTTGGTCCTGTCTGAGCCTCAGTTTCCCATCTGTTCATTGTGAATAATTACATCAATGCTGCCACCTCATGTTTCTGGAAAACATTGTGGGTCTAATGGGACAGTGGCAAAGACCTCGCCAAAAGCAGGAGTCAAGAACCCAGTCATCAAGGGTAATAAGTAAGCTGCCAGAATGCAACCTGAAGAATATAGTTATTAAAATCACCTAATCAGTTTCCTGTTTTCCTTCCACACCATTCATTCGCAGCACACAGCTCCTAGATTTTTCTGAAATAATGCATAAAAGAGCCCACTGAAGGTAAATCGTTAAGGAAGAGACAAGGCAAAGGGTTTTTTAATACGTGTTAGAATGTAAATCAGGTTAATTTACCTTGTAAATTAGCTCTTGTAAGCAAGAACTACACCAGCTTTTTTTAAACTCAGGGCCTTTAGCGCCTTCTTAGCATCTAGACTTAGGTGTGGAAAAGTTTGAGGTCTTGAGTTGGATTTTCATATAACTTTCTAATATACTAAAGTTTTTTTTTTTTAAGAACATAATATGTAATGCTGTTACATAAAAACAAACACAACTATCTGTGCACATCTATACCATTTACTAGTACTCTTGCCAGTTTAGGGTTTTTAGATCTATGTTGATGCACAAAATTGGCCTATTTTTTCCCTCTCTCATACGGCTTTTATTGGGATGTGATATTCACGTTACCATAGATAGCCATATACAGTGAGTTTGGGAACTTTGTAGCTTGTTTTGTATAGACGTCAAATGACTTACTGTTTAAAAATTATCAGTGACTCCTCTTTAAAACCATCTGGGCTTTGAGACTTCTAGATGGAAAGATTTTTACCTATCACATTAGTTAATTTTGTAGTTAGCTATACAGGCTTTCCTTCTATCTTTTTGAGTGAGTTTTGTCGGGTTATGGTTTTCTAGGAAATAGTGCATTTTATTGAAGTTTTCAAATGCATTGATACTAAGTTCAAGTCATTCTTTGTACTTTTTGCTCTGCCTACTTTTTGTACATTATAATGTTGTTTATTTGTATCTTCTCTTTTCCCCCTCAATCCATCTTGCCAGAAGTTCTGTAAACTTTATTAGTCTTTCCAAAGAAGTAGATTTTGGCTTTGTTGAACTATACTACTCTTTTCCCTTTTCATTAATTTTTTTTAAAAAACCAACTTTTTAGAAACATAATTTTAGATTTACAGAAAAATTGCAAGGATGTTGCAGGGAATTTCTATGTTTGTTTCCCCTGTTACCGTCGTATAATATCATGGTATATCTGTCAAAACTAAGAAACCAACATTGGCATGTTACTGTTAGCTAACCAGTAGTTCTTAATTGTGTTTCACTAGCCCATTTTTTTGTGTCCTGTTTTTTCCTTTCCTGTTCCAAGGTCCAACTCAGGATGCCACCCCTGTTGCATTTAGTTGTCATGTCCCCTCTGATCTGTGGAGTTCCTCCATCTTTTTGTGGTTTTTCATAACCTTGACTGTTTGGGAGAGTTCTGGTCGAGTATTTTGTCAGGTATCTCTCAGTTTGGGTTTGTGGGACATTTTCATGATTAGATTGAGGTTATGGGATTTTAAAGAGATAAAATACTGTCTCATCTCAGGAAGTCCTTGATAACCCCAAGACATCACTGGTCATCTTCACTCTAGGGTCACTTGGGAAAGGTAGTGCATGCCCGGATTCTCCACTGCAAAGATATTATTTTGCTTTCTCTAAACACTAGTTTTTGAAAGCAAGTCACTAAGTCTAACTCACACTCAGTGGGAGAGTGCCACTTTCCTGGAGGGAGGACCAACTAGATATATTATTTGGAATTCTTCTGCAAGGAAATTTGTCTTCTCTCTATTTACTCAGTCAAACATTTATCTATATTAATCTGGATTCATATGTAGTTATTTTGTACTTTGGGTTATAATCTGATAGATACTGCTTTATTTTGTTGCTCAAATGGTTCCAGCTTGAGCCATTGAGAGCTCTTTCAGACTGACTCCCTATGATAGGTACTAAAACATGCTCCAAGCTCATCTTGCATTTTCCCCCGTCTGGTAAGTGGAAAGCTGTAGCTGCCATAGTGGATTCTTTCTCCTGCTTATGCCAGTTTTTGCTTTGTATATTTTGAGGCTGTTTATTAGGTACATTCAAGTTTAAAATTGTTAAATCCTCCTAGAGAATGGGAATTATTATTATTTAATAATGACACTTTTTACAACTAATGTATTTTGCATTCAAGTTTATTAAGATGGTTATTAATGTAGCCTTCTTTTGGTATTTGTCTGATATGTTTATTCATACTTTTAGCCTTTCTGTATTCTTGTGTTTTAGTGTATTTTATAAGTAGCAAACCAGATTCTGATTTAATTCTCCAGTATGACAATTTGTTTTTTAATCAGTTTAGTCCATTTACAATTATGTGTATTGATATAAATGAATTTATTTCTACCATTTTATTTTGGCCTTTCTTTTTTTTTTGGTTCATGTTTGTAGGCTTTTTGTTTCTTTCTTGCCCTATTGTTTTATCCAGGTTCTTCTGTTTTTTTTTCCCCCTCAATAGCTTACATTTTCCAACATTTGAGATTTTACCAAGCATGTTGCTAAAAAATTTTTAAGTTTTATGCTAATCAACACATTTCTTCTCCTTCTAAAGAGTAGAGAGACCTTACTCTCTATGCTTTTATTCTCTGGTATTTCAGTTGTATCCTTGTTTATTTGTTTTCTATTTTATACTCAACACTTGCTTAGATTTAGAAATTTTTCCTTTTTTTCTGAAGTATATTTTTTGGAATTTCCTATTATGGAGCACTTATGGATAGTGAATTTTTATTTGGAACTGTGTGTGTTCTACATTTTTTCAAAGAAAATTTTGCTAGGTGTACAGTTCTACATTGGCTGTTACTTTCTCTCAAAACTTTAAAGATGATACTTCGTTCTCTTCTGGCTTCCTTTGTTATGAGAAAGAAAGCTGTTGGCAATCTAATTGCCATTCTTTTGATGTGGATTTATCTCTCCTCTCTGGATACTTTCAAGATTATTTTGTTCATTAGTGTTTTGTGGGTTCACTATACCATATCTACATGTGGATTTCTTTTCATGTATACTGTTGGGGGTTCCTGTGGATTTCTGATCCATGTACCC
The DNA here is from genome assembly GCF_016509475.1 of Prionailurus bengalensis. Classification (NCBI taxonomy): domain Eukaryota; kingdom Metazoa; phylum Chordata; class Mammalia; order Carnivora; family Felidae; genus Prionailurus; species Prionailurus bengalensis. Next base: position 139,422,633 of record NC_057348.1, on the reverse strand, counting down.
TGTTATTGAGTAAGTGCAGATTTCTTTGAATTTACCTTGATTTGGGTGTGAAGATCCATGTTTGCCATCGTTCTGGAATATTGTTATCTCTTTAAATGTTGGTTCTCCCCTAATCTCTTTTCTGAAATTTCAAATATCCATATATGAGGCATTTATCTTATGTATGTTTTAATGTCTGTAATACATATTCTACTTATTTCTCCAGTTGCATTCTGGGTAATACTTTCAGTTCTATCTTCAAAAAACTTGACAAAGTTTTTCTATAAAGGGCCAGATAGTAAACATAATAAATATTTTGGACTTTGTGGGCCATATGATGTCTGCCACAATTGCTCAAGTGTATGTTTTAGTGCAAAAACAGCCAAGAGTAATATGTAAATGAATGGGTGTGGTTTGTGTTCTAATAAAATTTTATTCATAAAAACAAGTGGTAGAGTATACTTTGCCAACCCTTACTTTATCTCATTCTCTCTTTAGTGAGGATATCTACTTTTTAACCCACTCATTGAATTGTTAATTTCAATTTTTTTTAGTTCTGGAAATTTCTATTTGGTTCTTTTTAAAATCCATTTGATTTTTGTTTTGTTTGTTTTTTGTTGTTGTGTTTTGAGAGAGAGAGAGAGTGTGTGCATGCATGATCCAGGGAGGGAGAGAATCTTAATCAGGCTCCACTCTGCCCATGTGGGGCTTGATTGCATTACTGTGAAATCAAGACCTGAACTGCAATCGAGAGTCAGACGCTCAGCTGACTAAGCCACTCTGGCACCCCCATTTCATCATTTCTGAACCTCTCTCATTTGATTCTTGGTTTTTATCTCTCCCTCCTTTTCCCCTTAGACCTTTATAATTATTTTATATTCTGATCAATTTTAATAACTAAAATTTTCTAGGCATTTATATCTTGTTTCTGCTGACATTTTTGCCATGGTCACTGTTTTCTTATTCAGCTAGCTTTTTTTTTTTTTTTTTCTTAGTAAGCACATGTATTTGAAATTAATTTGTGAGAATTCTACAAGGCCTGGTTGAGAATGAGAATACTCTCTTTTAAAGAGGATGTGCTCTTGCTTTTACTTGGTGATTGAGGTGCTACTGGAGCTACTTTAGTTTCTCATCTTGGGGATTTCTTGATTGCACAGGTAGTACCCAGTTTAATGAGGTTGGGCATATGGTTCATATTGTCAGGAAAGACTCTTTCACTCAATCTTTAGATGTTGTGGAAACAGACAGGTTTCCTTGTTGCCTCCCCCTTACAAGAATGTGGATTCTTTCTGGCCTGTCCTTTAACTGATAGTACAGCCCAGTTGTTTGTACTGGGCCCAGTTTTTGCAGGAATCTCCGGTTCAGTGGCCCCTGGGGTTGTGGACCCCATGGTGCATTCTCTTGAACATAGCTGTAAAGCCTCCTTAGTATCAGCATTTACCCCCCAAGGCAGCCCTGTTGTTCACATGCACCCCCACTTTGGTTTCAGTTTCTGGTTCCTTTTCATTTTCCTGGCTTTGGAGAATTTTTTTTTAACTTTCTTCTAGTACAGCACATTTAACTACTGTATGCTTATTATGACTTTGGCAGTGTTTAGGTGTTTTGTAGTGAAAAGGGGCTTTTGGAGTATCAAGTCAACCCACTATACTAAAAGCAGAAGACTCATATAAAATTTGCATTTTGGAAAAAAAAAATTGAACATCTTGACTATGGAGAACCTGTTGGAACGCTCTCCACAACCTCTGCTTCTAGTTCCACCTGATTAAATACTGCTCATCTGTTACATCTCAGCTGAAAAATCATTCCAAACCTGACTCCTTCCCTGAAAATCCGTACTACCTCAAAGCTTTGTACCTTTGCCCTTCTTTATTGCAATTGTACATTACTGTCTGGTTTTTCTTTTAATGCCTTTCCCTGCTATAAACTCTGTTGGGGCAGGAGACATTTCTGTTCTGGTTATATTTTCCCCAGCACCTAGGCAGGTACTCAATGAATATTTGTTGAGTCAGGAAATGAATGATAGTGGCCATCTGTTTACAAATTTTATAAGTGAAATGTTGGGGCACTTGGTAAGTAGAGTTCACAGTTAAATATTCTGAATGAATCAAATGCAATGATTTTTATGACCTGTGGAGAGATTCTGTGTAAAGTGGAAAGATTGTATCATTTTGCCACCCTGAAATTAATGGTTTAAAACAATGAAATACTGTTTTTATGTATAAAATTGAAAATGATTATAACAAATGATAAAGACAACAGTTGATGAGATTGCAGGGAAATGAATCATTTCATGCACATGGGTCACGGAGCAAACATAAGTAAGTGCTTTCTTAAAAAGCAATTTGGTAGTATGTATCAAATTTCTGAAAACATCATTACATTGTCTTAGCTTGGGCCGCCATAAAAAAACTCCATCAGTTGGGTGGCTTAAACATTAGGAATTTCTTTTCTCACAGTTTTGGGGATTGGAAGTCAGAGATCAAGGTGCCCAGCATGGTCAGGTTCTGGGGAAGGCTCTCTTCCTGACTCGCAAATTACTTCCTTCCCCCCGTGTCCTCATATAACAGAGAATAAGAAATCCCACTCTTTCTCTTCTTAGAAGGCCACCCATCTTATCAGTTTAGTGTCCCACCCCTATGACTGACCTCTTTTAACCTGATTACCACCTAAAAGTGCCATCTATAAATACAGTAACATTGGGGGCTGGGACTTCAGCATATGGATTTTCATTCATGGTGGATTCAGTACAATCCATAGTACCACTTATCCAACAATGTGCCTTCAAGAATTTACCCTAAAGAAGCAATAAGAGATGGATTAAAAATATTATAGTGTAAGATTGTGTATATGTAAGAATATAAGTGTGGGGCACCAGGATGGCTCAGTTTGTTAAGCGTTTGAGTCTTGATGTAGGCTCAGGTCATGATCTCACAGTTCATGGGTTCAAACCCTGCCTCAGGCTCCACACTGACAGTATATGGAGCCTGCTTGGAATTCTCTATCTGCCCCTCCCTTGCACGCGTGCACACGTGCTTTTTCTCTCTTGCTGTCAAAATAAACTTAAAAAAAAAGTTTACTCTATATATGGTAGTATACATGGTAGGAAGAAATAGAGGAAAAAGTCTAAATTCTAATGGAATACTGGGTAAGTTATGGTACTTCCATAACATGAAATATCATACTTACATTAAAAAGCATAAATGGCGGGGGCACCCAGGTGGCTCAGGCAGCTAAGCGTCCGACTCCTGATTTAGGCTCAGGTCGTGATCTCACAGTTTTGTGAGTTCAGGTCCACACTGGGCTCTGCACAGGCAGTGAGGAGCCTTCTTGGGATTCTCTCTTTCTCTCTCTGCCCCTTCCTCACTCATGCTGTCTCTGTCTCTCTCAAAATAAATAAATAAAACTAAAAAAAATTTTAAGCATACATTAGGAGAAGAGGTTTATAGTTCATTATAAATAAATTCAAATTATAAATCAGACTTGCAGTGCGTGTATAGATTTATAGAACAAAAACTGGAATTACATTTACAAAATGATTGGGACATTTAAAGAAATTTTAAATTTTGTCTTTGTGGTTTTCTGAATTCTTCTAAGTTATGTACATATAGACCATTAGTTAAAATGTTGTGGTTTTTTTAAAATAATATTAGGTATGGGTCAAAGATGACCTATCAATACTACCAACGTTAATACTCTTTATTTTTATTTAAAAATCACCTTGATATTTTATTTCTATTTATTTCTATTTCTATTTATTTCTATTAAATTCTAGAGTTCTATGCAGTAATGATTTTAGTTTGGTTCCAGGAGAGTCCAGTTATCAAACACCTTGATAATGGTCTATGACCTGTTCATCACTAAACACAAAAAACTGAGTCACAAGATCACATATCTTCATAGAGTTGGATAACTGCTTTTTTGTGAATAAGTATCTTTTTTTTTAATAACTCCCAAAGAAAACAGACCACAGTAGGAAATTCAAATAAGGAATGGATTAGGAGGGAGGAGTGTTTAAAAAGATAATAGGAGTTGTAAATTTCATTTGCAAAGTATTTTTTTGCAATTCATGGAAAGTGCTGCTTCTGTCACAATGAACGTAGGGGTCAAATTAATTTCTTCTGGATATTTAAAATAATCAGGGGAAATGACACTGATTTATGTGACCAATATATGATCATCCAAATGAGATATCATTTTGTTTCAAACAATTAAGAAGTGTTCTAGGTTAGGGAACAAAATTGAGAGATTGTTGTTTTCTCCCTCCTCTCCCGTCACTTCTCATTCTTGTGCTGGTCTTCCTCTCCTTTTTATTCTGTTCACAAATGGATATTGGTGGGAACTACACGAAGTGCAAAGTGACTTTGACCTGCTGTGCTGCAGGCCCAGTTGACAATTCCGAAAGGCCACTCTCCAGGTGTCTCTCCCCTTCTCACTTTGTCCAGAGGAAGCTAAGAGGTCGTACATTCCTCATAAGAGACAGCACGTGAAAAGAAGCCTCTAAGAAACTCAGACACACCATGAACTTTGCTATCTGCCCTGTCATTGCTTACAAAATCTCTTTTGCTGCAAGCCACCAAACTTCCAGGACAAACTTATTTGATGAACTGGGGCGGGGGCGGGGTGGGGGTGGGGAGGCGTTGGTGAAGGAAATCTGTATTTACCAGACTTTTCTTTACAATGGTAACTCCTGGTATCTTTCTTCAACCCACAAGCTTCCTGAGCACTCTCTTCCAAGCAATATGCAGGCTTCTAGAGATTATAAAACCAAGGACACTTTTATCCCTTAACTATCTAGAGTCTGTCCGGCTGATAAAATGATTAAGAAAATAACCATAGAATGAATATGTTAACAATTTTCATTAAGTAACCAAATACTCATCAGCACTAAATGAGTCTTTTGAAGTGGGAATTGTGGAGAGATCCCATGATCAAATAATTTTGAAAAGTGATGTGAAAGTTAAACAGATTTCTTTACTATGAGACTTCGCAAACGCCTTGACATGCCTTGGTTACATCATGGGCCTCCAGCAAGGTCTCATAAATTATATTATTCAAAAAACCCTTGAGTGTTAGGACCATAGTTTTTTAAAACCCGTTAGGAGCCAGATGAAATAGATATTTAAATTAGTTTTCATCAGTCTTTATGGGCCTCTGAAAGTCTGTATTATACTGGGAAAAAAGGACCATAAAATGTGTGAACTGTAAACTGTTCAAGGGAAATGAAGCTATGAGGTTAGACTATATTAAAATATTTAAGCAGATTGCCTCATTAATGTTTGCTCTTCTCCAATGACGGACTCTGCAACCCATTTTTCACACTTTCCCTTTTAGATCTTTCTTGAAATATAATTCTTACCTTCACAGAAACTAATTTCTTATCTGAACTACCCCAAAAGCCATCAGAGATGATAGAAGGTGGGTTATGATACTGTTTCTCTCTCTTGTTCTGAGTGGTCTTTCAAAAACATCCCTCTCAGGGGCGCCTGGGTGGCTCAGTCGGTTAAGCATCCAACTTTGGCTCAGGTCGTGATCTCACAGTTTGTGAGTTGGAGCCCTGCATTAGATTCTGTGCTGAGAGCTCAGAGCCTGGAGCCTGCTTGGAATTCTGTCTCCTCCTCTCTCGGCCCCTCCCCCACTCACACACTGGCTCCCTCTCTCCCCCTCTCTCTCTGAAATATAAATAAACATTAACTTTTTTTAATCTTTCTCAATTTAGAGCTTATTTTGTACTTGTCACCAAGAGTTGCTAGCAATGACAGGATGTCCAGCACATATAATGGATTCTATTTGTTTTAAAATGCCTAATCTTCCAGATTGACGAATGGCACAAGTTACAAAATCCATTGTAAGATCTCTTAGTTCATGTAGGAATTTAATAAAATTAATTTGTATAAGGCCTTAATATGTATAGGAACTATTTTTGGATGAATCTGCTTTTCAGGAAAGGTAGTGTGTGTGTCTATACGTGTGAATGTGCCTGCGTGTGATTCTTTCTCAGAGAACAGACTGTGACCCCGAGGCAAATGTAAGATGGGGCTCTTTAGCATCAGTCAGAGGATTCCATTGCATGAATTCTTTTTTTTTTTTAAAGAGTCTATCAAGTACAATTAACATAGACCCAACTACATTTGGTGTTCATTTGTTTATTATGAAATGCCAGAAAGATGTTCTATGTCATAACTCGTTTGGGTCTATAATTAAAAGAAATGCATCTACTATTACACTGTGTTTTATAATTTGTTAATATCTTAAACTTTCATGGAGCAGTTTTCTTAAAATCATGTGACTTCAGTAACTGCAGGCCCCAAGAAAAAAAGGAAAGATTTAAATTTTGGTACCTGAGAAGGTCTTCTTGTGTCATTGGAACAGCTTTAATATTTAATTATCAGTCATAGAATTAAGCTCCAAGTAACATTTGAATCAGAAAATTGGCTTTTTATTGTAGAATTGTCAATAACCATATTTTAACGTCATCTGAAAAGATGTCAGTGTCAAAGAGGCATTATTTATTTTACTTTTATTATCTCGGGGGGAAAAATTCTGTTTTTGAGATTTAAAGCAAATGATTTCACTAATAATTAAATGACAGGTAAATACTAAAAATGTTCTGCTAAGTGTAAATATAGCTAACTTTTTTTAGAACTCTTTTACCCAGAATATTAGAGTTAATTCCTGTTCTGTTTGTTCGTCAAAAAATTTCCTGTTTTACCCACTGTGATAGGATTTAAAACATTGCAAATAATCTAATACTAATAAGCAATCATATTTTTGATATTACTAATTCATGAATTTTTATAATCTGTACTTGGCATTTTTATATTCTATGTATCACTTATTCATGTCTTTAGCACTTCTGTATTGAACATCAGTCTGCCAGTTCTGGTTACCAGGGTTGCAGCACAAAGGAGGCAGATAATAAAAACAAGTCTGTCATGTGTGGGGTGATGGCAGTATGCACAGTGAGCAGCAGTAAAGCATATTAAAGGAGAAGAGACCTGTGGGAAGGGGAGATTACATCTTTACCTCAGGTGTTTAGAGATAACCTCACTGATTCTGAGTCCTTTAGGTTGAGATGAGAAGGGAGTGAGCAAGCCATGTGTGACTAGAAAAGTGGAGCAGCATATGCAAAGGCCCTGAGGCATGTGTTCTGTGTTTGAGGGCTAGCTAGGAGACCATCATGGGGTGGGGAGTCTGCTGTGAGGGGTAGAGAAGATCAGAGTGTAAGTGTGGGGAGAGGGGGTCCTAACAGGTCTTGCGGAACATTATAAAGGTTTGGGCTTTTGCAATGAGTTGTTCGCATGACAAAGTATGACTCATACTTGCAAAAGGCTCACCCTAGTGTGTTGCCAAGACTCTGACATAGAAAAGACTAGAAAAGGGAGACCAACGAGGCTGCAGCCATACCAGGATATGTTTTGAAGGTATAACTGACAGAAACTAATTTATAAGCTAAGTTTGTAAAGCTATTATTTTAAATTTCTATTACCTTGGGTCTACTAGATGAATGTTCATAATATAAAACTGTTTTAAGTTTCTCTTAAAGCTGCTTTCTACAAGTACAAATTTCAGAACTGACTTTGTTGAGATTTTTTTAATAGAATTACTGATTCAGTGGCAGGTATTTTGTTTTTGTTTTTGTTTTGTTTTTTAATATAATTTATTTTGAGAGAGAGCACACATGAGCAGGGGAGGGGCAGAGAGAGAGAGAGAGAGAATCCCAAGTGCAGGGGGCCCCACCCAGGCCTTGATTTCACAAACTGATGAACTGTGAGATCATGCCCTGAGCCAAAATGCAGTCAGATGCTTAACTGACTGAGGGACCCAGGTGCCCTATAGGTATTTTAAATTTTATCAATTTTTAAGCTTGCTGCCATATGTGAGTAATATAGAAAATGTCTGATGTAAGTAAATATGTTTGAAATATTCCACATTGCTTCTCAGATACAGTTTCCATTTTTTAACACAGATTTTTTTCCTCTTTATTATTTTCTGTGAAAATATCGGGGAAAGAGAATAAGACGTGGGTACTAAGAGCCCTGGATTTGGAATGCAAGAGACCTAGGTTCAAGTCCAGGCCTCTGCACTTATAATCGCCAAGACCTTGGGAAAGTCACCTCACCCCCATGACCCTCAGCAGCCTCCTCTCTTGGAGGCTGCAGAATGGATTGCTGTGAGCCTCTTATGTTATGCATATAAAACAGCTAGCATAGTACCAGGGGCACGTTAAGAATTTTGTTTCTGGTAATTGCTATATTTGTTCTGATAACAACCATGACAAGGAAGATCTGATGACACAGAGATATTTGTGTTTATTAGGAAGAATAATTTTAGAAGGAGCTGTTACCTGTAGGCATGACTGCAGCTAAGTTACTTGTTACCATCACTTAGGTATAGATGCCCACTCCATATACCTAATATTCAGTACGTAGTCTGGTATATGCACTAAAGGCATGTAAATAAGGACAAGTCCAAAATACTAACTCCTGTGTTTAACTGGTCAGATTTATACCTAATGAAATAATCTCACTAAAATGGCAGCCCTTCGCTGTGTATAACAGTCTTTATTTTAGTGAAAGTTCACACAAGTGATGTTCCCCTGACTTACCTTTCTTGCTTTTCATCACCTAAACCCCTGGCTCCGTTGTGTCAGGTAGGTGAGGTGCCCAAGTGAAGTTTGATATGGCAGGACGAGTTGCTGTATCCTTGTGAATCACAATCTCCTTTGACAGTTGAAGCAAGGTTGACTCTAACATAACTGTGTGGAGTCTGCCAGAGAACAAAGCCAAAGAACCATATCAGTCATCAGAAAACTAAAGATAAGTTCCTTGCCCTTTTTCATCAAAGTTTGCATAGGTGAAATACCCACCCACAACGTGGTATGAGTTTTTGTGCTGTGTACTAACATAATGTGGCTATAGTTTTCATCTGAATGCTCAAATTCCCAGGTTAATGATTTATATAGAACTCACCACTTGAACTTTTGTGATCATTATTGTACTTATTTTTAAGTGTACTTATTTTTAAGTCTGGGTTGTTACCGTTTTCTCAGTGGGTATTTATTCTGAAGTACTATGTGAAAAATCCATTTTATTACAAATGATTATAATATTACAAATTTGTTTTTAATTTTTTTAATGTTTTTATTTGTTTTTGAGAAGAGAGAGAGCATGAGCGGGGGAGGGGAGAGAGAAAGAGGGAGACACAGAATCTGAAGCAGGCTCCAGGCTCTGAGCTGTCAGCACAGAGCCCGACGCGGGGCTCAAACTCACAAGCTGTGAGATCATGACCTGAGCTGAAGTTGGATGCTTAACCAACAGAGCCACCCGGGTGCCCCTATAATATTACAAATTATTATAAAACATTGGGTTAGCTCAAAGTTCATTGTTTTATAATTTCTAGATCAGACTTTCTTTTCTCCTTCCTAAAAATATTTGAAAAAATATTTGAATATTTTTCTGGAGTTCACATTCTGATGCAATGTATTATTCTATGAAATTAAATAATTGATGTTTCCCTATTTAAGGATGAAGTATAATTATAAGAATTTCACAGCATAAATTCTAGCAGCAGTGAGTTTCTGAAATAACAAATTATTCACTCTATAGTGGAAAAGAAATTTCTGGACTTAAGAGATGCCTTGATATCAATAAAAGGTCTTTGTCATAATGATTCAGGTATAACTTTAAAATTAATTGCTTTTATCCTAATTGACTAGTTGCAAGCATCAAAGATACACACACACACACACACACACACACACACACACACACATACATATACATATGTGTATATATATATATGTAAAACAAGAGTGGGAGAACCAAATAAAAACCTTATGGGAAAGTTATATGAAACATTTCCATAATTATTTCTACCCATTTTATACATAAACATTAAAAATTAGTTAAAATTATAAATAATATAAGTCTTTGGTAACTAAAATATAATCTTTAGAAAAATAAGCTAATTGAGGAAGAAATGATTAGTGTTAATTATCAAATCCAAAAGATTCATTTTGTTGAAATATACACTTTTTGAATGAGATCAATACATCTTTCTCTTTGCATTAACTAAGTTAAAATTTGTTCAAAATTTTTGATGATTGTTGCACAAGCAGACTTAAACTTATATAGTATAAATTCTAAATCCATTATTCATTAGAAATATCTTATACTTTTAATCCTGACCTTAGTAAAAGAAGATGTCTGTTTAGTCTTCATAATTACTTCTAAAAATTTTAATGAGATCTTGCCTTGATTCCATAGGGATATTTGGCTAAGCACAAAAATCCTGAAACACAGATGGTCTGTCTTCTCTATATGTTTTTATTCAAGTATTTATTTTTATTTTTAAATAAGTTAAAATTTGTGTGCTGACACACTTAAATAAAGAAAACTATGGTACAATAAACCACTACATCTATTCAGAATTTCTGTGTTTTTTCAATTAAAATTAAATCTCCAGTTTCACATTAGCTTAATTTTTATTTGGAAGAAGAGCAGTTCAGATATTTTAGTTTGTGTTCAGTATGCTTTTATAATATTTCTATCCAGGGGATATTTATTCAATTTGTCAAATATCTGATGCCACTATAAAACACTTTTCACTGTCATCTCAAGGACTAATCATTGTTTTCTGTAGATCTGGAAAGTATTTATTGTACTCCTTTACCTTGAAGGCTGTCTAAAACAGAATAGTTCGATTGCATTCATTTCAGGTTAAAATCTGAAACAAATGACTACAAATACCTCCTTTAAATAAATTTCCATTACAGATGCAAGTAATATGTATACTGTGAACCAGTATACATTTTACTTAACTATTCTTCAGGGAAATATAAAGATTACACACACACACACACACACACACACACACACACACACACACAAGGGCAATGGGTGGCTCAGGTGAATAAGCATCCAACTCTTGGTTTCACCTCAGCTCATGATCTCAGGGTTCATGAGACTGAGCCCTGTGTTGGGCTCTGCACTGATGGCATGGAGCCTACGTTGTATTCTCTCTCCCTCTCTCTGTGCCCCTCCCACACTTGCACTTTCTTTTCTCTCAAAATACATGTGTATAAATAAAGATATATATATATGTGTGTGTGTGTGTGTGTGTGTGTGTATAAAGATATAAAATACATGATAATAGCCATTCTATCAATATAAATGACTGATTTTGATTTTTTCCAGGCCTGATGGAATTGGAACAGTTTCAATGGAAGAAAAAGAGAGATTTGAGGAGATAAAAGAAAGACTCTCTTCCCTTTTAGAAAATCAGATAAGCCATTTCAGGTATATATATTCCATTCATTAATATTAAGTATTTGCTTTCTTCATTCCACACTCCAATCCCCCACAGCTGTTTATCATGTCTTTCTGCTGCTACTCAAGAACTACCAGTAGCTTCTTTTCCAATGCCTGCAAGGTAAGATCCACGTTCCTCAGTCCGTGGTCTGTTTCTAAGCCCACCACCATTCAGTTTCCACCATTCGCTAAGGTAGATCCCTTCGCCCTTCAGTGTCCAGTGTGGAACGTATTTCTCACGTGTGCATTTCTCATTCTTGAGTAGCCTCTTTCCCCAGCTCTGGTGACTAGTCCTTTCTCTCAGAATCACCAAGCAAGGAACCTCTTATGTCCTGTCTTCACAGTGCAGCCTTTCTCAGTCATTCCAGCAAAGACTGAAAAACCTGAAGTCTTTCAGCATATGTCATCTGTACTTTTCACTAGTCGTTTATCACATAGTCATAACACCCATTTTTTAAGCCATTAGTTATCCTTTTATTTATATTTTCCGAGAACAAGGGTCCCACTGCCTGGCACAGTTTCTTGCTCAAAAAAACCATTTAAACTAAGAAACATTTGCATAGTGAAAGGTCAAAAATCTTAATATTTTCCCCCCTGATAGCTGTTAGCTGTTAGCTGTCAGCTGTTAGCTGAACAGAACCTCATGGTTAAAAACAGAAATTTGCCAATATGTTCCCTTTTTTTTTTTCAATCATTTTTACCAGGTCCTATAGTATGTTGTGTCTTACAACATACTTGTCTTGTTGCAGAGATCAGACTTGAAATTATTTCATCATTACTGAAAACTTCGGTTTAATATACTTCTGTAATAGTTCAAGAAAGCTGTTACTTAACCATTACCTTCTAGGCATATTATAAGTCTTCCCCTGTGAGTCTGACTAGCTCAAGAGAGAAGACCTAAAGCCATGGACAATAAAGACTCCCACTGGAACAGCCCAGCCAGATTCTTCTTTAGCAAAGACCATAGCCTACACATACCCACCTTAAGAGCATATAGCTTCCATTCAGGTTTTTACTGCCACACTTTTGAAAATGATCAGACAACCAAGGTCATCAGACATTTGAGGAAAGTATTTAATATGGAAAATAGAGTCTAAAATAAGTAAATACGAAAAGAGCAATTGGGAAAACATGGGGAAAGAAAATTAATGTGGGGACTAAGGCAATGAAAATCTGTTATTGATGTCCTTGGAGAGGTTTAAGAAGATAGGGCAACTATAAAACAAAAGCAGGATGTTGTTAAAAAGAAAAAAAAATGAATAAACCTTAAGGAACAAATACGAACACATACACGCTATTAAAAATTAAGTTAATGAAACCTTCTAGAAAGTAATAGGAGAAAGGTAGGAAAATGGAAATACAAAGATAAGAAAAATTAAGGATTTGCTCAGGAGTTTCATCACCATAAGTAATAGGAATTCTGGAAACATAAGGCTGAAAGTAGGAAATTGTCAATACATTTATTCAAAAACATTTTACAGAAGTAAAAGACCTAAGGGTTCACAGTGAAAGAGCTCATTGAGTACCCAGCACAATGGATTAGAATAGATACTCATCAGGGACATTTTCATGAACTTCCAGCATCTTGGGGATAAAAGAGAAGATCCTGAAATACAAAGAATCCAGAATCAGAATTACTTCTCAACATTGATTCGTTCTACAAACATACATTGAGTACATATTGTGTGTCAGGCAGAGGACAAAGTTAAAGTTCCTTTTCTTCAACTTTCATTCTGATGGGAGGAGCAATACCGATATTCAGAAAACAATGCATCACTGTCTTCAAATTTCTGAGGAAAGATTATTTTCAACCTAGAATTCTATACCAGTAACAGTCTTAAGAGTAGTAGTAGAAAAATATTTTCAGACATTAGGACCTTAAACGATACGCTTCTTGAGGTGACTGATTGCTAAAGCCAGTAGAGCATGTAGCTCTTGATCTCAGGGGTTATGAGTTCAAGCTCCATGTTGGGCATGGAGCCCACCTAAAAAAAAAAAAAAAAGATACGCTTCCCATAATCCCTTTCTGGAGAGTACAAATTCCAGACAAAGGAAAAAACAAGGAGGGATCGTTAAGATCCCTGAAACTGAAAATCGGCATTAAAGAAGAGGGAATCTTCATGGTGATTGTTAATAGAAACCCCAAGTGATGGCTGAGCTTTGAAAGCAGCCAGTTCTGATAAGAGCAGGTCAGAAAAAAATCTTCAAGTAAATTAAATTGACAAAATACTAAGATGTTTTAATATGTTGAGAGAGAATTTACCCATTTGGAAGTGAGTTTGGAGTTATATTAATTAGATTATATTAGTTATATTGGAATTTGGAATTACATTAGATAAGGTCTATAAAAAGAGGAAATTAGGGGCGCCTGTGTAACTCAATCAGGTGAGCATCTGACTCTTGATCTCTGTTCATGTCATGATCTCACAGTTGTGAGATTGAGCCCCACATTGGACTCTGCTGTCAGCACAGAGATTCTTGTGATTCTTCCTCTCCCTTTCCTTCTGACCCTCCCCTGTGCACACATGCACTCTTGTGCATGTGCTCTCTCTCTTTCAAAATAAACAAAAAAATATTTAAAAAAATAAATAAAAATAAAGACAGGTATTAAATATAAACAAAATGATGGCACATAAGAAATCATAGTACTGTGTCTCAGTTATCTAGGATATTACATAATATAAATACTCTATTTAACCCCCAAATGGTATAACTGTGTTAGAAAGACAGGAAGGACAGGAATTACATTTAGGGTTGGGTAAAGTAGTCAAAAAAAATAACATATGTCTAAGATGGGATGATATTTATCCTGTCATCTGAAACAAAAAAAAAATTTAAAGACTAAAGTATGTGCAAAAATGCTTTTCAACACATTAAATATAAGACCATGAATAAAAGTGATTCTTGAGAGATGAGAAACAAATGAATAAGCCCTTTCATTGCCTCTGCTTAGCATGAGGACAGTGTTTCCAGGCCATGGCCCAGGGAGGAGAATCTCAGTGGACCCTGACTTGAGACAGAGATGGGAGTCCAGGAAGGACAAGACAGCCAGAATTCTCAGATCAGACTTCTAAAGAAAGAGAGAAGAGACCTACAGGTATTTGCTGAGGGTCCCCTTAGAGTCTTCAACTAACTATTGATCTGAGCAAGTATGTAAGGAAACTATTTAAAGTCAGGCAAATAATCCTTTCTCTCTGTGGTAGAATTACAGAGGATAATCCCCAAAGCTAACACAGCTAAGAGGAGTACCAGTTTCTACCACCCAGATTGGAAAGCTTCTAAATCATGAGTATCAGAATACTGAGACGGCTTTGCTTCAGTAATGGAAAAAAAAAATTAGCCCTGTTTTTATCTCTCCTGATGAGAATTAAAATCAAAATTCAAATAAATCAAACTGTTTTTAAGTCATTTCATTGAATTCCAGAACAAAGTTCAAGAATAGAGGAATACAAAAATATTGAGCCACCAATAATGTAAAACAACACTGTCTAGCATCCAGTCAAAAATTTCTAGGCATATGAAAAAAAATAGTAAAATATAACCAATGAAGAGAGCAAAAACAGCCAAAAGTAGAAATAACACAAGATAGAATTAGTAAACCATACTATTAAGAGACTTATTACCAAATGTCTTATGCTCAACCTGTTAAGGGCTTTAATGGAAAACCTACAGCTTCATACTTAATATGAAGACTGAATGTGAAAGATTGAAAGTTTTTCACCTAAGATCAAAAGGCAAGGATGTTTGCTCAGAAATCAGTATTCAAGGTAGTGTGGTATGGACAGTTCAGAAGTAGACTCATACACATATGGTCAATGGATTTTCAAAAAATATATAAAGATAATTTACAAAGTATGCTTTTTTTCAACAAATATTAACCTGGACCCATACCTCATACATGATTGAAGAGTTAACCTAAAATGGATAGATCTAGAAAACAGAAAAATGTCTCTGTCCTTAGACTAAGCATAGATTCTTAAACACCAAAATCACGATTCATAAATGGAAAAATTTTACCTTAAACTTCAACAACATTAAAAACTTTTGATCTTCCAAAGACATTGAGAGAGTAAGAGATACATTCCAGAATGGGAAGAACTGTTTGCACAATACGTATCCCACAAAAGACTTTTTAATCCAGAATATATAAATAACTCTTAAAACTTATTAAGAAATGAAACAACTCAATAAAAAAATTATGATATTTCACCAAAGACATATGGTGAAAAGGCATATGAAAAGATGCTCAACATCATTACTCTTCAGGGAAATACAAACTAAAATACAATGAGGTACTACTATGTCATTAGCATAGCTAAAGTTTAAAAATTACTCCCCAAGGTGTTGGCATGGTTGTGAAACTGGACCTAGCCTATGACCTAGGCCATTCCACTTGTAGGTACTCCCCCAAGAGAAATGAAAGCATATGTCCACACAGAGACTTTTATGTGAGTGTTCAAACCTTAACATACCAGCATTATTCCTAATAAACATAATATGAAAATAAGCCAGGTGGCCATCACCGAGGAATGAACAATGTATTGCAATACTTCTGAGCAGTAAAAAGGAATGAACTGTTGATAGCATAAAAATATATTGAGAGAAATTACATGCAAAGAAGTACATGCTATGATTTCTCTTACATAAAATGATAGAAAATACAAATTATTCCAAATGACAAAGTAAATCAGTGGTTGCCTGGGCCCAGTGGGTGGGGAAGGAACATTTGAGGGTCATGAATATATATATTAAGTTGAATGTAGTGATGGTTTCACAGGTGTTTACATATGTCAAAACTTATCAAATTATATATTTTAAATATGTGCAGTTCATTATATATCCTTTATGCCTCTAAATCTATTAAAAACTAAGTACTTCCATAGTGGAAAGTCAGTAGAATCATATTTAAAACTGAAAAACCAAGAATTAGAAATATTAGCATGTAGGTTAGGAATATAACTTTTAAATACTGAAAGAAGTAGCAAAAAGTTAAAAACTTTTTTCTGAAGAAATTTTTTTTTCTGAAGAAATTTACTTGGGGAGTGGGGTGGAAATGACATAAAGAACTTTTTTTCATAAAAAGTCTTGAAAAGAAGTTTCCTTTCAGACTATGTGCATATATAACTTTAACAAAAAGAAATCCTGTATTTTAAAATGGATAAGGAAAGGAAACAATTTGTGGGACATGTGTATGCAGGTTCATTTATCTGTGTAATTAATTTACTATGTTAGGAATCAGGGTGATTTTAATTTATTCAGATTAGATATTAAACTTTGTTGAATTTTATTTGATAATTGAGTATTTTCCCCTTTGCTTTGCTATTAGAGAGCTATCAAAGTGGTAAAAACCTAAAATATTTATCCTGAAAGGCAGAACAAAACTATTCCTTTCTTTTAAAACTCATTTTGTAAAGATTAATTAAGCTTCTGTGTAGTTATTTTCTGTACTTTATTGATTCAGGATTACTTGTACTCTGTAAATGTGCTGAATTATTTACACATCATGGGCAGCTATGCTAATTCAGAACATACCCAGTGGGACCTCAGAGCCCTGAAATGCTAAATGTAATCTGGGGATCAGTAACATTCCATTCATAAAATGTGTCACCCACAGGTTAATGGAAATAAACAATAGGAAAGACAATGGGTGGATTATGCAAATACACTGAAAAGATTTAAGCAGGGGGAGGGGACTATAAGAACCCAATTTGTGTTTTATTTAAACGTGGATTAAGGTTTATGGTACACAAAATGATGAAAGCTACTTTGCTAATTTGCTAATGCTCTAAAAGGCAACACTGCCCAGGAAACAAAACTATCAAAAATAAATTGGTGGTGGTTTTTGTGCACGGGAGCAGAGGGAGGAGTGAGAGAATGCATCAAGGCAAGCGTAAGTGAAGGAAATTTTTGACAGTAAATGAAATGATAAACACTGTTGGGAAGAAAAATTTGAGTGACTGGATTTATGACATTTTTTTGCATTTATCTGAAACTAATAAAAGTTTCATAAAACTAAAACCCAGCCCTAATATAAATTTAACAACTGCTTTGTGAGAAATCAGTCTTTAATCACTCTTTAATCACTCTTCAAAATTCACTCCTATAAAATAATTTGAATTTAAAATATACGTGCTTTTAAGGAAACCTGTTCAAATTGCCTTGTGAAAACAGTAATTTCATAGTGAGTTACATCTTAGAAGATGTGTTAACCAAGTCCCTGAATAATGGCAAAGGACATGGAAATATACAAACTTCAAGTTACTAGTGTCAAGATTTCTAATACAGATCCAAGTGGCAGCCTGTGGACAGCTCAGCTGCCTGGAGCACTTGATCTTGGGGGGGGGGCAGTGGTTGGGGGGGTGAGGTGCTTTACTGAACTGATTCAACAAAGCGAGGAGCTCCAGCAGGATGAAGTGGCCCTGACGTTTTCTGCTCTTTAAGTGGAAAGTGACCTGAAGAGGGACTCCTGTGTAAAGAGCCATAAATCTGTTACCACCATGTGTCAACAAACTTCCAAGGAGCCCACTCACTCCCCAAGCTTCTGACCCTGATTTCAGAATGCTAATGTAACCTGTCCTCCAGTTGTGGGGGTGAATTAGGAATACACAGGACTGGAAAGACTGAGGATGACCCACTCTGCTGGCAAACTGCAGAGTTCCCCAAGGTTTATGTGTTTTGTGTGGGGAGATGCCACCGGCACAGAAGACAAAAAGGGAGAGCTGAAAGCCATTTTTTGTACTAGAAGTTATGACTGGTGGGGAAGGGGGGTGGTATTTCCATCTCAAGCCACACAAGTACAGGAGTAGATGGGCGAAGTCATTTTGTTGATGATAGGGCTTGATAACAACAAAACTTAAGAAATGTTTAGGGAATATGTTTTAATTATCTCTTTAATAGGACCTTTCTGAACATGTATCGTCAAAACTGTAGAACCTTTTCATCACAGTTGACAGCCTTACTGTTTAAAGAAATTTACAGCATGAACTAGGTAAACTTCTGCTGTTAAAATTTTTCCCAAATGGGCTGATGCTATTTTAACCAACCTTTCACTGTTCTTTAATAATGCCAAGTAATAGAAGAGGGAATTATTTAGCAGTCTCGGATATTAAATGTGTGACTTTTTTTGTTCCTCCTTTTGTTTTTAAAGATACTGTTTTCCCTTTGGACGACCTGAGGGTGCTCTAAAAGCTACGCTTTCATTACTCGAAAGGGTATGTTTGAACACTACTTTGTAAACACTATTTGCACTCTTAGTGGCTGTGTGTTTTAGTTACTAACCCAGGCAGATAAGCCCATTCCTCGCAAGTGTGTTCCCTGAGGCTGTTGGTCACATTTCATCACTTTGTCATCTGCTCTTACCACAACTCCTCCTATTGACTATTTCTTCCTGTCCGAAACCTTTCTGAAGCCCACCCCGGCCATCCTGTGCCGAGATGATGGCATCTTGGTGGTATCCATTTTCCCCACCTCTTTCTTTCCCTCATGAGATTTTCTAGTCAAGTATAATTATGTTTTTCAGACTTGATTGTTGTCTTTTATTACCACCCTCCACCCCGACTTATTTGAACTTCTGTCATGTTTGTCACACCTATAAGAGTTTATCATTTAATATTTACAAATGTAACATGCCTTTCATTCTAAATCTCAGAATTCACTTCAACTTATGTTACTTTAAATGAATACACAAATGGAAGAAATTCATTTTCCCTCAACTAAATAGCAAACAAGGCTTTCATATCCACGCTAAAATAACTTACTAATGAAAATACGTTCTTCACTCCTGTTTTTGTGGCAGACTAAATTTGAAAGGGAAGAATCATTTTGATATATTTATAAAACTATATGCTGGGTGGATCCTAACAGTTAAGCAATGTGGACAATTCCTTTTCCTTATCAGTATTAGAAACAATTTCTAAGGATCATTTATAGCTCATGATTTGAATGTTCTGGCCCTGATTTATTGACTTCAAACACTTGGTCTTGCCCACTTTCCTGCCAAATGAATTCTAGATTGTTTATTAGCACTTCTATTAAAAGCAAAAAGGGATTTCACGGATTTGAGCACTTGGAAGATGAGGGCTAGAACTGATGAATGTAATGAGATCTTTGGATTATACATTGGTTTCCGCTGTATATCCCTGTCTTATTGTTCCCTGTGCATCATGTGATAGAAATATTATTATAGTAGTGACCTGTTTTATTTGAACTTTTATAATAAAGCTGCATGTAACCTAGGCTTTTCAAAGTATTCATTTCATCCAGTTCATTAAGGTATCATAGAAAAGATAAAATCTTTACAGAGAGCTTTACTTTTGGAATGGCATCCCATCCTGGGGACCTAATACAACCTGTCTGTGTTACGGTTTCCACGGTGGAGCCTCCATCCTCCCCCCATCATGGAAGAGTTAGTAATAGCAGAGATGCTCTCACGCCCTGACAGGCGGCAGGATGAACAGTGACCTTTTTCCCAGTTATAGTCGCTAATCATGTCTCTTGCTGAACTGAGACAGAAATGGGAGGGCCACTTCTTCATTTTCACGTCTCTGTATTTATTGACATCTTAGAAAAAATAAATCTCCATGTGAATTCTTCATACTTATTATGCCTTGGAAGAAATGGAGAAGATACAGGAGACAAGCTGGGTCTCTCTTTCGCACTTGCGCCCTAACATTGCCCTTTGCCAGGAAAGAGGATACAGTTCCCTCCATTCCAAATTAAATACCCAGCTCCTGGATACTATGAACTATAACCCAATTTCATTCCTGGACTCGTCTCTGTAACAGACCACATACATTCTAATTTCAGCAACTCTATTATTTAAAAGTGTACCACCAGGGGAAGGCCTGATAGTAAAGTTCATCATTCTGCGTGTGGGACAAAATTAATATTAAATTTAAATCTTACTAATAATCACATTAAAAATAATAGTACACATTAAAGCTTTTTTTTTTTTTTTACTATGAGCCGAAGGGTTTTTCTGCCTATAAAGACTCTGATGTGTAGTTCTAATTAAAGTTCCAGATACGTGTAAAATATGTTAAAAATTTTTAATACGAAACTATGAAGAATAATTGAATTTGATGGGAAGGACGTTTTTCAGTGATAAAGTTTGCTGTTTTGAAAAGGAAACCTTGCCTGACAAAATTAAAATATGTTGTGAAAGACCACCAGTGCTTAAGTGGTTGAATAAATTTGAGATTATAAAATCCTTCGTGCCGAGGCTGATCAAAAGAGAATGAAGTAATAAAGCATGGATGTTTTCATGCTCTTTTGATGATTCTTTAAGGTGAAAGACTAATAGAATAGTAAGAATACTTACTGTTCTTGTCTTCTTTATACTCACGTTTTGCCATATATTTTATAATTTGAATATAAGCAAAACCAGAAAAGCTGCATTAAGTATATGGAAAAATAGTTCTGGACTAATGGTATAATCAAAACTGCCTGTAAGCAATTTTATCACTGAAAAAGTTTTAAGGAAAATTACCAATGAGTCATTATAAAAGTGCTTAAATACATAATATCTTGAATTCTGGATATGATTGCATTTTTGCCTTGCCAATAATAATACTTATAAAGGAAAAAAATCTAAAAATACAGTTAAGAACTCAACAGAAAATAATCTGTTCTTTTTAATTTCAGAAAGTTTCTGTGTGTTTTAACACAGAAATGCCATTCATTTCACTAAAACAAAAGATTTTTTTCCCTCTCAGCAGATCACAGGAATTAGTTTGTGAGAATTAGAGATCTTGATTTTTATAGAGCTCAAAAACAGTGCTTGTTATTAATGGAACTTTGTTACTGTTTTCATATATATCGCTCAAAAGATTTAAAGCATTTAAATTAGGGATGTGCAAGAGAAACTTTATTGCTTGTCCCAAGGACTATAATCCTGATCTGAAACAGCTGCTCTAACGGTGTCCTGGGCCCCTGGAGGAAAAGTGACAGTCCTCACACTGAATGGTGGTTTGGCCTAGGGGAGGTTTTGATGTGCATAAATGAGGCTTAGACAGGAGGAGCCAAGATTGGAGGATTATGTTCCCAGTTGTGATGTGCCGACTCATTACTTTCCCTCAATGTTACCTAGGACCCCTTCCTGGTAATAGATATAGGACAATTTGTATAATTTGATTTTAGTATCTGTTTTATGCAATCTCTCCCTGTCTTCCTCTCTTTAGGTCTTAATGAAAGATATTGCCACTCCCATACCAGCAGAAGAGGTGAAAAAAGTGGTCAGAAAATGTCTCGAGAAAGCTGCCTTGATCAATTACACCAGACTCACAGAATATGCCAAAATAGAAGGTCAGTGCAGTGAGCAATTGCCGAAGTGGCAGTGAGAGCCAACAATGCCTATTAACTGAATTTTCTGTGAGAAGTTCTTTCCTTTCCTGAACAAACCTGTACCGTGGCAAAGGGAAATGTCTCATTAAAATCTCAGCTGGTGAACTGAAGAGCTTTTTCCTATTCATTGCTTTAATATGCCTCCTGGGACTCTGCTTGAATGAAAGACCCAGGATTCGTGCTTAAGTTGTCCTTTG
Organism: Prionailurus bengalensis; assembly: GCF_016509475.1. Taxonomy (NCBI): domain Eukaryota; kingdom Metazoa; phylum Chordata; class Mammalia; order Carnivora; family Felidae; genus Prionailurus; species Prionailurus bengalensis. The sequence goes on along the minus strand of NC_057348.1, from coordinate 139,400,807 downwards.
TTCTTATTTTGAGTTTTCAGGGAACCAAAAGGTGTTTTCATGGGTTGTATTTTTTGACATTACCGTAAGTATGTCTAACATTTCAACTGTAGGTAGTGTCTTCTTTCCTGATCAGTAATAGTGTAGTATTACATAATTTTATTTTCTGTTCAACAGTGTTGCTCAGAGAAGGAGGAAACTTGTTGATTATGATGAGGGCCAAAATAAACTGACAGAATTCCCTGCAACTTCTCATTGCTTGCAATATATTAACACATTTGAATGATTACATCTCTTGAGAGGACTGCACTTTTTTTTTCCTCTTCCTTCAGATTTCACTCATTAAGATTACTGAGGTTTAAGATGCTTAGAAATAACTAAATTGAAATTTGTGGCAAAGACACAAAAATGGGCTTTATTCGACAATCCTTTGATACAATTAAAAATGATAGAAAGGGCCTCAAAGTTTTTGCTCCAATTATTCATAAAACTGGCTTGTGTCGTCCATGTAGCATTCACTTAGGAAAAGTTTGCAAAGTTAAATGCGTATATCTAAAAATAAAGGCAAATCCTCTGTTAGAAAAATTTTAGTAACTTTTAATATAAAATTGTACTGAATTATAAATTTGTTAATTATTGATGTGAAGATAGTTTTATCAAAAGTGGTACAATGAAAAAGATTGATTATAATTGGCTGTGTTATATCCTTTTTTTCTCTCCGAATCTGATCAAGCTTTCTAACAAGCATGCAATAACCAACCTCCTGAGTGATTAACAAAAAAGCCATCCCATCACTATAGCAACCAATATTATATCACGAGAGTAACAACATGAAACCTCCTTAGTTACCAGTTTAACATCATTAATTATGATATCATGTTGTGTTAAAGCAAAAGCAATGAATATTAGCTCATTTGGGGAAAGTGGAAGATAAACAGATTGGTTTTCACATCATGAATACTCATTCAAACAATCTTCGTGTTTTGAACATTGTGTGTTGTGAACATGGGTTGAAAGAATCGTTATAAAAATAGACCTATTAAAACCTTTCAAATCTAGTAAAGGGAAAAAAGTTTGTGCACAACTTGAATAAACACAGTATTGTTTTATTCAAGTGTTTAAACTCAATCCAAAAAAAAAAAAAAACCCTATGAGAATCCTTTTGTTCTTAACTGGCCATTCCAGTTAGTATTTTTGACCATTGTGCAAGAATACCGAAAACAGGTTATTTCTATTTTCTAGTCCTAGAGTCCATTTTAACATGGACAAATAAAATTGTCCCAGCCATGGATAACTTTTGTTAATTAGTTAGACAAACGTGTTAACACTGGTGGTCAAAAGACATAGCTGTTCCTCTGGATCACACATGAAAACAAGTCTGTGTTAGAGAAAATCCTATTCTGGGACCAAATAAACAGTGAGCAGGGAGCTCTCATAGCTCTTTCCTTTCTGGAGTCATCTGTCTCTTACTTCTAGTCTACTGTGAGAATATTCTAGAAAATGGATCCTAGGAATCTAGGTGGGACTACTGAGCAGTCTCCATTTTCAGAAAAACAAAATGCATGCTTATTATATGAGAAAACGTCTATGCATTTCATTTTCTCCCTTCCTTCCCACCCCCTTTTGTGTATGTTAAAAAATAAAGCGCTTTTTGCTTTATGCTCAGGATCAGACCAAGAACAAAATCAAATTTAAGTTAGATATAGGAAGTGGGCCACTTTTCTTTGCTTAATTGACTTTCTGCATTATGTGAGCAACATGGGTAGAGTCTGCTTTTTTCCTAAATTGTCTTTTCTTATGTTTTAGGCCCAGCAGAAAAGGAAGCAGGTAATGGATGTTTGTGCATGCACGTGCTGTTGTTTCTATTGTGGCATGATGTTTGATATTGATGAATAGCTGTCTGCTTTTCAGGGCTCCTATTAGATGACTTTAAGATACTGAAAATACTTTCATTTTGGGAGAACTATTGTTAATGCTCTGTAGGTAAAATACAGGCCATTTATCTCTGTTAAAGTTCAGCGTTTTTTATACGAAGTCAAAGCCAAAAATTGGAGGCTATATTAATGTTTTAAGCATGGACACTAATCTTATTTGGAAGCTGTAGCCAATATTTGGAGGGCTCTTACAGCTAGAGAAGAGGACCATCTCTCCTTTATCACTGCTGAAAAATAACACAGTGAAAAGCATAAATGCTATTAAATAAGAAGTAAGAAGCTCTTAACTTTGAAAGTTGCTAATCAGAGGAATGAGCAGGGATTATGAAGTCCTAGTCTCAGGAAATTGCTAGGAAAGTGTTCTCCGGATCACTGAATTTTTAAAGGTTTTTTTACTTTTCTCTTATGCCACTTATCACAGTTGTAATTAATTTAATTATGTGCTGTTATCTGTTTATCTTGTCTGTCTCTTCTTTAGCCCCTTGCCGGCAGGGTCTTTATGGACTGTGTTTACTGTTGCATCCTGGCACCCAGCCCTGCACCACTGGCCCCAAGTAGGCTCTCGGTGCTTTGGAGAGAGAGGAGAGCTTAGCTAGTTAGTTCCATGGGGCAAGAGCCCAGGGATCAACCTTTCTAGTCCGAGTTTCCCTGTCTCATTTAAAGCCTACATGCAGTGTTATAGACAAGTTTGGGTTGGTTTTAACTGAAGTCTTCGACTAAAGGGTTCTCTTTCTGTTTTCCTAACTCTTTCCATTCTGTTTCAGCATTTGACCCCAGAAAGTGTGAGGAACAAAACACTCTGAGCCAGGAAAAGGGGAAAGAACACGATGACCACTAAAGTGCACTTTTGAGACTACCATCACTTCTTAAGACAGCCCATTGTAATAGCAACAGTCCTGTTCTCTTTAACAAACTTCTTCAAAATCTCTTAGGGCATTTCATCCACTGCAGTGTTCCTGTAGTGAAAATAGTTTTTTATATAGTTGACACACAGGAAGTCTGGGGTTGTTAGGGCTTTCCCACTGACACAGAGTAAATAAATCAGCCAGCTGGGACTTGCATCAGGTGTCCTGATCCCCAGCCTACCAAGGCTATGCTCCTTCCCCTGTGAAATATGAGGGAGTCACAGCACGTCTTCATGAAGGTTGAAGTGGAGGAACCATGTAGAGTTGCACACATTCCCATTAAAAAGAGGAGAGAACGAGAAAGTTGCTGTCCCTCATGTACCTCACTTCCAGACAGAAGCCTTCCCTCACGCATTTCTGGCATCCATATGACTGTTCAACTCTAGAGGCTGATGATGCTAGGAAAAATACTTTCTTTAAAATTAAATTCTAAGAGGGGCATCCGGCTGGCTCAGTCGGTGGAACATGTGACTCTTGATCTCAGGGTTGTGAGTTTGAGCCCTACTTTGGGTGTAGAGATTACTTAAAAATCTTAAAAAAAAGAAAAAAAAGGCCCAGATGGAAGAGAGAAAAAAATCAGTGTATAGTCTAGATGATTTCAGTGGATTGAAGGGATAGTTAATCTCAGTTGAAGAATGTTGTGAAATAATAAAAGAGAGGTTTTAAAAAAAAAATGTAGTTCTATTTCTTTGGTTGCATCTGGTAGCAAGTTTAAGAGAGTTACCTAATGTTCTTGGGGGTGTAAATGACTCAAAATGAGAATGTCAGTTACATGTGTAAGAGCTCAAATGCTTCCAAGCAGTATTCTCTTGGGCATTATGATAATTTTCCTCAGTTAGTTTGTACCGTGTAGACAAGAGTTGAATTCTGCCCAAGATTGGTCTTCATTTTGTCATCTGTTGACAGTTCCCTCAGAGGTTTTGTTTTTGTTTTTTTGTTTTTGTTTTTGTTTTATTTACTCTGCTTCATTAGTTCCTAAAACAACTGTAGAAAACAGATATTTCATAGAAGAGGTAACCAAGACTATAGAAAAAGTCTGTAACTTTCACAAAGGTGTGCTGTTGTTATTCAATTGAGCAGACATGAGATTTGTACCCGTGCCTCTCAGATATGGAGCGTGTTCTGTCCACTGGTTGCCCTGCCTCTGGGGCTGTCCGATTCTGAGGCACAGTGCAAGAGCCAAGGGGTCACTTTTTCCAAAAGTATAGATATTTACTTAATAGTAAGAGCAAACACTCATTAGTAGGAACTGTTTTAAGCACTTTGCATGTGTCCATTCGTCCTTTACAATAAATATTTCTATTACTGCTTTTTTAGGAAACTGAAGCAGAGAAGTCACTAGTCATACATCCAGAGACCACTAGGAAGCAGGAGATTAGAACACAGTGTCTCCCTTTCAAACTGTCATTTTATTTTCCTTGGTCTTTCTCCCTCCCTTTTCTTAGCCTGTGTAGTTAAGTTTGTCATGGGCATTTGAAAGGAGGTCTGGAGCAGTGTGGTTCATAGAATTATGATGAAAGCTGTAGATATAACTTAAAATTTTCTAGTAATCGCATTAAAGAGGTAAAAAGAAATGGAAAATTAATTTTAATAATAGTTTTTTAACCCAATATATCTAAAATATTCCTTTAAAGTATATTCAATATAGAAAATTGAGATATTTTACAATATTTTTTCATATGTAGTCCTTGAAATCTGGTGTGTATTTTTACTAGCACATTTTGTCGCCCCATGTCAAGTACTTGTTTACCACATGTGACTATGGCTGCGGAATTAATCGGACAGCACAGATCCCATGGTAAGGCTAGGAACTGACTCCAAAATCCGAAGCTTTTTGTTTTTACGCTCACATATCTCACAGCGTCAGGTGTTGAAAGGGATTAAAATTTGCAACCTTGCCCCCCCCCAGCCCATACGTAGCCTCTTTTTCCCTCCCCTATTTTATTTTTCTCTGCAGCACTTGTATTCTAGCACATGATATGGTTCATTCATGCTACTCTTGTCCTAGAGTGGTAGCTCCACCAGGGCAGGACTTTCGTATTTTAGTAGCTGCTGTATCTCCGGTGCCTGAAAAAGGTGCCTGGCACATGTTTGGTACTCAATAAATATTTGTTGAATAAATGAATGAGTTTATGGCACAGAATGATCAAGCTATTTATAGCAGAGAGAACATGTATAAACTGGCAAGCTGGCTTACAAAAGGTCATTCAGATCAATCACTAAATAATCAGAAATATGAGAGCAAAAGTAACCACTTAAAAATAACAAGATTGGAGGGGCACCTGGGTGGCTCAGTTAGTTTAGCATCCAAATTTGGCTTAGGTCATGATCTCGCAAGTGATGAGTGGGTGAGAGCCTCGCCTCGGGCTCTGTGACAGCTCAGAGCCTGGAGCCTGCTTCAGTTTCTCTGTCTCCCGCTCTCTCTGCCCCTCTCTGCCCTCTCCCACTTATGCTCTCTCTCTAAAAAATAAACATACGTTAAAAAAGTTTTTTTAGGGGCGCCTGGGTGGCGCAGTCGGTTAGGCGTCCGACTTCAGCCAGGTCACGATCTCGCGGTCCGTGAGTTCGAGCCCCGCGTCGGGCTCTGGGCTGATGGCTCAGAGCCTGGAGCCTGTTTCCGATTCTGTGTCTCCCTCTCTCTCTGCCCCTCCCCGTTCATGCTCTGTCTCTCTCTGTCCCAAAAAATAAATAAACGTTGAAAAAAAAATTTTTTTTTAAGTTTTTTTAAATAACAAGATTGGACAAATTAAACCAGAATTCCATGCTCTTACCATGGGTGTGGGACACTAACCCTGGATCACAGCAGCCAGAGGTGATGGAGAACAGTGGCGTTAACAGTAGTTAGCATTCTAACCTGTTTCAGTTGTTTCCATAATTCAACATATGCTCAGTTGGACTTCTAGTTCTCTTCCATCCTTGGGAATTCTTCCCATTCTCCATCAGCAGCATGTATTTGCAGAAAAAAGGAATTTTACAACTTTGTAATAAATGAAATAAACGACCTCTCTCTAAATGTCTTCTTTCCTTCTTAGGATATCTTTGCATTTGTTTCATGAGAACAGAGTTCATTTTGAGAACTTAATATTTCTACAAGGCATTTTTTTTTAATTTTAAGAAATATCTGAGAGCTACACGGTTGCAAAAATCAACTGGTGCTCTTCCTCAATTTAATTTTATCACTACTGTGCATTTAACAATAAGATCATTTTTACAGTATTTATAGTCTAGGGTTCAAAAAGGTACTGCAACTTCATCTTCCTAATTGTGTCTTTTTTTAAATTTAAATCACATACCTTTTTGATGCAAACTAGCTCTTTTTAAAGGAGAATCGATTCCTTACTTCAGGGAGTTTCTTATAGACAAGAACAGCAGTCTAGTAACAGTCCCTGCTATCTCCTGAAAACTACGTATCATATGAGGGCTTATGATAAAAGAGAGAGACGGCTCATTAGAGCTTGCCTTGACCTGAGATCTTTTGCATAGACTTGGTAGCTAGGCTTATTGTGAATCTCAAAACATGGAGGTGCCCTAAACAAAAGGTAGCATGGAATGAACAGGCAAGAGCTTTGTGCACTGAGGATCTGTCTGGGCCCTTTGGTTGCCAGGTTCCCAGGTCTAACCCCCAAGTGCTCTCATTTTCAAAGTCTCGGTTGAACAGGTAGAGATGCTTTCCCAGAGGGCCACACTGCTTGCTTTCTTTGAGAGAAGTTGCACTTTGGCAGGCCTTACGTCATTAGGATGTGTTTGCCATCTGGGTGGCATTTTAATTGAGCGCTCCACTGTCAAGAGTATAGCGATAAATAATAAATAGAATCCGTTCTTAAGTGTATGTGTGTGTAGAAGTTGAGTAGATCAAAAGCATACTTGATGAAAATATTTTTTTGTCAGTGAATAATTTCTTACTAATATTTCTAGGATAACATAACCATTTTCTCTCATAAAAGCTATATTTTCTTATAAATTTGATTTTAAAAATTTTGAATATTATATTATGTTGAATTCAGGTTACTGATATCTCTAAATAATAGTCCTGAAATTTTGCATTCCCATAAGAATTGACAGTACTCTGCAGGAAGTGATTTGTGTATTAGAAGAAACAATTCTCACCTTAAAAACTATAAAGCAAAGTTGAAGAATTAAAGAATTTTTTTGTAGCCTTTGTTAGCGTGGCATGGATAGTAGGACTTTGGCACGAAAACCTTTATGACCATTTGTGCTTCTGAGTCACCTGATGACTTACAAATTGAAAAATGTAATTTCTGACTCTAAAAGAGAATATCTTATTGTTGTCTTCAAAATGTTTGAGAAAATTAAATCTATAAAGAGCTTTTAGTTTATAAAACTATGTATGTAGCGTAAACATTTGCTGCTTGAGCTACGCCATCTGGATAGGGACCAACTTAAAATTTATTTTTGTACTATATACAGAGAAAAAGTATTTTTCAGATGATCAGTGGACTCTTTAAATTACCTGAGAAGATAAATTTTTCTGATAGCTCTAAGTGACTTTTATTCCACTATCTAATATGCATCGGATGTTAATTTTAAATTATTTTTTCAACATGTTCCCATCAATATGTTGAGTTAAATGTTTTTAACACCCACTTCCTTGCTACCCCAGTAGCCTCATTCTATAGGTCATATATACCAGAAAATATTATGACCATATTCTCTTTTCAGTACTATGTAAGTAATACGAATTTACTTTGGCCATTTCTACATCTAATTTGGAATGAATGAGGATTTGTAATATGTTTATTTGCTTCAGCTTTTTTCCCACCACCTCACTAGCCTCACAAGATAGCAGCCCCACACTGGATAATTTGTGTTCACACCAGTTAGTTAACTCATGACAGTGTTGACAAATTAATTCCTATGAATCAAGAGATGTTTGGGGGACAAACAGGAGTTGCAGGGATTATTGACGAGAAGAGGCAAATGAAGACATTGGCTTCCATCCGACAGGGCTTTCCAGCTGTGCATGTACCTTCAGTCAGCTCAAGACAGACTTAAGACAGGAAGAGTGTGCTGTGCAGTTATACAGTGGCTGTCTGCACACTCAGGTGACCAACTAAGAGAAAAGTCAACTGAGGACACAAGGAGCACCCTGTATACCAGTGACAGTATGATGGTAATGTTTGGAACCCCTCTCAGGACCACTGCACGTATACTACCCACAGCTTTAGTGACCAAAGGACGAAGGTTCTGTCAACTCCACACAAACCATGGAGACACTTAAGGACACTTGGCACTCTCTCCTCTGATATTGGTTCTGTCTGCATTTCATTAATACTCTTCTTGATTCGTTTGTGTGTAATTGTGAGGAAGCATTAATATCTGTCACTCCGTTAAAAACAACTGCTGATAGTACCGTCCTGTTGCCTCTGGTTATGACTTTTCACCCTTTACGTTGGAGTTAATATTGCCAACACTGGATGATTCGTCGCGCCTCCGCTGAGGTGTTCTGTGACCAAATGGAGTGGCATCTGTCCTTGATTCACAGTCTTTGTCGTGAGTCATCCACCATTTCCTTCTTTGTTTTTGTAGTAGAAGTTATAATGGATAAGGAGAGTCTCAGTCAGGGATGGTCATAGCTAATCCCATATTCAAGGTGAAGCTTGACTCAATCTTGATTGATGTTCTCTTTCCAAATCAGGCTATCACAGGAATTTGATCTTCAGTTTAAATGACAGCTAAGTTTAGGGTATTCGAGGGCAGTCCCTTCTTTTCCACCTTGGAAGCATAGTAATCCTCAGCTCTGTAGGCTCTATACCTATAAACTTCTTGGCATCCCCACCCACCCAGGTCTCCTGTTCTCCAGCATCAAGGGATGAGGTATCTTCCTCTTCAAGGTAGACTCATCCAACCTGTGATATTGATCTCAATTGCACCTACTTCTTTTTGGGTGGAATTTACTCCATCATATATCTCTTCTTTCTCCTGTGGTTAGTTCCCCCATCTTCCTTCTACATATTTCATTTCCATCTATAACCATGGTATCTCCATAAATAAAGCAGCTTTACCCTGATCTTCCATTGCTTGCCATCTGCCATCCAAAGAGCAGCTTATGCTCACATTCATTTCAGTCACCTTCACTTCACTTGTCTGCTCCAACGAGTTTGGTTGCCAGTCCCCAGTCTGTCTTGTGGGGAGTTCTAGCCTGGAGTATGGCTGAGCAGAGAGGGAGTGAAGGGTCGTTGCCTTGAGACCATCAGTTCCTTTTGCCTTTGGAGTTGGTAGCAGTAGGCCAGATGGCTGTTATCTGTGGCTTTATCAAAACTGGGCCCAGCTGTGCTGCCATGAGCTGAAAACTGGAATGAGCTGAGCCACTCTCAGGCAGTCATGCCTTCAGTCCTCTGTATCCCAACATCTAGCCTAGTGGATTACAACCTAAGGAAACTTTTGGTCAAGTACTGCAGCTTTGAATCTAGCAGATTAACAGTGAATCCATGTCCTTAGAAGTTGCCTAATGGGTTAGTAGCAAAAGGAAATTAGTAGTAGTATTGGTCTTGTATTCTGGGATCCTCTACTCCAAAGCCTAAGTTTCTCTGTCCTCAAAGGGCACACAGGCAAGCACCTGCCTATCATTCCATCCTGAGTTTCTCCAATGACCATGAGCTTTCAAGTCAAAGTGGACTCCTGAGGAGTTACAGCCCCTTATAAAAGACAGTAAACGAAATGATATGTGTCATCTAGAACTTACTATTCTTAGGAGCAAAAATTTACCTTAAGCATAATATACTCAAGGATATATTGGAAGATTCTAGAAATATGCAGGAACAAGAAGTCATGAGAAACCAATTGGAAATATTGAGTATGAAACATTAGGTATGAAAATAATATGGTAAGAAACATTGGATACAGGATGAATACAGCTGGAGAGATTGTCATCTGGGAGATTAGTGAGAGCAGCAGGAAAGGTGAAGATGTAGACAGTGTAAAAAGAAAGCAAAGTGATGTGGAGAATAGAAAGAGTAAGATAGACTTCCATTAGACTGATTATGAAAAAAATTCAGGTAAATATAATATGAAAAATAATTAGAGACACAAGAGGTATAGAAAATAATGGAAGAGTATTATGAACAAAGACAAAAATTGAAAGTCTTGATGAAATTGATTACATTTCTTGAAAACCTATATTGGTGTGGTCAAGACAAGAAATGAGCCTCAGGCTATTAAGTTTTAAAGTAATTGAAATGGTTGTGAAAACCCTCCCTTTCCCAGATCCCTAAGCCTGGTTGGTTTTGGACGTGAGTTCTACCATATTTTTAAGGAAAAAATCCTATCCAAAATAAGTTCAGTGAAGTGGAAAATGAATGAATCCTGTCCAGTCCATTTCATGAGGCAAATACAATCTTAATTTCCATACCTGGTAAAGGCAGTAGAACAAAAGAACGTTATTACAGGCCCATTTCATTGTGAGCCTATATATGCAAAACCCCTAAGTATAAGCCTACAGAATCCAACAGTTTATTGGGAAAATAATCAACGGGGTTTATCCCAGAAATATAAAAGGAGTTCAACATTAGGAAACAAACTAAAAGCAAAAATCCTACCTCAAGAGACGTAAAAAAAAAAAGTATGTGGAAAATTATACTGTGAGCATCTTGGAATTTCTTAGCTTTATAAAACCCATATGGAAAAAAACCTACACCAAATGTTTTACATAATGAAGGAAGTTAGAGGCATTCCCACTAGGGTTTGTGATAGTTACTTCCAGTATCGTCACAACACTGGGAGTCTTAGCATGAAAGAAATGAAAAAAGTAAATCCAAAGAATGGAAAGAGGAGATAAAACCATCATTGCAGATGAAATGACCATCTGCCTAGAAAATCCAACAGGATCTACATAGAACCTTTTATGTGTAAGTGTTCAGCCAGGTTGCCAGCTATAAAATCAGCCTGCTAAAATCCATAGCCTCTCTCTACACCAGTAGTTATCAAATGATTTAGTCTCACAAACTTAGTACACTCTAAAAATTCAGATCCCAAAAAGCTTTTGTTCAGATAGGTTGTTTACCAGTATTTACCATACTAGAAGAAAAACATAGAGAAATTCATAAAATATTACTCTTTACAAATAGCAATAGCAAACCCATTACCTGTCAACATAAATAGCTTTATAAAACATTTTTTGCACACCTCTTTAATGGCTGTCTTCATAGAAGACAGCTGGATTCTCATAGGCACTTCACACTGAGTCTATGACAATATGTTATTTTGGTTGATAGATGTTTTTTTAAAAATCGACATATACTGATCTGCAGTGGGAAAAGGGGAAAGTATTTTAATAGACTTTTTAGATAATTGTGGGTTTTCTTCTGTGTTATACTAAAGCTTGGCAAGTGATAATTTCTTATGGGTTAATTGCAATGTCGAATCTGAAAGCCTATCAATGAATTTTTCATGCTATTAAATCCGGTTGGTTCATCATGTACTTTGAATACGTTTTTCACCATGCATGGTTTTTTAACACCATGTACTAATCATTTGGTCCACTGAGTTAAGATACTCTTAGTGTTACCAAGTATAATAAAGTCACCCTTGTTAATATCATCAGAAAAGTCTCAAAGTCTTGGGAAGCTGTCAAGTGCATGACAGATACAGGCTTACTAAAATTCTAATTTTCCTTGAAAGCTTTAATTTTATCATTAGCAACAAATACTATTTAAGTGACAGGTTTACTTAATTTTTCAGAAAACGTCTACCAAATATCCCCAAGTCTGAATAACCATATTTTTGTCCATCGGTAGGCTTTTCAACTAAAAAATGGTTCTCTGAAAATAAAACAGTTCAGCCTAGACTGAAACAAGCACACACTTTTACTTTAGACAATCATTACGCTTCAGTATGCAGATGTGCCTAATGCCAAGTTCTCATTTTGTCACAGACGATATTTAAAAATGTATACTCAAGGGGAGAGATTCAATAAAGTGGGTGGGTTTTTTTTTTTACTGTTTTATCAAGGACTTTTGTATGTAAAACTGGCTTTTTTCTTGCATGCACGGGGGTAAAGAACCCAGTGATTATAATTTAGCACCACAGCCTTGATTCATGCTAAGGTAACAAGAGTTTTACCTGCCACTGCTTTTGTACCATCACTGTGAAGATCAACTAAGTCAAAAAGGCAAAAACATTTCAGTATTATTATGAAAATACTTCTGCACTCACAGATCCCTGAAAGGTCCTGGGGATCTGCGGTGGTCTGCAAACCACAGTCAGAGAACCACTGCCTAGAAACCACTAACCACCATCAGTTAACTGCCTAGAAAATATTAACCAAAAGTATCTTTTACAGTAACCACCAAACATCCAGGAATTAACTTTGCCAAAAACATGCAAAACTTCCTAGACCTCTAAAGAAAATTTTGAAACTCAGAGTCATAAAGAGAGATCTAAATAGATGTAAGATAGTCCTTGCCCTTAAGAGAGAGGACTTGACAGTATGATATTTAAACTCTCCCCCCAAATGTATAAATTAATTGCAGTGTCTGTTGGAATTCCAGAGGTGTTTTTTTTTTAAGAACGTAATAAATTGAAAATATAAGTGGAAGAATAAAGGATACTGAATAAGTCAACTTAAAATAAAACGCATGGAGACTTGCCTTGGCCGACACTAAGATTACAAAACTATCACCAAAGCCTGTGAAGAAGAATCTACAGGCTCATGTACCGATGGGAGCCTGCTGTGCTTCATCCATAATAAAATGGACCATAAACCAGTGGGGAAAGGATGGACTGTTTGGAAGATGATGCTAGAAAGAAGGGCTTACTAAATGGACAAAAAATAAACTGAATCCCTCTCTGGTGGAAGCATGGCCTCCAGAGAGATCAGAAACTTCAATGTAATGAAGAAAATGTCTACTGCTATGGATTTAGTGTTTCTCTTTATTTTTTTGAAAGTTTGAGAGCGAACGAGTCGGGAGAGGAAGAGAGAATCGCAAGCAGGCCCCAAGCTATCAGCTCAAAGCCCAGCGTGGGGCTTGATCTCACAACCACGAGATCATAACCTGAGCCAAAGTCAAAAGTTAGACGCTTAACTGACTGAGCCACCCAGGCTCCCTGGTATTTCTCTTTATTGTAACTATCCCCAACTAATGTTTTTACCGTTTTGCTTCCTTGGTAATTTCTCAAGCTTGTCTGGTATCTGAGATATGTAGCAAAATTGTTTTTAACTTTCTGATAAAACCTAGCATGTTCCAGTGTAGTTACTTCATTTTCTACATAGAATTGTCAGCTAACCATCTATCCTTGAGAAAAATACTTGGCTGCTCTGAAGTGATGCCGTGAAAGCTTCCATGAATCCTACTGATTCCCAGTTGCAAGAGAGAAAAATTCAGAAGATAATATAAGGGAGCTACACAAAATAATGCATCAAGAGTACTTAATTGAATATATCCCAGATTGCCCACGAACTGGAAAAACATTATCTTCCCCCCAAACCTTCTCTTTGATGAATATTTGCCTTCTGTAGAAATTCTTAACCAGAACATAAGCACCTCCTGAGAAAAACCAAGCATTTATGTAATGTCTCCTTCAGTGTGCCCCTTACCAGGAATTATTCCCTCAGCCATGATCTCTAACACTCTGAACAGCTCTTGCTAAAGTCTTCTCTCCTTCCTCCGAAGATGCATGGAAATCTCATTACAAGTGTTCAACACCTGTTCCCTAAAAGGTCTCAAAAAGGATGTCAGTTTACTCAGCTCACTTGACAATGTGTCATGTTTTATTTTTTTTTTTACTTTCACATGGAATGTGGTGCACAGATAAATGCAGCCTTGGAATAGCAAGTTTTCTTATGAGCCATTTGGTAGAATTTATCATTCTCTAAATCCATAGTTTGAAACCCACTGTTTGGTGACCTTTTCATTTATTTACTAACGTGTGTCAACAGGTAAACCAAGTGACATATAGCCCTGTGGCTCCTGCAGCACCTTGTTAATCTGAGTAGTTTAGATGTATTAAAAAGTCTTTTCCAGTTGGACAAAACCAGAGTAATGCAAACTGACAGATTTCACCTCTTGATAGCTCAATAGAGTTTGTAAGTACTCAGAGCCTGGACAGGTGAATAGTTTTAGAAATCAGAGGTTATTACCTATCGGCCGGAACTAAGTGGCCGTATAGCTTCAAGAGCTAAATTAAAAGGCCTAATGAGTGTCTGCAATGCCAGATCCTTTTTTATTTCAAAAGGATAAACCTGTAAAAATACCCCAGAGGCATTTTGTTTACACACATTTTCACAGTGGCTGGCAGACCCAGGATGTTAAAATTGTAGAAACATTCAAGATATCACCAAGCCCAACCTGCCTCTCTACACCTGGTCTTTACACTTGTCCAAGTAGGAGACATTCTCCAAATCTAAGCATCAGATATCACCACTAACGCATTAGTTGGCTGCCCTACCCCATCTTGTTTATATCTCAAAGGAGACAGAGATACATACAGACATCAAGATCTTTGACTCATTTCTTAGTACCCAAGGCTACAAATCTTTTCAAAATAGATCTTTCATACTGTTCTCTTTCCTTCTTCAGCTTGCCTCCCACTGGCCAGCCTCTGCAGTCCTGACTTTTCACCCTCCTCATTGCCCGTCATCACCACTACCTCCAGGATCCTGCTTTGCCTGACTGTTCACGGGCAGAGCTTCTCCCTGAGAATGAAAGAGAGTTTAAGGGGCAGGAGGAGGATGGGAGAGTGGAGGTGTGATGGTACTTCTTTGATGCGTGAATGTAACAAATGACCAAGAAAACGCTATTTTAAGTAAATGTAATTAGAAGACAAGAACTAGGCATGAAATTTAAGATGCTATAGCCCTTAATTATGTGATAATTTAGTACTGGCCTGGCAGTTATTATAACTGAGATCAATTTCTGAATCTGTATTCTGTTGAGAGGATAAGGAGCACTAAAACCAAGGAGACCATTTATCAGTTTCAGCTGCTGAATATATATCAGTGTGTGTGAGATATATGTATGATAGATGTATAGGCTATATAACGGGATAGCTATAAAGACCAGTCTTTAGGAAAACCCCTGTTACACAGTTAGGCAGAATTCTCCATGGAAAAATTTTATGCTGTCATTAAAATCCTGCAACATATTTCTAACCAGAGCTGAACAGAGTTAAATAAACATTGCAGAAAGTTTTTTTTCCTCTGTCAAGCCTTCATAGTCCTCTCAGCCAGCAATCCTATGAAGATATTTTTTTTTTTTCCCTGTGAGATCCTGGATCTTCCTTCTTCACAAACTTGAAAGCCAGCATCACAATAGTTAAAAAGACAACTTTATTTTTTTTTAACTTTTTAAGTGTTTATTTTTGAGAGAGCATGAACGGGCGGGGGGCGGGGGTGCGGGCAGAGAGAGAGGGAGACACAGAATCCGAAGTAGGCTCCAGGTTCTGAGCTGTCAGCACAGAGACCAATGCGGGGCTCAAACTCACCAACCATGAGATCATGACCTGAGCCGAAGTCAGATGCTCAACTGACTGAGCCACCCAGGTGCCCCTAAAAGGACAACTTTAATAAAATCAAGCCAAGGTGTCTGTGTTTCTCCACTCTTACAAATCACATAACTATAAAAGCCTGTGACAATTTAAGCCTACTAATGTTTCTCTGATTCCATCACCATCACCCCTTATTTTAAGATCTTAAGAGGAGACTATGTTGCCGTATTCCTCCTGAAGAAAGTCTCACAAAACCTCACTGATGTCTACCTCACATATGTATCTTTTTATGGCCCATTACCCCTGAATCTCCACTTGTTCTTGGCTTCTGCATTTGTTCGGTTTGGGTCCATTCTGGCTGCTATGGGCCTATACTCCAGTGGCCAATCTCCTTTGATCCAGAGTTGACCATTGGCTTAAAAATGAATTTACTGAGGGGAGAGATAATCCAGGTAAAGTAGCTAATGTGACTGTCACAACAGAACAATTACTCCAAAGTGCTGTATCATTAGCATGGTTAATTCCAGAGGTATTAACTGCAACTGTTGCTTTAAATGGCAGGGTTATTAAGGAAGTTAATACCCAAGGGATTCTTGGAATTAGGCCACAGACCTATTGTTTTCAAACATCCATGGTATTAGTACTCTCAGGGATTTTAAACAGCTGTAGGGAGGCCATAACATTCCAGATATTTTCATTCACACAGAATTGTTCAAATATGTACGCCATCCTACTGAATAACATGACAGAAAAGCAAGATGTGTTCAGATTCTACAGAAAAAGTCACCTTTTTTTCCCCCTAAAATGAAATTTATACAAAGAGGTAGCTTGATTTCAGGTAAACGAAATAATCTGAAGTTCCTACGGGTCACCGTGGTATATGTTTGTTTTTCATAAACACTGGTAGTTCTCAAAGTGCATTCCCCAAAGCGGCATCATTGGCAACTCCTAGGAACTTGTAGGAAATGCAGATTCTTGGGTCCCAAACAAGATCTACGGAATCTGAAATTCAGAGGGTGATGCCAGGGAATCCGTGTTTAACAAGCTCTCCGGGAGGTTCTGGTGCATGCCGAAGCTGAGAACCACAGATCTATACGGAAGCTATTCCAGTCATCGACTGCAGCGATGGATGTATTCCAGCACTCTCAAAACTGTACTAACATTTAGGTTGCCATCAGACAATGCAGGAAGGGATCCATGTTAATGCTATTCTCTTGCATTAGCTGAGAGTACCATGTCTTGGGGAGTCAGATACTGGGCAAGGTTGAGTCAGGTTGGCCCTGAAGAGTTGGGGAAGTAGAGTTTAGTTTTAGAAACTGCTTCTCCCCTAGATTCTGAGGCAGTCTTCTTAGCATGTTCTATCCTGTTTCCTCTACGTGGCTAACTCAGGGTTCCCCCCGGAGTCATCTAGTCACGAGTTCTGAAAGTGGCAGACAGGTTTCAAGAGGGAGTTTTGCCTAATAAGGAAGAATTTGCTCTCTTACCCACCTTTCCCTCTCAGGATGAGAAATCCCATGAGCATGGAGATCTGGCTGGGATTAGGACTTGAAGAAGCCTGGTCGTGTTAGGCTCTGGCACCCTCACTCACCACAGGTTGCTGTGCTAGAGCCAGAGGATAGGTCAGAAGACCTCAATAAATTTTAGACTTTCCAATTGAGTCATCAGTCTGGATCATGCAAAGTGGGAGAACATTAACACCAATAAGAGTTAAGGTTACAATTAGGGACAGACTAGAGTCAGTAGACATTCCTTGAGCCAAGGGAAATACAAATCAGAACTACTATGATGTACTACCTCACACCCGTCAGAATGGCTAAAATTAACAACTCAGGCAACAGCAGATGTTGGCAAGGATGCAAAGAGGAACCCTCTTGCCCTGTTGGTGGGAATGCAAACTGGTGCAGCTACTCTGGAAAACAGTATGGAAGTTCCTCAAAAAATTAAAAATCAGATTACCCTACGACCCAGCAGTTGCAACTATGATGTATTTATCCAAAGGATACAGGAGTGCTGTTTCAAAAGTGCACGTGCACCCCAGTGTCAACAATAACCAAAGTATGGAAAGAGCCCAACTGTTGATAGACTGATGAATGCCTAAAGAAGATGTGGTATGTATATACAATGGAATATTACTCAGTGATCAAAAGTGATGAGATCTTGCCATTTGCAACAACATGGATGGAATTGAGTATATTCTAAGCAAAATAAGTCAGAGGAAGATAAATATATGATTTCACTCATATGAGGAATTTAAGATACAAAACAGATGAACATAAAGGGAGGGAAGCAAAAATAATATAAAAACAAGGAGACAAACCATAAGAGACTCCTAAATACAGAGAACAAACTGAGGGTTTCTGGAGGGGGTGTTGGGGGGGATGGGCTAAATGGCCGATGGGCATTAAGGAGGACACTTGTTGGGATGAGCACTGTTATATATAAGTGTTACGTATAAGTGATGAATCCCTAAATTCCATTCCTGAAATCGTGATTACACTATATGTAAAGCAGTTAGACTGCTGCTGACTTTCTCTGATCTAAAGTTTCTGACCTCACAGACTCACTAAAAGAAGCTTTTATTTCTGAAGATCTCCTTATGTTACCTATGAGCAACTTAAAGCCTTCCTATTGACGTATCTTTGATCATATATCTTGCAAGATAATAATGCTTTTCTTGCATGTTGAGTCCATTTAATTCCCTCTGTATCAGAGCTTTATAGCAGAACTTCCTCATATTGACCAAAAACCTATGGTATAGAGCTATCCTCTATACCATATAATCTGCCAAGAGAGAAAGACAAATAATTTCTTTGAAGCCTGAAATATTACCTTGTTCATCATCATATCCCCTTAGTTGTTAGTAGACTACCTTCCAGGCAATAAATGTTGACTCAAATTCAGGGTCACAAAATCTGGGGATGTTGAGGAACCAGGCAAGAAATCTTAGTTTGTATATAGGAATTACTTTTTGATGTACTCTAGCTGGTTATCATGACCTAGACGCAAGGGAGAGAAGTATTATGGTAGCATTATTGCCATAGTCCCTTTATCCAACACCATCTTTATCATTTGGTTGCAAGTATAGATATAAGTCTGTTAAGACTTAAGGTCAAATACCTTACAAATTTCTCCATATCCTATATGGGGGAAAGGGGGGACTGAAATGATCTTACTGGTCTTCTCCCCAGGTTCCCTTGCAACCTTCACTCTGAGCATCACTGTGTGTCCACCACTAAGGATTTTGACAGGAAACGGCTAGAAGGGAGGCAGCTGGGGAGAATATGCTAAGAGTATGCAATAGGGAACAGAATTAAAGCCTAAAGCCTGCTAAAACAAAATAGTCAAGCTGTCTTCTCTACCTCCTTACCTTTTTTCTGCTGAGATATTTTCTTCAATGTACAGAGCTATAATGAAAAGGAATTGCTTTGACCAGTCAGGGAGTGTTAACTGTAGAAAATTAAAAGTGGTGCAAAATGAAGAAAGCTTGTCCCCAAGAGCAGTGCATTGAAAAGTCATCAAGCAACCTTGCTACTTTGGGCATATTTGTTTCAAATGACACTATTTGAAATGTATTACAACAATCATCAGCTTGGTGCGAAGCTTGAATATAGAGACATATGTAATGCTGTGAAGATGTTACAGAAAGTGAACATTTCGAGGAGGAATTCTCAAATATTCAGTGTTCAGATTCTTAATGGAGCCATTGATAACCTTGTTATCTAATAGAGTTCTGACTATAGACATGCATTAAACTTCTTGGCTGTAGTCAAATGAGTGACAGCCAGAGATGGTATACACAGTGTACTTGATAAAAATGCTATTTATTTAAAGTATTAGAGTGGCCATTATGTTCAAGTACAAAGTTCTTCTCAGTAAATTTAGTCTGGAAAAAATAAAATGTTTTAAACTGTTTTTAAGTTTCAGAAGGACACAGGGTACTCTCCAAGTTTTTACTTAAGATAGTGTCAAATGTAAAAGCTGGTTTTGACATAGGCACCTGTAAACAGAAACAAGTTTTCAGGTTCTTTCTGTGATTATTTTCCATTATTGCATACTTGTGGCTAAGGATATGGTGACTTAATAAACTCTTCAAACCTGCAGCCATTTCAGAAGCTTCTATTGAACGTATACAGTCAGTCGAGTGTATGTGTGATTCCTATTCAAAGAATTGAAAATTAAAAAGGATTCAGTCCTTGTGTTATTGCCGCTTACCTGACATCAGAGGTAAGATTTTAATCCATTCTCAGCCGGTATCCTGTATGACCTTGGACACCTTCTTTAACCCCTCCAAGGACTCTCTTAATATGGAAATGGGGGCCATTATTTTCTAACTTGCAGAATGGTTGTAAGGATTCAGTAAATAATGTAATAAAGAAGGTAGGAAAGTAAGTTCTTTTGTGATAATAAATTTTGTTGCTTTTCTATTTCCTTATGAAAAGCACACGATATAAACATAGAAATATGTTTAACACAATCCAATGTAGAGAAAGCCCAACATTTATGTTTATAGGAAGCATAGAATTTCTTAGCTAGAAGGAATTGTAGAGATTATAGGATTTGGTGACTGTTAGCATTTGTTTAGTTTATGAACCACTTTGAGAACCTGAAAGGTATGATCCCTCTCTCCCCGCAGTGCCTTCATACCCAAAACTTAGCAAATAATTTTAAGGCTGTGCCCTAAAACCTGTTCCTAATCTCTAAATCCCTTGGGTTGAGAATCCTCAACTTAATTCAATACCTTCAATCTAAAGATGGAAAAATTAAGGAATGTAAGTGATATGCTCTCGAGAATTAAAAATTATTTTGATAACCCTTTTACAAATATGTCTTTCTCTAAGAATACAGCATTCATCAGATTTTTGAGCATTATTCTCAAACTGCAGCCACATTTCATTGGTGGACTTGCCGATTCTGTCACCCTTGTCATGTTAGTGACAGGAGCAATTTGCAGTTGTACACAAAGTTAAGTGATTTGGGTATTTACTTTTAACACAGTTTTTCCCAAAAAGGTATATTCTTGCATCATCAATAAACTTTCATTAGTTATCTGTGATGGTCCAAAGCCTATTCAAAATATTGAGGGTACAAGATAATGAGATCTAGTTTCTGACTTGGATCTGGGCATAGACTCATAAGCCCCTAAGAGGGGAACTCGGAGGAAGGAGCAACTCATTCAGCCCTAGAACTTTAAGAAGGTCCCACATTTAAGGCAACATTAAAGTTGTATCTTCAATGATGAGTAGGGGTTTTCTAGGCAGAGAATCCAGATGTCTTAACTCCCTGTGTGGGCAGATTTTACATGACTTAGTTGTCTTTTTAGTTTAGAATCATTAACTGATACATATATGGCAGTCCTAAAATATATAGGACGCCCCATTGGAGACCCATTCCCTGGTTTTACAACCATGCATTCCTCATTTCCTGAGCCACACAGTCTCCAAACCTCAGAGTCATTCTCCTCTCTGGCCTGCAATTTCTAGTAACTTTCAAGGGCTTGCAAATTTGTTCTTCAAAGCATCCCTGCGCCCTCCTCTTACCATCTTCCCATAGTTCTCCATATTGCTAGACCTGACCCTTGGAATCCTGGTCACACAGCCTCACCAATCCTTCCTTTTTCTGCACAACCACAAATACATTTTCCTAAAATCAATTTAATCTGAAGCCTTGCAAAGCAACGCTTGCTGTGTTATACGTAGGATATAGTTATCCAGTGTACTTATGATCTTACTTAAAGCCTGCCACAGTCCGAACCCAAACTCATCACCTATTATTCTCCTGCATGTTTGCACTCCAGCCAGGCAGGGGCAAAGCAGAAGTGGTAAGAGCCCACATTAAGTTCAGTTCTCCCCTTTTCCACTTGCTAGCTGTTGCACTTCATCCTTCCAGGCTTGTTTCCTTATCTGTAAGTTAGATGAAGAAATAACCAAACAAAGCTGTTAGGGAAATTAGTGTGGTGATGCATGGAAAGTGCCTGGTGCTATATGCCTGACACATAATTGACTCTCAATAAGTGGTAACATTTGTAATCATTATCTTCCTCTGAAACGCACCTCTCTGTCATAGAGACATTTCTAGAAACCTGTCCTCTACCTACCAGGTCATTTGTTACTCCTTTAGGACCTGCTTCAGGTTCTGCTTACCTTCCTGCTGATTCCTCCCTCCAAACCCACCTGTTCTCGGCTGCTCTCACGTCTACGTTACTGCTGTGTTTGCTCTGCGTTGTTTTCAAACTTTTCTTAAGGAGCTTGTCTTTCTCATCAGACTGTAGTAGCTAGAGCTGCCCCCAAATGGAGGAGATGATTGTGCAAAGCCATGATCTCCTTGACTTCACCCTCTTTTGAGGATTTTGAAGTGATCGTGAAACAGGTGGAAGATTGGATAGTTGATGTCTAAGGATCCTTTTCAGTAGTGATTTTGGAGTCTGAGTTGTTACAGATCAGGGACATGGCTTACACCCCCTCCTCCTCACAGCTTAAGAACATGTAGGGACACTCAATTATGTGGTGTTTGGCAGACTGGCTTTCCGCTCTTGACCCCTGTCACAGACAAGCGGTGGCTTTCCATCCTGCAGGGAAGTTTAGGAGAATGAGTGCAGGGTTGGGGGATGGAAACCCCCACATCTATCACACTGTGACCTGTAGTACGCTTATAATAAATGTTTAATGAGCAAGCACCAGCCGTAAGCAGTGTTTCACTGCCTCATTGTACAGCCCTTGGAAATAAGAGCAATTGGAAGAGTGCCTTTCAAGTTTAAGGCTGAAGTTTTAGGAAGAAGTTGAAGGAAAATATCCATTGCCAAAAATCAGAACTCCTTTAGGTTCCGCAGAAAAAGCCATTTCTCAGGGCGCCTGGGTGGCTCAGGCAGTTAAGTGTAAGACTCTTGATTTTGGCTCGGGTCTTGGTCTCCCAGTTTGTGGGATCGAGCCCCCACATCAGGCTCTATGCTGACAGTGCAGAGCCTGCTTGGGATTCTCTCTCACCTTGCTCCCTGCCCCTCCCCTGGTCCTTGTGCACTCGTGTGCTCACCCTCTCTCTCTTTCAAAATAAACATTTTAAAAAGAAAAAGCCCTTTTCCTGAAAATTTTATTTCCCTTCTTTACAACCTCCTTACTGGGACAAAGAGTCCATGAACGTAAGACAGTGTTTATCTTCAGTGTGCTTGTTCAAAACTCTGTTCTTCACATTCAGTTTGAAACAGTTTCATTATACGAGGCACTGCTGATTTCTGCCAGTTTGTTCTATCTCTAAAATCAACTGCTTTTCCTTCTCTGTTGCTGAATTTCAGGTAGCTGTACTTAATCTTATTGTGGCCTTGCCTTTTTATACCAGTTTCCCTAATGCTGAGAGAACCTTCAGCTTCAAAGAACTCCTCCCCACCCCTCTCCAGTTGGAGGAGGGCAGTGGGTGGCATAATGGCAGACATGGAAGGATGGGGCGGGGGAGGGGGAGGAATCAGTTAATCGCAGGATGTCCAAGTTGTTTTAGGTGGCTTTATATTTCTTGAATTTAAGATCAATGTAAACTATAAACATTTCAGGCTGAGAATTTAAATGGCAACAAAAAACCATGGTTTTTGCTAATGTCAGGAATGACTCATCTGGTGAGAATGGTATTGTATTGATAATACAATACAGAGAGAAGGAAAAGACTACAGTATCGTCTGTCTTTGTGTTCCTGACCTTGAGGAGAATAGTAACTTGTTTGTTGCAGAAGTTGAGCATCTAATGTGCTGATGCACCTGTTCTTATATATTAAATGGCAAAGCACTTGCAGTTCTGTGATTGCTTTGTGAGGGAAATATTTTCTACAATCTGGTGAACTGTTTTTGTTTTTTTTTAAGAATGTATTTATTTGTATTTTTTGCATCTCTTATTTCTCAAAAATATGCTTTCTATTCTACTTCAACACCCTGATCTCCTCATTACATATTGGAGTATGTTTGGCTTTTTCTTTTCAAGGTAACATTATCATGATTTCTTTTTAACATAGAGACCATGAACCAGGCAACTCCTGCCAGAAAGCTGGAAGAGGTCCTTCACCTAGCAGAGCTCTGCATAGAAGTCTTACAGCAGAATGAAGAGCATCATGCGGAGGTGACGACTTGCTTTAACTGTCCTATAAAGCTGCACGTGATGCTTTGCCATAGTAGGAATAGCACTGAAGAAGTGGCCTGCCCGTAGACTTTGATAGGTAGCTGGCCATCTACCTGTAAGAAAAACTGAGAATGTATGTGCATTTCCTGGGTATCCAATTCCTATATGTTACAGAGGGACTGTAGATGTATATAATTTATTATCTGTTCCTGACAACAGTCACTCTATGAGGAACATGGGAGAACTTATGGGATCTGCCAAACACGTACAGGTAATCAGAAGCAGAGCTGGAACACAAACCCATCTCCTGATGCCAGATTCCTTGCGTCTCCCCCATGCTGGGATGGCTTTAGTTTAGAAATGGAAATTAATCAAGATGCAAAAGGAAAAGTAGTGATAAACTATAACAAAATCAAGTAGAAGACATGGATAACTACATGACTGATAATTAGTCTTTTATTCTTACCATCAAACTTTTCTCTAAATTTTCACTAAACCTGCATTCTTTATAGTGTTAAAAGTTTTAATTATGTATTAACATTCACTCTGTAGAGTGGTATTTCACCGGGCCAACTGCTTATTCTAAGACTTAAAACTGCTGCTCTTTTTAATAGTCATGAGCGTATTAAAAAAAAAAAAACAAACAAAAGGGGGCACCTTGGTGGCTCAGTCGGTTAAACCTCTGACTTCGGCTCAGGTCATGATCTCACAGTTGTGAGTTTGAGCTTCACGTCGGGCTCTGTGCTGACAGCTCATAGCCTGGAGCCTGCTTCAGATTCTGTGTCTTCCTCTCTCTCTGCCCCTCCTCCTTTCCTGCTCTGTCTCTCAAAAATAAACATTAAAAATTAAAAAAAAAAAAAGAATTTTATGACTTTGAATTCAGTTTGGAAAATATATGGATTTAAGTAAGTATAATAAATTTCAGGGCCTTAACAGTGCTTTTATTCTTGAGGAAGCACATGAAATGGGCAAGAGTTTTTTAAAACCCAGATACATAAGACTTTATAGAACATTTATATGTAATGAGGCCAAGTTCTTAAAAATATGAGAAACTATAGGAAGTACATTTTAAGCAAATTCTTAAAAAAGAATATTCAGGAAACCTTACTATAGGTAACTAAGATTTATGGTATCTGATTATAAATATGATCATTCAAAACATCTGCTTTTAGCTCACACTATGGAATCTAGTTTTTACCTTACATCTGTCATGTGTGAACTTGTTATGGATATTTTATTTTAAACTGAAGAAACAGCTGCTTCAATAATGTGAAATGAATCCCCATGAGGATCTTCTCTAGGCTAGTACTACTGCTATGTTACAATGAAAATGATTATATGCTGAGATATACGTGTGTGATGTCTTTGTCTTTTGTTAAAAGGCATTAGCATCAGAGTGTTAGACATTTTTGAATTAAAAAATATTTCTGATTGGATATTCAGCTTCAGTGTATTTCACCTAAATGGGTACATCTAATATTCCCCTACATTTCACAAAAATAACATTTAATTTTTCTGTACTCATAAGGAAAATAATTACTCTCCTGTCTTTTAAATGCAATGATTAAGTGTTGTCTATTCCACACAGTCACTAAATGCTTGTTAAAGGTAATGTATTAAAATATAATTAAAATGTAAATAATATTTTGTAATCCACAAAAATATGGTTGACGAGATGGATAATTATAACTCATAAATATCACTCTACTATATGCTGAAGTATAAAATTATTATAATGACCTCTTTTTAAAATGCTTTGTAACACTATGGCCTTTTCCATTACCCAATGCTTCCAAATTCTTGGAATCCATCAGGGAAGAGAGGTGAGTAAAGCTGTTCCCACTGTTTTTCTAGCATGGAATAAATAACTCTTTTAGTGAAGATTAGATAGAACCCACTTTGATCATAGTTACTTTAACGCCAAGTTACTTCTCCTCCTTACAATTAAAGATTATTTCTTTGCATGGACTTATCTTGGTTGTATCGTTTCTATAAATGTATCTTAATAATTGTGTGCATAATTACTGCTGGCCATCTAAGTAAGGTTTTTGAAAAGGTTTTGATGATTTGGTTTTATCCTTTTTTTTTTTTTTGCCTTTTTCTTTTCTTTCTTTTTTTTTTTTTTTAAAGATTTTTATTTTACTTTTAAGTAATCTCTGCACCCATTGTGGGACTGAAATGTACAACCCTGAGATCAGCAGTTGCATGACCTACTGACTGAGCCAGCCAGGCACCACCCCGCCTTTTTCTTTTTGTAACCAGCAGAGCAACTTTTTCTTTGAACCGTATTGGGGAGAGAATTGGTCTGATGCTAACGTCATTTCCAGAGTAAGTTAGTAGACTGCACTCTGCACTGATCTTTATTCTGCTGGGTGTTCACATTGGAGTCTCTTTACTCCGCACGAGCACCTGCTTGGCTCCCTTGGTGGAGGTCAATGTGTCTGCCTCACAGAGCCCTCCCATTGGCTCCTGTGTAGGCTTCTTTTACCTTTACTGTACCTCTATCACAGTGGCAATTTAGTTTCAGGGCTAAGAGGTGGTTTCTAGCAGCAATTTCCCAGTCAAGCAGTTTTCACTTCTTCACATTTTTAACAGCCCTCCCTTCTCTCTGATGGCCTCTCCACTTCTCTTTTGAGGCCTTATTTCTGACCTTGTTTTCTCTTTAAAAAGATAGTTTAAGATCCTTTCCAGAAAATCTTTAAGGCTGTCTCCACATTCCAGTGCCCAGACTGTGCCTGACCAGAAACGTAGGCAAACCGATCTGTCAACTGTCCATCCAGAGGCCACTCACTTTGACAATGCCGGGAGGACCCAGATGTTGAGGAGAAAGCCCTGGGCTCCCACCAGCACACCGTCTCCACGTGCGCCATTTGACTGATAAGAAAACTGACCCAGAAAGGTTGAGCGACTTGCCAGAAATGCACAGGTGGTTAGTGATGGGACTGCAGACCTGGGTGCTTTGCAGTGAACCACATTGTTATTTCTCGTTGACTGGAGGGGCAGAATAGTTGTCTTACCCTGGTCTGCTGCCAAGTTTCATACCGGGCATCATAGCAGGGATGGCAATACAGAGGGGATGATTATGGTGCAAGCCTGGGGATGCCCCTTTCCATTCATTCTCTTCCTTTCCTGGCTGTCTGGTGGATCCTAGGACTCTGCCTAAGGGAGTGGAGTACTGAAAATATCAGTAGATGGGAGGAGAGAAGAAACATCATCAGTGCAAGCACAGCTCAGGTTGTTCCTTTGTTGCTCATGATTACAGCAGGATCTAGATTTAAGGTCGCTGAAATCATCGAAATGTAATATTGTCCGTCATATCAGGGACACTGTAAGAAAAAAGGATGTTGGCAGTAATTTGGTATTTGTGGCACAGATCGCTCTCAGTTCACTGCACATCGGCGATTCTTCTTGTGCTTCAGCTGGCTGTGTCCCAGGCTCTTCCTCCGGCAACGGAGGCAGGACAGGAAAGGAGTTAGGGTGGACACACGTATTTGTGTATACACTCACTCATATGAACATCAGTATCTGAACCAGATGATGTTTCTGGATGGATTCTAACGTGAAGAGAGAGGGTATTTGATTTTTTCTCCATTTATTTTGCCACTTTGTGTGTGACCCTACTCTTCTCACTAACATGCACATCCAAGGAGCATCTTAAAGTACGGTTATTTGTTCATGAACGAGATCTGCTTCCTACCGACTACTGACTAAACTACAATAATCCCAACCGTTGAGTTAGTATTAATTACGTAGTATTTGTATCTCGATAGCCAGTGAGATAAACCAACATTTTTTAGAGTGGTTTTACTATTGGGTTAGATTAGCCTCTGGTCCAACAAATGTCCCTTATTTTGAAAGAAGATAACCAGCAAGTGGCTTTCAGATGGCAAAGTTATAGAGACAGAGTTCCATTTGCTGCAGTGACTCTCAAATGGAATTCCATGAACATCAATAGCCTACCAAAAATGTCTGTTAATTATTTAGTAATGTTTAATACTGTGTGTATATAACATATATAATACTATATAATAATAAGAGGAGTACTTTCCTCTGAAAAGTACTTTCCCCTAAGATATGCTTTGAAATATTTTCAGTTTGCTTTCTCTCTTGATTATTTCAATATTTATATTCATGTATGAATCCAATGAGGGAGAGATTTTGTTGAATCCAAAGAGCCATAAAAAACCTATGGCTAGGTTGACAGTGGTTTAGGTGTCGTCCTCTAGACCATTCTACTGGTTCCTCAAAAGAGCATACATATTTCTGGAATATGGCCCCTTAGTGTTACATTGCTCTCTGTGTATGTGTATGTTGGGGCTGGGGGATCTTCCAGACACTAGACTTGTCTCCAGAGCTTTCAAGATTGTCTATAAAATACAGGATTGCAAACTGATCTCTTCCTGAGGAAAAAAAAATGAGCACATAGTGCATTTCAAAATCAGATTCACTGTTTTTTGCTCATTTATGCAGTTACCTTTTTTTTGTAAATTATAAATTTTAACTATATTTTTTAGGGTAAAGTTAATCAAACGCTTCTGACCTCAAATAAATTAGAAAAGACATAAAGGAGTATTAATAGATGTTCTGGCAAGAAAAAACCGGAAGACATTAACAGTGGTCTGATCTGCACAACATGATAGACATACAGATAGAAGGACAAGTATTGTTGATTAAGAAGCATCTACATGTGTAAGATCTTGGTCTCTATACTCCAGCTGACTGAGATTCAAATTATTGTCCTGACACCTACGAAGTGTATGACTTTGGGCAAGTTCTGTAAACTCTCTGTGTTTGCTAACATAGAAAGCAAGGATAATTATGCCATTTACCTTTCTGGAAGGGTTGTTTTGAGGATCAAATAATATAATGTATAAAAAGCCTTTATAATAGGGGCCCCTAGGTGGCTCAAGTAAACATCTGACTCTTGATTTTGGCTCAGGTCATGATCTCACGGTTGTGGGATCGAGCCCCACATCAGGCTCCGTGATGAGTGTGGAGCCTGCTTGGGATTCTCTCTCTCCCTCTCTCTCTGTGCCTCCCAAGCTTGCTTGTGCTCGCTCGCTCTCTCTCTCTCTCTCTCTCTCTCTCTCTCTCTCTCTCTCTCAAAAAATAAATAAGGGAGGTGAGGAGAAGCATTGCCAATTTGCAGAAGAGGAAATGGAAATTCACCGAGGGAACTGATTTGTCCATGAGCACTCAAGTCTCACCACTAAGTGCAAAAGCTTGGTACTCACTTCTAGTTTCAGTGTCCATTCTTACCTGCACTGTTTTCAACTATGCTTAGAAAACAAACACAGCTTTCAAAGTATTGTCACCTTGTCGCATACATCATTTTCACTGTATAAGATCTTTTTGTTGTTAGAATGTTGGTAGAAATGGTATGGCTGAAGGATTACAATCAAGTTTTGTATTTTCCTCTTAAACAATTCAGCATTACCTTCTGCCTCTGTCATCTCATATACAAAAATTAGTGGCTTAGCTCTAATGCTAAGATAACTTTAACCCAGGTAATCATGACTTGATTGGTGCCCTTCAGATGGCTACATTTCTGGGTGGGGTTTCCTCCTCCCTGGTGGAGATCTTGACGCCATGGAACCTCCACAATCCTCCGTAAAGTGGTCCTTGAGGGAGGACATCGTACAGCCTCTCTTCTTACAGTCCACGGTGGGATGACTGCCACCTAGGGGGATGGCAAAAAAGTAAGTGGGTAGGTGTCGAAACCACTCTGTTCTCAAGGTAACGGCCTTTGACCCTTACTTTTTCTTTTCAAAGACTGTGATTGCTTAAAGCTTTCTCTGGTCGTCTTAGGAGAACAATAAGCGTTCATCACAGATTGGCTTACATTCATCAGGAATACAGTTTGAGACACAGAAGTACACTTCTGTAAAAATAATGAAAATTGTGAGTTGATCGCAAAATCTTGCCATCCTGAAGTTACTTTTTTTTTTTTTTTTTTAGATAAAATTCTGTTCCATTTTATTTCATTCCCTACCGTGGCTTTGTCTTCCAAGTTCATTTTAAAAAGAGCTCTGTAAATTTTTCTGAGCCTTGAAACGATCCTTGACATAACATGATGGTTACTTTCTTAATCTTTTGAGATTAAAAATTTTAATCTTTTGTGAAAGTACTGGTTGTGAACTACAAGTAAGACCACAAGTCCCTCTTTGCAGCACCACATTTTTGCTTGAGTTTCTATCCTGCTGCAACTAGAGTCAGGAATCTCCGGTTCCTCTTATGTCAGTCATTGCTGTAGCTCTAAAAGATAGGAGTAAGACATATGTAATGAAATGACACTGTTTTATTTTTTACTTTTATATTATTTGTCACATACCCATTTTTTTTAATGTTTGTTTATTTCTGAGACAGAGGGAGACAGAGAGTGAGTGGGGGAGGGGCAGAGAGAGAGGGAGGCACAGAATCTGAAACAGGCTCCGGGCTCTGAGCTGTCAGCACAGAGCCGGATGTGGGGCTCCAACCCACGAACCATGAGATCATGACCTGAGCCAAAGTCGGACGTTTAACTGAGCCACGCAAGCGCCCCTGTCACATACCCATTTAAGTAGATAGTTAAGAAGTATTCAAAGATAATATTTTGAAAGAGCAATAGCTCATGACATAAAGCATACCATTTCCAACAGTTTTTCACGTTTATATATTTGTAGCAGCAAAGTTCAAGTCCTAAACACTGAGCTGGGCATTAAATGTCCCTAACTCTCACATCTGTTTGTATTCTTCCTGTAGGCAATGCTTTCTTACACTGGCCATCCATTAATTCATTACATGGCGATGTTTTGTATTAATAAATTGTGGGGCGCCTGGGTGGCTCAGTTAGTTGAGCATCTGACTTCGGCTCAGGTCATGATCTCATGGTTCGTGACTTCGAGCCCCACATTGGGCTCTGTGCTGACAGAGCCTGGAACCTGCTTCAGATTCTGTGTCTCCCTCTCTCTGCCCCTCCCCCACTCATACTCTGTCTCTATGTCTCTCAAAAATAAATAAAACATTTAAAATAATACTTGTATTAATAAATTGGACATTATCTTGTGATACAAGTTTTTAAGAAAATACCCAATGGGTTGATATTTTATAATCCATTTTGTTTTGTGGTTTGACACTTAATGTGGTTTTAATCTAATTTACATTTGAAGAAATTAAATGAAGTTTTACAACCATGTATCACATGTTCTTAGAAAGTTCTTGAAAGTAAACGTTGACTTCTCTGTATATAGCATGATGAATCCTTTTTTTTTTTTTTTTGTAACGTTTATTCATTTTTGAGAAAGAAAGAGAGATGGGAGGAGTAGAGAGAAAAGGAGATACAGAATCCAAAGCAGGCTCCAGGCTCCGAGCTGTCAGCACAGAGCCTGGCACGGGGCTCGAACTCACGAACCATGGGGTCATGACCTAAGCTGAGGTTGGAGGCTTAACCAACTGAGCCACCCAGGCACCCCCATGATGAATCCTTTTTAAGTGATTAATTCTAATTGGGAACTAATGGAAACTTCTGTATCACAGACGTGTAAATATTTTGTATCTATTTGGTTAACACACTACCAAAAGGTAAATTTTAAAAGGGGGAGAAAGGGGGCTCCTGGCTGGCTCAGTAGATAGAGCATGCAGCTCTCGGTCTTGGGGTGGTGAGTTCAAGCTCCATGTTGAGTACAGACTTTATTTAATAAAGAATTTTTTTTTCTAGGCTGGGGAGGGGGGGAAGACCTGAAAAACAATTCACTAAAAACAGTATAAAGAGAGCCCTTATGGATATGAAAAAATGTTCAAACCCATTCATTATTAGAGAAATGCAAATGAAAACAGAACTGAGATGCCGTAGCCAGACAAATCCACATTATTTTTTTTGTGAGTGTGATAAGAGCACTTAACACAAGATGTAGCCTCGAAGCAAAATGTTGAGTATGTAACAGAGCACTGTTAACTCTAGGCACTGTACTGCACAGTAGATCTCTAAGACTTGTTCATCTCGTATAATGAAATCTTTGCACCTTTCACTAATGCATCCCTGATTCACACTCCCCCCAGCCGTTCTGCGTCTGAATCCACCATTCCACACTCTGCTTCTAAGGATTTGACTAGCGTAGATCTCACTCAGCATAAGATCTTCTAGATTTAACCAGGTTGTGGCAAATGGCATGATTTCCCTCCTTTTTAAAGGAATTTCCATTGTATATCAATGCCCTATTTTCTTTATCCATTCATCTGCTGGTGGACATTTAGATTGCTTCCATGTCTTAGCTATTGTGAATAATGCTTCAGTGGACAGGGCAATGCAGATATCTCTTTGAGATTCTGATTTCAGTTCCTTTAGATATATCTATATATATATCTATATATAATCCTATATATATAGGATTGCTGGATCTGTGGCACTTCTATTTTTAATTTGTTGAGAAATCTCCATACTGTTTATCATAATGGCAGTAGCAATTTACATTCTCAGCAACAGTATACAAGAGTTCTCCTTTCTCTACATCTTCAACAAAATTTATCTTTTGTGGGTTTTTTTAGTAATAGCCATCCTGATAGGTGTGAGGTGATAGCTCATTGTAGTTTTGATTTGCATTCGAAAATCAAAGTATGATTAATGATGCTGAGGACCTTTTCATATGGCTGTTGGCCGTTTGTCAATCTTCTTCAGAGAAATGTCCATTCAGGTCTTCGCCCATCCTTTAATCAGATTATTTGGGTTCTCATGCTGTTGAGCTATAGCGTTCTTTATACACTTTGGATATTAACCCTTTATCAGAGAAACTCTTTGCAAATATGTTCTCCCGTTCCATAAGTTGCCTGTTGATGGTTTCCTTTGCCATGCAGCAGCTTTTTAGTTTGATATAGTCCTATTTATGTATTTTTGCTTTTATTGTCTGTGCTTTTGGTGGAATATTCAAGATATCATTGGGTAATAGTCCCTTTTCATCTTTTTTATTCCCATGGCATTGGTTTTAATGCCTTCTCTTTCATTTATGATTTTATTTGCATCGTCTTTTTATTAGCCTAAAGTTTTCTTGGTATTGTTTATCTTTTTAAAAATTTAACTTAGTATCATTGATATCTTCTATTACTTCATATTTTCTATTTCATTTAAGCTCTAATCTTTATTATTTTGTTTTTTTCCTAACTTCAGACTTAGTTATTTTTCTAATTCCTTGAAGTGTGACATGAGGTTGTTATTTGAGATCTTTCTACTTTTTTAATATAGGTGTTTATTGCTGTAAACTTCCTTCTTAGTACTACTTTTACTGCATCCCATAAATTTTGGTATATAGTGTTTTCATTTTTGTTTGTCTCAATATATTTTCTATTTCCCTTATGATTTTTTGTTTGACCCAATGGCTGTTCAAGAGTGTCTTGTTTATCTCCATATATTTGTGATTTTTCTGTCTTCCTTTTGTTACTGATTTCTGATCTCCTTCCACTGTTGTAAGAAAAGATACTTGGGGTGATTTCAAAAGTTAAGAATTTTTTGTGACTTAGTATGGGATCTCTCCTGGGTATTGTTCTGTGTGTACTTGAGAAGAATGTACAGTCTCTGGCTGGTGGGTAGAATGTTCTTTATATGTTCTTTTAGGTCCATTTGGTCTAAAGTGTTATTCAAGTCTGCTGTTTCCTTATTAATTTTCTGTGTGGAAGAGATCTATTCATTATTGAAAGTGTAGTCTTTAAAGTCTCCGAATATAATTGTATTGCTTTCTATTTCTCCCTTAAGAGTGTCAGTGTTTGTTTTATATATTTAGGTACTCTGAGCTTGGGTGCATATATATTTATAATTATTCTTTCTTGTTAGTAAATTGACTCTTTAATCATTATATAGTGACCCACTTTTTTTCTCTTACGGCAGTTTTTTACTTAAAGTCTGTTTGTTCAATGTAAGTATAACCACCCCTGCTCTTTTGGTTACCATTTGCACGGAATATCTTTTACAATACCTTCACGTTCAGCCTATGTGTGTCCTTAAATCTAAAGTCTCATAAACGTAGAGTTGGATCTTTTTTAAAAAAAAAATTTTTTTTTAACATTTATTTATTTTTGAGACAGAGAGAGACAGAGCATGAACAGGGGAGGGTCAGAGAGGGAGACACAGAATCTGAAACAGGCTCCAGGCTCTGAGCAGTCAGCACAGAGCCCGACGTGGGGCTCGAACTCACATACCGCGAGGTCGTGACCTGAGCCAAAGTCAGACGCTCAACCGACTGAGCCACCCAGGCGCCCCGTTTTTTTTATTCATTTATTCAGTCTGTGTCTTTTGATTGGGGAGTTTCATTCATTTACACTTAAAGTAAGTATTCTTACGTAAGGATTTACCTTTTAATTGGACTCCACACCTTTTAACAGTGGTAACAACTTAAATTTAAAACACTACACTTTTACTTACCCCACTCACACACACCTACGTTATGCCATTGATGGGAGAATTGACTTCTTCTATACTGTGTATCCATTAACAAATTTTTCTGGTAATAGTCATTATTAAAAAATTTTTTTATGGTAAAAACCTTTTGTTAACACCCTTCATACTCATGAGGAGGGTAATAAAAGTTGAATTCAGACAGTTTTTATCTGTAACTGAAACTTACCATCTTGATCAGTTGACATCAGACTTCACATAGCCCAGTTACATTTATAAAGCAGAGTAACCAGTCTTTTCAAAGCATGGGATTAGTATAGACTCAAACATTTTGATAGTCTATCCTTGAAGGACTAGGAGAAAAGTATGTTCTAATCGTTTACATGAGGACTCTATGTTCTTTAACTCCCCTTACTATGTATTAAATTTGTAGTTCCCACATTAAAGAAGACCTGAGAATGTATCCCCAAAAGTGTGAGCTTAAAATACAAGGCTGCCATATTAAAATTTTTGTTGACATTAGATCTAGCAAAGGCTCTAGGGGAAAAAAAAGTGCTGACTGTAAATGCCTTCTATTTATGTACATAAGGATTTCTTAGGAAGCTTGATGCTCCATTAAAGGTATTTTTAATTCATTGGGCCAACTTCTAAAATGTATGGCACATTTAAAACCTATACCATAGTTTGCTTCTTTATATAAATCAAATAGACCTAAAGGAAGTAGACACTTAAATCTTTGTATTTCAGTATGAGTTATCTGATTTGGATTTGATTTTTCTTTACAAAACCCACACTCACTCATTAGAGTCATATTTATCTACTTAGCAGTTTAGGGAAGAACTTGGCAATTTTGTGGTTTTTGAGATTATCATTCTCTTAAAGTGCCAGTGTTTTAAAATAGTGTTCTTGTATACAATTTTACAGGCTTTTGTGGTGGAGTGCTGTTTTGTTATATAATTTTGACTTGGATTCTTTCAATTTGCATTTGTTTGTGTAATTTCAGGAGAAATACTGAACATCTGAGTCCTGGGTGATACTAATAAACTAATAATTGCAGAAGTTTTTTTTTTTAAATACTTTCCTGGGGTTCCTGGGTGGCTCAGTCGGTTGAGTGTCTGACTTCAGCCCAGATCATGACCTCACGGCTTGTGGATTCAAGCCCCGTGTCAGGCTCTGCCCTGACAGCTCAGAGCCTGGAGCCTGCTTCGGATTCTGTGTTACCCTATCTGCCCCTCCCCCACTCATGCTCTGTCTCTCTCTCTCTCTGTCTCTCTCTCTCTCTGTCTCTCAAAAATAAACATTAAAAAAATTTTTTTAATACTTTTCTCTTTTAGATTTTATACTAGAATTAAAAGTGATTTGTTCACCCCTATTATAGTATTATATTACTATTAGTCTATGTATTTACCTTTACCAGTGAGATTTATATTTTCACATATATTTTTGTTGTTGTTGTTTAATGTTTATTCATTTTTAAGAGACAGAGAGAGACAGTGTGTGAGTGAGGGGCAGAGGGAGAGGGAGACACAGAATCTAAAGCAGGTTCCAGGCTCTGAGCTGTCAGCACAGAGCCTGGCGTGGGGCTCAAACTCACAAACTGTGAGATCAGGACCTGAACCAAAGTGGGACACTTAACCAACCGAGCCACTCAGACGCCCCAATGTTTGTTTGTTTGTTTGTTTGTTTGTTTGTTTGTTTATCTATTTATTTATTTATTTATTTCTTGAGAGACAGAGCACAAGCCGGGGAGGGGTAGAGAAAGAGAGGGAGAGAGAGAATCCAAAGCAGGCTCCGCACCATCAGTGCAGAATCCAATGCAGGGCTTGAGCTCAAAATGACAAGTTCATGGCCTGAGCTGAAATCAAGAGTAGGACGCTCAACTACCCAGGCACCCCTATATTTTCATATATGTTTGTGTTAATGTTTAGCATCCTTTGTTTCAATTTGGAAGAATGCCCTTTAGCACTTATCTGTAAAGGCAAGTCTAGTGGTAATGAGCTTTTTCAGCTTTTGTCTGGGTAAGTCTTTACTTGTCCTTCATTTTTAAAGAACAAGTTTACTGAGTATTCTTCGTTGGCGGTTTTTTTTTTTTTTTTTTTTTTTTAGCATTTGTATGTATCTTACCATTCTCACCAAGCCACCAAGGTTTCTGCTGAGAAATCTGATAGCTTTGGTGAGGTGGTGGGGGGTGTATATGATGAATTACTTTTCTCTTGCTGCTTTCAAAATTCTCTGTCTTTGACTTTTGACAGTTTAGTTATAATGTGTCCTGGTGTGGACTTTTTTAGGTCAAGCAATTTGGTGTCCTTTAGGTTTCATGAATCTGGATGTCCATTTCCCTATCCAGGTTTGGGAGGTTTTCAGCCACTATTTCTTTTCTTTTCTTTTTTTTTTTTTTTAATTTTTTTAAATGTTTATTTATTTTTGAGATACAGAGTGTAAGTGGGGGAGGGGCAGAGAGAAAGGGAGACACAGAATCCGAAGCAGGCTCCGGGCTCCGAGCTGTCAGTGCAGAGCCTGACATGGGGCTCGAACCCACAAACTGAGATCATCACCTGAGCCAAAGTCTAACGCTTAACCGATTGAGCCACCCAGGTGCTGCAGCCACCATTTCTTTTAAAAAGGCTTTCTGCCCCTTTCCCTTTCTCTCCTGTCTTTGGGACTCCCATAATATCTATCACTGGTTTATTCAAAGATACCTCATAAATCCTGTAGGCATTCTTCACTTTGTTTGATTCTTTTGTTGTTATTGTTCCTCTGACTGGAGAACTTCAGATTACTTGTCTTCAAGTTCATTGATTTGATTCTTTCTTCTTGATCAACTCTGTTGAAGCTCTCTGTTGAATTTTTCAGTCATTGTTCAGTTCTAGAATATTTGTTTAGTTCTTATGGTTTCTATCTCTTTGTTGAACTTCTCGTTTTTTTAATGTTTTCCTGAATTTATTTAGTTGTTCATCTGTGTTCTCTCGTAGCTTATTGAGCTTCTTTAAGATGATATCTTTGTATTCTTTCAGGCACTTTGCAAATCTCCATGTCTTTAGGTTGGGTACTAGATCTTTATTTTGTTCTTTTGTTGATATCATGTTTCTTTGATTCTTCATGGTCCTTAAAGACTTGTGTTGGTGTCTGCACATATGAAGAAGCAGCCATCTCTTGTAGTCTCTACAGACTGGCTTCCTCAGGGAAAACCCTTCACTAATCATCCCATTAAGAGATTGTTGGTGGGCTGGTTGGTAGGGACCATGGGAGATTGGGCCTGCTGCTGGATTCCATGGGCAGGCAGTCTTGGTGCTGTGGTCCATGGTCAGACCACATGGTTTTCAAGAACTTTCTAGAAAGTAAATATTATTTTCACTCAGATAAACAGCAGATTTTTTAAAGTGAATATTGCCATGACCTAAAAGGCACTAGAAAATGCCCAGCTGACTATAAAATAATAAATAGAACATATACAGACTTGTCTTTGTAGTGTTACTGTCTAATTAAGAGGCAGAAATTAAAATATTCGCATATATAGTCATATATACAATGCCAAGACCTGCAAAATTAAAATGCTGGGCATCAGAGAGACTATGGAAGACTAGTTACGACAAAGACCATTGGAGCACCTAATTAACATCAGAGTTAAGAAATCCCTCCCTTTGAAAGTATATTTTAGCTTTACACCTTAGATTTATTTTTTAAAGTACTACAAATAAAAAAGTAGTATTTTTTAAATGTGAGAAAAAATGTTATGCACAAATTTTAAATAAGCAAATTTGGCATTGAATGAAATAGGAAATCTAAAATAGAATTAAAATGCAAAATGACATTTATCACTTCACTTTAAAAATACATGTTTAGGGGCGCCTGGGTGGCGCCGTCAGTTAAGTGTCCGACTTCAGCCAGGTCATGATCTCGCGGTCCGTGAGTTCGAGCCCCGCATCAGGCTCTGGGCTGATGGCTCGGAGCCTGGAGCCTGTTTCCGATTCTGTGTCTCCCTCTCTCTCTGCCCCTCCCCCGTTCATGCTCTGTCTCTCTCTGTCCCAAAAATAAATAAACGTTGAAAAAAAAATTTAAAAATACATGTTTAATATATAACATTTGAAAATATAAAACAAAAAAATCTATTTCATAATTTAAGTATAACTACTTATGAATGTTTTTGTGTATTTCTACTATCGCTTTTTTCTGTGAGTAGACTTATTTTTAAATGTGTTACATATCCTATTTTATAGCATTCTACAATTTCACTTTTAATGACATGTTTTCAGGTGGCAGGGTATTTGTGTGTGTTTCTAAGAAGTAATCTAATTTTACATTATTTATTTATCCTTTTATAGGCATTTGCCTGGTGGCCTGATTTATTGGCAGAGCATGCAGAGAAATTTTGGGCTTTATTCACAGTGGATATGGATACTGCACTGGAGGCCCAACCACAAGACTCCTGGGATAGTTTTCCT
The DNA here is from genome assembly GCF_016509475.1 of Prionailurus bengalensis. Taxonomy (NCBI): domain Eukaryota; kingdom Metazoa; phylum Chordata; class Mammalia; order Carnivora; family Felidae; genus Prionailurus; species Prionailurus bengalensis. Next base: position 139,362,653 of record NC_057348.1, on the reverse strand, counting down.
CTTTTCCAACTACTTAATAATTTCCTCAGAAATGACAGTAAGCACGTGCGTTTTCTTTCATATATGAAATGGGGAGGGGAAGGTCGATGAAGAGAATGTTGTGTGAGTGAATGTGTATTTATAGAGCTCTCATACTCACTGAACAAGATTGACATTGATAACATTAATGTTTTCTCAGTCTCCCTGACTTTTTCAAGCTGGGTTCTGGGGGAAACCAGTAATATGCCCAGATTTCTCCACTGGCCTCTGAAGTTCCTCTTATTTCTACCCTTCTGCTTTTATCAAGAACTGATAATTATAGGCATCTTCGCTGTACCTTGTGAACCAGAAAATCTTCAGAGGTTAGCATTTCTAAAGCACTTGAGAATACTTGCATCTCTGAAAGACAACTTAGAAGTGTGCCATTATTCTAAGAATCATGCTATGTTAAGGCTTCTACTAATATGCATTCTGACAGTTTTGTTTGCCTGAGAGGGATTCGCTTCCGTAATGATGGTGTAATATTGCTGTGTGGTATGGGTTGCTCTCTCAGTATTTAGAAATTTAGGAGGATGTAAAGGTCCTCTATTGAGACATTTCTTTCCAATGCAATAACAACTTCTACAACTTTTCTGGCACATGGTCTTCTAAAAGCCAGAACAAACCTAGTTTTACATCAGAACTTTATGGGGACATTTCTTAACACACAGATTCCTAGGCCTTTCTCATGATGATTCTTTTTAAAGTACCCTTAAACCCAAGTTTGGTTACTACTGACGGCCTTTGCTTCAACACTTGCAGTGATCACAGGTCACCAGTTACCTGTTCTATCCTGTTCTTCCCATTATAGACCAAGTTGATCTCTGCCGCCCCCTCCCCTCTGCTTCTGACTTGTTCTACGTGATCGATGTAACAGCCTTGTACTATTGTGTGTTTTCTTCTCTGAGCCATTATTGCTAGGCCATTCAGTCCTTTCTCGCATGATAGTGTTTCTGTGCCCATTACCACTCTTACCACCTTCCTCTGCATAGACCTCAGTCCATGTTTCAGTATTGCTCTGGAGTGTGGTGCTGTGAAGAGCACAGTGCTCACAACGTGGCCTGAGTAACCCAGACCCCCAGGAGAGGTGCTGTCCCTCTGCCCTGTCTTTGTGCAGCTCATGCTGCTCTAACTTGCCAAGGAACTCAGTCACCCTGTGATACCTTGCAAACTTAATGTAACTTAAAACTCCAGATCCTTTTACTGCCCTCGTTCCAGGACATCACTATTATGTACTTGTAGGCTTAAACTTAAATCCATGTCTTTACATTTAACTTTGTTTTTAAAAAAAAATTACTCTTGGGGCACCCAGATGGCTTGGTCAGTTAAGCGTCCGACTCTTGATTTCAGCTCAGGTCATGATCTCACAGTTCATGAGTTTGAGCCCTGGGTCGGGCTCTGCACTGACAGCATGGAACCTGCTTGGGATTCTCTATCCCTCCCTCTCTGCCTCTCCCCTGTTCCTTGTCCTCTCTCTCTCTCTCTCTCTCTCTCTCTCTCTCTCTCAAACATTTTTAATTTTTTTAACTAAAAAACTTACTCTTTCAGTTTTGTTCCTCACTCTGCTCTGTTACATCTTACCTTTCTTTGTTGTTCATCCTTTTCAGTCTCTGATAAAACTGTAACTGTTTTTGCTGGAGGGGGAAATCCACATTAATATGAAATTGTGTGTAATATTAGACTCCCCATAGACATCAGATTTAGGATGGCAGGTCAAGAACCTCCGTTATAGTAAGAGAGGTGTGATTTTTAGTAATTATTAACATGGACTGTGATGCCAGAGAGATTCACATCTGTCTCTGCCACTTGCAACTTGACCTTTGACAGTAGCTTGACCCCTGTGAACTTTAGGTTCTTCATCTATAAAGGAAGGAAAATAATAGCACATACAGTGTCATTGGTGGTGAGGATTGAACACCATAATAGTGCACATATAGTAGACACAAAATAAATATTATAGGTATTAGTCTGAAAATTTCAGTCTCGACTCTTTCAACTAATTTCATTCTCCTATCCAATTTCATTTCCAAAATATCCTACTAGAAAGCCAAAGAACTAAGCTACATTTCCTAATTCATATTTAACCACAATGTCTACTGTCAGAAGTAGCTAAACCCACATTATCTGTATGTGAATCATTCATTCTGCAAATGATCCCAGCCAGCTTTTAAGTTGTACTTTGGTTCCCTCCTCCCAGCTAGCAGACTTTGAATGACCTTCTTCTTTTCCCAGTCTCTTAGCATCATTTATTTTCTGCTAAGAAATTATAAGTCAGGTTTCATATTATCTTAAGATAATAAACCTGTCAAAAATAAATATATGTGTTATTCATTAAGTCCCCAACTGAACATAAATAGTTGTAAGCTTATTTTGAGCATTGCTTTCTCCATTTGTATGAAAAAGTCAAGAATTGACCATATTTAAATTTATTTGGGAGTTCATTCAAAAATGAGGCATTTATTAATGTTCATAGTCAAACAGTAAAGGTGATGAATCATTTAACTTATTCAACATATCAGTATTTATGCATGGAGAAAACAAGTATAGGTTTCTAAGAAACCTTTGTGGGGGGACCTAAACTGCAAACTCCACTGAATTGGCCTCTTTTAATATTTATTTTTTAAGCTTATGTATTTATTTTGAGACAGAGAGAGAGTGGGGCGGGGGCGGGGGGTTGGGGGCAGAGAGAGAAGGAGAGAGAGAATCCCAAACAGGCTCCAAGCTGTCACCACAGAGTCCATGGAGCTCAATCCCATGAACCATGAGATCATGACCTGAGCCGAAGTCAAGAGTGGGACCCTCAACTGACTGAGCCACCCAGACATCCCTAGTATTTATTTTTAATAAGAGTTCTTAAATTGCAGGTGTGGATTTATGAGAGTTATATCAAAAAGAACACTAAAATGAAGGGCCTCTCTCCCATGGGGCTGTGTGGGTCCCTTTTCTCTTCAACCAGGGTTGGAGGCCAAGATCAGCTCTCAAGGATCATTGTCGGGGCTGTCATGACCTAATAATCTTATTTTCCTGCCTCAGACATCTGTAGTTGCTGGGAGCTCCCACTTGGTCTATATCAGGCCACAGACACACAAGGGTCTAAAGTGGCAGCACTGGGCAGGAGGCCTCTGGCTCTCCTTAGATACTGCCAGACTCTCATGAGCTGATTGATATTAGCCTGTGTTGTCCCAAAAGTAGCTTGGCCCCCTGCCTGATCCATAGGCAGCACCTAACAAACACACCTAAACAGGGTCTCGTACGGGATTGCGTGGTGCAGGGTGGTGAGAAAGAGCCGTGAGTGGGTGCCGGAGAAGAAAGAGTACCTCGGGCATCAAGGCAAGGAGATCAGACCTGACACTCAGGAGGCCAGTTGCAAATACAAGTCCCGCTTCTAAGCCATTAGCTGCATCGAATTGGACAGCTTGGGCTCCACACAGTTGCACGGGGGAGAGTTTTCTCTGTTGAAGTGCCTACTTCCATCAGCTGACAAAATAATGTTTTAGAAAAGTTTTCAAGTGCTAGCGGTTTTTCTTCACTAACAAAAGTTCTGAAAGCATCTTATTTTCTTCTAAAAGCAATAAACCACTTTCTGTAGAACTAGAAAAATAAAAAGGAACCCTAAAGTGAGAATAGCAGAAAGTTAATTTTTAGCCAGACCTGCATATATTTAATTCAAAATAATTGAATTTTAAATTAAAAATTTCCCATTTTAAACCATTTCTATAACATTGGCTACTAGTAAATGCATAAAGTATAGTTTTATGTTGTGTTGTAAATTATTCAACTAAAACATGGAAGCATTTATTACTGATCTCTTTTGAGCGCTATCAGTTTTGAGGTAAGTCTAGATCTTGGCTTTGATTTTGCAGTGATTAACAGATTTGAAGAAAACATCAATTATTTCAGAGAAAAACAGCTCCTCCATGTAGTGAGGTAAATAGAAAAGTTCCCCAGTGCCATAATTTCCTTTTGGTATTGGGAGCACAGTAGAGTCTGGGGAATTGAAATACAATGCAGTCACTTTCCTCTCAAACTCAGAAGTTACTATCCAAAGCCAAGACCACTGAGTATCTTGATAGTTGGTAAATTGTACTTTCTTTTTGCTATTAATTCACTCTTGATAGTAATGAAGAATATTGTTAATAATTATGTGTTTGTTTTATTAAATTCCTGAAATATTCAGATGGCGATTTAGTGAACTCAGTTCAAATGTTAAAATATCAACCTACCGCTGCCCCTGTATTGGCCTTTTGGAAAGCTTTAGGAAAACATACAACTTCTATCCTTTTAATTCCCCCTAGAAACAAAGAGCCTTACGTCAGTACTATGGCATGACAGTTTTTTCCACATTGACCCAATTAACGTTAGAGTCCAAATTATAATTAATTACAACTTTAACCAGGAGTAAAGGAAACAGATCACTCTGAAATGTCCAGTCTTGGAACGGGAGAGAATTTGCTAAATAACGGTGCTTACTGTTAGCCCACATGTGGTACACAACTAATTATACACTATAGATTTTAAATGGTTGTGACTTATAATAATGTTGCATGCTTATGTTGGCATTCCCAAAATAAAAATTACTGACACACCTCAAAGTAGTGGAGGTACGGGTTAAAAATTTTACTTCATTTATTTGTGCCTTGAAAACTTGGTAGCCGAGTTGTTTTGCGCTTTTTTAATGAATAATTCAATATGTCCCCACTGGTTGTCTCCCATCTTTCTTAATGCTTGGATTTTTTTTTAAACGTTTATTTATTTTTGAGACAGATAGAGACAAAGCATGAACAGGGTAGGGTCAGAGAGAGAGGGAGACACAGAATCTGAAACAGGCTCCAGGCTCTGAGTGGTCAGCACAGAGCCCGACGCGGGGCTCGAACTCACGGACTGCGAGATCATGACCTGAGCTGAAGTCGGCTGCCCAACCAACTGAGCCACCCAGGCGCCCCTGCTTGGATATTTTTAAAATAGGTGTTTATCTTTTGGAAAGGGGACAGGATTTTAGACAGAGCTCTCCATTTTCCAGCCTAGGAAAGTAAATCCCTAAGAGGTGATGTGGCCAGGCAGGAGCTGGCTGATGGGAGTCACAGACAGAGGTGAGCAGGAGCCCGCCCCCTTGGTCTCCAGTTCCGTCTTGGCCTGTGCAAACAAAAACAGATTCTGGGGCACTTACAAAATAATATAATTTTTTAAAGGAAGACAGGAGATTCCATGAAGTTTTGTTTTCACCTCAGAAAATTTTCATAAAGCCCTTGAGTTGTGGGGGCAGAGGAAGAGAGTTGGTCAAAGGGTACAGAATCAGATAAATGGTATATGTTGTCCTATCACGTATGATATGAAACGTCCACAATGAGAATGCCAGGGACTGAACTAATTAGTTGGGGGAAAGATTCAAGACAGCAGATTCAGTTTCTGTTGTAAGGAGGAGAAAAATTCTGTCGGGGTCATGCGTCTTTCCGTAGGGTTGGGCATGATTGGGGAAAGTCTTAGCCTTAAGAACCCTTGGAGATGAAATGTAGTTTTCCTCCAGGGAAGAGTATCAGCTGCACCATAATTTTAGCAACTGTCCCCAATCTCCCGCCCCTCACAGACTCACCCACTGATTCCCAGAGCAGGACTGATGATGAAAACAAACTCCGGCTCCTTCATTTCTGTCCAGAAAAGACTGAGCTCCCGCTCGTCCCTCCATCCTACCTCCGTCCACCCTGATCCACTCCCCCTGCCCCAACTAAAGAGATAATTAGGTGGGTAATTACTTTAAATGGTATCTAAGGAAACAATTTTGAGAAAGAGATGTATTAAAGTTGAGGGAAAATAAATGTTTTCATAATGAAGCAATTAGCATGATAGTTAAATGATGCTGTGCGACTCTAACGCTAGTACAAATAGATTCTACCCTTGCGTGCTGTCTGCCACAATTGTCCTGTCGATAATAGATATGGCAAGTGACCGCTTCTGACAAATGAAAGCCATCTGCAAATGGCACAAATCATTTCTTTCAGCACTACTGAAAGGCAAACCCTTAGAGCTAGTCACCTTTTAATCTGTGGATATGTTAGCAAGTGGCAAATGACCATTCTTTTGGGAACTGATTCCCAAGTGAAAAATACCACGGTGCTTCTTCTTTAATTAACAGCCTTTTCACATTGCTAGCACATTAAAGCCATCCTGAAGAACACCCGTGCTTATATAATCAATGTCACAGCGTCTCTGCCTAAACGAATAATAAATGTTCGGGCTCTGCACTAAGTGAAAACCTATTCTCCAAGACTTTCACCTTCATAAAGATGGGCTCATAAAAATCGAAAAAGGAAAAATTGGAATGTGGTCTCATGAGGATAAAAAGGCTAGTGTTAATAATTAACAAGGAGAGTGAAGTGGAGTCAAATTAGCCATAATAGAGCCCAGAGTGACTGGCAAAGTCACCTCTCATTATCAAAAAACTCATTAAGAAATGAAGAAGTGGAAATCCCGCTGGGTTATTCTCACACTTAGGCTGTATCAGAGATTATTTTTCAGATTTCTTTCAAATGAAGAATGGTTAGGTCACCATATTGTATATTAGGTTAATCTTCAAGCTTTGAAATATGGAGGGCTGACACCTGCGTGTTATCCTGTCTCAAGCACTTAAATGAGCCGTGCATCTGAAATTCACGAATTGGTGTTTATAGATACATCTGTACATACATCTACGAGGCACAATGCAGAAAGGATATGACTTCTAGATGACAACAGGGCTGTGTGCCAGCCTAGTTTTATAGATAGGCACTTTTACAAACGATGAGATGACCACAAAAATGCAAAAATGTATTTAACTCCAGTTTCCAGAGTTGACTGAATGCAAAATTACATGTCAGAATGTGTTCTGCCAGTGTGTAGAGTAAAATAAATGTAAAAGCAAGCAGTCACTAGCCTTTTTTTTTTGTAGTTGAGTTCCACAGTGTTGCTCTAGATTCTTTACCACATGTAGACATCTAAAATTTTCAGTCTGATTTTTATATTTTCATATATGAGAACTTAATGCCTGAAAAAAAATAACCTGCTCTAAAATGCCTACGTGTCCCTCATAGTAGATTTGCAGAAAGCTCTGTAGCCCCTACGGCCATGAGCATCAAGAAGCCTACACTTGAGGGTTGTTGATCACGTTACAGCCGAACTCAATTGTTTTCATCACCTAGGGCAGGCATTGAGGAACATAATCCCAGTCAGAAAGCTGTATGTAACTGGAATAAAATTACAGACTTCTCCATTTGGATTTTTTATTAATCTCATAAAAGACAGCATGAGAAGAGCAGGACCATGAGACTTCGTTGTCTATGTTTACCCTAAGCCTTGGTTAATGTTTATATCGGGTTTTTTCCTGAATTCTGCAACAAACATGTACTGAATACCTAAAATTTACAAGTCCCAGTCACTTTGCAGAAACTTGGATTAAAAAACAGTCCTGGCCTGTGCTCGCTTCGGCAGCACATATACTAAAAAACAGTCCTGGCCCTTGAAAAGCTTATCATCTAGTAGAGCATATGGACATATATGCCTTACTGACTATAATGCAATAGATTGTAGAAATAGAACTCAATTATGTGTACTGTACTATGGCATCTTTAATTATAGTTTTAAACTCGGATTTGTTGGATTTGGGCTGCTGTCCAAAATATAGGAAACATAACACCAGTGCTATCGCTCCGTAGGTAGGTTAGGCAGATACGTAGGTAGGTAGGTAGATAGATAATTTTTAACAAGTGCACCAAGGAGAAAGGAAGAATTGGATGTGGTTTTAGGAGGTCGTTATGCTTGTAATTGTACAAATTAAATATTACCAAACTATATAGATTTACTTATTAAGCTTTTAATTAAAAAGAAAATAAAACCCAGTGAGTTTCCTATTCTACTTAAACTTCGAAGGGACACTCTCAGAGTTTCCTTTAGGCAGTGGATATTTATTGGTATTTATTCAGTAAACACACATTTATGTAGTGCCTATTTAATGTGCCAGATTCTTGGCTGGTGCTATTCCTAGATCTCAGGGGATTTTTTTTGTTGTTTCGCTGTGTGTATTTTCTTCCTTGTACATCATTCTGTTTTAGACTGAAATCTTCCTGACTTTTCTCCTGAAGCCCTTGTTCAGATTTCAGTGATCCTCATTGTATACATTTGTCAACTAATTTTATGTCTTAGTCTCCTGGGTTTTCACTGTGCAGGATCCATACAGTTTGTAGTCCCTTGAATAATTGTTGTTTTATGGCAAAGTCTTGTTTTTATTGTGGTCAGTGCTGTTTATTTTGCTGGTCATGAATTACTAGTTTCCTTCTCAAATGGCTATTTAGAATTTTAGGAGAAGTCATTCACCCTAGTAATCCATTAATGCTGACTAATTGGAAGGGGGTGGTACAGTATAAAATTGGATTAAATGGGCTCAGGAGTCACCAGCATATTTTTACCCTAAAAAGAATACAGGAACTCTTTTATCTGCTTATTCTTCACTTGTCCAGTGATTACTATCTCAGTAATTGTTATTAATTGGATCATAGTTTATATTCTTAGATGAAATCTTACTATTAAAAGCCTATGACAAGTACTTTTGTAAATGTAAGACTCTTTTTGGTATGTAAATAATCAACATTAATTTATTAATTATTGGGATGCTCAAAATAATCGGGCACATCCGCATCCCTAGTTTACCTTTTATTTAAGCCTTTTGCTTCCTTTTTGCCATTTCTAATTGTACTGTTCAGCTAGATGTCATTGATGCTTCATTATTTTCTGACAAGGTGGTATTTGGAAACATGGAATCTTTGAGGGGAAAATGATTATTTAACAAAGTAGATGCTGGGTCCTCCACTTACATTCTCGTAACCACTATTTTAGACTCCTTCCAAGCAGTCCTTTCTGCTTCCACACCTCGGATATAATGTCAGAAGCATTCTTGGAGGAGGCCACATTGAGGAGTTGCCTCTTGGAATAAGCTGTTAGAAGGGGTGCCCTGCAGAGGCTTGATCTGGACAGGTGGCAGCCCCAAATCGCAGCCTACCCTTACTAAACCGTATGGAGAAGATAGAAGCACTCATTCTGATGCCTGGGGCTCCATAGTAAGAGGGCGTTTGATGGTGTCTGATAGGAGTGGAATGCAAACTGGCATATGGGCAACTGAGAAAAAGAGCATGCATTTACATACACAAGTACAGTGTCCTGTGTGTTTCTCTAGTCTTGCCTTTTGACCCGAAGCTTTCGCTTTTCTTTCTTGCTTCTTCTGCATTTTTTCTGTATTTCTTTTCTTCTCTCTCTTCCTCCTTCTCTCCATCCCTCCCTTCTCCACCACGCGCCCCCCCCCCACCTTTCCTGAGTCTAATTACCAAAGAAATAATACTGCCAATTGCCAGTTTTCTAAAACTTTGGAAAATGGGTCTATAATTTGATTTTTAAAAAATAAAAAGGAACACCCTGAGGCAACATGAGCAGACTTTTGGCCAGAAGTAAGCATTTGTGACAGGTCTTAGGAAATAGAGAAAACCTCCCTTTTCTCCTAATCTTCAGGATGTGTTAGTTTGCTACCAAGAGTCATGACTGAACAGAAAAAATACTCCTCTTGCCACATTCATTAAGATAAGAGACATAAAATAGCCACATTCATATCCAGTAGAATTTTTAGTAGTCTGGTCTTAGACATCTGGACTACCCTATTTTAAATAAGATATTCAAGGACACGTGAGTAGCTCAGGTTTAGCTTCTGATTTCAGCTCAGGTCATGATCTCACGGTTTGTGAGTTTGAGCCCCACATCAGGCTCTGTGCTGGCAGCACAGAGCCAGCTTGGGAGCCTCTCTTTCCCTCTCTCTCTCTTTGCACCTCCCCTGTGCTTTCACTCTCTCTCAAAAATAAATAAACATTAAAAAAATAGGATATTCATACCAATAGTATTTAATACCATATATTCTATATAAAATTTGAAGAGATATACAGGCTTCAATAAGTTCTTAGACAGTTTCCTGAATAATAGTGTAGTCATCTTAATGTTGTATCCAAGTAATTATTCACTCAACAAACATCTGAACAATTGCTTGGAGCCATGCACTTTGCTAGATACTAAGAATACAGACATGGTTCCTGCCTCAAGGACCCTGCACCCTTGTGGGGGAGATTAGAAATGGCAGTAGGTACAGAAGTATGATCTGCACCACCGTGGAAGTCTGTACAAAGTAGTGAGTAAACAGGGGGAACCAGTAACTGGGCAAGGGGACAGCAGAGCAAAGCATTTCCAGAAAGGTTTAGAGGAGTTAATTATAGACTTGAACTGACCATGCAAATCATTATGGCTGGACCACAGCAAATATGAGGGTCAGGCAACAGAGATGAGCCAGAGAAGTCGTTTTAAGGTATGGCATGGATGGTCTTCATGTCATGCAAAGACTTTTAGAGTTTGTTGCTGATGATCCACTAAAGGTTTACAGTCTTTAGGAAGGACATTACTAGTTTTATATATTTGCAAGCCCCTCTGCTTGAGATTTGATTGACAAAGAGAAAATATGGATCCTGGAGACCAGGAAAGAGATTACTGCACTAGGCAAGGCAGGAGATAAGAAGGCTGGAGGAAGTAGGGCAACAGCAGTGACGATAAAGAGAGGGAGGGATGTGTTGAGATGGATATTAAGGATGCAAAGTACGTAGGTCTTGATTACTCTTTGGATGTAAAAAGTAAAAGCCAAGCAGGTAGTACAGTCACCAGCTTCAGATTTGGTGATCTGGTGGACAGTCTCTGCTTTCACTCCCATGATGGGAATACGAGAGAAACAGGCTTATTTAACAAGTTGGTGAATTCAGGGCTTAGCAAGTGTATTAAAAAAGAGAGCTCTTGCTAGAAATACATTTGAGTCAACTGGTACTTAATCTTAGAATCATTATAACATTTAATAACAACATTGAGTATTGATTCTCCTATGTGCTTCACTTTAACAAACTAAGCATGACTTAATAACCACCATACATAATCTCTAAATGCATAATAAAGTAGCGTTTGGCTTGATGAGGTAGAGTTACTCTCATTTGTAGATGTAATGATTTCATAGGGGCGTGTGTGTTTTGGTCTTGGACTAGTTAAAAATAACGATAGTGCTTAACAGCACCTGAGATGTAGAGCCTGTGGCTCTTTGCATTTTTTTTTTTACATTTTTATTTATTTTTGAGAGACAGAGTGCAAGCAGAGGAGGGGGCAGAGAGAGAGAGAGGGAGACACAGAATCTGAAGCAGGCTCCAGGCTCTGAGCGGTCAGCACAGAGCCCGACGCAGGGCTGGAACCCATCAACTGTGAGATCAAGACCTGAGCCGAAGTCAGACACTTAACCGACTGAGCCACCCAGGTGTCCCTGCATTTTTTTATTAGTAGCCCACATAAATTAAAGGTTAGGCTATAGTCTAGCTACATAGCAATGTGAAATTGTCCAGCTTTCGATGCGTATTATAAGCACATTGAATATTTTCAGTGTTCATTCATTTTTCACTTCATTGAGTCTAATAGTTCTGTTCAATCTCTTGACTTATTCATAGTGTAACTGAGTTTTTCAAAATTCTAATTCTAAAAACATAATTCATCTAAGATGTGGAGTAATGTGTTTGTCATTTGCAAGATTTTTCTACCTAAAATAACCTCTACTTTTCTAAGTCTTAAAAGATGCTGATAGGCTGCTGGTAGGTTGGATGAATGATGAATGGATGCATACACAGATAACAGTTTATGGTTATGTAAATTGAGAGGTGGCAGTATTATACTCTATGGAGGTTAAGGGCTCTTGTTCTATTGTTTAATGACTAGATGGCTTTGCCACATGCCCCCCTAAATCCTCTGTGCCTCAGTTTCCTTATTGATAAGACTAAAAAAAATAATAATAGTGCTTCTATCATAGAGTTTTTGTAATGATTAAATGAGAGAATGCATATAAAAGACTTAGCACTGTGCTTGACACTCCAAAAATTCTGGCAAGGAGGAGGAAGAAGGAGGAGAGTTGTTAAGTGGAGATCCAATAAATTCAGATAGGGGTGTATTTTTTAATTTTCTTACCACAGTGACTTAGGTGGCTTGAGAGAGAATATTTCATCCTTAATGTTCAACATCCTTATTTAGGTGACATTTGGCAAAAGGAACTGAATTACGTGATCTATAGTACCTTGAGTTCTTTGATTGAATCTCTAAGAATAAATAAAGCTCTTTTCAGTGTGCTAATGAAAACATCATTAAGATAACATTAGTCTCCTAAGTAAGACATTTATCTTTAAATATGATTATCATTCCCACTTTAATAGAAAATCTTTTCGCATATAGATAACCCAGAAAAAAAACCTACTTAACCACAAAAAATACTAAACCAAATTAACTAGAAATAGGAAAAAAAAAAAACTGGGTTGTATTTTCCTCTGCATTTAGAATTTTTTCCAACCCCACTTTTACATGTCTGTAGTTTTCCAGCCTCTGACAAATTTCAGAATCCATTAAAGCAGTATTCATGCCACTATGGTAAGCATCACATACTTTGCCCAAGTTTTAAAACACTATTTAGCTTTTGGGGTATTTTTGCCATGAGGAAGATTTATGTGGGAAATTGGCATATTTAGTGGAGTATTTTATATGACATTACTATTAAAGTTACTAGTTATTAGATTTTGTACACAGGCACACACAGCTATTCAGATCCATAGAAGTGAATGGGAGTCCTGAAGAACTTTCCCCCATCTTTCACCTCTGCTGCTCTAATCCCAGTCCCCATTCATCATCACCATCACCCTTTACCTGGTCTATTGCAGTGAAGCACTGAGCACTGAGTACCTTCTTTGCTTCCCCCCCCCCCCCCCGCCCCGCCTTGGTCATCCACTCCCATCTTCCACACAGCTGCCAGACACATTCTGTCGTGTCACTCCTCTGCTTAATAATAATAAAAATAATGATGCTTCCCTGAGGACCCACGTCCTACCATCTAGACATCACCTTGCACTATTCTTTCCCTGTCTCTCACCCTACTCCTGCCACACTGGCTTTCTCGTCCTTCTAGAAGTGCATCTGCTTATACCCTGCCTAGAACTTTCATACCAGCTCTTCTCTCTACCTGGAGACCTTCCCTCCAAATCTTCTGTGAATGCCACCCTGTCATTTAGGCTCAATTAAAAGACTATCTCTTCAGAAATACCTTTGCCAACCATGATGTATATTTTGAAATGAATATGTTTTCACTTTGAGAGTCAAAAAAACATCACAGCTGGGTTTAAGATATGTTCACTTGAGAAACAAACATGTACCATCATCTAAAAAATTTCAAATTATTTATTGAATATTACGTAACATTGCTTAGTATTTTCCTATAGATTCTCTGTTCTTTCATGGTGCAACTTAGACACATACTGGCTGTCTTAGTCCATTCAGGCTGTTACAACAGAGTACCAGAGATTGGGTGGCTTATAAACAACAGAAATATATTTCTCACAGTTTTGGGGGCTGGGAAGTCCAAGATCAGAGTGCCCACAGATTCAGTGTCCGGTGAGAACTTGCTTCCTAATGGCCATCTTTGAGCTGTGTCCTCAATGGCAAAAGGGTCGAAGGATTTCTCTGGGATCTCTTTTATGAGGGTACTAATCCTGTTCATGAGGACTCTGCCCTCATGACCGAATCATCCCTTCAAGGCTCCACCTCCTAATACGATTACATTGGAAGTTAGGATTTCAACCTATGAATTTGTCAGGGGAGTGGATGGGTGGGACACAAAGAGTGTATAGATAGCACTGAGCGTCTTCTAATCAAATTATGTCCTGTGCATAGAAAGCATCCACCTTCTGGTATAGGGAGGTGCACCTTACCTACTACCTACTACCTACTACCTACTTACTAAACAGTCCTGTCCCAGTAGCACAAATTCTAAGACCTCTACAACTGCTGTAAGTAGGGTGTTCCACAGTAGAATTCATTAAAGACAAATGGACACCTGGAAAAGGCAGGGGATATGCTGTTTTCAAAGACTCATGTGGAAAATTGGGTAACAAGAAAATCCACAAATAACTGAAAAGTTCATGAATCAGATTAGACATTCCCAAGGCCACAGTCACCCTCCTGGTGAATTAAATAAGTGTATCTCTTACAAGTAATCAAGCTTAGCTCTTAGAATTAAATGGGTTTAGCTCTTTGTGATACACAGTATAGCACAGGGATTGTAACGCTCTTTATCACTATATTTACATGTGTCAAGACCTTCAGTGTATCCAACAGCTCCCTTGAATCTCTAGCAAGTAGTCCTATGCCTCATGTGTTAAACCTCTTAGAAAGTAAAAACATACCACCTGCCAGGAACATTTTATAGAGATATAATCTATTTGCAGTTTTGACAGCCATGCTTAGGAGGTTGATTATACTTCTTGATTAGCTTTCATGATATATTCAATATGAGGAGCAAGACCCATTATCATCTATGTCAGTTCTTCTGTGTCAGACTCTTCCAGGAAATGTTTTTTTCACCCCTGTTTCCCAAATGCCTGATGCGATCCCTCTGACAAACATATTTCTGCTTGACTATTTCAGCACTTTTACGTAATGGAAAATTTCACAAACACTTGCAAGAGATCTTTGTGCCCTTGGTTGTTCGCTACGTGGATCTCATGGAGTCCTCCATTGCCCAGTCAATTCACAGAGGCTTCGAGCAAGAGACGTGGCAGCCTGTCAAGTGGGTATCTTGCCTGGTGTCCATGGAACATCTGTCTCTTCAATCCTGACCTTATGACTTTACACGTGGCCATCTGTAGTTCTTGCTTATGGTGGTCCCTTCCCACGTTGTTTGTTTCTTTACAGGAATATCGCCAACAGTCTTCCCAATGTAGCTCTTCCAAAAGTTCCAAGTCTGCCTCTTAATCTTCCACAGATTCCTAGCTTTTCTACTCCTTCGTGGATGGCTTCTTTATATGAGTCCACGTGTGTATTCCTCACTTATTTCCTGGTGGTGCGTGAGCTAGTGCATGGCCTGGGCTGTGTTCTGTGCACATGTGTTTAGATTGCATGGCATTTATCATCGTTGGTTGAGGGACACTATGTTTTGGTTTTGTTTGAGTTTTTAAGCTATTAAGCTAAGCTTAGCATAGCGATGATAAATGATGCAGTTTTGTTTTTTTTTTTAACACTCATTGGATTGATGTAGCCTATATGTAATCTGTTGGTCCGAGGTCATTTTGCGACCCAGGTTGTAGACTCCAGCCTAAATCATAGAGTTCAGGCAATCAATGTGGTACCAGTATGTCTAGGAACCTTAGTTGGCTCCAGCTTTGTTACTTCCCACATAGGTTCTCTTGCACATGTAGAAAACCATTGTAAGAACAGTTTCAAGAATATAATCCTTTTTTCTTAGTCTCACTTTTAAAGAAATATTGTAGGTTGCAGAGAAGTGATTGTCCTTTATTTCCTAACACGAGCAAATTCTTCTTTTGTCCTTTCACATATCAGTTGATGTGACCCGTTATTTTTAAATAATCTGTGTATCTTTAAAAACTGTATTTATTAACTCCACCTTGTGATAAGCCTACCAATTGCAGATTTGGTAACTAAGGGTCATTAAAACAAAAAGGACACAGGCTTTGAAATTGAGCAGCACTGAATTTAGACCCTTGCTCGTTATTCATTAAGTTCTCTCCTACCCTCAGTTTCCTCAGCTCTGAAATGGTTATGATACGTAATTTAAAGACATTTTTGTGAGAAGAAACAAGGGGGGAGAAAACTATGAAAAGTTCCTGGCACACCCTAGGCTCTCAATCATAATAACTACTCCTATTCTACATTATGATTTTATTGTCATTATTACTGTCATCAGTCATCATTATTCATGATTGTATAGTTTTCAAAAATATGAGCCTCATAGGCAACAGATGAACTCAATAATAGTCCATGTTTTGCCCAAGATCTCCCATGAAGTCAACTAGAAAGAATAATACTAGAGGAAGAAAAATAGCTACCATTTATTGAGCATTTATTATGTCCCAGTTACAGTGCCAAATCCTTTATCTCATTTAAGCCTTATAACAACCCTGTGAGGTAAATGTCATTGTCCCCGTTTTACAGTTAAGGAAACCAAGTCCTAAAGAAGGTAAGAAACAGAACCTGCCCGGGGTTTCACAGTAAGTGAGTGACAGAGGTGAGCTTCGAATTGAGGTCTGCCTCACTCCTCTCATTTATGTATCAGGCTTCCAGAGAATATACTAGCTAAGAACTTGTTCAGCATCCTGTGTGCCAGTCCTCCCACCACTGTTAAACCTGCTCCCAGTCAAGGCTGCATACGTTCAAGAAAAGAAAGACCAAGAAAGAGAAGAATAACTTGCGAGACTGCTTAGCAATACTTCTCTAAGTTAAACATCGTCACTGTGCCTGTGCTAATTATTAGGATATTGGGTTACATGTGAATCTTTATCAGGCAAATGCTTTGGGCACTTACGGTGTATAGAGTGGTGTGTGTGTGTGCTTGGCAATTATCTAGGAAGTATAATGAATCTAAGTTGATGTGTTTTTGTGCTTCTTAATACTGTTTTATAATTTCACTCCTCTTCTTCCTCATCCCTCATCTGTTTCCCCCCACCTTGATTTTCACCAAGAACACCATTGTGGGCATTACCTTGTGAAATTTAGATTTTTTTGTCATTATTTTATTAGCTTTGAGGTATGTCTGAAACCTGAATCTCATTATTGGAAGCCCCTTTTTAAAATGACCCTCAGGACACGAGTCAGGACAGACTGTGGCTTTGTAAATAAAGTGCTCATATTTTCATCATTCTGGATAAATAAAAAAATATGGTATACAAGTTAGTCACTGTTATCTTTTCCTGCTAGGATTATCAACATTAGGCTCTTCAGCAGGGTGCTCAGAATTACTTATTAATGTTATGATGTAATCACAACTAGTTTTTGGGTTTTTTTTATTTGCAGGGGGAGGGGAGGAGGGAGTTGTTAAAGATTTTATTTTTATTTTTTAAAGTAATCTCTATTCCCAATGTTGGACTTGAACCCATGACCCCAAGATTAAGAATTGCATGCTCCACTGACTGAGCCAGGCCAGGTGCCAGTTTTTTTAATTTTTGTTATAAAGCATTAAATACCGCCCGAATCGTTCCATTTCATACATATAAGGAATTAAAAGTACAACACAACTATGGCTTTAAAGGTACATCCTTATCTGTTAATGTATGTATCACCTTACAAGGTTCTCCTCCCCATCTTCCTTCTGGGTTTTTTTCAGCTCTAAAAGTAGATGCAGTAAGATAAGTTCCCTACTGGTGGTTTTAGGAAATTATCTCAGAATCCATTATTCACATTTGAATTCTTTGATCTGTTAATAATACTTTCGGAATAGGTGACTGATTAGAAATAATTTTAAAATGAAAAAGTTCTGAGTAAATTGCAAGGTATATATTCCAGCTCAAGAGAAAACCTATTTACATTTTTTTATCTAAGTATAACAAACACTTGTTACCGTAATTACATTCCCAATTAAGCACACTTATTATTCTAGAGTCTTACCATAGCATCAAAGAACAGTACATATATCCATACTCTCTGTAAAGATTTGTTATATGTTATGAGAAAGTCCATTTTCAATAGAATTCCACCTTCACTATTTCAGAGTTTGTCTTGATGGTGGTTTTTGTTGTTTTGTTATGCTGTGAAGAATACATTCATGTTGCAAATAGCTACTTATATTTCTCCACAGTAAATAATGATAAGTAGTAGGTTTGCTTCTTTAACCAATTGTATTCAATTACTTTTAAAATCTAGGTCCTCTAATTTACCGCATTGTATACTATGGATATATAGGAGGATTTTGCCTGGTCATTTTTTCCTCTTATTTTTATTCTATATACGGCAAAAGGGAGAAATAAGTATGGTGTTTTTTCTCACATTTTTCACATCGACATCAACATGGTTTGTCTGGTTCTTTTGATTGATGGTAGTTTGGGGGCACTGATATTTAAGGTGTGAAGAGATATTGAGTAAAGAGGTGGCATCAGGGCTTTGCTGCGATTCTCCCTTTGAGAATTAACTCTGGGCACATGTTGGCTAGGCAAGGAGACCATGAGGAATTACAGGCAGACTGGGAGAAGAAACACAAAGTAGGCTGGTAATGCAGGAAAGATGCTGAGGTGCAGGTGGTGGAGGCAAATGAGCATTTAATCAGCCAGAGGAGGAGGTGATTTTTTTAAGCCAACTAATTAAGATATATTTATCCAAACAAAGTGGGTATTTAAAAGAATTTTATTTTTATAGGGGCACCTGCATGGCTCCCTCCATTAAGCGTCCCAACTTTGGCTCAGGTCGTGATCTCACAGTTCACGAGTCTAAGCCCCACATCAGGTTCTGGGCTGACCGCTCAGAGCCTGGAGCCTGCTTCGGATTCTGTGTCCCTCTCTCTCTCTGCCATTCCCCCTCTCACCCTCTGTCTCTCTCTCAAAAATAAATAAACGTTTAAAAATATATAAAAGAATTTTACTTTTATAAAAGTTTTCTGCTGTGCTTTTGTGATAAATTATTTTGTTTCTCTGATTTTCTTTTGCACACCCAAAAGAGAACTTTTAGGCTAGTATATGTGAAACATTTATGGGAACGCTGAGGAGAAATGAATCACACAGGGGCTTTTTTCTCCTTTAATTCTTAAGTTTCAGTGTGTTTTAACATAGGAACATTTTACTCTCAAAGCATCTGTTTCCTTATTAGGCTATATACTTGCATAATGGAAAGGAGTACTATTATCCTTTGCCCAAATGTTATATGTACTTTGATACGAATTACTTTCCTACACGGGGTGAAGCTTCAGTCCCCTAAGTAATTTTGCCACAGCAGTGACCACAGAGCAGATCTACACTCCACAGTTAGATGGATGGAACAATCTGAAATACGTGAATTGGTTCCCACTACAGAACACCCTGAATGTCATTTCTCTGTTAGACTGTATAGATACCTCGTACTGTTAGGTTGAATTATGAGCGAGAAAAGTCAAAAGGCATTTCAAAATGGGCATAAGATTTGCCTCCCTCCCCAGCCTGTTATTCCACTGGCAGTTCCTGTTTCACCTTTACCCATAATTGAGAAATTTAAGGATCTTGTACCCTACATACGTGTCTGTAGACACACAGAAGCCGTTGTGATGGCAAAGACACATACATAGGCATGAGCAGAAGAGTAAAGATTCCAGTTGCTGTCATATGGGTTTTCTTATGTAAAGCATACTTTTCGGAATTTCTAGGAGGAAACATTTATGAATTTTATCTTTATCTTAAAGATTGGTAAAAAGCATTTGAAATGTTCTTCCCTGTCCAATCTGATTTATTTTCCTTAGTGAACTACCCTTATCCATTCTACCCCTTTCTATGAAACTTTACTACTAGATTCATTTCTATTTTGTTTTGGGTGTTTTGCCTTACCTTATTAAGAAGTGAAAAGGAAGAGATTTAGAAGGTTGAATAAAGAAAATACCAATGATTAAGGAATTTACCTGCTATTTTGTTTTTTGTTTTTTGTTTTTTTTTTACTAATGGCTATTGATACAGAAAGGAAATCACAATGTATTGTTGATCTCATAGCTAACCATGGCCATTGATGATGCTCTTCGTGTTTCCTTTTTCTTCTAGCAATGGCTCAGCAACATCAGAAGACCTTTTTTGGAAACTTGATGCACTGCAAATGTTTGTCTTTGATCTACACTGGCCAGAACAAGAATTTGCCCACCACTTAGAGCAAAGACTTAAACTAATGGCCAGTGATATGATAGAGGCCTGTGTCAAAAGGTAGACCTGTGTTTTCAAGTCGCTGCTTAGTATGCCAGCAGCCAAAGTGGCACTTTTCACCAAGCACCTGTTATATAATTGTCACAAGGGAAGGTTTCGTTATGTACTGCTATTACAAAATTTAATGGACATGAGGTTCTCAGACCTAAATTCTGGGGACTCCTGTAACTGACAGGCTTGACCTGAAACATTTTTTTAGGCCTCCTAACCATTGCCCTCATCAGTGGCATCCGTATTATATTAATCATTTCTGTTGTGCTTATTGTTGTCTCTCTGGGAATACTGTGCTTTAAATTCCCAAGGCAGTACTTCCGGAGACATATGGAAAAGGTCTGTTAAGTACTTTATGCATTATGCACTATGTCTGTACGCTGTGAAATGGCCTGGCAAACTCAAATTATGCTCAGTGCCATTGATTCTTCCGTCTTCTGGTAGTCTCTATCAGTATCAAATGAGTTCCAAGTATCCATTTACATTCTTCAGAATTTAACCAGAAATAAATTATGAGGCTTTGGATTCTTCCAAATGTGCTTCCTTTTTTTTCTTTTTTTCTTTTTTTTTTTTACATTTCCTACAAAATCAGCATCGTATCTCTCATTAGCCAAGCATTGTTTTTCCCATTGCCCTTATTCATGACACCTATAAGGACAATGTGGGCAGCATATTGGAAGAAACACTGGTTGGAGCAATTGAATAATCCTGAATTCTTCAAAGGAAGAACAATCCTGCCTTTAGAATAAGGTTTAATGGCTTCCTAAGGCAAGGCCATGAATTAGATTATTTAATGTTTAAAAAATCATGTTTGTCATATGTGATTCTGATGTCTCAAATTTATGGAGGTTCTCTGGATACTTTAGCAAAAATAAAATTCCAAATTGCCTGTTCCACAGTTTCTTTCAAACAGCTATCTACAGTTATGGGTATTTGAAAGAAAACCTAAGTGATGACATTCATTATGATGTTTTAGAGTTTTCCAGACTTGTACGTTTCTTTATTTGGTAAACTCTGATGCAGAGGATTTGTTCTGCTTTAATGCAGAGAAGTAAGTGGTTTTTATACTTGGAAATTAATCCAGGCAGTTAAGTAAAACTAAGACGTCTTTCTATTAAGAGTTACACACTAGATGTAACAAATAGCTTCATTTGGGTAGAGATACTGTCTGCATGACTGCAAAAGCTCTGTGTAATATAAAATATCTCTGTGATCTCTCCTGTGAGACACCTGAGAAAGAAGAGCTTCCCGTCCCCTAGCTCCCAAGCAATGCAACACTCTGTATTTGCATGTTTTAAATTAGCATCTTGTAGTGTTGATTTCACTTTTACTGAACAGGTGACACATAGTTCAGAATTACTTACTATGAATTCATGTTTTAATAACTAGAACAAGAACTGCATTTGAACTCAAGCTGCAAAAGGCAAGCAAAACAACTGACTTGCGCATTCCAGCTTCTGTGTGTACAATGTTCAATGTCTTAGTCGATGCCAGAAAGCAAAGCGCCAAACTTTGTGCCCTGGATGGAGGACAAGAGGTAAGCGAACTGAGTGTCACATATGGATATGCAGCATGGGATACTGGATGCTGTTTCCAGAAGTCTCTGGTTTGATTGGATTAAAAGACCAAGGTCTCCAATAGAAGTGTTTGATCTTTTCTTTACTATATTAATGGAAGGCCCTTTATCCTTTCTTCATGTCAGTTTCTTCTTTTTTATATGAAGACTGCCTAAGATTTTACAAGTGGCCATTGAATTTCAGATACACCTTTTAACAGCTTAGGTGTTGTGTTTTTACATAAACCTTACTTTTCACAAGCAAATAAGAAAGCTAGAAAGCTACCTGCTTTGTTTATACAAATCTAGAGTATCCTGAGTTTGCATTCAAAAGACAAGGCACAGAAATAGCATATGAAATATTTTATTTATACAAAAGTTTCCATTTTTTTAAAGATCTGGTAGAAACGTACTTTAAAAATTAGGCTTTTTGGGGCGCCTGGGTGGCGCAGTCGGTTAAGCGTCCGACTTCAGCCAGGTCACAATCTCACGGTCCGTGAGTTCGAGCCCCGCGTCAGGCTCTGGGCTGATGGCTCAGAGCCTGGAGCCTGTTTCCGATTCTGTGTCTCCCTCTCTCTCTGCCCCTCCCCTGTTCATGCTCTGTCTCTCTCTGTCCCAAAAATAAATAAACATTGAAAAAAAATTTTTTTTTAAATTAGGCTTTTTTTTTTGTTTTAATAAATATCCCATTGTTTCACTTCAATTCATGTTTTGTTTGGTTCTATGTTCAGAAACAGCTTATTTACCTTTTTGTTGAGAGTGGCGATTGGATGAAAATGGATCTAATTTTCTTAGATTATCTGTTTAAGTTGACATTTTGTTGCCTCTTTTCTCATTGTAATTACTTTTCATCATTTTTTTACTCTTCCCCTATGTTCTCCTTCATCATCTTTTTTTTTTTTTCCTCCATGGCATGATCCAGTTTGGTAGTCAATGGGTAAGTCTGATTTTTTGTTGTTGTTAAAACACACTTTCATTTGAATTATTATTTTTGTAAATGTACATTTTTAAATTTTCATCTTTTCAAGTTAAAATAATGTAATTAATTCCATTTTCTTGTTTGTGGTTTTTAT
Organism: Prionailurus bengalensis; assembly: GCF_016509475.1. Lineage (NCBI taxonomy): Eukaryota > Metazoa > Chordata > Mammalia > Carnivora > Felidae > Prionailurus > Prionailurus bengalensis. Next base: position 139,340,238 of record NC_057348.1, on the reverse strand, counting down.
ACACATGTATAACACTAATGACTCACCATAACTTAGCAATACCCAGAAACACGTTAAAGTACACATACTTATACCTTAAATAATGTCAAGGGGAATGTTTCCTCCCTGTTAGGCTGCAGAAACACAAACTGCTTTTAGATTTTTAAGGATAAAATTATTTAAAATGAAATGAATTCACCCTCCTTTAAACAAAATTCTAAAAAAATTCAGAAGCAGAGTGATTATAACTATTTTCAAGGTGCATATATCTGTAGTATGTACTTCCACTAATCCTAGAAAAATTTGGAGTTTGGGGATTTGGATGACATAAAGTACATGTCAGGGTACCTCTAAATTCGAAGACCAGGAGGCCATTCCTAAGGTCACTTCGTGCAGAAGAACCCAATTGTGGATTTCAATAAGGTACATGCCCACCAGTGATACAGTCTTTCCTCCCACTCATAGCCTGGGAAGTAACCATCGTCAGAGGCAGGTAAGAGGCAGACCTGTGTCAGGAGCCTTTCAGCTCCTCCCCGCTACACAAGGTTGTCTTGAGTTACCACCCAGAACCTCAGAGGGACATGATTTGAAAACTTATATGCCTGTATAATTGACTAGATATTACATAAATACATGTAAAATAGGGGCGCCTGGGTGGCTCAGTCGGTTGAGTGTCCGACTTTGGCTCAGGTCATGATCTCGCAGTCTGTGAGTTCGAGCCCCGTGTCGGGCTCTGTGCTGACAGCTCAGAGCCTGGAGCCTGCTTGGGATTCTATGTCTCCCTCTCTCTCTGCCCCTCCCCTGCTCATGCTCTGTCTCTATGTCAAAAATAAATAAAACATTAAAAAATAAAACAAAATAAAAATATGTAAAATATATATATATTATATATATAATATATATATATGTTTTGATAAGTCAGTGTTTTTGTGCTCTCTGGGTATGTTAAATCTTACAAGTCTTAAAGTTGCCACCTGGGAGTCCAGCTCAGGGTGAGTCTACTAGGTTAACGATTCTCATCCAAGCAGAAGGGCTTATGTAGCTCTGAAAAAGGATAAGAAGGCCCACTATTGGTGAATTTCATACTTATTTATCCCAGACATAGACATTAACTATTTGGCCATACTTTATGTGCATGCACACATATTTCATTCTTTGAGTAATTCAAGAGGAAAAAATACATTTCTAATACCATAGCATACAACCTTACAGCTGTATTAATATTATTATATAATATTATATAATTTATTATAATAATTTATTATTTCTAATTATCTGAATGAGGAAGCAGCTGGCTTGGATATCAACAGCTCATCTCTACCTTTTCACATTTTTCAGTACTCAGATGTAAGCCTTTGATGGTATACTGTCTTAAGTCTTCATAAGCCCATCCATTTCTTGTCAGGTTCATAGAATCATCTTGCCTCTTCCCATTAATATTGGATTTACCCATTTGTTTTTATTTTAACATACACAGCAGTACCTGACACATAATAGGCACTTAGTAATATTTGTTGAATGAGCAGACTGGTATGTTGTCACTACTTTAAAAATCCTCCCCTGTAAGAAACAACTTATTCCAGTACTAAAAAAGGAAAAACAGGCACACAGGCAGATGACAAAACATTGTTGCATTGTCAAATGATGTCTTATGTTAACAAGTAGATGGTTTTGAAGAGTAATCTGCTACTGTTCATTATATTTGCACCTGTACCTTCTCACCAGAGACAATTAGTTCCCCACAACTTTCACACAATTAATATAGTTCAAAATGTGCAGGTGTAAAACCCATTAGCAACTATGAAAAGTGGTAAACAAGAATTTCAGTGCAGAAGAAGGATTTTATACTTTGCTTTTAATCACCAGTAAACAGACCCACATAACTGCACAGGCTTTCCCTCTCTGTGCCCGAGATAAGTTTTGGAATTGTTGCAAATTAGCAAATACATTGCCTGCATAGGTGAACCAGTGGACCCCATTCTGTAGTAAGCAGCAAATTAAAAACTCAATTATTGCACAATCTGGAACCTTGTGAAATATATACTTACACATAGGTAAACCTAGTAGAAAGATTTTTCTAACTTTTAGGGAATTGCCTCGCCAGAGTCCCCAGTAAATTTGTTATATGCCGCTGCTGAGATAAGACCTTCTCAGCTCCTTTCCCACAAGGCAGTGCCTTCTGTGCTCCTAAGTGAGGATTCTGTTTTCTCACGTGGCACACGATGATGCAAACGTGCTCAACCGCAGCCCAGAATGGTGTTTAATGGAGTCATTAGTGAGCGAATGATCCACTCATGTGACAGCTGTGCATAATGAGTCAGCAGTCTGAGGCCAGTTCCTGAGGGACAGATGTTGAGATCACAAAACCACCAGTGTTTAGAAATCTTCACTCTCCATAAACTGCCTGGGTCTTGGTCCTCAGTGCCGCTGTGTCGGATGGCCCATCCATTGAGGATGAAAGCACATTCATGGAGGCGACTTGTGCAGGATTTGTTCTCAGCTACAGTAAAATGTTTCCATTTCCAGAACTAACAATCCAATACCTTTCAAATTCTTCCCAAGAGAAGGACAAAATCTTTTAAGAATGCTGATCGTACTGGCATTTGATTAGTCTTCATTTCTTGTGTGCTTACCTTAACAACAGTCAGGTGAAATGATGATATTTACCTAAGTGTGGGGAGACCAGGATTTCAGACTCTTGCCTGATCTCTGAATTCCCTGGGCTCCATGAAGTAAGAATTCTTTAAAGGTTAATTTTAATCTAAAGTCAGAGTCATCTGCTGGAGAAGCAGGGCACATACACTTCATTTTTCAGGGCAGATGTAGGGAGAATTATTCTAAGAAGTGAGCTGTAATTTGCCAGAACCCCGGTATGTTAGGGTTAGCGATCCAACTTGAAATATTCTGATAGAAATTTTATAGGTTTTTATTGTTGCAGACCAAAAATTTGCAGATTTTTATCAAAAATTCGGTCTGTTGGGGTGCCTGGGTGGCCCAGTGGGTTAAGCACTTGACTCTTGATTTCAGCTCAGGCCATGATCTCACACTTCTTGGGATTGAGCCCCGTGTAAGGGCTCTGCACTGGGATTCTCTCTCTCCCTCTCTCTACAGCCCTTCCCCACTTGCATGTGCGCATGCACATGCACACATCTCTCTCTCTCTCTTTCTATCTCTCTCTCTCTCTCAAATAAACTTAAAACAATGTTTTTTTTTTAATTCAGTCTGTTAATGTAAATGAACTATCTACCAGTTTTAGGTTAGGTAATGTAAATGTCTATGCAAATAAATTCTGTTCTTATCTGTGATCTCTTGGTATGTTTTGTTTGTGTTTGTCTTTGGAAGCTGTCTGGATTCCCTGATGAATAACTCTTTCCAGCTAACCTTCTATCTCTATGTGGCATACGTGGGTTATTCTCTTTGCAGAACATATATATATATATATATAATGTGAATTCTGAGGCTACCTGCCCAGTTCATGCAGACCACCTCTACCAATTGTGCAACTAGAGCAGATTCTGGAAGTTTTAATATTAGTGAAAGTTCAAGCTAATCAGATAAGTTTACAATAGCAAAATCTCATGTTATAAAAACCTAACAAACCTTATGCTATTTGGGTTTGCCCCTTGGGTAGTACATTTAATATACTTTTCTTCCTTTTTAATTTTTTGTTTCTCTTTCGCCTTCTCCTCCTCCCTCACTCCCTCCTTCTCTCACTGCTCTTGGCTAGATAAGATGTCAAAGAAAATAGCAATTTAAAGGTGTGTATGATAGGAGAATTTGATGGCTCCAAGGGTCCATGGCTTTCCCTGCCTTTTGATAAAAAGGGTGTAAGGAACCTCCTTAGTGGCTCATCTCTTGATTTTAAGATGTGCCCAAATCGATCCAGTCTAAAAGTTTAACATGTAGAAACTCTATACTTTTATATCCAATAGCCTTCTGATGACATCTGATTACTTTTGAGTTAAAAAAAATGTAATATATGGGGCTCCTGAGTGGCTCAGTCTCTTAAGCATCCAACTCTTGATTTCAGCTCGTCATGATCTCCCAGTGGTGGGATAGAGCTCTGCATTGGGCTCTGCGCTCTGGGCCCAGCACAAAGCCTGCTTGGGATTCTCTCTCTCCCCCTCTCTCTCTGCCCCTCCTCTGCTCATACTTCCTCTCTCTCAAAAGAAATAAACATTTAAACTTTTTTTAAATTTTTTTAAGTTTTATTCATTTTTCAGAGACAGAGGGAGACAAAGCATGAGTCGGAGAAGGGCAGAGAGAGAGAGGGAGATAGAATCTAAAGCAGGCTCCAGGCTCTGAGCTGTCAGCATGCAGCCCAACCCATGGACTCTGAGATCATGACCTGAGTTAAGTCGAAGGCTTAACCAACTGAACCACCCAGGTGCCCCTAAAAAATTGTTTGGGTGAAATATATGACAGAGGCACCTGGCTGGTCCAGTTGGTAGAACATGCGGCTCTTAATCTTGGTGTTGTAAGTTCGAGTCCCTGGTTGGGTATAGAGATTACTTAAAAATAAAATCATTTTTAAAAAGTGAAATGTGGGGGTGTCAGGGTGGCTCAGTTGGTTAAGCGTCCAACTTCAGCTCAGGTCATGATCTCATAGTCTGTGAGTTCAAGCCCCATGTCAGGCTCTGTGCTGACAGCTCAGAGCCTGGAGCCTGCTTTGGATTCTGTGTCTCCCTCTGTCTCTGCCCCTCCCATGCTCATGCTCTGTCTCTCTCTGTCTCAAAAATAAATAAAAACAATTTTTAAAAATTTTAAAAATAAATAAATGAATAATGAAATGTGTAACAAACATAAACATATCAAGTATATATTTAACAATTTGGAACTGCTCAGAGGTCTGGGCACCTTGATCCCTACATGTTCTTTCCAGGGAAGAGGGAGGTGAGAAGCTTAAAGCCCATCTCCTGTATCCCTTTCGGACTCTACCCCAAAGAGGAACCTCAGTCTGGTATTTCACTTCCTCCTGCTGCACAGATACAAATTTGGAGACAGAAGGATATGAAAAGAGAGTAGCAGGGAGGGAGAGCCTGGGCAGGGCTCATTTGCATAAGCTCCTCACACCAGGTCAGCTGTCCAGCTTCATGCGGAGCTGGGGGACCCTTTTTGTACCTGTGTCTGTAGGGGGCTTCCCAGCCATCTCAACTACCAGCCAGATTCTTGAAGCTCTTTCTTTTCTACTTTGTTTTTCTTTATTTTCTCCCCTTTCCTTTTCCTTCTCTTCAAGATGTTCTAAAAGGAAAAGAATCAACACTACTATAATAGAAATCTACCCTCTGTGTTTCTGTTCCAGTCGTCTCTGGGGAGCACAAGTTGGGGAATCTGTACGGCTTTCAGTCAGACAGACACATAATATTTCCCTGCATTAGGTGAAATACATGTCTGGAAAGCTCCATATTCATATGTGTGTGGTTAATTTTAGACCAGTTGTCAACACACCCACTTACACATGCAGAAAAGAAAATTCACGGGCTCCAAAATTATGCTTCCTTTATTATTTATGCTGGTAGATAACCACTTGTAACTGGCAGAGCCACTGGGGGAGAATCATTCCTATGTATTCCAAAGCAGAACTAAGTTGATGTTTTGTTGTGTGTGGAAACTTTGAGACATGTTTTCAGAAGAAAAAAATAGCTTTCAAAAACTTACATCTTAGGAAACCATTCAACCAGCAGCTGTTAAGTTGGTCTAATGTTTATACTGACCTGAGTACTTTTACTCTATGCATTATGTTAGCTGTTCCAAGAAGCCTTGAACCATCAAGATAGGGTTAGTCTTTACAAGTCACATTTTCTGTGAAGTGGCTATTGGGGACAATCGGCTGTCAGATAAATGCTTCTAAAGGAAGAATTAGTGTTTAAATGAATGTGCCTTCACACACTGCAGAAGCCGAAGCTCCTGCTAATTTAAGAATGCAACTCTCTAGTATTCTCTAAAGAAAGCAAAAAAAAAAAAAAAAAAAAAAAAAAAAAAAGAGGCTTTCAGGTTTATTTTAAATACATCTTTTTTTATATTTACTTAAAGGCGTCTTTCTCATGAGGAAACAGCGATAAAACTATGGGGAGTGAGTGCTGTTCCATTATACCTTTTATGGCCTATTAATTTGTTACCATCTATTCACCTTTGTTGATGAAATTTTAATTTTGCCCTTGCTTGAGCATATTGTAAGAATTGTATAAACTGCTACTCCCTGCACTGACAAAAACGGTCCTTTGAGGGGGAACAATTGGGAGCTCATTTTATTTCTAGAGCACATTTAAAATAACTTATGAATGAGAGTTGTCAGACACGAAATGCTGTATTAATTAAATCTTTTTCTAGTCTTTTTGCTTCTTCAGCTAAGCCAACCCTTTAGAAAAATACACGGCCACCTTCATTATAGAGAAGAAGACAAAAAGTACCCTTCACATTCCTCTGCCTGAATAAGAATAAGAACTCAATTCATCTATATAATAACCCCATTAGCTGCTTAACTCAACAGTGCACATGGGAAAATTTTCAAACCACAGTGTAAAAAGTGTTGATTGGGTGGATCGTTTTCAAGGTTTTGTTCTTCTGGTGTTCAAAATGATCATTTTAAGTAAATCCGATATGTCCTAACCAGTAGCTTTAAAGCATTTCTGACTTAATGACAAAAGTTTCGTGTCCACATCAACTAACGCATCTTTGTCTTTTAACATCCAGCAACAATACCATTCGAAGATAGATGAGTTGATTGACAACAGTGTAAAAGAAATCATTTCACTGCTAGTTTCAAAGGTAATGTATTATTTACTCACCTTTATAAATCAAAGTCAAAGATATATTTTGCTGAGAGGTTGTAGAAATGTCTGTCTTGTGTTTCAAATACCTAAGTGAGAAATAGTAGTTTTAAAAATAGATGCAAGAACCGATCAGATTTTAAGAAGAGTTCTGAACCAAATAGGAACACTCTTTGTCAACAACTTTTGATGGTTTTGTTTGTTTGTTTACAATTCCTTTTGGCTTTTCTTGCAACTGTTGTCCTTTTAAAAATAACCGTGTCTTCCAGTAAGACCTATTATTTCACATTCATGTTCTCTTACTATCTATCTTATCTGTTTGGCTGATTTGAGTCCTCACCAGTCCTTGAATGGAGCCTGTTTGTTGTGACGACAGTGCTGAGGCTCTAGGCTGGTCCCAGGCAGACAGAGAAAGCTGGCCGCCTGGACTCTGATGTTCTCCACTCCCGGGAAGGCTCCCACGATTTCCAGTGTGAGGCTCCAAACACCTTTGACAAAGGCTCTGGCCTTTAATTGTGTAAGTGGAGATGAAGCATAAATGAGTATTCCATCAAATGATTAGATGAATTAAAACCCCACTGAGGTGTAACAGACTTCCACGAGTGACACTTGAGATCTGGCTCTGCAAGGGGAAGACATAGAAAACGGAACTCAAGAGGGTAAGGAGCCAGAATGGACATGGTCCAGGGGCACATTCACATGAGCAGATATAGCCCTTGCTCTTGCAAGGCTCAATCAAAGGACCTCAAATCAGACTTCATAGAACAATTGGAAGAATATACAAAGAGCAAAGGAAAAAACACCCCTAACTTAATAAACCAAGAACATGTTACTTCGAAAATAGAGTGATGCCCAATAAGCATTAAAATTGTTAAACCTCATTAATAACTTAAAGAATGAAGAAAAACTCGGGTGCCTGGGTAGCTCAGTCAGTTAAGCATCTGACTCTTGACTTCGGCTCAGGTCATTATCTCACTATTTGTGAGTTCAAGCCCTGCATCAGGCTCTGCACTGACAGTGTGGAGTCTGCTTGGGACTCTCTCTCCTTCTCTCTCTCTTCCTCCCTCTCTTGCTCTCTGAATGAATGAATGAATGAATGAATGAATGAATGAATGAAAATAAACCTAAAAGAATGAAGAAAAATATACTATTTTTTCTAACTCGTTTTTAAGCTAACACTTGGTTGTAGAAAAGGTGAGCTGGGACACTCATATTTCCTGTCTATGGGAGTATAAATTGTTACAAACTTTGTAGAGATAGTTTGGAACTGTATGGAGTACTTTAATACCCTTTCACCTAATAATTATTTTTGCACTTTTTTCTGTGAAGAGAGATGCACAAAATGTATATACATTGATATGGTCACATTACATTTAATGAAAAATTGGAAACAACTTTAATCTCTAACAGTAAGGGAAGGTGAAGTAAATTATGGGACATCTATATTAAGAAACTATGTTTTCAGAGACTATTAATGATAAAGGAAAAGTTTCATAATATAGTGTTAAGTGAAAATGAAAGCTTAGTATTTTAGAAATATAAAGTATGATACGAATTCTCATCACATAGAGAAAAGATGTTGACAAAATGTTGACAGAGCTTCTCTGAATGGTGAGATTATACTTGATATGGGGAGAGGAGTCTTCTTCAGGTTTTGTTTTTGTTTTGTTTTGTTTTGTTTTGTTTTTTGTATTTTCCAAATTCTTTGGTAGCAAGTGTTAAGATGGAAAGTAGCCACAAAGATGACTTTAGAATAGCACCACCCCTCCAGTTTGTTCTTGGTCTCCTGACTTCTTCTACTGCAAGAATTATCTATACCTCCACATACAACACACACTCCCCAACAATAAGTAAGGGAAAAGGTTAACAGGGAAGCCATCCAGCAGGTGGTGGGAGAAGTGAACCCCTGGAGAACAAAGCTCCAGGGGAAGGACAGGGAGGTTTCCCTTCTCCCAGGAGCCTACGTGCTCCCCTCAGCCACGTGCAGCCCTGCACGGACAGCCCACTGAAGTGAAACGTGCTTAACGTTGCACCTTCGTTGTCTGTGACTCATCCGGGCAAATTTTACTGGGCTGCTATGGCCTCATCTTCACAGTTCTCCTGTGGAAGTTGTCTTTTGTGAGAAGGGGGCATAATGGAAGTAATTAAATTGCGTCGGGCGCCTGGGTGGCTCAGTTGGTTGAGGATCTGACCCTTGATTTCCGTTCAGATCACAATCTCAAGGTTTAGTGAGTTTGAGCCCCACGTGGGCTCTGCGCTGACAGCGCAGAACCTCCTTGAGATTCTGCCCCCCCCCCAACACACACACACACACACACACACACACACACACACACACACACACACTAAATAAATAAATAAATAAATAAATAAATAAATAAATAAAACTTTTAAAAAAACATAAATTGTGTGATAGCAAGCAGTTGGTAAAGGGTTAAATAGGCAGCAAGGAAGAGACTAGTTTGGGTTTTCCATTGGTGGGAAGTGGTGGGGGGAGGGTAGGAAAAGAGACTAGTTTTCTCTTGGGGGGGGCGGGAGGGGGAGGGTAGAGAAAGAAACTAGTCTATTGGTGGGGTCAGTGCTGGGGGAGGGTGACAGAGAAGGCAGGCAGGGCTCTGCATGCTTTTCTGGCAAAGTAAAAAACTGATTGTTTAATATCAGGTCTAGGTTAGTCTTTTTCTATGGATCATTTCTCCTATAATCTAACAGTACTTATTAATAATCTTCAATTCTTTGGTTGAGAATTATAAAATAAACTGGCTCGACAGATTGAACCAGCCGTCTTAAGCTCCCACAGGAGATGACAGTAAATGGTGGGTTTTTTCTTTCATTAAACAAACACAGATAATCTGCAATACAGTTCTTAAATGTTAGCGTGCCAAAAAAAATTACCTGAGATCTTGTTAAAATGTAGATTCCATGCCCTGCTTTCCGACAATTCTGAGTCAGAAGCTTGGGAAGAGGAGCAGGAATGTATGTGTGTAACCAGTCACCGTGGTAATTTTGATATAGAGGTTCAGTGAGCCAGACTTTGAGAACCACTGCTCTGATGAATCGCTATCCAGGCTATCCTGTGAAAGATCTTTAAACTTCCGTATAGTGTTTAAAAACAAAACAGCTTCTAAGATGGTCTGTTCACATTTGTTTTCTCTGAAGAAATGATATTTTAAAAGGAGGTATTTATGGGGATGCCTGGGTGGCTCAGTCCCTTAACAAGTATCTGACTTCAGGGGCACCTGGGTGGCTCAGTCGGTTAAGCATCTGACTTTGGCTCAGGTTGTGATCTCGCAGCCCGTGAATTTGAGCCCCGCGTAGGGCTCTGTGCTGACAGCTTGGACCCTGGAGCCTGCTTCGGATTCTGTGTCTCCCTCTCTCTGACCCTCCCCCGTTCATGCTCTGTCTCTGTCTCAAAAATAAATAAACGTAAAAAAAATTTTTAAAAAACTGTGTCTGACCTCAGCTCAGGTCATGGTTCGTGACCATGGTTTTTTGTTTTTGTTTTTGTTTTTAATTTTTTTTAAGTTTATTTATTTTTGACAGAAACAGAGTGCGAGCATGAGCTGGGGAGGGGCAGAGAGAGAGGGAGACACAGAATCCGAAGCAGGCTCCAGGCTCTATGCTGTCAGCACAGAGCCCAGTGCGGGGCTTGAACCCACGAACTGTGAGATCATGACCTGGGCCGAAGTCGGACACTTGACCGACTGAGCCACCCAGGCGCCACCCCCCCCCCTTTTTTTTTTTAAATCACCAAAGAGTGTCTTTATTCAGCATGAGCATGGTTCGTGAGTTCAAGCCTCACATCAGGCTCCCTGCTGTCAGCACAGAGCCCACTTTGGATCCTCTGTCCTCCTCTCTCCACCTCTCCTCCATTTACTCTCTCTCTCAAAAACAAGTAAACATTTAAAAAAGAGGCATTTATGAAATACCTACTGTGAAACACCTATGGGATGGGTAGTCTATTTCACAGATAGAAACATAATCCTCAAAGTAGTTTAGTGAATTGACCACACACATAATAAGTGAGAGTCCCGAATCAAACTTCTGAGCTTCAGATTCCTAATCCATTGTACCTACAGATTCCAGATCAGGAAATCAGTGAAAAGCAAAAATACCCTAAAACTTAAAATATGTTACTTCTAAATTAACTATCTTTACTTTACCCTGTCAAATTTCAAGAGTCATGTCCTAAACATTTTTACTTTATCCTAGCATGTTAATTAACTCAACATAAAGTAGATGAATAGAATAATGAATTCCTTGTGTTGTATTCCAAATGTTTCTTCCCAAGTTTTAATTATTCTGTGCATATTGATAAATCTATTTGCCACATTTGGATAAATTAGAATCCTCCCTTCTTTTTACCTCCTCTCTTCAGTCACCTCCATATCCTTTTCTTATACTAGCACTCAGCAGTACATGTCCCAATTGCATGCACATTTTACATACCTAGAAAAAAAAACTTGGTGTTCCCTCTCTGTGTCCTTTGTCCACCTAGCACCTAAATGCTGGTATTAGTGAGTTTCCATCTTTAGTCTTCTTTTGAACTCACTTCACAAATTTCTTTGACTTTCACACTTCTGACCTTATATACTAATGATTCCCAACTCTGTGCCCAAGAGGCAGAGTGGAATCGTAATGAAAAGCCCAACTTCAGACCTGAGGATCCTAATGTCTTCATCCAAGAACAGTGGGAAGCCACCAAAGGGTTGGGGAGGCAGTGAGTAGGGGTAAGGAATTAATCATATTTTCACTATAGGAAGATTCATTGAATTACCTGTAGCAAATAGGTTACAGAGAGGGTAGGATGGAGACTGTTATGTTTGATCTCTGGTGGACTAATTCGAAGACACTTAAGGAGTGCTGTAGGCTGAATGTTTGTGTCCTCCCACCCAAATTCATATGTTGAAACTTAATCTCTAAGATGATGGTATTAGGAGGTGGGGCCTTTGGGAGGTAATTAGGTCATGAGGATAGAGGTCTCATGAACAGGATTAGTGCCCTTATTTTAAAAAGAGAAAAAAGAAAAAAACAAAACACCCCACAGAATTCCGTAGCCCCTTCTGCCACACAAAAACACAGCCAAAGACATCATCTTTGAACCAGGAAGTGGATTTTTAACAGACACCAAGTATACCTCCACCTTGTTTGTGGACATCTCAGTCTCCAGAACTGAGCAAAAATTGTTCATTGTTTATAAGTCACCCAGTCCAGAGCATTCTGTTATAGCAGACCCAGGGTTAGTATTGGGGAAAGGAAAACCAACCAACCCTAAGGATGGTTCCTAGGTTTAGGGCTTGAAGCACAGGATGGATGTTGAGGCCATCGACTAATGCAGGGTGCCTGAAAGAGGAATGGATTTTGAGAGAAAGACCATGATGTCAGTATTGGACATGTTGAGACTGAGCTGCCTCGGAGAGATCTGAAGGACGAGAGATCAAGGAGACATTCACATAATAGTTGGGTCTGGAATTCAGAGAAGGCGTATGGAACCAAATGTGGTTATAAGATTTCAACCATTGGAAATGATTCTATGTCAGTGGCTACTATTCTTAGGCAGATTTTGCATAACTGGAGACCCTATGGAGAAATGAAAGTCAACCTTAAAGGGGGAAAAAATAAATAAAGATGCTTCTACCCAAAAAGGGACTTAGATTGTTTTTAGTGAGGGAAAAAAAAAAGTGACAGGAACATTGAATCTTGCCAAAGAAAGGAAACAAAAAATGTTGTATTTATTGCCACCCTATATTAATTAAGTTGCCTTAATTGTGGGATAGTCAGAAGATCTGAACTCTGCTCCTGTTTCTTCATGTTACCATCTGGGTCTTCCTACACAACTTAATTTCCTCATCAAAAAGCATGAGTATTAGATCAAAAAAATATATTATCTATAGCCTTTTGTCAGTCTAAAACAAAATCCTTATATAGAGTTCTTTATAGAAGCCTCTGGGGGCCCGCATCTTTTCTCCCCAGGTGGTAGTGTCACATAGGACACACAGTGCTACAGTTGGAACCCTGAGACCCTCTAGCTTGGGATTTTCAAACATTTTTATAATGTTTATAAGACACATTTAATGTTCTCAAGTGTATGTTGGGTAGCCCCCTAAAGTTACAACACTGATCAGAGCAAAGGTGCTCTGATTGAAGAGGGAAGGAGGCCTACATCTCCACTTATGGGGCTCCATCTCCCAAGGCAAGCCTGATCACCAGGGCTTGCCCCAGAGTCCAGTCCCCTTGTTCACAGGTGAGGAAACAGAGGCCCAGGTTCACATGGTAGGTAGCTGTGGAGCCAGGACTTGATCCTCATGGTCCCTAGGCCCGTCACCTTTCCACAACACTGCACAGAATTCAGCAAGAGCAGAGAGGAAGAGAATGGGTGCTTCACCTCCCAGGCTTCTGGTGTGCCCTCTATGTCTGGGTTGTACTGACCAGCCTGTGTCCCTTCTTTGACAAGCATACATGCTGTGGGACCGGCATGGGCAGGTAGATGAGAATGGAATTTATTGTGTGTAATATGAGGATGCTGAAGAAAACCTGTGAGAGATGAGAGAAGGAAGTGCTTGGGGGAAATGGTTAGCAGAGCAAAGAATGAGAAAATGACCACTCCCATAATGCACTCTGGTAACAGAGCTCAGTAAATTCTGGGTATGAAGTAAAAGAGCAGAGTAATCTATTCAACTTCCTAAATCCTCAATTATTGCAAAACAGGATTTGGGAAAGAAGATACACTGCCTCACTGAGTTCATATAGCTATAAATGTGTCGGTGTAAATATATATGTACACACCCTTGTTCTTTCTGACAACCTAGAATGTTTTCCCTGAATTTCTCTTAATAATAAGATGAGCAGAGGATACATCAAACCTGACTACCTAGATTCTGTAATTAAAGTATCTCACCAACTCAACCTAAGATTAATTTGATTAAATTTACTCATTCAGATCAAGGCTATATATTCAGAAGACACCTGTTCAAAAACAAGTATATGCCTGAAAGGTTTCTTAGGAGCCATCAGGAGAGAGGAAATACAAAATGTGATGGGTCACTCCATTTGTGGGGCAAGGGTAAAGGAGAGAAGTGTGTGCTGAATGCGACATTTTGGAAATTGTCTTAGATATTTTGTGGAATGAGGTATGTTACAAATAAATATTTGCCATCAAATACTAGATCTCCTTGCTCAGGGATATCATGCTGTATCTTTCTATGTCATCCCAATTTTAGTATACATGCTGCCAAAGCAATCACTCGAATACTGTCCATCCTTGACACAGATGTGGAGAATCTGGAAAGACCCTTTGGAAGTCCACTGGAACAAATGTTCAGAGAAATGGATTCACAGTTGGAGAAAAGTGACTGAGGGAGGGACCATTGCATTGTATCATAACATTAACCTTCTGATTTGGGGAAGAAACCAGTCCGTGGTATTCTGGTTCCCTGGGGATGTTTAACAAGACTAGCTAGTCCTGATCTTACCAAATAAGCATAAAACATCTGCTAATAGATATCTCCAGCACCACTAACCCTCGCCCCCGTCCCCACCACCAAAAGAAAAGGAAAGAACTTAGTTTTTCACAATGAGTCCTACTTGGATGAATCTCTTCTCTGTGGAAGATGTTACAATTTGCAGGGCAGATGATGTGAATATCCCTTAGTTATTTCACGAAATGTAGCTGAAAAAACAAGAACTGTGTTTTGAACCCACCAATCTATAGCTGGAATCCTCCCAATAACTTTTTAGAATTTGTGGTCTACTTTCCGTGCACATGGGAAAATGAATCTTATACCCTGTTAAAATTCAACAGGAAATTGAAACCAACATGCCTTGTGGCACACTTCATGTTTCATTCTACTAGTTATTTCAAAGTGCTTTTCATCTTTAATTTCCTTGAGAGTGTGCTAGTGAGGCAAAGTTGGTAATTACCCAGACAGACTTTAGGTGTTAAATATTATTCAAACAAACCCAGTAAATGGCATCTACAATAAAGAGCAGGGAAACAAAGAGATTACAGTGTTTCATTCCAACCCGACACCCTCAGGAGAACAGAGAGCACAAGGCAAACCCCTAAGTGTTTATATACTCCCTGAGCTGTACTGAGAAAGTTCACAGGAAGCGGTTAAAGACACAGCAACTAAACCCAGCATTTAACTGGATTTCTTTGGAATCTTGCTGTTTTGTGCAATTAACAGCCAGACGGAAAATATATCATTATTAGTCAATCCTGATTTTAATAGAGTTTGATTTCTAAGGCAGCTCTTCTACCACATATGTCTCGTAGAAGTCTCACAAAGACAGCCTTCCTGTAGGAACTGTATGGCTGGGCTGGTTGATCCCAGTGGTGCAGATGCTGTTCACTGCCATGTAAGCACATAAAAGTCCCCACTGTATTATGCCTCCCCAAGGACTATTTGGGGTAGAGAGGAACTCAAGGAGACACTGTCCGCTATTGTTAAAATGGAGGCAAAGAATGTTGTGAAATGCATGCAACAGCCAACCGGTCCTTATGTAGAATTTACACAGTTACAACCCAGGCTTGGTTCTCACCAGAGATGGTGAGACACACAGGCTGCCAGATGCTGCAGTGGGGAACCTTTTGCCCTAAAACCATCCACCAGTAGGCTTGCCTGAGTGTCATTTTATCTAACCCTCCATTTCTGCCCTCCTGAGATCAGCTCCTGTGCCACCTTGTAAATGAAGCTTACCTAACGTCCTCCAGTTAAAAGCCATGCTTTCCCTCCTCCTGTTTCAGTTACACTGTTTGCCCATCTTTGCTGGACCTTAAAACTTTCTGCCTGTCTCTTCCACTAGTTTGTGTGTTCTTGAAAGGAAAGGTCTGAGACTCCTATTGTCTGCATTTTGCACATTAGGTACTCAATAATAACAGAATGACATTTATTGAATACTTATATGCTGAGCACATTACTTATTTAATACTTACAACTGTCTACTGGTAATGAACATGGGCTTTGGAGCCAGACCACCTATGTTCAAAGCGTTCTTCCTCTGCTGTCAGCCAAACGACCTTAAAGCAGATGGGATTTTAATGCAGGTCGTCTGATTTACAGCTTCAAATCTGTTCTGCCTCAGTAGGTATCTTTAAATTGAATTAGACCCATTCACTGGTAACCAAACTCATTATTACTCCTTATCCCTAAACAATCCTAAGGCTACGCCCATTACCCTGTGACTTATACATTTCTAGACCTATATAATGGATAGTTTTAGCTAATCATATCAATAATATTAGTTCTTTGCATTTCTTTAGTATTTTGCTGCACATAAAATATCTTAAATGATCTTCACTGATCCTTCTAAGATGGACATGATGGCTGCCGTTTTCTTTCCCTCTCTGACTGATGAGTCTAAAGCTAGAGAAGCTCATGGCTTGACTGTTGTCGTGTAGCCAGAGATTGGCGTGGCTACAACTTGAACTAAGATCTTCTAAATCCATCCACAGGCGTCTTGCCTCTACCTTGCCTTGTCCCTCAGCACCACCCATGTGTGTCCACGTATACCCACTCGAGGGTACCAAGAACCAGGTGCCGTGCTAGAGCCTTCACTGGCTCAGGTTGTCCGGTAACCATAGCAATTGTCGCTCTGCTCTCCTCATGGCAAATGAGATCACCTGGCACACACTGGCTCTCTCAAGATTGGAGTTAGAAGAGATGAAGCATTTTCCACAGAGGGCCATTAAGTTTGGAATTCCCTTCCCCTGGTTTGACATAACCCTGGAGTATTGGTCTTCTGGGTCTTTGCAAACCACATCAAGTTGAGTTAGCCAACTGTGACTGGTAAGAAATCCTAATGGGCAGGAAGAAAGTGCTAAATTGACTTTTAGTAGTTGTGAGCAATTTGTAATTTTGTGTTTTTTGCTGTCTGTATCCCTTAGGATAACTAATGAACCACACATAATTTTCATTCTTTAAAAATAAAATTTTAGTCAGCAGTTTGCATGATTTTGTTTCTGTGTTCTTACATCATGTCGCACATGATGTGATGGGGAAACCTATAGGGAAGTTTTTGTTTCTTTTGCATAAACTATTTTGCAGTAATTGACCAGCCATAGAGAAAAGATTATCTCCTGTGCACTCTCAGTGAGTTCTCTGGTCACCAGAGACCAATAAGCTGTGTCCCTAGAACTATTATCACTTTGTTGAAGAAGCTGCTATGTGAACAAAAACCAGCCTTCGTTAATTTCCCTTTTCGTATTTAAAAAACGTTGTCAGTATTTTCCCTTTGGGAGTTTATAATTTGTCAATAGTGCATATTATTTTAGTTCTAAAGAGGAAAGTTGCAGGGCAGTATATTCTTAACTAATTTCTTTATCTTCTTGCCAGATTTTAATGTTGCCACTCGCTGAAATGTAATTTCCTACATTTTTAATCATATTATGGTATATACGTCTTTTCACTTCATAGAAATATAAAATTTTAGAAATGTACAACACTTGTCAGGCAAATTTAATTTGTCACACACACACACACACACACACACACACACTTTAACTGATGGGGGAACTGATTGATGCAGTAGTTGGCCTGAGCCCACAGAGTAGTCAGTATAGGAATCAGGCTATATAAGCTCAGTCTAGTACTCTTTACCTTGCTGCCTGCAGTGTGTTTATCTGTTCTAGCTCTCCAACGGCTTTGTAAGCTTCTGAAAGCAGGTTTGATCCTTGTATGTCCCAATTAGAACCGCTTGGTTAATGCCTGTTAACTGATATCAGACTTGATT
The DNA here is from genome assembly GCF_016509475.1 of Prionailurus bengalensis. Classification (NCBI taxonomy): domain Eukaryota; kingdom Metazoa; phylum Chordata; class Mammalia; order Carnivora; family Felidae; genus Prionailurus; species Prionailurus bengalensis. The sequence continues at coordinate 139,322,761 of NC_057348.1, read as the reverse complement.
GCAGTGTTACAAGAGCCTCAGAGGTTACACATGTCTTTCGTTATCTGGTCCTTATTCATCCTCTTCTATAGATAGAAAAAGTTGGGGAATGGTCAAGTGATTTACAATAGAAAAGAATTTGATTAAACTTCACCATCATTGCTCCTACACATCTATATTGAAGTTGAAAGTTGTTTTAAGGAACAGTCTAAGGAATTTCAAGTTATTTATTAATGGTTTAAGTTATCTCACATGTATAGTGACCAGACTGCTATTACATGTTATTCTTTGTTGTTAAAAAACAAAAACAAACCTTGTGTATTATTTCCAGCAATGGAAAAGGACCTTTGAGCCCATCTTCAAAATGAAAGAGTAAATGTAACAAGTCAACACCACCGCTTCGATGTGCATTTTTGTGCCGTGGGAGAAGTTGGTCTTGGGATTGTTTGCCCTGTTATTATTTTGAAATATTCTAGATACTCACTGTAAACAATTACAGTTTGTTTCAGTGTTGGAAGGGGTGCTGTCTAAGCTCTCAAGATATGATGAAGGCACTTTCTTTTCATCCATCCTGTCATTCACTGTAAGTATTTGAGTTCTCTTCTGTCTTTTGACTGTTGTCACAGTACTTATCTAACAGTTCAGAAAATAATTCTTATAATTATCTCTTTTCCACTTAAGGTGAAAGCAGCTGCAAAATATGTTGATGTTCCAGTAAGTATTTTTCCATTTGTTTTTTAAAAAATAAATATATATGTATATACATACATATATATATGTATATATATATGTGTGTATATATGTGTGTGTGTGTGTGTGTATATATATATATATATATATATATATATATATATATATATATGTATATGGCACCTGGATGGCTCAGTCAGTTAAGCATCTGACTCTTGGTTTTGGCTCAGGTCATGACCTCATGGTTTCATGGCTCAGATTATGACCTCATGGTCTCGTGGGTTCAGGCCCCAGGTCGGGCTCCATGCTGACAGTAGAGAGCCTGCTTGGGATTCTGTCTCCCTCTCTCTGCCCCTCCCCAACTCACACTGTCTCTGTCTCTCTCAGAAAACTTTGTATATGTGTGTTACATGTATTATATGTGTGTATACATATATACACACACATATATAATTTTTTTAAATAATTTTGGTTTCCCACAGGTTTATTTCAAATCTTCAAAACAGTAAGTGCCAATTCCTAAGGGAGCAGTTTATTTTCCTTAAGCAAGTGCTAGCCCTCATGGCAAGGCTTGACATGGTTATTTCAGTGTATATTGTCCATTTTAACTTGGGAACTCTTTTGGAGGTCAAGTCATTGTGAGAACATGTCAGTTGCAGAGCGTAGTTACATACTCTAGGATGGGATAGAAAGTGCCTCATTCTTTTTGTAGAAAAATGCTCACTCTCTCTTCCCTTTATGTAAAAACTGTAATAGGTTTCTTATAGGAACCAAAGTAACAATAATGATGGACCAGTTAAAGAACTAGTTTTCTAAACACGAAAGTATTATAAATCAGTTTTCACTTATTTTAACATTTGGTTTTTCACAAAATTCTTGGGGAATAATTTGTAACCTATAAATCTGTTCAAAGATTAAGATACCATGAGCTACAATTAGAAAATTCACATGATAGGGGTGCCTGGTGACTCAGTCAGTAAAGAGTCTGATTCTTGACCTCATCTCAGGGTCTTGATCTCAGGATTGTGAGTTCAAACCTCATGTTGGGCTCCATGCTGGGTGTGATGCCTACATTAAAAAAAAATTCACATGATAAATATAATCAAGTTAGTGCAGCATTTTTAAGTTGATAATCCTGACAAATTAGTTTTTGCCTTCATCCTACTACCAGGTATATGGTCAAGGCCTAATGTGTTCTGTTTGATATATATATTGGCATATGTATCACTTTTCAAAGAATTTGAACACAATGGAAATAAAGTTTACAAATTAAAACTAAATGGAAACGGAATAGAAGTCATCTTTGCTTAAGATTGTGCTTGGGCAGCACCACATCTAGATTGTCATTATGCATGTTAGTGGTTTGAATCCTCGCAAGCTTTGTATACCAGTAGTAGATAGCTCTTATCTTTAAAATGCAGAACCACATTTTATACTGTGGACTAGATAGTCCCCAGATTTATTGCTGCTATAATTATTATAAATGGATTTTTGTATCATTTTATATTTTTTTTCATTGTGATAAGTGTACTCTTTAATCCCCATTCCCCTACGTGCCCCATCCTCCCACCCACCTCCCCTCTGGTAGCCATCAGTTTGTTCTCTGTAGTTAAGAGTATAAATGGTGGGGCCCCTGGGTGACTCAGTCAGCTGGCAGACCTGGAGCCTGCTTTGGCTCTAAGTCTCCCTCTCTCTCTCTCCCCCTCCCCTGCTTACATGCTCGCTCTCTCACTCTCATTCTCTCTTTCTCTCAAATATAAATAAACAGTTTTTTAATTTTTAAAAAGAGTATAAACAGATACTTTAAATGAAAAGGCCATGGACTTTCCTGCCTTTGCATGGGGTTTCTTTGTAACAAGCCTTTTTTAATCTTACAAATGATTCCCAAAGAAGTCTTGACATACTCCGTGTCTTGTACATAGAATCAGAAAATCAGCACTGGGCAATAAGCAGAAATAATCACATGTAGGGTCTTGCAAAGTGACAGCACGAAAGAGAGGATGGGAAAATTAAGGGCAATAGTTTATATTTCCTATCTTAGAAAAAGACAAGGAATCATAGGAACACATGAAATTCATTGGCATTCCTAGCACATATTTTATAATACAGTTTTGTTTTTATTTTGAATCATAAATGGAACGGGAAACAATAATTATTTTCGTTCTTAGGGCTTCTGAAGTTCTTAACCTGACCCTGCCCTAGATCTGTGAGACTTTGCAGAACTTCAGAGTTGAAAGATACAGAAAGAGGTTTATTCATTTTCCTTCTAGGTGCCGAAAGCCCTTCCCCCAATATCCCTCACAAAAATTCATTCAGTGTCTTTTAATTTTTTCAGTGATTGCAGCCTCCTCTCACGTTTAATGAGTTGAAATTCTGTATCTCTATGAATTCTACCTTGGTTCTAATCCCTCTTCTGCATGATAGCCCTTCAAATATTTGATGATAATTAATCATGCCTCCTCTTCCCAAAGGGTGTGGTGGCTATTCAAAGGGATATACTGTCTGGGAAATTCTTACTTTCTATATTACACAAGCTCAGTTTCTTCACTGAACTCACTAATTAAATATTTATGTAACACTAAATGCTAGGCGCTGGGCTTACATGATAAAAATATACACTGCCTGCCCACAAGCTGTTCAGTGTCCAGGATGAAAGAGATAGGGAAACAGACATAGCATGAAAACAGCTACAACTGTAGATGAATTCCAGCTTACCAGCGCCATTATTAAATCAAGTTGTCCCCCCACACTCTCCCCTCCTAGCAGAGCATACTAAACCATAGACATAGTCTGGCCTTGGCAGATTATTACTGATGCCTGTGAATATTAACTTCAAAAGCTGTAAGTTGCTGTTGACTGTTACTGTTTTTTATGCTAAAACACCAGCAAATATGCCTCCCTGAAGCATTCTTTTTAGAAGAACCTCACAAGAAAAAAGAACAGTGGTTCACCTTTCACAAAAACTAACTCAAGACTGTCCAAAAACCTACCAGTAAAATGCAAATTATGAAACTGAGAAAACATAAGAGAAAATATATGTGGTCTTGGGTTTGGTGATGATGTTTTAGGTACACTACCAAAACCTCCGTGACAGAAAAACAGTGCACATTGGACTTAATAATTAACTGTTCTGCACAATTAAAAGAATGAAAAGACAAGCCAGAGACACATGTTTGGTAAATAACTTGTGTCTAAAATGTACAAAGAACTCTCAACAATAAAATTTTTTTTTAAATGGCAAAAGATCAGAATGGATACTATACCAACAAAGACATACAGATACCAAATAAGCGTATGAAAAGATGCTCAGCATCATTTATTGGTAGGGAAATGCATGCTAAAATAATGTGATACCACTGCACACCCATTAGTGTGGCTAAAATTTAAATTTAAGAAAAGCTGACAATGGCAAGATACTGACAGGGCTTTCAGAGCACGGGGACTGTCATTCATTGCTGGTGTAAAAGTAGTATGGTCCGGCCACTTTGGAAGACTGAGAGTTTCTTACAAAGCTAAAGAGTCTTACCTGCAACCCACCGTTTGCACTCCTAAGTATTTATCCAACAGATTTGAAAACGTGCATCCACACCAAAACCTGCACATGAATGTTCATAGCAGCCTTATTCATAATCACCAAACATTGTAAGCAACCAAAATATCCTTCAATAGACAAAGCAACAATTGGAATACTAGCCAGCAAAAAAAAAAAAAAAAAGAGAAAGAAAAAGAAAAATTGGCTGGTAGGCCACACAAAGACATGGATGAACCTTAAAGGCATAGTGCCAAGTGCAAGAAGCCATTCTGAGAAGGCTACACACTATATGATTCTATTTATATCACCTTATAGTAAAAGCAAAACTATAAAGATTATAAGGCAGATTAATAGTTGCCATAAGTTCAGGGTCAGCGATGTGAGTAGGTGAAGCCCAGGAAACTTTTAGGAGCAGTGGAACTCTTCTGTGCGATACTATAATGGTTACATAATACTAGGTATTCGTCAAAACCTAACTTTATGGCACAAAGATTGAACCTGAGCATAGGTAAATTTTTATTTTTTATTTATTTATTTTAAACATTCGATATTTTAAATTTTTTTTTAAACATTTACTTATTTTTGAGACAGAGAGAGACAGAGCATGAACAGGGGAGGGTCAGAGAGAGAGGGAGACACAGAATCTGAAACAGGCTCCAGGCTCTGAGCAGTCAGCACAGAACCCGACGCGGAGCTCAAACTCACAGACCGTGAGATCATGACCTGAGCCGAAGTCGGACGCTTAACCGACCGAGCCACCCAGGCGCCCCGAGCATAGGTAAATTTTTAAAAGGACAATTAGGATATCATGGGATCCCAGGATGGAAAGGAGACTGGTATTTTTAAAAATTTAATTCTATTGCAAATGTGTGGAGTGATCTCACTGAAAAATATGGAGGAAAAAGTGCTGATTTGAGTAACTTTGGAAATAATTAGAGTCTGTAAAATTAAAGGAAAAGGGAACTGTACATAAGCATTGTAGCCTAGTTGACAAACTGTTTCCCCTACACCTATGCACTAGAAGTGAATGATTAAGTAAAGAGGTGGTATTTGGTGAAAGCCAAGTTTCTGACTGTGGGGAGTGAGAGGTTGGAGACAAGAGGAAGAGGCTAGAATGATCCATGTGGTAATGGATTAGAGTTGGAGTCATCAGTGTGACTTGTCTTGAGCTTAATACGGTGCTGGGTACATGCAGAAATATAGATATACACATATATTTCCTTGGCTTGTTAGCTGGGAGAACCCAGAAGCAATGATACCCCAGTAGCAACAACCACACCGAGTGCCCAGATCTTAGTATCTAGTCTGCAGTAAAATGAACCAGGACTCTTTGGAGAAATGGCAGATGCTAGGACTGGGGCAGCAAATCTACCAGATGAGCCTGGAGCATCTTGCAGTGACAGAAAGTAAAAGAAGTATTGGAAAGAAAAAACCCACAATTAGAGGATGTGTTAAAGAGACACACGAGGAGCCTGAAGAGCTCCCAAGGGCCTGAGATAGGATAATTTGAGCAACTAAATAAGTTAGGTAGTATTAGATTATAACCCAAAGTATAAAATAAATATCCATTAGTCCATACTCATGCAACTAAATGATTGAGCAAATAAATGCAGAGACAGATAAATCTCCCTTAAGAAGACTTCCCAGTAATTAACATAGATACTTGACTCCCAAGGAGGCAGGGTGATTCCCTACAACCTGAGGCCATGCATAGTGACTTCCTTCTAAAGAATGCAGTATGAGAAGGGGGTGGGGGATAGATTTATCATGGAGAAACCTGACAAATACTACCTCAGCCCCTTGATTGAGGTCAACAGCAACTGTGATAAATTATGTTGACAGTATTTACTCTTCATAAATACTCTGTGGTCTTCCTGCAAAAAATCCTCTAACTCCAGGCCAATCATGACAGGCATTGTTCCTTTCTCCACAATATTTTTTTCCTAGCTCTTCATTTTCTCATCATCACCTTCTAGGTGGCATTTTTGGGCTTTGTTGTTGGAAAGGTTGGAATAGGACAGACCTTAAGAGTTCACAGAATGATAGGGGCACCCGGATGGCTCAGTCATTTGAGCATCCAGTTCTTGATTTTGGCTCAGGTCAGGATCTTATGGTCATGAGATAGAACCCTGCATTGAGCAATGGAGTCTGCTTGGGAGTCTCCCTTTTCCCTCTGCCCCTCCCCTGCCCATGCTGTCTCTCTCTCTTTCTCTCTCTCACTCACTCACTCAAAATAAACATTTTTTAAAAAGTCACAGAATGATAGAACGTTGCAGTAGGACTCATGCAGTTTTTATAACATCCTCGCTCATTTTATAGATGACTAAATTATAGGCTGTATTAGTTATGAAGCATGTTGGTGTGTGTCTGTATGTGTGTGTGTCCACAATGCCTATTGAAAATTGTCTTGTTTCCATTTGCACCCACATTGCATATGACCTCTCTGCTAGACAGTGAGGTGACACAGCTAAAGACACCTGGAGGACATGATAAGGATGAATGTGACCATGAACAATGAGGAAGCAAAGGAGAAACTCCTCATTGATCTGCTTCACAGTGCTGGTGCCTGATCCTGGTTTTCTGTCCTGAGAAATGGAGATGGTTTCTTTTTGTCTTGTCTTCATTAATAATTCTTTCAAATGTTCTCTCTTCTTTATGACACTTGCCAAAGATTTCTAATCTTCCACCTCCCCAAAGTATGGCTTGAATTCAGCTCTGTAATATCCAGACTTGCTCTGGAGTCCAAGATTTAGTTCACATCCCACCCTTTGCATCCTACTAGCTGTCCGACGCCTGGGCTTCCATTTTCCCACCTTCACGCTGAGGATAATGGATAATTCCTGTGCTGTCTCCCTCATTCGGCTCTTAGGAGGTTCAGTGAACATATTAACATAAAAGTTCTTTGTAAAGGTAAAGCACTATTGAAATAAATAGGATTGTTATTGCTTCTACCTGGAGTGATGCTTCCTGTTCTCATACACTACTCTGCAGTTCCCATTGCTTGCTTCAGAACATGATTGTTTTCCAAAAGAAAAATCTTCTGCCTTCCACAGTGAACAAATAAGATCATTTTTCATTTATTTTCCTTTTATTTTAGAATATTAAACACTTCATGTATATCACTGGTGACTTTTAAAGGTATAGTTGCCTAGCTGACTCAGTAGGTAGAGCATGGGACTCTTAATCTTGGAGTCGTGAGCTTGAGCCCCACACCGGGCATTGAGATGACTTAAAATAATGTTTGTTAGTGCCCATTGCTGATGGTTAAAAGTTGAATAAGGATTTTTGTTAATTAAAAATAAAGTTATAGTTGGTCAGTTCAACGACCATGGCATTTTCCCTCCTTCCTTTGCTTCAAATATTTTTTTTATTTCTTAGATGAGGCAGCTTGAATATCAGTGTTTTACGTCCAATTGAGAGCCAGGCAGAACCCAGAGAGTGAAGCACCTGCCCCCTGGGCATATTCACCTGGAGGGAGAGATGCATGCTAGAACCAGATTAAAGTTTCACCATTCCAGGAGAAGAGGAGGGTGCCTATTGCCCTTTCTAGATAAGCATTTTGCTTCTCTCATCTTTGTTCCTTTGTTTTTTGTTTTGTTTTTTTCTGGCTGGCTTTTCTCATATAAGGGAAATCCATGGACTGCCTCTGGCTTTGAGCTTCTAACATCCTCAGGTCTCCTTTGAGCTAAAATCTGAAATGTTCCAAATTGGGACTGAGTAAATCAATTCCAGTCAATCTAAATTTTAAAAGCTAAATGAAATGATAGCCACAGCATTTTAATTTCAGGCCTTTGAGTCCTTAGTGTCATTTCTGTGGTTGACGTCGTAACAACTGTAGACAGACAAGGGAAAGGTTAGTGAACATTGTTACAAACTGAGATTGAGAACCTTCATCATCATTATAATCATTACTCATGAAAACAAGAGTATAAAGGAATCAGGTGCTACTTATATTGGCACTTTTCTTGTCTGGTAGTCCTGTATCAGCACCTCTTCCTCTAAACTCTGAGATGTTGGTGATCTTTATTACAGATCGGAAATAACAGGAGAGATTCTAGAAGCCCATAGGCTCAAGTGAGCAAGACATAGTAAGATTAAAATTGAGCCCATAAGTCTCAGTTCAAAGTCAACCTGCCTCTTTTCCTTGAGGGTTTCAGGCTAGTGTTTTAAACCATTATTCAGTATTCCTTTTAATACTTAAAATAACCTCCTCTTTGGAAAGATATTTTCCCCCAATGATACAACAAAATATCAAATAACAATACTGTATGTTGGTACATACAAATGCTTAGACCTGTGAATAATATATCACAATGTAGAAGAAATAGTGTGAAGCATTCACATGAACTGAAGAGTGAAAACAATATGACTACAGAAGTTACACAAATATTAATAATAGCAGATTCTGATATACTCTCATAGCATTGTGTTGGGAACATGCTGTTTACCAACTATACTCACAGGGAGCAGACAGGAGACTCTCTTCTAGAGCAAGAAGTCTGGAGACATGGAACCATCTCTGTCTTAGAAATATGGGACTAAAGGAAACATACATACTTAAAACATGCATGTTCCATGTCTAAAAGACGTTTTCAAATGGATGCGGGTGCCATTATCTTTAGTTCAGAATTTTCTACTTCCCAATTTGGAGTCAAAATGTATAATAGTGTTAATTAATGGAATTTTGAATACCGCTAAATTTAACAGAGAGAAAGGTGACTCTGCCTGCTTCACTGCTTAAAATAACAGTTTGGAGGGTTTTCTAAGAACAATGAAAATTGTTTTATTGTTTTAAAAAGTTAGGTAAACTACTATTAGAAATCTTGAAAACTTCATATCGTGACATTTTCATCGTTCACATTTCTTCCCCCCCACTCCTTTTATGAATTATTCCTCTTCCTGGGCTGATGTAATATTTAAGATGGCATAAACCTAGTTTGAAGGGTTAGTTCTGTTTATTTCCTTTTGCTTTTCAATGTGGATACAATATAATTATTCTACTTTGTACAAAATTGGTAAAATATATTTTTACACCATAATCATCGTAGCGATACTCAAAACCTATTTTTGGAAATATTTGAGAACATATAACTTACTAAACCTACTCCAAATGCTTTTTGAAAACCTTAACTTTAAGAACATTTTCACTCAAATGTAACACTGTAGAAATGGCTGCATGAATGTCAGAATAATGAAAAAATATGTTGAACAGTGAAAGAAAGATATATATTGTTAACGATAGCTGGGATAAGTTGTATGTTTGTAGAATTACGTCCCGTGTTCCCTGATGATCAGTTGCAGACCATTTCTGTATCTGAAATGCCAGAGCTGACATAGAAACTGCTCCTACTACAATTTCACACTGAGAAGGTGTTCAATTGTTTCAAACCTCACAAGATCCATGCATGCAGATTCTTACCCATCAGGGTAGCACAGCCCCACCCTCGATCGTTTCTTCAAGGCAAGCTTTTTTAGGTTATGAGAAGCGCACTTTCACATTAAGTCAATTATACTGTAGCTTCTGGTTAATCTTTGAGACTAGAATAGTATATTTAAAAATCTGTCTCCTTGTTAAACAGACACCATGAAAGTGTTTGCATAGTGTATTGTTAACCTCCCATGGAAGGTTAAGCGGCTTCTTCTGCATCTAAATCCGTTGCTGTGGAAAATGACCGGGGCAGCACTGCACCCACCTACCCATGAATAGGGAGGGCGAAGACTTGCACCTGTGGGATTAGGTAGAGCAGCAGGAAGTAAGAGCATTTGCAGCGTATAATTAACAAGGAATTTTTTTTCTCCTTTTCTAAACGGCATTTTCATCCCACTAGGTTAACTAGTGATTAACGCTTAAAAAAAATTTTTGCTGGAGCCTGCACCCTTACTTAAACTCACTCACTCACTGGTGTATTCTGTTACTTATGCCGCCAATGTCAGAGACACGCTCCTCACCATACTACATTTCCCTCCACACTTACTGATTTCTTTATGCTCATGGGGGAATTTTGTGATGTTTGTGTTAACTTTGTTAGCCAAATTTTGTTCTTTTTTGAAACAAATTAGAATTCACGATTCCTATTTTGATTTAGAGATTACTGCCCTAACAGACAAGATGGAGAAGTTAGTGCTTAGTGAACCAAGGATCTCAGAGGTGTAAATGGTGGAAGGCAAAAAAGTGTTTAAGTGGTAGATAATGCGTAGCGTGCTTGCTACCTAGTTTTAATTGTTGTTTTCTCATGTTCGTTAAGAAATCTATAATTATCAATATAGAACAGATTTCTAAGTTTAGCTCTCTAGGGGCGCCTGGGTGGCTCAGTTGGTTAAGCCTCTGACTTCAGCTCAGGTCATGATCTTCCACTCCGTGAGTTCGAGGCCCACATCGGACTCTGTGCTGACAGCTCAGAGCCTGGAGCCCGCTTTGGATTCTGTGACTCCTTCTCTCTCTGCCCCTCGGCCTCCGGTGCTCTGTCTCTCTCTCAAAAATAAACATTAAAAAAAATGAAAACAGGGGCGCCTGGGTGGCGCAGTCGGTTAAGCGTCCGACTTCAGCCAGGTCACGATCTCGCGGTCCGTGAGTTCGAGCCCCGCGTCGGGCTCTGGGCTGATGGCTCGGAGCCTGGAGCCTGTTTCCGATTCTGTGTCTCCCTCTCTCTCTGCCCCTCCCCTGTTCATGCTCTGTCTCTCTCTGTCCCAAAAATAAATAAACATTGAAAAAAAATTTAAAAAAAAATGAAAACAATAAAAAATAATAAATTTAGCTCTCTAGATTACAATATTCTTGATAAAACCTCATCCATATCCACAGTTTTTGAGGTTTAATAGACCTCTACTTTGATAAGGTTAGTGGACACCCACTTGTACCAATATGTGTAGCAATTTGTTGTCTCTGCCAAGCAGTCACATGCATTCCCATTCATTTACAAAAAATGAAGCCTTAACAGAGTGTGTTCAGTGGTTTGTTTGGTTTTTTTTTTACTTTTTAACAAAACTTCATTTCCTAATAAAAGATAACATCTAATGATGAAATTAGATGCATAACGTGTAATAATGGAATTAGATGTAGTGACTTCCAAAGTATGTAAATTTTACTGCCATAAAACAGAGTCTTTGCACAAAGGAGCACTGAACCAGTGATAATGTCTTCTATCCAAACACATTTGTACTGTAAGTAGAAACTGTTTAAAAGGAAAATTACATCTTTTTCAGCAATTTATCAGAGATAATTACCCTTCATACACTAAAGGAGGGATAAAGAACCATAATTCTAATTGGTAAATGTCACCAACTGTTGCAGTTACTCTTACTTGTGTATATTCTTTTAATGATTAGAGTCTCATGCCACAGCTACATGAAAATATACTCACTAGGTGTGAAATTCCCATATGTCACAGTTTCAAGAATAGGTAAACAGCTCAAAGATAAAGAAATAATGCTAATGAGAAATGTAAGAATTCTAGGTTTTGTTTTCCAGGCAAGTGGATCTTAATTTGCCAAAAGGGGAGAAAGTATAATTAAAAAAAAAAAAAAAGAAAGAAAGAAAACAAAATACAAAAACACTTAGTTTTGTTGGATTAAACTTTTAAATGAGCTTTACTTCACACTTTCAACCAGAGATTTTTATTTCCTTAGAAAGTTGTAGAACTGTCTCAACCTACAGATTTCAGGATCGTATCCGTTGGGTCTGCCAAAGGGAACAGCTTTTAAAATTCTTTTAGGCTTAAACTATAAAGTGTTTTGTTAGTTTCAGATGTTAGAAGATAAACTCCTCCTGGACAGTGTTATATTTTGTCCAGTGTTATCTTGAAAAGGATCAAAAAAACAGAAAAAATGACCTTAGAATCTATGGCAAGTGTTTAAAGTCACTCTTCTCCAGTCTTCCTAGCTATAAGTTAGTTTCCAGTGAGCTTGATGGGTCAAGTGATTGACTAGATAAAACTTGTAAGCCTACTTTTCTTTCAAAAGGTAGAAATAAAAATGGGGTTGAGCAGGGTAAGAGATGATGGAGAAAACAAACCTCTCGTTTGTATATTCTGTAACTCTCAGGTTAGCTGAGCTGTGCCCGACTGCTTGGTATTATATATGTCATAGTATTTTGTTTCCAAGCACCTGGCTGAGGTTCAGATGCTGAGCTAACTTTCTATATGCTATCCATTGTACGTAGACCAGTGTTCTGTTGCTGTTTTCATTCTGTGGCAGTATGTTTCCTGGATGTCGTCATTTCTGATGTTTTGACAAAGTTTGAGAAGCGTGGAGAGAAGTACTTATCTTATGGGCTAGCACTCTTCAAGTATTAATAGTAGTAATTTTTGTACAAATTACCCTGCCTCTTCACTGGAAAAACTGATATATAGTTCCCCACCCCTGGCTGCAAAAAAAGAAAAAAAGAAAGAAAAAGAAAGAACCTAGGGTTCTCTTGGTTATCCATGTCATTGTATTTAAACTTTCAAACATGGCTCAAGAGAATTATGCAGAAAAATAGTAAAGGAATGAATTTGATAAGTTGCCTCCCTTAGGTTTGAAACCTATTCCCTACATTGTATATGGATGCTCTTGAAGGAAAGAACAGTGAAAACATTTAAGTGTATGTATTATAACTGATAACTAACTTTGTCATATTAGGGTTATGTTTGAAGGGATCCTTGAATTTACGTGGCATATGTTTCCCTTCAGGCTAAATAAGAGAGCAGTAAGAGCTTCCTTACCCAGAAGGAACTCGCATTACCCAGAAATAACTTTGTTACCAAAAAAATCAAATTCAGTTTTATTGGTTACATATGCTCATTGCCTATACTGTGCACTGGTGAAGAGATGAGCAATTTTATCATTGTATATAAAATATGCGCCCTCCCCCCACCAAAAAAAGTGGTAAGAAATTTTTGTCCTTCATTTAAGGAGAGGGGCTGCCACGATACTCAGTTATGCTTTTTTCTTGCAGCAGTAATCGTTAAATGAACGATATTCTCTTTCACTTCGTTTCCTTGCAAGATTTACTTTGCAAAGTGAGTCTGATGATGGAGGTTATAAGTACATTCTATGAATATGAAATGATACAAGACCAATGGACTTGGACCTCAGTTCCACCATTATGTTATTATTAATGCCATATTCTTTATTATTATTTTAGAAAGAGAGCACGAGCAGGAGAGAGGGGCAGAGAGAGAGAGAGAATCTTAAGTTGGTTCCATGCTTAGCATGGGGGTGGGAGGAGGGGAGGAGGGCTTGATCCCACAACCTTGGGATCGTGTCGTGAGCTGAAATTAAGTCAGGCACTCAACTGACTGAGCCTCCCAGGTGCCCCTTAATGCCGTATTCTAATCAAATGAATACCTCAGTACAGATTATGAATCAACCCCAAGTGTAGATCATTCAAATGAGTATTTTTATTAACTAGTCTAGCTATTTGAAACACGAAAAAGAACTAAAGATAAGTCTAGGAGGAAAACTCTTTGGAAGCCATTCAGATTTTTGTCCCTTCCTAGTACTGATTTTGAAGACTTTGTAACAAGGAGGAATTATATTAACTGCCCTATCTCCTCTAACATCACAAGACACCAGATGTTGTATACCTTCAGAAAGTTATCTGAATCACACTTTAGACTCTTCTTAGGAGACTGGTTCATTGATATTCTTGTTGTATTTCTAAAATAAAATAAATCTTTGAGATAGATAAATACGAATGAGTAGAAGCAATGGATAATCCACAAAATTTTGGTTTACATTTCACTTTGTAATCCATTAAATTTTTTGCCCAATATCTTCCTACGAATATTTTATTCAAACTAATAAAATTTACCTTGTATGCCTTGAGCACTGATCGTAGTTGAGGCAGGCAATCCAAGGAAAACTAACATTTTTGTTTTTAATGTATATGAATAAACCAGCCAGAGATAGTGACAAGTAAATTGTATTGGAAATTAGGAAAGGATTATTGCAAGTGGGGACTTCTTAAAAAAAAAATCATTCATTTATACTGCTCGGCATATTAACCGTTCAAGATAGCCATTAAAGAAAAAAGATACCTAGTAGTTTACAGCCACACGTCTCTACTCATTTTCATAATGATGAATAACTGTGACCTCAAGTTACAGACACCAGTAATAAACTTTTATTTATTTTAATTACAGAATTTACTGAAGGTGCTCATTGTTGATTTTGGTCTTGAGCATAATTTACTAATGTAATTTTTTAAATGATATGTGAATTACTTTTTAAGGTTGTGTTTTAATAATGTTTTCACAATTGAGACCTGATATTTTATTCCCCATGCTTTTCCCCTACCACAGAAACCAGGAATGGATCTGGCAGACACCTATATCATGTTTGTTCGGCAAAACCAGGATATTCTTCGAGAAAAGGTCAATGAGGAAATGTATATAGAAAAGCTGTTTGATGTAAGTAACTGCCCTCGCAAGGCTTCCTGGCATCATAGAAATATGTGCAGGGAAAATTGCATTTTGATGATATGTTTGCAAAGCAGACTCCTTTTCTGATCCCCTTTCTTCTGTGCGGCTAATACAGTTGATAGTTTTATTTCTCTGACTGTTGACAGAAGGCTTAATTGACTTCTTTTGTATGTGGGAAGTGTCACTGTTAGAATGGAGGTCTCAAAAATCTTCTAAGGTTAATTTTAACGAGCAGGATGATAACCAGTTTACCATTATGTACAGCATCGGTCCGCTTGCCTTTGTGCATTCCCTCAACAGGATAATGCTGGCATGGAGTTGGCCCCTCCTCGTAAAGTTTTGCGAGTCAACGTCATGCTCCTTAGTTGCACAAAGACATAAGCTTCAGTAAAGCCAAATATCCACCACCAATCTACTGTTATTGAACACTTTCCCCTTGATTTACAGCACTGGCATATGCTGACGGTATCACCCTGGGGTTTTATCAGCACAAACGTCTTCATTTCCACAAGGCAACTCCTAGAAGTAGGGGGGTGTGGTTTTAGAGAGCTTGATCATTAAGTTTCATTTATCTGGTATCTGTAAAGGAAACTAAGAGAGCAACCCATTTCAATAACAATGTTGTCATTCATTTGTAATTATTTAACAGTCAATTCAAAGGAAATGGTGCTTTTGCTTGTGTTGGAACTTCCCAGAATTCACCACAATGCTGATGCTGAAATGGAATATTTGCTTTGAACTGTATTTATTTATGTACATCTCCCCTGCATTTTGGAAATGATTTTCTGGCAGTTTCATTTAATTATGCAAGTTGCCGCAAATGTTTTCATAACAGCAATTCACGGGCTTCGCGGTGACACTTCAGCTGTGGCAGTTACAGAAGGTCCTGCTACGTCATCATCTCCTTCATGGTCTGTTGTGTCAGTGTTCACTGTTTGTCAGATCCGGTGGTCAACATGAGTCTCCTCTTTCATATTTTATGCTTCTAGCCTCTACCCAGGCTGTTTTACAATAAAAGTATCATCTGTTTTAATAAGCTAAGTGTTAATATGTGTGAAAAGAATGATTTCCTAAAAGCTTTGATGCCCTGCAGGGGTAGAAAAATTATCATCTATCCAGCTGGCTCTTTTACAAAATACTGGAACCGTATTAGCAACTTCTGCTTCCATTTGGTATTGCTCTGAATTTACAAGCATATGTTTTACTTCCAAATTCTCTTTTACCTTTTTTGCTTATGTGGTAATTTTCACAAATGTTGAACAGAATAGGGAAATTGGATTGATGGTATTTCCTTTATGTTTATTCTTAGTATATCTGAAGCATGTTTTCTATGATGGGAAAAGATAGAATCATCTGGAAATAGGCCACTATAGGTAGGGAGGTAGGGGTGTGTGTGTGTGTGTGTGTGTGTGTGTGTGTGTGTTCTTAACATCTTCAACTTTTTATCTTGGTGACCTATTTACTACAAAGCCAGCCATCAGTTCATAACAGAGGTAGAATTTTTTCGCTATAAAGATATTCCCTACTTCGTCTCTCTCACATTCACCAAACTTTCTTTGAAGACTTTTTGTGTGACAACAATAATCAACAGAGCTGACTGAAGTAGAGTCAACATTAAAAGGGCCAACATTAAAATTATGTCTAGTTTAGGGGGCACCTGGCTGGCTCTGTCGGTAGAGCACATGACTCTTGATCTTAGGGTCATGAGTTCAAGCCTCACGTTGGGCATAGAGCTTTCTTTAAAAAATGTAAAAGTATGTCTAGGTTAATTGCCCTGGTTATGTACACTTTCCTTTGATACCTAAGCGTTTGACATGGCGGTAAGTTTGCTTCTGAAAAGAACTCTTGACAAGCAACCGTTCTGTTTTGGTTGTGAAGGTTTTGTCATTTTGCGTATCCCCAGAACAGTGGACTTGTTACTTGTGAAATAGTTATAATGTCCTTAAACATTCTAATATTTTTAAATTGCACATTTTTATTACTGTAATTAAAAATAAAAAGTAGACCCTAATTCTATTGATATGTCATCAAGAATAACATGTATGAGGGGTACTAAGAGCCCCTAATTAGCCAAGACTGAATTTGCCTCAATTATAGTTAGTAAATGAGAGGTTATCAAGTATGTGTTGAAAGGTAAAACAGAATGTGTATCTTAAGCAACAGATCATTACTGAGAGACATTATATAATTATTGGAAATCCTCTTGGCTGGAACTTAAAATAGTATTGTTAGATGTCAAGAAACAGTTGAAAATAATGACCCTATAAATAGTGTTGGCAACCTTAGTCTATTACAGATAAAAGATTGAAGAGAACAATTTTATTCAGGCATCACGACAAACTTTTGCTATTTCAATTAAAATAAGAAGTAAATAGAAGGAAAGGAAAGGAGAGGGAAGGGAAGGGAAGAAAGGAGAGGAGAGGAAAGGGGAGGAGAGGAGTGGGGGGAGGGGGAGAGGGGAGGGGAAGAGACAGAGACCCCTAACTTCAGACACAGAGGAAAATGTGCATATACACATGCATGCACACGCACTGCAGTGAATCAATACTTGTGGTTTAACCAACCCGGGTAAGGGTATAGGGCATCCAGCTTCTGGTCATTCAGTATGATAACTTCACTCCTTAAGAAGGATATTCTTTTGACCCAAACGAGATTCGCTTCATTTTGGAAATCCCACAAATTACAATATTTTTATACAAAACAATTATTGCGAAGACATACTTTAATCCTGCCTTCGATGCCGACACTTTAAAAAAGAACTCGTGTGTTTTACTAAGTAATCTTTTTCTGCATGATGCTCTGCTCACAGAAAAGACTATTGAAAGTTCTGTGAAACTTTCCCTGAGAGTAGTAATTACCTGTATTTCTGGCCTCAGAAACGTTTTGATCAATTAAGCATCTTAATGGCTCATGATATTTGTGGTGAAATACTTTAGGGTTCTATTTACATAATTGTACCAGTGCCTAAGGCCAAATAATGACCATTACCCTAGATTTGTGTCCATCGCTTTGCATGCATCTACAAACAAAAACAGTACCTCCTACGGTCATCCATGTACAACTCGTGAAGCCATAAGCCATGGTCCGGTTTCCTGAGCATCTTGCACTGCAATTATTATTGTTCTAGCCTCCATGGAAAGGGATTTTGTTCCCTTAACTTCAGAGTCTTAAAGACAGGAATGATCAAAATTTGTATTACCTTCAAGACCCTAACTATAGGATGACCTTTAGACTTTTACATTAAATTTTAAAATATTAAAGCCAAATGTACCCTTGAAAGATCAAAAAGAGATCGTATTAGGACAAAGAACCAAGACATTCTACTTCAAAGTCCATCAGTAGTTAAACTTCTGAAACATTTTCTGCATCACACAGAAATAATTTTTCAAAAGTATAAATAAACAATGGCAGATCCATGCTGCTAATAGAAGGAACCGAGTTTGTTTTAAGGTATATCCCTAATCTTCTCAAATTATCAAAATAATAATACTGGCCCTAGCTGTCATCACTAGCAT
Source organism: Prionailurus bengalensis (assembly GCF_016509475.1). Taxonomy (NCBI): domain Eukaryota; kingdom Metazoa; phylum Chordata; class Mammalia; order Carnivora; family Felidae; genus Prionailurus; species Prionailurus bengalensis. Next base: position 139,304,645 of record NC_057348.1, on the reverse strand, counting down.
TCCCAGGGCACCTCCATGTGCCAGGAAATGTGCTATGTGCTTTACCTATATCATTTCTAACCTGCTGAGCTAGATGCCATCATCTCCATTTGTGCTGATTTTCAGGTTAAGGAATCTCCCACTCATAGAAGATAAGTGACTTGTGAATTGTTGAATCAGACTTTGAAATTGTGTCTCTCCAGTTTCAAAGTCTCTGCTATCTCCACCATAAAGTCTATGCTATCTCCACCATACTTTAGACTTACAAAACCTGAAATGGTAACACAGTACCATGGGAGAGGCCTGGACCAGGAATCCAGATCCCTGAGTTCCAGCCACGGTTCTGCCATTGATTGTCAGAGTGAGTGTCCAGAAGTTATGTCACCTGCCTAAGACTCAGTATAGTTAGTACATACAAACTGAAGAAATTGGTCCAAAACTCCAGACGGTTTCTGAAATATCTTCCAGATTTTAAAACAACTAAATTAAATTAGTTTCAATTATGTTAGCAGTGATGACAAAAATTACCGGATTGGTTGGATGCTAAGCCTTGCACCCCAGAGTAGCAGTTCTGAAGGTGTTTTGTTTTGTTTTGTCATGGCCAAGTGAAAGCAGGTATCCCACCGAAGAATCAACAGCAAGTGCAATAGATAAAGAAAAAAAGAGATTCTGTATAAAAGAATAGCTGTACCATGACATTCTGTGTATCTACCACCAGGGCTCTGAACCCCTTTAGAAAAATAGTTGGAACTCATCCATTCCATATTCATGCAAAATCTTTCTGAGCGACCAGAGTATTTTAAACAGAGACTGTCTCTTCCTCTCAAGCCGTCATCGTTACACATGCTGAGTTTAAAATCTCCATGTTAGGGGCACCTGGGTGGCTCAATCAGTTAAGCGGCCGACTTCGGCTCAGGTCATGATCTCGCGGTCGATGAGTTGGAGCCCCGCATCGGGCTCTGTGCTGACAGCTCAGAGCCTGGAGCCTGTTTCAGATTCTGTGTCTCCCTCTCTCTCTGACCCTCCCCCGTTCATGCTCTGTCTCTCTCTGTCTAAAAAATAAAAATAATAAAAATAAAAAAATAAAATCTCCATGTTAAACTTACATTTTCAATTTAGAAAAAATGTGCCTTATCTGGGTAAGAAAAATCTTAAAGTTCTCCTGTAGGGAGAGAGGTCATGGATGCGCCAAATGGTTTTTCAGCTTTCTATGCAATCTCTCTTACCCTAGTGTTTTTTTCTTACATATTAAACACCATTGTCAGCAACCTTTTTAAAGTTTTTATCAAATCGAAACCATCTACAATTGTCTAATCCCAATATAGAAGTATGACAAAGATCTTCTAATTCTTAAGACCCATTTTTAAATGTCTACTGTGATGTTTCTTCCCACACACTCAGGCTTCAGGACACGCAGTGCTAGCCACAGGTTCCCGTGTGTCAGGAGAGAGGCTGGGTAGTTCCCGCGAGTCTCTGGTTTGGACAGTGGTGGTGTTTCCAGAGTCAAAACTGACCTGTGCAGTAATTGCCCAAGAGCACGCGCTGTGGTCCTTTCCTAATGTCCAAGAATATTACAACTTGGAGGTAGTTAGGGGTTGACTGAAATACATTTTATTGTCCAGGATGCACACTAAACCCACCTACCTCTCTAAATCTTTTGTATATTTATTGGGCATTGCCCTTCTTGAGTCCCTTTGAAACAATTTCATTTCAGCTCTCATGTTGCTGAAGACACATCAGGGTGCAGTATTTAATTGGTAAATCATGCAGATTAAATGTTCTCATGTGTTATAAACTGATTAAATATTTAATTGTTGAGGAGTTTCATTTCAATGAGATTTTTTTTAAATATTGTGGTGATGTCTTATAAAATTAAAAGTAATTCTTTAAATGATAGTTAATCAGTTATATTCATCCAAATAGTTTTTTATAAAGGATTAATTTCTCAGGACTTTTCCTTGAAAAGAATTATTTTCAGTAAAGCGACTCTACATTAAACACTGTAAGTAAAACTGACCTACGCTATCTACGTGAATTCGGTAGCCATCCTAAGATACGATAACATACAAAGAAAAAAAAAACTGAACCTGTGACAAGAGACTGTATTTCTCAAAATAAAAGTCATTTCCCATTTCTGTGCTCTCGTCTCTGACTCTGAAATAAGAAAGGGCAGAAATGCTCAGAATTTTTGAATGCAGTTTCACACCAGTGCCCAAACTTTGTGACTCCGGAATTTATTCATCCTCAGTAAGATCAGCACTACTATTCTTAACTTCCTTAAAGATTCAGTTTATTATCATGTTGATTTTCACAAGAATAGTTGAAATCAACAGAGCTTGGATAATAGTGGCTGCTAGATGAAACTTTCCTACCGTGATGCCCTCCATGATATGTATTTAAAGCTGACTCTACTTTCTCAGTCCTTTGGATAAATTTCTTTGTGTGTGCAATCAGCCTCTTTATTGGGAATGCAGGCTGCAGCCCAGTAAGACTGAAAACTTCTTTGTCTTCTTGCGTTTCTTATAATTCTAAGATATTATAGGTATATTCTCTAGTATGTGAATGTTAATTTAAAAAGAGCAGTTTTCTTCTTTTCAATAATCTTTTACTTTCAAATGACTAGGAAGTTGTTCTATAAACTACATAAATCAGTCTAGATTCCCATTACAGAGGATGTTCTCTTTGGTTTTGCCTCTGTATAAAAAGAATTCAAATATAAAACATTAACTGTTGGACCATTATGCCCAACCATGATTTTCCTGTCACCAATCAAAATTAAAGGTTACTATCACTCTCATACCAAAGCCATTATGTTCCTTCATCGATAGGAAAGGCTGGATGATACGTTCAATGATGGACTCGAGGCTATTTGAGGTAATGTATTTCTAAACGTGGTTGTGCTACAGACTAAACATGGTTTAGTACCTCATTGCGTCCTAAAGGTGGATAAAAAGTTTGATCTCCACTTGTTATCTGTGTTACTTTTGACACTGTTAGTGGCTTTGATACATCGTTCCCCAGGTGTTTGGGTTTTTGTGTTTAATTGTCTATATTTCCGCTTCATTTTACCTACAGTATTTGGTCTCACGCTGAAGTTGTTTGACCTCTTTTAAGATAGTCCTAGTCAGACGTGTTCTGCGGAGCATCTTGTCTGCCTCAGTAAACGCCCTCCACAGCTTGCTCCTTAGCGGTTTGTTTCCTCGGAGTTTGTTTCTGTTTAAAACCTCTGCTCTCGAATTACGGCTGTCTGGTTCGTTTTTGTTAATAACCTTTATTTTAATGTTAAGCTATTATTTGTAAGTATAAGAATTTATTGAAGAGTCTACTTTTTGATGTATGGTGGGTGCCGGAATAGCTCTGGCAAGTCCAGACGCAGCCCAGCGCCGCCAGAGGCCCTCATTTGAATCTAAGCTGTGGGTGAATTAAAACCTGGGAAACTTGAGATACGCGTGCCTAATTGCCTAAAAGAAACTCCTCGAGAAAGTGTATTGTAGCGTGTTGATCTTTTTTCTTTGATAATTCAAAAGAATCTTCAAGAAATATGTGGGCTTCTTCCTTATATTCCTGAAATGTGATCATGAAACACAATGGTCATTTGGCACATTCCCAGAAATAGACGTCTTTGCATGAGGCACCTGGACATATGTGGCAGGTCTGGTAGAATCAGCTAATTAACAACACAGGCTTAAACAGGCACCTCATCTGGCAGTGCAGTTAGTTGCCTGATGGTGCTCAGCAGGACTGGGTAGTGCTTTTTATTTTTCTATCCTAATGGTCTGCTGCCCACCTAATTTTGCCTTATTGTCAGTCACTACTTACCGCAGCTTGGGGCCCTCCCAGGAGGCTAAATTATTATCAAAGGATTAGGGAGATGTAGCCTCGCAGCTCTGACATTTCTGATTGCTTGTCTATGCCAGAACACTAATTAGCTGTGACTAATTAAGAAAAATGTCCCTGCCATAGAAAACCATTTAAAAGAACTGAGAAGTGGAAAAAGCAATTCAGAAGCTGAGCAGTGCTCAGATTTGCCGATGCTCTTTAGATTTCCACCAGAGCCTTAACTCACCTTTAATTGTGCTCAGAATTTAAAAAAAAAGAGAAAGAAAGAAAGAAAGAAAATCTCACATGTGAACTGATCTGAGGTTGTGCTTGAACAGGAAGAAAAAAAAATTGTTGATCACGTAACCTCTCTTAGCGAGATCTCTGATGAATGGAAGATGACAAAACTTTCATTTTCATGGAGACATTTTTCTAAACCCCAAATGTGTAAATGTGCATTAGCATTCATTCACCCAAGCCAATAACAACGACTTAATGGTCATTGAAGGAAGTTAGAATATTCCCTGGACTGATGCTCTAAAAGATGGTTCAAATGATCACAAGCAGCACATTGAGCATTTTAGAAGTTATTTAGTATTGATTTCATGCAGCTTCCACATTTAAGACAGTCTGGAAATTGTGGCTTCTCCACGCACAGCCTGGTGTTTCCACAGTGATTTTACATGCTTGTACTGCAACTGGCCACCAGTGACTTATTACTGAAAATACCCGGGACTCCCCTGAGACCAGTGTCTCTATCAGTTGACCAGTGCAATGTTTTCATAGAACTGGTAACTACTACTCTCCTTCTCTTCCAACCTAACTTCATCAGCAAATGTCACACGGCCTAAGGCCACTTCCCGTGGTGGCTTTTTGAGCTCCTCCTCTGTCAGCCCCCTCCTATGCAAGCCTTCCCTGCATCCCTGGCAGTGCCTCTCATGAGTGGACACAGCAGTGACAGCCAGCCAGACTGCCAGCCACCGTTGACTAAGTCCAACTGGAAAAAAAAAAAAATCTGTGTAAGGAAGGAGTTGTTGTGGCAAACCATTATTCGATGTATCTACTGAATGCATTGAAAGGAAACTCTATAAAAGACTAATATCCAAAGGTACTTACCAGCACCTAGAGAGAGCCCTTACTTAATTTCCTGATTATGGCCCAGCCCTAAGTAAGAGACCATCTAAATTTTACTGTGTTCATACAAGCAAAATATTTTGTTTGAAATAAAATTCTAACCCCGTCTCACCTAAACTTTCATGCTAGTTTTTAAACTCATTTTCCCTTTTCCTCTTGGTGGAGAAAAAGCAGGTAGCCAGCATCCTCTAGGGAATAATCCTTCCTATATATGAAGACTGTTATTAAGGCACTTGTCATACTTGTCTACTCCAGGATAAATAATCCCTGTTTGTTTAACTTCTCTTCATAGGCCCCTTTCCTAGCCCTCTAATCATCTTCGGGGTTGTCCTTTGAAACTTCTCTAAGCGTTCTCTGTCATGCTTAGGATTTTGAGTCAGGAATGGGATGCAGTGTTTGAATGTGGTTGAACAAGATTCTTTCAAGCCACGTTCCTGCTTACGCAGTCTAATATATAGCGTCCCCATACTTTTCCTCTGCAGATCCTCAGAAATTTGGTTCTGTATACTCCCCACAGCTCCTTTTGTTGGCTTTCCCCTCAGTGACTGCCCATACCATACGCATATAATGTGTATGTTTATTGATGTAGAATGTCCGTTCAGTTGACGTGTTGGATGCATGAGGAAACCTCCCATTCACGTCATGTGTATGGGATAGTGTATGCGATAGTGGTGAATACTGGGACTGAAAGGTTTGGTCCTGGGGTGGTGCCTGGGTGGCTCAGTCGGTTCAGCATCCTACTCCAGCTCAGGTCATGATCTCACAGTACGTGAGTTTGAGCCCCACATTGGGCTCTAGGCTGTCAGCACAGAGCCCGCTTTGGATCATCTGTGCCTCTCTCTCTCTCTCTCTCTCTCTCTCTCAAAAATAAACGTTAAAAAAACATTTGGCATTGTTTTATCCCACACATATGGATATCTCTGTCACAGTGACGATGGGATTCTAATTAAAGTAGGAAATTGAAACTCCCCTTATTAACCATTTATTCAACCCCCCCCCCAGTATTTATTTTGTAGAGGCCACATGCTATGTGGCAGCGTTAAACAGGATACACCAAGTCCCTGTCTTAAAGAAGCTTACATTCTTATGATCAAATGGGCCTTTTGAAAAAGTTAATTTCTCATTAAAATGTTTGACATTTTCGTCTCCAGAATTAACATTAACATTAGCATATTTTCTTTGAAATGGATGTATTATGGAAAACTAAAATTTAATTCCCTTCCAAGAGAGATAATAGTGATTCAAGAAATTCATTTATTTATCTGTGTCAAGTGGAAGATTGGAAACTTGCCAAAAATTAGGGCCGGTGCAAGGTCATCCCCACACAGCTCCACTGTTTGCAGTATCAAATGTCATGACTGCAAGATAAGGGCACACTCTTCCTCTTTACCCTTCGTGAGTTCTTTGCTCAAAAGCCAGGCTTGTTTCAGGTCCCAGGAGAGTTGTCACGTTCCCTTAGACTGAAACCAACAATGCCATAGCAGTGATACTTTTCTGCCTTAAAAAAAAAAAAAGCTCTTGTACAAAACCAGCAAGTATAGAAGTCACCCAGGACATGTCACTTGGTGGTCAAAATGCACAGGCAGCACTGCCAGCCGTCCTCCAGATAGGCTCCACAGCCGTCAATAACCTGTAGGAATGGGGCCCAGTACCCCAGGGCATATGCTGGTGAGGCAGCTCCCTGCTTGCATGACAGACTCCCAGAGCCGAGCACATCAACACCTGAACACGTGGTATTATTAGATCTGGTGTCTGTAAACTATGTATGTGGATACTCGTGTATGTCATAGACCTAGGGGTTTGTTAGTTTACAGTACTTTCTCCTTTATTTAATTCATCACTTACGTGAAATTAGACGGTCACATTTAAAGCTCCGTTTTAGTCCTATGTTAAGTTTCTTTAGCTAAACGCCATCATTTACTTTTTGGTGATTTCTACAACTTTCATATCTATTAAATTATTTCTCTATCAATGAGACATGCCATTCAAATCAACAAACTGGCTCTGATACTCTCCTATCCTTTCTCTATTAAAAACCTCACTCTCACTATTACGTATGTAGCACTTTATATCTCCAAGTATTCTAAAGCATTCTAGTCCTTTGACAAATATGCAATGCATGCTGTGTGCCAGTCTGTGGAGGGCTGGAGATAGCAGTAAAAATAAGACTTGGTTGCTGCCTTGCATTTACACATAGCCCATTGAGACAGACGTATAGCACATGGTGCAATATTTATATAGATGTCGGTACAGAGTCCTAGGAGCAGGAACTGTAAGAGCGTCTAATTCTGCCTAGTAGGAGATAGTGTTGGCTTCCTAGCAGAAGTAATGGTTGAAATGAGTTTCAAAGGCTGACGTGGATCTGGCCGGGGAAGCATACTTTGGGATAGAAGTCCAGACGGAGGGACTGACATGACCGGAAATCCCAGACTTAGAGGACCCCAACATGCAGCAGGGGACCGGGTCTTTCCATTTGCTAGGGATGGATCCTGTGAGAGTGAGCCAGGAGTTGGAGACTCCTGGAGCTGCCATGGAGGATGGTAGCTAGTGAGTTCAGTCCTTACAGTACTCTCCAAAAGTCATTTTGAAATGACGGTCTCCCATTTCTGTAAGGAAACTTCAGTTTCAGTTTCCAGGAAGACCTACTAATAGTTAATCCTCAGGCCTAGATTTTTCTCTCCAGCTTGTGCCATCCAATACAAGCCCTTCCCGGAGTCTGATACATATTTTTATTCAGATACTACATTATGAATTTAAATGCAATCCTGACCAAAATTGTGTACCAAAATGCCTCATTGAACCAGATGAAAAGGTCATAGTGCCCAAATGAACCATTCAGAGACTATGTGCCCCAAACTAGTACCTACAGCAATATAACTGGACTGACTACTGAGTTTGGCCAAGCCAATGATTAGTCATTTAAGTCAAAAAATTAGTCAAACCAGCATGCATCCCATCATTTGTCATGAAGTAGGAGAGAGGGGAACAGCTGATTATCTGAAACTTTCACTTTGTAATGAATCTTTTTAACACCAGGAAAAGGACCCCAGAATAAACTTACAGAGGCACTTGCCTACTTGATAATAATGAAGAATAAAGAACAGTATTGATGTCAATGCTCTTTGTGTAGCGTGGGAGAAGATAGGCTAGTTTGATAATACTATTTCCAGGACATTTTGGAATGAAGGGAATGTTCGATTAATGAAACGTGCTTGTACAACTCCCAGTTTATGGAACTTATCCTGTTATGTAACTTGTATTTTGTAACTTAAGAAGATCTAATTCATCTAGAAATATCTTGGTATTTACACATTTTTTGTCAGTTTTTTTTAAGTAATCTCTACACCCAATGTGGGGCTCAAACTCATGACCCAGAGATCAAGAGTTGGATGCTCTACTGACTGAGCTAGCCAGGCACCCCTACCTTTTTTTTTAAACACACAAACAAAAAAATATGGTGGCACCTGGGTGGCTCATTCGGTTAAGTGTCCAACTCTTGGTTTCTGCTCAGGTCATGATCTCATGGTTCATGGAACTGAGCCTTGCATTGGGCTCTGTGCTGACAGTGTGGAGGCTGCTTGGGATCCTCTGTCTCTCTCTCTCTCTCTCTCTCTCTGCCCTTCCCCTGCTTGCTTGTGTGTGCACTCTCTGTCTCTCTTTCTCTCTCAAAATTAAAAAAAAAATAGTATGGGGGGAAAAGTATTGAACTTCAAGAATAGGAAAGTTTTTTCAGCGTTCAACAAACATTTATTAGGTACCAACTCTATGCCAATCTTTCCATGTTATAAGCACTTTTTACATTTTCTTAACAGGCATCAAAATGCTCATAAACTCTCTTTTGTAGACTTCCTGATAGACTAGAAAATGAAAACCACCCTGCATGTCAGGTTATTATTGAATATGGAAGAAAAATGACATGAATCAAATGCTTCTCTGCTCTATGTTTAAAAAAAAACACATGAAAAAAGCTGCATATATAGATCAAGTCCCTTTATGAATAAACCAAGGATCTTTTTTCCTACATTGCCTTGTTTTGTTATAGTGGGGGGAAAAAACCCTTCCCAGTATTCCTAAGCATTAAGGTGTATGGCACCTTAAAACATCTTAAGAATAGGGTGGCATGGTGTGGGGCGCCTGCGTGGCTCAGTCAGTAGCTCCTGCAACTCTTGATCTCTGGGTGGTGAGTTCAAGCACCACATTGGACATAGAGATTCTTTAAAGTCTTAAGAATGGGACATGTGGGAAAGGCATAGCAGAAGAACCACTTGGTCGGTTATCCTAAGGGAGTGTGGTTCTTGAAAGAATTGATTTACATTACATATTATATTATTAGGTTTAAAAATATCTTTGGTCTTTGGAAACACAGCTTGCATTCACTTGCAAGGAAGTGTGGTAGACTTATTTGAAACAATTAATAAGCATTTCCTGTTTACTTCACAATCCTGTATTACAGTAACGATCAGGAACCCCCAGGAAGGGTAGAGGTGGTTTTCTTAGTTGTCTGCTGGAAGCAGCAAACTGCCCTTAAAGAATCAGAGATTTTATTGACAGAACAGACTGTTTTCTAGAAGGGACTGGAATAACCTAGCAGTCATGAGTACAGACTCTGAATCATGTATCCGTATAGAGAAGATATAAATCTAACCTTGCCATGCATACCTATTGTATAAATCCAAATAACACGCTTAATCTAAACTCAGTTTCCTACCTATGTAAGCTCAGTTTCCACATACGCAAAATAGGAAAAATAACAGCCATCTCATTAAGGTTGTTCTCAGAAGTAAATGAAATTTTAACTGATGCATTAAATTTCCCAGGAAGAACTTAAAAAATCAGATGGCTTTATAATCCGAATTCATAAAAGAATAGAAATGAGTAACTGTACCTCACAGTTCTTGAGAAATCTCATTCAGTCCTCATTACACTTTTCCTGTTTATAATGTATTTGCACTTTGTTAAAAGGCCAAAATGAGTAAGTTAATAACAAACAAAATAACAGGTGATAGAAAGTTCTGGAGCTCTAGGCTTGCATTTTTTTTCTTTTGAAGAATAAAGCTGTATTTCAGCACCATGTAGAAAGAAAAAGTGTGATAATTTGGCTTTTCCCTGCAGTTCATTTTTTACAAGAATCACAAGCTCTATTGGTTCTAATCATGCCCTTTATTCTGATGATCAAGTCTAATATCATAGTATTTTGGGAGAACATCAGAATCTTCTTATTTAAAAGCCAGGTTCACAGACTCTACCCTTCATATTACAGATGAGAAGACTGAGACAGAGGAAACCCTGACCAGCTCGGTCAGGCAGACAGAGCATAGAAGGTGCTGGCCCTTTTCCCCTCTCAGCTTCTGTGTGCTGTGTTGACAGCCAGCCCTCCGCTTCCACGTTCAGACCCAAGCCTCTATTTTTCCCCCACGAATAGTTCTGGGTCTAGCTGGGAGGCTTGATAGGTATAGGGCGGGTTGAACACTTCTGTATTTTTAACCATAAGAGACTGGTTTCAGTTTTCCCAAAATGTTGCCCTCGCTCCTATTCCAAGCCAACAAAAAATCTGCACTTAAAACTTTATAGATGCTGGTGTTTCAGGGGTCTGTTTTGTGGAACCGCATAGCATCGTTTCAGTGGGATGCCTCATATAGAGGAGGGAAGTGTTGGTGTTACTGTTTCAAATTTACCATAAATATAAAATGTGTACTTTAGTGTTTAGAAATGGGAAGTGACTGGCCATGAATTTAGTTCTGTTAAATAGATGCAGTGTTGACAAAAGAGACACTCAATGTACAGTGAAGCATTTATATGTAGTGGGGCATTAATGTTTCTAAATATTTTGTTGCTCTCCAAAGCTACAAAATGATACTAAAGAATGCCTTATATTTATCAACTTATCAAAACCTTCAGCATTTAAAAAATATCATTTGTTATTTTATTCAATTCAACTTGGCATTTAAAAGGTACCTATTTCCTAAAGTGGTATTTTCTAGATGGTATTGTGGTTGAACTTGGTGACTCAACACTTATAAAACCGACAGCTTCCCCTGAAATAAATGAAGAAATACATACACACTGGAAATTCAGCCATTCCATATCTTAATGCCCTAAAAACTGTTGGCTTTCTTTTTTTTTTTTTTCTGTTGTTCACCTATTGAGCTGAGCCTAGCTGGAGAAGAATGAAAATATATCAACTAGTTGTACCAATTCATAATCAATAAAAAGCTAAACACTTAAGCAGAAAATATATCACAGATTTGTTCCCTAGCAAAGCAGCTATTTTTGCCTTGCCATCATCATCAGAAGCCACATTCTGACAGAAATCATTTGCTCGAAGCAGCCGTGATATATACACCCTATGTGGTCTTGTGGTTCAGATTTAGGAATATCAGCCACAGAGGGTCTAAAGGCATTGTGCATTAGTATGTATTGAGACCTCATTCCAGGTGGCCAGCAGCTGGACTTTTTGAAAATAAAACTTCCAAAATAAATGTGAAGTGCTTGTTTCCAGGCAATAAGTGTTACATTTAATTGAATCATCCTCCAAAATGTTATAAATTAGGCAGAAAAGGGAGTTTGCATATTTAATATATTTGTTTTATATTTCCACTAGTCAACAGAATAATGAAATTCCTTAACTACTTCTCTTTAACTTGCATGAAGAAAGCACGGTATGTTGCTAAATCTCTTTTCACCAGCACCGCGGAGAAACAACTTTAATCCTTGTTAGAAAATTGCCGAGTCTGGGACTGACAAAGAGCTCATGCTTGTTCCATTGTTAGTGCTCCCCGGCCCCAAGAGCAGAGCCCTTTACAGCTGCGTGGATCCCGCCCGGCTCAGCTGCACTATTTAGGAGAGGAGGTTTGTCAATTTCTATTGACAATGGAGAGAGTTTTTCAGGGCCTGTAGCAGTGCTGACACAGTTGGGGATCAATGCCAGCCATTCAGACTGCACCCTCTTTCATTGCTTTGGTTTGTTAATTCAAGACTAAAGGTCCACTGAGGGGGTTCAGGGTGTTTAAGAAAGCTGATGAACTGTTTAAGAAAGCTGATGAACTGCAAGCATTTATAGCCCTGGTGTGGCAATTTCCATAGTCAGTGGCAACTCCTGGCACTGAGGGAGCTGTGTCCTTGTTGACCCTCTTGTTATTAAAAATGCACAAGTGCTGCGCTTCTCAATATTTCAACAATCTTTCATTGTCAATACCACCTTCTGAGCCCTTCAGCTTGTTGCTTGCTCTAAAGATCTTCTTAGATTGGGTTTGAAAACTTCACCTTAAACACTAGATTAGACTGATGTTCTGTTTTCCGTGCTCCTGTTGATTTGTTGAACCTTCCCAGGGCTGGAAAGCAAGTAGCAGCTTGATGGGGAGACGGGCTGCTAATATGATTTACCAGTCTACAGTCATGCACAATAAGTGTGAATAAATACAGGGGTCTCACAGAGTCAACCCTAGCCTTTCCTTTTCTTTTATTTTTGCTTTAAAAGAAATATCTCAAGAAAATGAAGTGAGTAATGCATGCCCTTACAGGAGTTGAATGAACCACAGAAAGAAAAAAAAAAGACATATTTTTTTGTTAAAGTGGTAGGCTGCTGTCATGGATTGATGTAGGAAAAATGTAGAATATACACTTACTGCTTTATTCCTAAGTAGACCAAAGCAAAGAAAGAAGCAGTAATGCCATACCCATGACTTCAGTGCAGACCACAGCGCCCCTTCCTTGTCGTCCCCTGAAGGGAAAAGTGAATCGTCCACCCAATTGTTTTATAAAATTAACTTTTCCAAAATGAAAGGACATTTTCTAACATTCACACTTTACTGGACATTCACCCTTTTTGAATGCTTTTTTTCTTCGTAATGTTAAAGGGTTGGTTTTGTTTGGGGTGGGGGAAGATGCAGCCAAGCTACCTTTGACTTTTTTGTCAAGATATAAAAATGGAACCTACCATATTGCAGCACCCCAGAGAGGAACATGTCAATTCCAGCACCAGAAATAGGAAACTGCTGGAGATTTCCATTTGGTTGTTTTGTTTGTTTATTTATTTACTTGGAGTGCGTGCATGTGTGTGCATGCACACGTGTGTGTGTGTGTGTGTGTGTGTGTGTGTGTGTGTCTATTTCCTCATATACAAGAAAGAAGCAGTCCTAGTGGGTTTTTTGTTGTTAGCTTGTTCTTAGTAACAACATAAACTCTGAGCAAAAGTACTGCTTTCTCTTTATTATTTGTTTGTTTTAGCTGAAAATCTTCAAAATGCCTTGACTTGGAGACCAAAAAATAGGCATTTGTATCTGATAGAATTATTTTTTGTATAGAATTTTCCTTATAATTTGGTTGCCTTTAAAGCTAAGATGATGGTAAAGTAGCTTAAGCTTTTTTTACTTAAGAGTGGTTCTCTTTTTCTCTCTTTTTATAGTTAACTTCAGATCATTTGATTCCCAACTTATTTTTCTCTAAAGTTATAATTTTGGCATTGTGTTAAAGAAGTTATATTAATAATAAATTTCTGTGTTACATTAAATGCCCTTTTGATTATCACTTAATCATAAGTATCATTGATGTGTAATGGGAAAATGAGTTAAATTAATTTTAAATTGTGTAAGGATTTCTTAAAGATGCATAGGGAGTAATTTTAAGAAAGGATTTTCATTTCCCTCAAATTCTTACAACTTACAATAAATATAGTAACTTTATAGTCTGACAGATTAGCTAGTATGTTATGCTAGACCATATATCATCTTTTGTTTCCCCCAACAAAAAAAATATATTATCTCTTGCAAAAGGACTATAATTTAAGAGTTATAACCATTGTGACTACATTTTAGCTTTCAAATTATCTGGAGAGTGGTGTGGAGGTGAGGGTCTTAATTTAGTATACTCATATTCAATATCACCAATACCTGGGAGTGTTTATGTGTATTAAAATAGAATTCAAGAGGTTGAGGCTATAAATAATTTGAAATAAGGAAGTATAGGATTTAAATACCAGTAGAAATTAATATGTCAGCTGAAGTACTGAATTCATTAGCAGTTTATTTTTTTAAGAATTTAGGAGTGTATCTTATTTTGTAAATCTTATTTCTGATACTTTTACAAAAATGTCCTGAAAATTAAGAAAGCAGTCATTAGGAAAGAGCAAAGTCGGGTACATGAACAATATTTTTTTTAGATCCTAGCCTATCTCACATTTTAAAAACCTGAAACTTCCATTCATCCATGTGATATAATATTTAGTAAATCAGTTACTCATTTTAATTACCTTATCTCATTTTATGCATGTGTGTTCAGTGTATTAAATTAACAGAAATAAGTCTAATGAAATGTGAAACTAATTCATGTTTAATTTATGCTTAAAATACCATTTCTTATACCAAATTTTGTCAGAACAAGGTTAATAAATACGAGTCCAGATGAATTTCAGACTTACTTATAACATGTGATGGTACTCTTAGAAATTGGATTTGTCATTTTAATACGGAAGAAAAATATTTTTTATGATTTTTTTCCTGTGTTTGAATACCTAAGACACATGTACCACACGTGCATGATGTATTGTGTCACTATGTTTGTGTTTACAAACAAGACACAAAATCCCTTTTCTCATGAAACTCTTGTTATTTCCTAAGTGCTGAATGGGCTTTGAGATTGATTTCTTACTGTTATCTGAATGAGTGGCATTATTAATTTTCCAGTACTACCTAAACCTAGTTCTAGCGTGTAGTGCTGAATCCCTTAAAATGTCACCACTAATGGCAGATTGCCTTTAAAACACAAAAACAAAAACAAACAGGAACAAATTTCTTCTTCTATACTCGTAGACATTATACAGGAGCAGGAAATTACATTGGAGAAGAATTTCAGTTTCCCTCTCCAGAAAGTGGTAATAAACAGAGGAAAAACCATGAACCCTCCAAAAACACTTGTAAAATGAAACCAGTTCTTTCCTTTCATAATTTGGTCAACTGACATCTTTTTTATTCTTATAGACACAACAATTCCATCCTGAATAATGTTCCTTCCTCAGGCATCCCATCTTTATTTTCAGTGGTTTTAAAACATCTTGGCAAATACTTAACGATACTAGGTAAAGGTGTGATTGAGGATGTCTTACCATCACTTCTGTAAAACGTTATTTCTAGGTATTGACTGCATGCGTCATGGCATAAATCTACTCTGATTTTTACATAACATGCGGGCTAATTAGAAATTTCCCTTTGTAAGTAATTTACCTACTTTTTCCTGCTGTTTGGGAGTCCATTCAGTCCCATACCATGTATTTAGTGCCCGTTGTTACCTACCAATTACAAAGCAGGCCTCTAGGCCTGCAAGTGCAAAAACACAGTTTCCCTTGAATATGTTACAGCTGAAAGACTAATGTTAATTCATGTAGAGAACAGCCTAGGTCAACTTAGCAGATTTTCTAGCAAAACATAGAATTCTGTTAACAGGAAATTATAGCATTATTGACTTCAAGTGCTGATCTGTGGTCATTTCAGAGTGTTTCATTACCCCCTCATTACCGAATCTGTTACATGAATACTGCAGAGGCTGTTTTCTTTTCTGTTCTCCTCCCCTCCGCCCCCATCCTTCTTTCCAGCAATGGTACAGCAGTTCCATGAAAGTCATTTGTGTCTGGTTGGCTGATAGATTAGACCTTCAGCTTCATATTTACCAACTGAAGACGCTCATCAAGATTGTGAAGGTAAACAAAATGTGTTGAGATGTGAATTGCCCACCAAGCTATAAAGAATAATGGCTAGATATTGACACACAAGAAAATTGTATGTGACACACCTGAGTGGATGTAAGTACTTTAAAAACATCACTCTCAGCAGTGCTGTGCCACTGTTTACTTCCATTTTCAGTTAGATTATCAAGTAAATGTAAATTTTTCTGCACTAATAAATAAAAGATATTTTATCAATAGTCAAATTTTAAGACAATGTACACAAAGCCTCTGGCACATTTACCTGATTGTAGTAGGCCCACAGAATTTCGTCTTCATTTTCTTAGGTATAGAAATATTTTCTCCTCCTGATACGTTTGCTTCATGCTTATTAGGATCGCATATGATTATGAGGACTTTTTTTTTTGAACGTGCTCACATGCATGTACTCATGTGCCAGCTGGGGAGGGGAAGAGAGAGAGGGAGAGAGAATCCCAAGCAGGCTCCACACTGTCAGCATAGAGCCCACAGCCGGGCTTGATCTCACCAACCATGAGATCATAACCTGAACTGAAATCAGGAGTTGGTGCTTAACCAACTGAGCCACCCAGGTGCTCCATGAGGGCTTTGGAATTGTATTGGCCCACAGCATAAGGAGAGTGTCCGTTATTTTGTCATATCCTGACACAAAAGTAACATTGTCACTGCCTAACTTCTTTAGAAGCATGCCCCATCTGACATGTAAGAGATGATCAGTTTGAGTGTTGGGGAACATCCCAACCAACAACAGGTGTCACATCCCTTAAGGCCATTTTGTCTTTTGCTCTTCAAAAGAAAAGGTAATAACACAAGTATTATATTTATTGAGTATATTTATTTATTTACTTAACGTGATTTTATTAATATATATAATTATTTAACATGATTTTTCACGCTCCGTAATTCTAATGGAAACACAAAATTTGCTCCAAGTGTAACTTTTCCTAAAATTGAGACAAATCCTACTTAATGACTAAAACATAACTCTAAGCTATTGAGAATCAGCTGTTCTTTTGAAAAGATGACCTTCCATTTTAATGCCATTTGTCAAATGCAATATATATATTTGGGTGTGTGTATATAGGCACAAATATGTATGTTTATATTTATGTGTATGTATGTGCATATGCGACACACAGTAGTTCTCAAAGTGTCATTTCTGACTTATATCAGCATCACCTGGGAACTCATTAGGCATACACATTATTGGGCCCTACCCCAGACCTGCTGAGTCAGAAATTCTGATTCTGGAGCCCAGCAGTTTATATATTAACAAGTCCTCCAGGTGATTCCGATGTTAAAGTTTGAGAGGAACTATTGCATTACATCATTAAGTTTTAACCACATTAAAATATTTTCCATCATTCTCTAGATTCCTGTAGTCTAATTAGAATACAAATTATTTTGTGCCATAGACACACAGGTTATCACAAATTAGAAAGACCCATAAATAGGAAAGTTCTGTTCTAAAGTGAGAAATTGGCAAATCTACCGGAACATAGAACCAGACCTTATAATGTCACAGTAATAGCAATCATGATTAGTCATAAAGAACAAGTAAAATTATAGCCGCCCACTAATTTTTAATACCTCTGAACATGACATTTCAATGGAAAAAATAACTTTGGTCCAGAACACTTCTTACCAGGTGTTATTTGTTTTACAAAGAAACCGAAAGTGCACAATAATACGTTCATATTTGCCTTCGATTCTGCAATGTTTCTTTCTTGTTCTATTAACGTGACTTGGAGAGCTTTCAAATGAAGTTTGTTTTTCATAAAAGAGAATCAGAATCTGTGTATACCTTCTACGTATATGTGTATGTTGAGGTTGCAGTCTGTACTGTGACTAATATTGGGATTAGCTGCTTACCTTACAATCAGACATATTTTCAAGTTAACATCTATTGCATTCAAGATGTCAGAAATTACGTATTCAGCTGATTGGCATTTTTGGCTGGATTGTTAAGCTCTCTACTTTGTTTTTAGAATAAAAATCTCTATTAGCCCATCATCTTTCAAAGTTCTTCCTCTTCTCATATTCACACGTCATTACAATTAAAGATCAAATACCAGTGAATATTTTAGCAGAATAAAATGATAATGTCACGAATTATGCAGTGGCATTTCCATTGTACTCTACACCAATCAATTTATCTTAGTTTAACATATTCTTCATTATGGCTACCAACAGTCAAGACTGATAAATATGGAAATAAGTTTCATGAATATATTTGACTTTCCATGCTTTGTTTTTCACGAGCAGGTCCCCAGACTCAGCCAATGCTTTCTTTGGCTGATACATTTAATCAAATTGTAAAGCTTTATGTAATAATTAAAAATTCTTATTTTCACAAAGAAAATCAGGATGAATTAATAATTTAATGTTTTGATTGTTTCCTACTTTGAGTATAAACAGACTTTAACCAGTTTCGTAGATAGATTCATAATTCTTCAGAACCTATATGGTTATATTTGTAATGTTCATTTTTCAGTGAATTTAAGAAGCTATTAAATAGCACATGTATATAGGGGTGCCTGGGTGGCTCAGTCGGTTAAGTGTCCAACTCTGGCTTTTGGCTCAGGTCATGATCTTACGGTCATGAGATCGAGTCCCATGTCAGGCTCCACAGCATGGAGCCTGCTTAAGATTCTCTCTCCCTCTCCCTCTCCCTCTCCCTCTGCCGCTCCCCTGTCCACTTGCATGCCTGCACGCTCTCTCTCTCTAAAATAAAAAATAATAATAAGTATAAAAGCACATGTATACAATTGTGAAGGCCCCTGAGTAGGCTTTCCTTCCGTCCACATCTCCCAGTGCTAGCCAGCATGTTACTACAGAGTAGTGCATTCTACCAAGGAGCCAAACTGCTAGTTGTTTGGTTTTTTTACTCTACAGGCATAGTCATTCTTCTCTGCCCACTGGAGACCCAGATGCCACCAAGATGTATATTACAGCCAACTTTGGCCCACAAAGACACTTAGATACTAATCAGTTCATTCATGTCACTCGCTGAGAAAAAACAAATTCCACTAACAGATTCACAGAGAGTTTAGGGCTATGAAATTATTCGCAGTTTTAACATCGGAATGATTTATTGAAGGAGGGGGAGAAACAGAATCCTCAAACAATCAAAGTGGCGGACGGATTTGTGTTCTCCCGAGTGGCCCTATGACATTTAAAAGCAGTTAACGTAGATCAGCTGCTCTTACTAGGAGACAGGAAGACAAGTGAACAGAACCCCATGGCAGGCCCTTGTCTTAAATAAGAACTAAGCAGACCTTCCTTGCCAGCCACAGAGGATGTCCAAGGGCCAATAATATTTTATGAATTCTAAAGAGAGAGAGAGAGATCACAAGGATACCTGTCCTGCAGCTCCGCTAACTAACTACCTGTTGCTTGGTGATAAAATAAGGCAGTAGAGTCTTAATTACACATAAATTAGAAAGCCTTCAGGACTGCAGATCTACAAAACAAATCTGTCCTGGCCAACTTACTGACAATTAAGCTAAGTCTAAGAAAAGTCAATTCTAATAAAACAAAAAAGCAGGACTTATAAACTCAGCATATAATTGTTAACGGAACAATATTTCATATCAGATGCATTATGCAATATTTCGTGTCAGGTACATGAGTAATTTGTGTACTTGACATAGTTTTAATCAAACTATTAAACAGTTACAGTCTTGAACACAAATCTCTGGGGTAATACTACTGTGTATATTAGTTACCAGATTTTCTGGATAAAACTTACCCTTCAGAGCCATTCCCAGGTGTCTTGATGCAAGTTACCAGAGGTTTCGGTGTAAGAGAGTGCCACCTTAGTAATAATGAGATTAACACCTTAGAAAGAGAATATGAGGATAGTGGGGTGTAAGTATCTTAAAATATTAAAATGTAAGTAAAAATAGTTTTGATCATTTAAGAAACCACTCTCTGAATCAAATTTTTATGGGCTGTTAAGATACCTCTGATACTGCACAGCATTTCTCACAGTTCAGTTTATTTTTGGACAGGTGGTAGACTTTTCAAATATGAATTTTATTTATAACAAGTAATGATCCAAATGAGAAAAAAATTATTCACCCTCCATACTTGCTTTTGGCATATCACTTCTGAAACTTGTAATGATACTGTGGGGCATACATCAGATTAAAAAAGACAGGAAAATGTGAAAATACCAATGGCCCCCACAACCTTGTAATGATTTTGCTCCTTCCCCGAAATCTGTTAGTAAACCAGGTGTGTATATCAAGGGGATTAAGGTGCTATTCATCAGCATTTCCTACCTGATATGAATAAGTACCTTCAATGAAACTGTGTGAATATTAAAAGTTTCCTTCCATATATTCTGTTGAACGAAATCAAGCATGCCTTCATGTTAATGTCCAGCTATTGGAGTTGTAATATTGGGCCAGAAAGTACAACATTCCTTCTTACTTGACTTTTTTCATCTATTAAGTGTAAAGCAGACAACAACAAAAGTACCTACTAGAAACATTTAGAACAATGGTGGCATGTTGATACCGATACTTGAGGCCAGTCCATTAAAATCTGAATGTTTAATATTCTAAATCTAACACAGGACAGTAAACAAAATCTGGAAAGATATTTAGCATTAAAAACAGCCTTAGAAGTGACTCTACACAATGGGATATCTTCATTTGTGTTTTGTTTCCACACTGAACTAATTCTAGATTTTTCCCACAATTTAAAAAAAAAAAAAACTAATAAAATTCCAGTCCTGTTTAGTCTCAGAAAAAAATCTTATATGAGGAAAATTGCACATAAGGGGATCAGTGAAATAAGCGATGCTTTCTAGGTGACATATGTTAAGGGCCACAGAACCCAGAATTCTGTTGTTCCTGTCATTGTTCTTAGGATTCATGTTATTAACATTAACATGATGTTTGTTCTATTTTTGACATATAATACATCAAATAATAGGCTTTTCACAGAAAAATATAAATACATGTTGTATTTATCATCTGTGGAAGCTTTCTACCAGAATTTTGACACTTCACATTCCAAGGGAATTTCAAAAGGCAAGGGCAGAATTCATCCAGACTTCTGGGTGTACACAAATTTTTAACCGGTGGTACATATAAATAAATGTTGTAATTCACAAATGCTGAAAATGCAAACTTCTTTTACTGATAATAGGATTAATTATCTCCCTCCACACTTCCCCCCAAAAGCTAATACATTGCATAAAATGTGTTTTTCAGTGTTAAAGGAAAGACATGTCAACTGAAAAACTAAGAATTCCTTCATTTAAAAATGTACATAAGTGCCTATCATTTTACCTTGTCGCAAGCTATTCAAATAGCAAAGTCTGTGCCATTAGCAATATTTTTCACTTGTCATCTGTCAGAACATTTTGATCTATTCAGAGTGATTCTACTTTGAAAAGCAGGATCCGAGGTCTCATTTCTTTTTCTCCCCAGAAATATACCAACAGGTTGACTGACATGGGCAGCTACAATCTGAGTCCATTAGTGAATTGTCCCACATTATTTTTGAAATGCTAACTGAGGATACATACGGACGTCCATCCATACAATTCGTGAGCTATCTAAGCAAAGTCTTTCTTCTTCTTCCAGAAAACCTATAGGGACTTCCGACTTCAGGGTGTATTAGAAGGCACACTGAACAGTAAGACCTACGATACTCTGCACAGACGTCTAACAGTCGAGGAGGCTACAGCCTCCGTCTCGGAAGGAGGAGGACTTCAGGGCATCACCATGAAAGACAGTGATGAAGAAGAAGGCTAATAACTCCCAGCTCTGTGGGAGGAAGGAGGACCTTGACATTATTTTGTACCCTGTCCTTGTAATTACATTGATTGGTTGGACCAAATTAAAAATGCTTGTATTTCACTCCGCATTGTAAAGAGTGAACCTGGAAGCAGAGTTAAAGGGGAAAATGGCAAGTTTCTTGGTTTGGGGGGATTTTTAAAGATGAGTCTCTTTTGTGTAGTTTGACCTAAAATGAGCTTTGGCTTTGTGATTGGAACATAACTTTTTGTTTTTTTTGGAAGATTTGACTTTTCCGTCTGTAATTACATCAAAGTAGTGTCCCGTGTGTGAAATGAGATATGTATTTCTCATAATGTGACATTGTGAGAAGAAGCTACTTGGATCACTGTGCCAGCTCTATCGTGCCCTTGTTAAAGTGGTGTGTATTTAATAGTTTATCATTTATGTGTGAGGGGTTTTTTTTTTGTAGTTAATTTGCCATTGTTGTGTATAAAAACTTTAACCTCTGTTCTTAGTATTCTGAGTTCATCTGCAGGCTTCAAGGACTGCCAAACCCAAATATAGACTAGATTATCCATCAGCTTGTGTCTTGTTTTATTCTGAACATTCCTTCTTTCAAGTGTAAGAAAAAAATCCCAAAGTGTAAGGTAGTAAATGTGCTGCCTTCAACATACCCTATTCTCCTACTTCTAAGTGTAAGAGCTTGCAGGCAATAAAAATCTCTTTGGTCGAAACCACTCCTGTATTTATTAGACTTGTGTAAATTAAATGCAGTAAAAAAAAAAATGTTTGCAGTATTATAAAAACCCGCAACAATTTGTCTCTGTGTTTTTGTGTTTTTGTTTGTTTACAATCAAATGAGTAAAAGATATCAACAGTGCTTTTGCACCTGGAAGGCACACACATTTGTTAAAAGAGTAAGTTACTCCGACAGTCTATTTCCATAGCAAAGGTAATGTTGACTACATACTCATATGTGTTATTAATGTTAGCAGTGTTAACTAACGAAGAGTAATATAGGAATGCTGGTAATTTAACTAGCAATTGACAGGTTAGTTAACTATTATATCTTCTTCCAAAATATTTTCTTGCTATAATTTTGAAAAATAATAGTGTTATACTTTGTAATTTCTCTGTGAGTTTTAATTGTGTATTTTTTCCTAAAATTCATATTGTGCTACTACATCCATTCATAAATAATCTTTAAATGAGGTAAGTTAATGCAGAATAAGCAGAGGTATCCCTGAATTTATGTAAACTGTAGTTCTTGAATTTTGGAAGTGAAACCGACTTCTTAGACCTCCAAATTCATTCTCCTGTGTTGTTATAAATGGTGTCTCAGTAGCTGGACTAGCCCACAAAAATCCATTTAATTCAGTTATTATATACTACTGGTTTGGGCTCAAATCTGGGTCCTGGGGGTAAGACACCCTACGATACAGGACAAACATGAAAGTAGATGTCTTCCCCTTTCCTGGATTAGAAACTAACTCTACCAACTCGGTGTTGTGGAAAGTCAGTTTTTCGTGAAATGTTCTCTTTCCCTGTCTTCACCTTCACATCCAGTATCATCCTCTCTTTGGGCCCCTACATGTCCACTTGTGCCACCCTAAACTCCTCGGTGGTACCCTCTCCACGGTTGCTGCCGCACAGCTCAAATGGCTGGCTACTTGCAAATTACCCACCCTTGTTTTCTTCTAAATGTCTGTGTCTTTGATTCAGCTCATCTCTAAGTAATTGGCCCATATTGTCCTGAAGTATGAATGATGGATGACTGATCCCTTCGCCCCCCTCCAGCCCGATGAAAGGAAATATCTAGCTGACCCAATTCAGAAATGCAGGGGAAAGCCCTTGGGGCCAGGCGGATCTTCCTACTGATCTAGTTCACCTGCCTGCTGGCTCTCTTGGCTGGTCAGCCTCTTGTAGCTTCTCTCTAGATTTGCGGGTTCTCTGCGCCTTCCCTTCTGTACTCAGGAGATTTCTAAAACCTCTACTCCCCACTCCAACCTTCAGTGGCTTCCACAGGGAGAACAGCAGAGCCAAAGGCAGGTAGTGGGGATGCTCAGAAGTTTATGATGACTATGTGGACTAACCTTTTAGCCACAAAGAGGCGTAGAAGAGAAATCTATAAAGTAACTGAAAGAGAATGAAATCCCACTTTTGGGTTTTTGCCCAGAAATTCTCTCCAACATAACTGCAAATTGCTTGAGACGACTTAATAATTGTTCATCGGTGTGTGTAACTGTTATGGTGAATACCCAAGCATCTGTCTATTAAAGGAAGCCAAGTGTTACTATTTTTTAAAAAAGTATTATTTCATTTAAAGGAATTTAATTGAACGACGAACAAGTTTTAACAAAATTTTTGAAGTGAAAATCATTTTTAACTCAAAGAAATAGTCCTGTCCTCCTAATTGGTTTTGGGCAAGGGCCAAAAAGTGCGTTTTGGGGGCAGTTTGGTGAGTGTTGCAGGAGAAAATAACTAATGCAGTCCAATATCCAGCTGGAATGGATCTGTTAAATAACACGTCTAAAAGGAAAGTTTCTCTGAACGCATGGAGAAAAAAATAATAATGCCTTTTCCCGGAAAGGGAAAGAACCACAGAGCTTAACGTAAACCTCTCAGCTCCAGCTGTGGGTCGTTCTTGCATTCACGGGTTTTTCCACCTGAATTCCCCTTAGTTCTTGTTCATTGTCCCTCGCTCTGCAGAAAGGACTTCCTGCTACTTTTGCAGTAAGCGCCCGTGCAAAGTGTCTCGGGGCACCCACCCCGCCCCCCACGGTCATAGCCCGGCCTGGCCTAGCGCCGCCCTCCTTCGCCCGCGAAGAGTTCGGGTCCCTGAGCTCCGGGAAGGTGCGCTTGGTGGGAAGGAGGTCACTCGGCCATCGCTGCTCATGGAGCCCCTCCCTGCTGCGACCTCCTGCAGTCCGAGAGGCGCGCGCCCCCAACCCTCCCTGCCCGCTCCCTGCAAACGCGCGGAGACGCGGGGTCAGCGCCCGGCGTACGGGACTAGGGCGCTGGCGGTCGGCAGGATCCCCGCGAGCCGGAGCTCAGAGCCTGCCTTCCCATCCCCTCCCGCCTGGCGTTTGGTAGAAAGACCTGAGCGTGGAGATTCGAGCATGAGCCTGGTCGCTTTTATTTTTTACTCCCCAAACAGAAAATGGAAATTTCCCGGTCCGGGTCCCTAAAGGGAGGTGATAGATCGATGGTCCTGAGAGATGTTCACGCGCCGCTGGTGGCGGGGTAAACACTCGCCCAAAGAGCAAGCAGATCGGCCCCCGCGCGCTCTGCGCCTCTGCCTTCGCCGCAAGGCCCAGCCCCCACCGACTGCCCTCGACCCATCCCACCCCCGTTAGTTTTGCGCGGAACTGGAGGCCTGGTCTGTGGGAGTTCGGGAAGACCGTGTTCGTCCTATCCTTACATGGGGTCCTCCTAACTCACCCCCCTGCCCCAGTGCTATGCGGCGAGCGCGGTGGAGAGCGGGTCTCCTTTCCCCCTTCAAACTCTGCTCGCTGGACGGGCAGGAACCTTCGGGGAAAGCGGACGTCTGAGTTGGCTCCAGTACTTTGCTGCAGACGGAGTGGAGCCCAGGGGCCTGGGCAGCCGGGCGGAGGCGAAGAGGAGCTGAGACCCCGCAGTGCCCGAAGCGCGCGGCTGGCAGTTGCCCCCCCTTCCCCTTCCAAGGGTGAGGCTTTTCCCCAGCGTTGACTGAAGGATGGGGTGCAGAGATGCCTTAATCTGCTCTTCTCTGTGACACTGAAGAAAGATACTTAGAGGAGTAGAAGCGGATAGAGACTGAGCGCAAAGCGCTGAGCCTGCGTTCCCGAAGTCACGACCGACAGTCAGTCGCGCCCTTCGTCCGTGTGCAAGATGTGATTGTTTTAAGGGAATAGGCAGTGGAGTGTGAGAGTGTAGTGCCGAGAAGAGAAGAAGAATTCGATGTGGTTCCCAAATGAAGACCCCTGATTTAATACCAAGAAACCGGTGCACAGGACACCGCTTGGAGATCGTAGTAAGCAAGGCCTTGGGGCCAGAGAAGCCTGGGTTTGAGTCTTTTGAGTCCTAACAGCTACGCCTCTTCCCCGCGTCTGAGCTCTGTGTCCTTGGGCAAGTCACTGAACCTCACTGTAAAATGAGGACTTAATAAGGCAGGTGGTTGTAAGAATTAGAGACAGGTGATAAGTTGTGGCCAATACTAACTAGTTCTTTGTGAGGAATGGATTCAAAAGAAATCGTGGCAGTCCTGCCTCTGCCAATGCGCACCACCATTCTCCAGCCATTGTCCCCGCGGTGGTTTCAGGGTCCTTCTGCATCACAGCCAGCTCAGCGGATCTTCAGCCTCGCCCCCGGCGTGTCAGTGGACTGGAGGGTTCCGGGGTTATATATAGGGCCAGCCTAGTGGGAGGAGAGGAGAAGACGGGGAGGGGCAAACCTTGTCGGGTCTCCAGAAAGGGCCGGCTTCGCCTGGAGCAGCCCCCGGAGCGGCCGGAGGGAGGGGAGGCAGCTGGAGACGTGCCTTTGGGGGATGGAGTTGGTCAGAGGCTCAGAAACTAGACAGGTGTGATCCCGGGGTGCTAGACCACAAGTGAGGAATCTCAGACCTCGGCCTCTGCCCAGTAGGTTCTAAGTGCAAGAGAATTTAAGGGGCAAATTGGTGTTCATTAATGTTTTCCAAAGTTTAAGGAGGCCTAGAATGGCGTCCTGCGTCTCAGACCGGAGATGCGCACACAGTAAGCGCTTGGAAAATTCGAAGCGGAACCGAAAGAGAAGCAGAGGAGGCCGCAAACCGCCCCAGCGCGCCCCACGGAAGTCGAGCGAAAACGGCTGACACTGAAGGGCAACAGTCAGCACCGAGTCCTGGCCCAGAGTGCGGAACTGCCAGCCCTTGTAGGCTGTCGTGAAAACGCCAATAACTGGGAGGCCCAGCGTGGGCCGAGGGCAAGCCCCAGGGGCTCATCCCAGCGTGTCCGTGGCGAGGGAGACACGTGCCCTGGTGATGCTGGGGCCAGGCACTCGGCGGCCCTGGAGACGAAGACACTCACCACTTAGCAAAGGGGAAGATACTCCCCCTGCTTTTGGCTAGGACTAGAGCTACTTTTATAACTGGAGGGATGTTCCCCACCTTCATCATTCCTGTAAAGTAGCCTGCCTGCAGCTATTGGGTTCCAGATAGAGGAAGCAGAATGCCACAGATGCCTTTAACTCCCAGGACTTCATAACTTTACATCAAAAGTGACTGTATTTATGTGCTTATTTGTGGGTGATTGTTAAAATTTAGCAAATAGGGGCACCTGGCTGGCTCAGTCCGTTAAAGGGCGGGAGGAGGGGGGGGGAGGGTTGATTTCAACTCAGGTCATGAATGTAAGGTTTGTGGGATCCAGCCCAGGAAGCAGGGTCCAAGCTGAGAGCACCGAGCCTGTTTGGGATTCTCTCTCTCCCTCTCTTCCTGCTCCTCCCCTGCTCACTCTCATTTTCTCTCTCTCTCTCAGAATAAATAAACTTAAAAAAAAATTTATATAAAATTTAGTAAATAAACATATTCTAGACATATTCGTCTAAAATCTTTTTCCATCCCGAGGCGCCTAGGTGGCTCAGTTGGTTGACCACCTCACTCCAGCTCAAGTCATGATCTTGTGGTTCTTGAGTCAGAGCCCCACATTGGACTTGCTGCTCTCAGCACAGAGCCAGCTTGGGATCCTGTATCTACCCCTCCCCCCCACTCTCCCCTGCTTGGGTGTGCTCTCTCTCTTTAATAAAACACTAAAAGATATTTTTTAAAAATCAATAAAATAAAATCTTTGGCCATCCCTAAGATCAGTGGTTCTCAAGTCAGAGAGGAAGTGAAGAGTTTATTTTGAATTCAAGAATCATCAGGCAGAGGAGTTACCCTTTCCTGGGCTCAGACACAGACTTGTTTCTGGGTCCCCTACACACAATTTGTACCTTCGAAAAATTAAGTGGTGTGTCAAATCTTTTCTGCTTCAAATCAATTCTGACTTGCCTCTTAACACTGCTTCCTTGCTAACAGCCAACCAACAAGTAACACCTCTCGTGGATGTGATTGGTGGAAAGAAACATTTAAATGCTGAAACTTTTTAGGGCATTTCTCTAAAATGCCAAGGAAGCACAACGAATTGTAACTTTGGAAGGAGATACTGCTAGGGAGGTAGAAAAAGTTTCATTAAAGAGGGGTTATATAGTAAAAGGTCAGAACCCAGCAGGACTGTACTTCAAAAACTGGAAAGTGAAACGTGGAAAGATGGGGGTAGCAGCTGATTGTGGCAAGAGAGAGCTTTGACAGGTTCCCCCCCCTCCCCAGAGCCGGGTAATAATTTTTTAAAACACACTTCAAAGTTGCTGTATTAAAGAATCTCATTTGTTGTCATTTGTTCAAACTGCCCAGGCTTTTTTGTTGTTGTTATATTGTGTGATTGCTGGGTGTATTCTTTCATATAACTAGGATAGTCTATCAAAAAGTTGATTAATTTTAGAAATGCATAAGTGCTTCTAAACAGATGAAATCTGCTTTAATCAAACTGGGATTTTTGAAAAGCTTTTGTGAAAGGTTAATTCATCATTCTACAGAAGAAAGTGTCCCCTGGAGACCTTAGGACTGAATGTGGGAGAGCAGGCCCCCAAGGATAAGGAAAACCCTCAAGGCTGTGAAAAATAATTTAGCAAATGTGATTCTTTACGTGCATTTTAACATGTCCATGTATTTAACCAGAAATCAAATCGTTGAGCTGAAGGGGTGTTTTTTAAATACAGATTTTCTGAAAAATATTTTGGAAAAGTTTGTAGCCTAACTTTTTAACAAGGTGATAGATAGCTTTTCATATGTAAAGTAGTTTTATTTTAAAATCCCTTTTCAGTCTCCAAGCCTCCCAAGAATGAAATAGGCTTTGATTTAGTCCCATTTCACAGAAAAACAATCCAAGGCAAAGGGTAACTGCCACCATCTGTTGTGGTTAACAAGGGGTCCACTAGCTGTGTGGCCTTCCCCAGATGAAGGCACTCTGCTTTAGGAGGCCAAAGCAAGGCAGGAAACTGGCATCATTTAATCCGGCCCTCAAAATGTGTGGGACAAATTGGTGATAGAAGTACATACGAAAAACTGTCTTAGAAAGGGGAAAAGGTTGTTGTCCATTTCAATGGACAATTGAAGAATCCAGCTTTAAAATGATAGTAAGGGGGGAGGGGTGCCTGAGTGGCTCAGTCCCTTAAGTATCCGACTTTGGCTCAGGTCATGATCTAGATATTGGTGGGTTCAAGCCCAGCATCAGGCTCTGTACTGACAGCGCAGAGCCTGATTGGGATTCTCTCTCCCTCTCTGTCTGCCCCTCCCCTGCTCGTGCTCTGCCTCTTTCTCAAAATAAGTAAATAAACATGAAAAAAAAAATGGAAGG
The DNA here is from genome assembly GCF_016509475.1 of Prionailurus bengalensis. Classification (NCBI taxonomy): domain Eukaryota; kingdom Metazoa; phylum Chordata; class Mammalia; order Carnivora; family Felidae; genus Prionailurus; species Prionailurus bengalensis. The sequence goes on along the minus strand of NC_057348.1, from coordinate 139,275,858 downwards.
ATAGTAAGGAACACGAAGGAAAGGGGATTATAATGGCTAGTTTTGCATACGGGTTTTGCAGAGGTAAGAGAAGCTGGAAGAACGGAAAGATGCAGGAGAAGGAGGAGGGGGAATTGGTCTTTCCCGTTTGTGATTTCCAGTTACCACCACCCCCACGTCTAAACAATGAGGGAAGGGCTCCGATGCCCACTCCCGCGCGGCTGGACGCGAGGCACATTGGCAGAGGCGGAGCGCGAGACCAAAGGCCACTCACACCAGTGCGGCCATCGTGGCTAACATAAGAGGACGCTGGGGTCCCACAGATCTTGCGGCTGGATTTGCCCCTGTCCCGCATTTGATTCCACATCATTAGGATGAATCATTAGGAAAATGTTTCAAGTAGGGCTCCGGATTTGGAATTTACTAGTGGTATCCAAGTTCAAAGTCAGAAAAGAAAGAAAAAACACGAATCCTAGAAAGGCACCGACAGCAATCACGTGTACTTCCTAGCTGCCGCCTTTCCCTTTTCCATCTTATATGTGAATGGGCCGGTTGGAGCCCTCTCGACAGAGAAGGCATTCTGTCAGTAAATGTTGGGGCCTTCACTTGTCTAGAGAAATAATAAATTGGAATGTTCTGCTAATATTAAAGGCTAATGATTTTCTTCTTCAAATAAAACGTCGATATCTGCCAAATAAAAGGGGAAGAGATCCTTTGGAAAGTAAGGAACCCCAATTATTATCATGCCTGCTGCCTTTTGAACGCAGCATATGCTCTTAATTTTTAAAATTGTTTTGCTTTCCGTAAGAACTCTAAATCAGCGTCATTAAAGCCAATTTCTCCTTCTTTCCCTTTTTTCTCCCTCTCCGCCTCTTCTTTCAACAGTGGTGTGAAAGTTCAGTTATTCTCCGTCATGAGTATAAAGCTTTGGAAATCAGCTCATGTGCCAACACCGGGAACTTTTCCAGGCCCACGGTGCGAAAATGGAATATGTGCTGTGGAATTATTATTTTTGTCCTTTAGGTTTACATCTACGCCTTTGTATTATGTAAATTTATGAGAAGCTGTGAATCACAGGGTTAGGTAGAGGAGGGGTTTCTTCCCCCTCCACAGGCAGCGGGAACCGACCCCATTCAGTCTTTGAATGATGCACAGCCTTCTTATCCTTCCGAGGTTTTTTTTGTTTGTTTGTTTTGTGTTGTGTTGTTTGTTTGTTTTTTTTTACCCAGACCCAGCTTCTCTCCCCACCGTCGACCCCGCGGGCCGGCAGGGGCTCAGGGCTGACACCCAGGCCCCAGGAGCCTCGGCAGACACGTTCGTGACAGCAGCCGGCCGGCCCCACGAGGTCGCCGGGGGCCGCGGGATGCTGTTCCCCTGTTGCCAGCGTCAGCACTGACGCGGGGCGCTGAACGCTTCGCGCTCTTTCCAGTACCCTCGTCCCCTGTGAGTCTAACTGGAAGCTATGAGGGCGGACCCACTGTCAGCGAAAGTCAAAGAGTTAACAACTCCAAGAGGACACAGAGGGAAGAGAAAAAGAAAAAAAGGCTTCCAAACTAATTCAAACTAAGACGGCAGTAATTTTACCTAACATCGTAAAAGTTGGAGAGATTCCTTAAAGCCTGGGATTCACAGTTCAACTTTTGAAACATGTGCAATGCCTACAGGATCAGGTCTGAGAGAGGCCTAAGGTGGTGGGGGCGGGTGTCGCAGAAGAACGTCCACCTCCACCAAGAGAGGGGGCCCCGGCCAGTGGCTGAGCGTCCCCTCTCCGTCCTTCAGGGATTGTGAAAGTAGCTGGAGGTGGCTGTGGGGGTATTGTGCTCCGTTCACAGACATGCCCTCTCCTTTAGCAAGGAAGAAGGGCTTGGCAGGGGGAGCTCAGGAACCGGAATGAAAGTTCAGGTTGGAGGGTGGGGCCCAAAGGGGAAGGCAGAAGGAAACTCTTCCACCGAAGAATCGAGTTAGAAAACTCCTTCGCTTTCCCCGAGACCGTCAGGAGACACCCAACAATTGGCAGCCCAAGCCGAACGGCTCCGAAGGCAGGATTCGCGCGGCTGGGGCGGGCACTGAAACAGAGCGCAATGGACACGAAAGGTTTTCGGAGGAGAGCTCACAGGTGCCCCCACCACCCCGTTTAAAAGTGGCTTAAGGAAGTGTTTTCCGGGAAACTGAAAGTGACAGGCAAAACTTATAAAAAGATGCTCCGGTTCCCTCTTGGGCGTGCCGCGGCGTCAGGCCTGTTTTCTTTCTCTTGACATCTAGATTAAATGACCCTTCAGTTACACCCGGAGTCGTCAAAGCAAGTCTATTAGCGACTGTTCTGTTCAGAAACTTTTCAAACGGGAGTTCTCCGCCATCTGTTACTTGGTCTCTAAACCCGATCCGGCACCCCCGCCCGAAACCCTTTGGTGACTGCCCCCATCTCCCACCAGCCTTGGGGGTGGGGAGGGGAGGGACGGAGCCGCCGCTGGATCCGCGGGGGTGCGGCGGGGAGAGGGAGGAGCGAGATCGCGCCCCAAAGGAGCGCGGGGCGCGAAGGTGTGGTGGAGGCCCCGAGGCCAGAGGTCAGAGGGACCCGAGCGACGGCCGCGCGGCGCGGGCAGGGGGGGTGGGGGGCGCGGGAGCCCCGCCGGACGCGCAGCGCGCGGGGGGCGGGCGGGGAGGTCTGGCTGGCGGCGGGCGGTGGGAGTAGCGCCCCGGCTCCCAGTCCCCTCTAAGCCGCTCCAGCCTCCCTAGCCGGCCCCTCCAAGGCAGGGTCACAGAGCCCGGTCGCCCCCGGCCTTGCCGACGTCATTTTTAACCGTTCGGGACTCGTGAGCAAGAACCAATAAGTGGAGATCCCAGCCCGGGAGTGTTGTCAGCTTTTCGGTTTCACTTCGGGCTTCTTTTTAAATGGCTCTGCTCCGGCAAACGAATCGTGAGTGAGGCCGGGTACCTCAGCTCCGGCGCCCGCAGCGGGAACGCAGTTCCCGTCCGAGGCCAGGGCCGGGGGGGCGCCGAGGTCGCCGCCGTTATGGACGCCCAGGCGGCCGAGGGCAGCGGGTCGGCGCGGGGCGCTCCCGGCCGGGAGCCACCGACGGCCGGGGTCCGGGAGGTAACTACGTTGATAAAAGGCTCTCGGATTTTCATTTACTTCTGTCGCTTCTCCATTTCTCTAAGCTCCTTCTCTGCTCTGTATTATTTGATTTTCTGTTATAGACATTTATTTCATGGGAAATCAGAAAGTTTGCAAAGAACATCACAACTGCTCTAACCCTCGTGGGTAGTATCAAGGAAAGAATCGGGCGGTGTCGAATGTAGGTTTTATTTTGACCGCAAAAATGACTCGTAAAAAATTATCTGGGGACCGCTGTTGAAAAGCTATCATCAGCCAGTTGCACAACCAGCGATCAGTGCAGAACAAAAGAGCGTGTTTGGGGCGTCCTCTTCTAATTGTTCACTTCCCAGGCTTCCAGAACTACCTTGTAAATTGCAAGCAAAACTTGTCTGACTTTTGTAGTTAGACTTGTAGGCAGCTTCTCGAATGAGTTGGAAACATTGGGTTGCTTGTTTCTGAACTTCTTTTTCCCCCAAGTCCGGCTCTGAGTCGCAGTCTGTAGGGAACACACCTCACAGGCCTGTGGGAACGGGTGAGAAAAACCCCAGCATTAGTGGAGAGGCAGAAACAAACCCGCGGCAGGTGATCCTTGTCTGTAATGCTTGCCGCCTCATTAACAGCTCTCACCTTTGGGGCTCTTCCTTTACTTTTACAAACCGATTTAATATGTAAATGCTGTTTTGAGGACAATAATTCCACTAGGTTGAACCGGGACCCCCAATAAAAAGAAATAAGTAGTAACAACAAAGGTCTAAACAACAAACCACGCTCCGTCCTCCCCTCCCCCAGAAGAAAGGAGAGCTCGGTGAGTTAACTGACCCCTCCTTCACAACCAACCGAGGACACTGCCCTTCACACGCTCTACAAAATTAGCAAAAATTCTTTATTTGCTGCCAAACTAAAAGCACACTAGTAGCCTCAAATCGGAACTCGTAGCTCTTGTGTTTGTTGATGTGCTGGAAAGTTAGTTCCCACTGTGTATTCATTAACTTAATCTGAGGTACTCAACAAGACTCTTCCTTTGAACCTTGCAGATCCCCCTCTTTGGGGCCTACTCCAACGCTCCACCTCCATCACACAGTACAGGAAGTAACAAAAGACAAGTCAGAGATAAAGACTGAGTAAAACTGTAGAAGAATTTAGGAATGTTTTTCCTCCTCCAGAAGGCAGGTAGGTTGCTATTTATTAAACAGGAAGACTTGTGGATGGGTCCTAGTGCCTGGGGAGGCAGGGTGGTCGGAATAATAATCTAGTCTCTTCCATTGAGCTCACAGTAGCTACTAAGAAGCAAAGGGAAAGCAGGCTGTTACTTCTGATGATGGATGAGGCAGGGGCCATGGATGTTGGAAAGGCCTGAAAATCCTAAAAACATGAGCAGAGATGAATTCATGCACTTGGCAGAAGGTTGGATAAGTTATAATAGTTTCTGATCCATGTGTTCCTTTTTAAAAACTCAACAGTACTTTGTGGCTTATTAAAGAAGAAGAGGGGAAAGATTGTGGATTATAATCAATGGCTCCATTATATTGCCTTTTATTTCAGATTGCAATAGTCTTGACCAAAAACTGCATTTGCTTGTGATAGGAATGTAAATGTAAAAACCTGTGAAAATTATGCAAGTTCTTGAACAATGAAGAACAAAGTTGAGGAAGCACTGAAATAAAAATTGGGCTCCCGAGGCAAAAAAAAAAAAAAAAAAAAAAAAGAGAATTTGAAATGATTTTAGAAGAGTAGAAATTTTTCGTATTTTCTCAGGAGGTCTTCAGAGTTGATCAGGTCTCTTCATATCAAGGACTGCTCTGCTTCCCTCAGTACATCTCAGGCGGGATAAACCACACACTTAATACTCCCCTTCCACAAGGATTTAAATACTGGCCTTCTGTGATTGGGAAGGAGTGGGACACTTAAATCACTGGCTCTGACCAAAAAGGGGATTAGAAGAGTCTCAAAGAAAGTCCAAAGAAACTATAACTGTTTCTATTTGCCATTAATGAAACGAACAAGGCTGTCTTGCATTCTTTTAATAAACAATTTTTAAGTGATGAACAGTTTTAGAAGCTTCTGAATTTGCCAAATATGCTCTGCTTTTCCTTTCTTTTTTGTTTTGTTATCTTTCAAATGTGGGGAAGAAAACCCAAAGTACTGGACAGATTTGACAAGACGATGAAAGCCCTTCCTAAATGCATGTTGCATTTTGTTTACGGCAGTTCTAACTGAATAGAGATATATTTTTTTAAGTAAGAGCTTTAAGTTAGGTTTTGAATAGAAGATGCTCATTAACCAATGTTGGAATATCAAGACCTTGATTTCATAAAAGCACCTCTTCAGTCTTTAGGATTAGCAAACTCAGGTCTGATGTTTTAAAGGGAGAGCACAATTGCTACTTTGCAATATTTGTGTTAACTCGCATGACACCTTACTTTCAAACACTTGTCAAAAAGGCAAATCCCGAAAAGACCAGTGAAAAGCAAACAGTGGAAATATTAACTATACAAATAAGTATACCCCTTAGCCAATAATTCTCCTTGTTAGTTCGGTGTCCACCGAAGGAGAAATGTACCGGGGTCAAAAACAGGACTCTGGCCGTTAAGGAGGAGGGAGTGGGGGAGGGGGAGAGGGGAGTGCGGAGGGACACGCGACGAACGTAAAACAAACTGGTGGCATTCAGTCCAGAAGGCAGGTAACGCTCCGGAAGCGGATGAGGTGTACCAGTCAGCTGGGCGCTCCGAAGCTTTCCAGAGCCAGGCTGTTTCGTGCTTCTTTGCCTTTTCCTTCAAACCTGGCCCTATGTTGGAGGGGTGCAGCGTGAGGGGGATTCTTCGATGTTGGGAAGTGGCAGGTAGGAAAGGAAACCTGACCTCCCCCAAAAGGCAGCAATTAAAGTCTTAACGGCGACCCATCTGTCGTGGGACGCCACCGCCCCCACCCCCACCCCGCCTTTCCCCTAGCAAAGTCGTCCCGAGCTCTTTGTCTGAGCAGGGAAGAAGAGGAGACAGGGTCTGAGGCCCCAACAGCAAAAGGAAAGGAAATTTCCAGCTTGGGTGCACCCTGGGTGACTGAGCCCGGGCCCAAATCCGCTGCGAAGGCGCCTCTCTCTGGACTCGGCTCTAGAGCCCTAAGCTCGCCTCACCCTGCACCTGTGTACGGCTGCAGCCTCCCAGCCCGAAGCCACCCCGAGACCCGAAAGGAGGCATTTCCCAGGCCTAGTTGTTAAGGCCGGTCGCATCCAGACTTTCTCCCCATTTAGCCCTTTGGCTGCCTCCAACTTCCAATAGGACTCACGTCTCCTCCCCCACATCCTTAGCAATTGCGTGTCCCCACCACCCATCCCGCTGCTCTGCTCCGCCGCTGGACACAAGGCGCGCGTCCCCAGCCCTGGCTCTCTGCAGTGTCCACCCCTCTCGGCTCGCACGGCCGGGGCGGGGCAGACCCTCACGAAAAGCCAGAGTGAGTGGCCTGTGCTGAGCATTGTGGTAGGGAGGAGGGATTATTTTGAGGCAAATTTCCTCCGTTTGGGGTCCAACTTCTCATTTTGGGGTGACATTGCTCAGAGGCTCAACAATCCCAGGTTTTATAGTCTGCATCCAGGCTCCCACTGCTGACCCTTTCCAGGCCTCTTGCAAGAAGTCACCCACACCCACCCGTCACCACCCGTTCTACACGCACTCACTGAGGGTAACTCACCAGGTAGATGGCACCCTGGGCTGCAGCGGGTGGCCGCTCCCAGGGGCTTGCGGGCCGCAGGGTTCTGAACTGGCACGTTTGCGCTCTTCCTCCACTTCGTGGCTCGGGCTCGCGGCCGCCGATCTCTCGCCGTGCAGCCGCTAGTCCCACGGCTAAGCTCTGCGGGATCGCAGGCTTGCAAAGGGGAGCAACCAGGAGCGAGAGCGCTGCAGTGGTCGGCGCGCTCCGGACCGCGCCTGCCTAGGCGGCGGGAACCCGCGCAGCACGGAGGAGCAGTCACCGGAGGCTTCCAGGAACACCCCTTACGCTCTACCGCTCCTCGCCGAGTTTTGACAGAGGCGCCAGACCCGAGAGCGCCGGCATATTGGGGCGTTGCAGGGACTAGGTCTCCGCGCGCTCGCGTGCCCGCAGGTCCCGGTGCTCGCCGCCGCGCGGTGAGCACACGCACCCAGGCTGCCTCCTGCGCTGCTATGACAAGTGGTGGGGACTCCAGCAGTAGGGACATGGAGGGCTGGGGGTGGAATCATAGGTTGTTTCCCTTCTCTGCTTAACTTTCAGTATCTAAAATGCTCCGAGAGAGCTCTGAGAGCAGGTACTTAACATAAATATTTTTTCTGGGCTCTCAATGGAAACGTATAAAAGCGCGCGTGTGTGTGTTCGTGTATATCGGGGGTGGGGTCGGGCCGTAGCCGAGGTTTCTTGTCGTGTGATACCCGCCTATTCCTTGCAACTCCTTCTCAACTTTGTGGATGGAGTGCGGCTTTCCCAAACTTCTGTCAAGGTACCACATTTACAAAACCACAAATACATAACAAGCCTCCCAAGGCCTTTAATTCTCAGGGACGTTTTGTGAGGCCAGTTACCTGCTGGCGTCTTCCAAGTGGTCCAGATTCGGCTCGGGCCGCAGAGACTCCGGGATGCCAGGAGTCCTCAGCCCCGGGCCCCAGAGGAGCCCTAGAAAGAGGGCTGCGGAGGAGGCGGCGCGGCTTTGACCTGGGCCCGGTGTCGGCCCGGCGGAACCGTGCAGAGAAAGCTCGGATTTCGCTGCGGTCGGCTTCCTGGCCGTGGCTTTCTGGAGCCTGGCGTTTCATAAATATAGCCGGGCGTTTGCCCCTGAATTAGACTCCGTTTCCTTATTTAGCCTTTGCACAATGATTTTAGATGATGTCACTTAGAGCTAAACGAGAAAATTGATCTCAGATTTGCTTGGCCTTTAAAGCCTGGTTAAGCAGATTGAGAATTAAAAAGACAGAGGAAAAAGCAAAGGGGCGGGGGAGGACGGCGAGGTGTGCGCCCGAAAGACTGCGCGCAGAGGGGAGGGCGTGCCGCGCGGCGAAGAGCGCCCCCGCCTCTTTTGGGCGGGGGAACTTCACTCACCAATGAAAAGTAGTCACTGACTGCGGAGAAAAAAAAGTTTTCCTGTTGACTGTTGGAAGCGAATTGAGCAATTATCTAGTTTACCTTCTCCTCTTGGAAGTTAACGATTGGCGAGATCTTGGCTGCGTTATTGACACAACACTTTCTATTGATAGAAATAAGTAGTGATTGTCCTCGAGTCATTGGTGCGCCAAGAACTCTGCGATGGGCTGGCAGGAGTCCATTGGGCTGGGCAGGCAGGTTCGGCTGGTGATGCTGGGGAGGAGGAGGAGGAGGCTGTTGGTGGTGATGGTGCCCGTCCTCCTCTCCGCAGGTCTGTGACAAGCAGGGAACAAGGCAACGACGGCGCAGCCTGGCCCCGGCTGACGGACGCTGGCGACTCAGAGATGGACAGTAGCTGCCACAACGCGACTGCCAAAATGTTAGCTACTGCTCCGGCCCGGGGCAACATGATGAGCACCTCCAAACCCTTGGCTTTCTCCATCGAACGAATCATGGCGCGCACCCCAGAGCCCAAGGCCCTGCCCGTCCCCCACTTCCTTCAGGGAGCCGTGCCCAAGGGGGACCCCAAGCACTCTTTGCATCTTAACTCGTCGATCCCTTGCATGATCCCCTTCGTGCCTGTGGCGTACGATACGAGCTCCAAGGCTGGAATGACGGGCTCGGAGCCGCGGAAGGCGAGTCTGGAGGCTCCGGCGGCACCCGCAGCGGCGCCCGCAGCGCCCGCGTTCAGCTGCAGCGATCTGCTCAACTGCGCGCTGAGTCTCAAGGGCGACCTGGCCCGGGACGCGCTGCCGCTGCAGCAGTACAAGCTGGTAAGGCCCCGTGTGGTCAACCATTCTTCCTTCCACGCCATGGGAGCCCTGTGCTACCTGAATCGAGGTGACGGCCCCTGCCACCCGGCAGCCGGCGTTAACATCCACCCGGTGGCCTCCTACTTCCTCAGTTCCCCTCTGCACCCTCAGCCAAAAACGTATTTAGCTGAAAGAAATAAACTGGTGGTCCCGGCGGTGGAGAAGTACCCCTCGGGAGTAGCTTTCAAAGACTTGTCCCAGGCTCAACTGCAGCATTATATGAAAGAAAGCGCCCAGCTTCTGTCGGAAAAAATCGCGTTCAAAACCTCTGACTTCAGCCGAGGCTCTCCTAACACCAAGCCCAAAGTTTTCACTTGCGAAGTGTGTGGAAAGGCAAGTACTATGCAGGAGGGAGGTCTCCCTTCCTTCCTTCCTTCCTTCCTTCCTTCCTTCCTTCCTTCCTTCCTTCCTTCCTTCCTTCCTTCCTCCTTTCCTCCTTCTTTCCTTCCCTCCTTCCCTCCTTTCTTTCAAATTTCATTTTAATTTGTAATTATTTGTATACATTTTCTATAAGGTTATTTCCTCCCTCCCCCTGCTCTGCCGCGCTTAATTTCAAAGTACTTGTTGGGCTAACCTGTTCTCCATGTGTTTAACTTTAAGGTCTTTAACGCACACTATAACTTAACCCGTCACATGCCAGTGCACACAGGAGCCAGACCCTTCGTTTGCAAAGTGTGTGGAAAGGGCTTCCGGCAAGCCAGCACCCTGTGCAGGCACAAGATCATTCATACCCAGGTGCGGAACGGTTGGTAGAAAAATAGCCGCTAAACCCTGTTTAGCAAAAGGTTTAAAATGTGCTAGCTGGACAGGAGGAAATGCCATGTTTTTGCCTTTGTTCTGCTTAAAAACACGGGGGACAGCATTACTGTGTTTTTTGAGTTTGCAGGACTCCACAAAATACCTTAACTTCTCTGCTTTTCTTCCCTTCCCCTTAGGAAAAACCTCACAAATGTAACCAGTGTGGCAAAGCATTTAATAGAAGTTCCACTTTAAACACGCATACCCGAATACACGCAGGCTACAAACCGTTTGTGTGTGAATTCTGTGGCAAAGGATTTCATCAAAAAGGTATAGAACGCAGGAGGCGTTGCCTTTCACCAGTAGTCTTACTGAAAGTTCCAATCTTTTCCGGGTATTTTGGAAAAATGATTTTTAAAGTGCACCTAGTTACTGGTGCATCTGTTGCCATTCCAACCTCCTGCCCTTGCATCTGATCAGTAATAGAGGAAGACATGGTTTATACACTGAGGGGTATTTCCGAGCGGCTTGTTCTCGTTTTATATAACTGGGTTAATAAATATGTTTTAAAATGTGGAGGGGATGGCCTCATTGCTGATATTTACAAGTAAACGTGGGGAGAGAAGTGCAGGTGCCCAGCGCAGCCCGGCACCTGCTGTCCGAGCTGTGGCAGCTCTTCCTCTCGCTTTGCAATAGTCCACTCCTCTCTTTTCAAGCTCTCAACTTAGACCCACGTCCCTGTCATCTGTCTGTTTCAGGGAATTACAAAAACCACAAGTTGACCCACAGCGGGGAGAAGCAGTTCAAGTGCAGTATCTGCAACAAGGCTTTCCACCAGGTTTACAACCTCACCTTTCACATGCACACTCACAACGACAAGAAGCCGTTCACGTGCCCCACGTGTGGCAAAGGCTTCTGCAGGAACTTTGACCTCAAGAAGCACGTCCGCAAGCTACACGACAGCAGCCTGGGGCTGGCCCGCACGTCCGCTGGGGAGCCCGGCACGGACCCGTCGCCCCCTCTACAGCAGATGCCGCCTGCCACCCTGCCGCCGCTGCCGCCGCCGCTGCCGCCCCCCGGTCCCCTGCAGCCCGGGCTCCACCCGGCCCACCAGTGATCAAGGCCAAAGTCGCTTCCCAGCCGCATTCGGGCCCCACTACCGAGGCAGCGGGGGAATAGAGCTGGTCCTGCAGACCCAAGCTCGTCTGCAGACCCCAGGGCGTGTTGGGCCCCACGTTAGCGCCTACCAGAAGCCTCTGCATTTCCCCCGCTTTTAGCCTCTTGCATGCACCTGCTAAATGGTTCTGTGTATTATATCCTATATACGCACTAACGATTATGAGAAAATTGGGGGTTTTGTTTTCTGATTTTTTTTAAACAAAATTCTGCTGTATTTATTGAGATCTGTATTATCCTACCCGGGAATGCTGCACCATTTTAATTTTATTATTGTATATATTTCCATTGTGTTATTCTGCGGTCTCAAGATGCCTGCCGATTGTTTATCATTTCCTCTTTCCCTGAGGTAACAAGACACTGTGTGTATGTTATATATACACGCATAGATGTGTGTGCCTGTAAAGGCACATTTCACAGTCGTGAGCACACACACACACACACACACACACACACACACTAGAAAAAGGTGGTTCATTATGGATGAATTTGAATTTTGGTTTTGATTCTTGCACGTGAAAATTGATTCATTGACTGTTGGAAATAAATACTTGGAACATGCTTATTTAATCAACAAACGTAAGGGCTCTGTTCATATTATTCAGCTAGAGATCACTATTCTGACCCCCTCATCCTTCCACATTCTTTGAAAGTTCAACCCTGGGTTAGTACCACCTAATGTTTGTTCTGAGAAATTCACCAAGAACAAAATAATAGTCTCTTTACACAGTTACAACTTCGGCCCAAAGCAATGAAATTTGACAAAGTTCAGAGGCAGAAGATGTGAAGTTTTCTAACAAACGTCTTTGTCCTGGGCCATCTGATCTGTTTGAAGTGCTGGTTAAATGGAAACAACGTATCTAGGGGATGTGTGTAATATACATCCCAAACGTGCATCAGGACAATACCATGCAGAAAGGTATCTATTGTTTGCATCCTGAGTGCACACAGGCACTTGTACACAGCTGGCAAAAAGATCCTCCGTGTTTTTATGTGTATATATGTTTATAGACGAATATACTTCCAATCAAGGAGGGAACATGGATGAAAACCAAACTGTGTCGGGTGCCAGGTCCTTGAAATGCTTCAAGTGTTAATCAGCAGCTCCACTGTGAGCTCGGGCTCTGGTGTTTTCTAACTGCAAGTCTCTCCTGTTTTCTTGCCAAAACAGTGAAACAACTGCTAAAGACTTTAATTAAGAGGGGTAATTAGTTCAGATTTATCAAAGCCGGGTTGTTATACTATTAGCTGCTCAGTAGAAGCTGCCAGACAAACTCGCAGAGCAGCACAGCCATCCCACCGCAGCGGGACCACATCCGGGGAGAGATGCAGGGGACAGCGGGCCGCAGGGGTCCCCGCCTCGCCACCGCGGTCCCGGCACCCCTGCCCGCCCGCAGGGTGCGTCTCGGCCCCTCCCCTCGGCCTGGCGCTATCTGCAGTCCTGGCGGTGGCGAACAATCCACCGCAGATCCACACCGCGGGCACAGGCTCCAGAGAAGCCTAGATTCTCTTCCCGCGCCTGGGGCAGCGCTGCCTCACTAGCTCTTGGAGCGCCCCGATGGTTGCATGAGAGAGGCGCGGGGAACGAGTTTAAAAATGTGCTGTGCCGCCTCACTTTTGCAAGTCTTTGTGGCGCTCCTGGCAAAGTGGCGCCTTCAGCCAGAGGCGGGACGAAGAACGAACCTGGGCCGGGGGCACCGCGGGGGCAAGGCGGCGATTTCCTTGGCAACCAGAATCTGCATTTCAAGGCCGGGAAGGATTGACGCGGGCGCGGCGAGCCCTCGACCCGAGGGGCTCCTCTGCGGCCCAAAGGGCAGGGAGACGACAGCCCCGGAGAGGACCGCGGGCGAGCGGGTGAGCGGGCCCCGCTGGACACCCTCACCCAGTCCACTCGGGGCCCCTTTCGGGTTCGGGGAGCCCCAGACGCGTGGCGCGGAGTTGCACCCGAGGGTTCCGAGAACGGGGAATTACTGATTCCACGTGCAGACATGGGGTCCAGCCTCCCCTCTGCTCTTACCCAAAGACGCTCGCCCTACGGCATCCCACCGCCCTCGCGCACTGGGAGTTTTTTTTAAGCCCCGGCCCCGCAATCATTAGATGGAATCCCCACGTTTTTCTTTTCCTGGCCTCCCCACACCCCATCTTAAACTTTGCTGCGCCCAGATCCATGTTGGGGTTGCCTCAGAAAGAGATGGAGAGGTTTGGAATCCCGTAGAGTTGGGTGGTTTCTGAATCTACGCGGCAGGTGGAATTGTGGTCGCTCCCTAAATGTAGAGGCCGATTGAAAAATCTTGTCCCAGGCGCTAGCTGCAATCGTTTTCACAGTTGCCCACGCCATGGAGGGAGTTTCGGGAAATGTCTCAGAGTTTAGAAGTAACTACCTTTTGGAGGTGGTTTCGGCGCATCTTGAAAGCATTTGTTCCCTTTGAGTAAACATAATGAGGTCAGGGGTCATTTTAAAGGGCAGAAAATGGCCTTTGCTTCGTGAACTTATTCTCAGTCAGTATTTGAACTTATTCTCAAAACCCCGGGAAGTAGTTCTTCCAGACTTTCAACGTGACACGATTTTACTGGTGAAAAACAAGTTGAACAACGTTGAGGAAAATTACTAAACCATAAAATACTTGCAGCGAGAAAGTACTTCTATGTGGTAGTATCCCCACCCTCTACCCCATGCCAGTGTGCTTTGACTTATATTAAAAATAGACATCTCTGGAAGGAAAAATTAGGTTGGGGGGTGGGAGAATGAGAGAGGGAGAGAGAGAGAGAGAGAGAGGATGGGTGTGTGTGTGTGTGTGTGTGTGTGTGTGTGTGTGGAGTGGGGGGGTCTGTTACTGTAATCTGGAATGACTGTATAGGTCTAATTTGGGGAGGTACAATGGTTCCAGAGAAGGCAGGCAAAAGGAAACGTTGTCTACCTGCTCACAGGTTTGAGTAGCCTGAAGCGGTGGTGATTAAGTAGGCGAAGCCAGAAGGAAATTCTCTAAAATAAGCACTCAAGAGGACTACTTGTCTGGAGGCGAATTATGGATGAACTTTGATTTATGACACAGCTGGTAGAGCTTACTAAACATCAAGGACAATCTCCTTAAAGATAGGATGAGTTTAGAGATTAAGAGGGAGGGGCAGGTAAAAATTGATGAAGAGGGATACTTAGCTAATAGTTGATGGAAGACTTCACAATTCTACCCCCTCCGACAAATATTAAAAGGTGTTTTTCCCCTAACTGTTCAACCTGTGTATGTCTGTATGTGCTTACATAAATGTTTATGTTCATTCATGAAACGCGTACCATAAAAGTATAAATCGCAAATTGGCTTATCCCAGTCCACCTTCTTTTTACCAGCAAACTCAGTTCTTTGGTCAGTTTTGGAAATCAGAATATAGTACAAAACGAATAATGTAAGTAGTTAATTCCTACCAGTTTTAACACAGAATGCAAATCCTGATTTCCAAAAATATCTTCCCAAAGGATATAATTTGTTCAGACTTTCAAAATTTTAGTTGGAGAACGAGTTATTGTGCAAGATTAGAACTAAAGTGACCATTTTTCACTAGTAAACAAAAGCATTATTTAGGGGCCTCATCAAAGAAGTTACTTGTTAGTGAAGTTTGAAGGTTTATGAATTTTGTGTAGAACTTCGATCCTTTACAAATGTGAAAGAAATGAATCAAAAAATGCAATGGAGTCATGATTCCCAGAATCTGTGCACCCTGTTTGATAGATGCTTCTTTTATTAGTAGTAGTTAGCAATGTCAGAAATCATAATATGACTCAAAGCATTGACTGAATTATAACTATAATGGGTATGTTTTGTCTTTGTAAAATACTCATCCTAAAATAGACAATATAAAATATAAATTACTTCAAATTCAAAATCGGTGAAGAAACAAAAATATTTTTGTCATCACTTGTAAACCCCTGTAATGGGTAGATTTTTGTTATACTTTGTTTATGATTTTAAGAGATCATAACTTACTCTGTTACCAAACAGTGTATATTTAAATTTTTTTTCAACGTTTATTTATTTTTGGGACAGAGAGAGACAGAGCATGAACGGGGGAGGAGCAGAGAGAGAGGGAGACACAGAATCGGAAACAGGCTCCAGGCTCTGAGCCATCAGCCCAGAGCCTGACGCGGGGCTCAAACTCACGGACCGCGAGGACCGCGAGATCGTGACCTGGCTGAAGTCGGACGCTTAACCGACTGCGCCACCCAGGCGCCCCTATTTAAATTTTTTTAATGTTTATTTATTTTTGAGAGACAGAGAGCGTGAGCAGGGGAGGGACAGAGAGAGAGGGAGACACAGAATCCGAAGCAAGCTCCATGCTCAGAGCTGTCAGCACAGAGCCCGACGCGGGGCTCGAACTCACAGACCGGAGATCATGACCTGAGCTGAAGTGGACGCTCAAGCAACTGAGCCACCCAGGCGCCCCTAAACAGCGCATATTTAAAAGCATGAAAATTAAAGACAAGACTGAACTTCAATGGGTAAGAATATGAAGTTGTTGACTGGTCCTGAAAAAAAATTTTGAACCAGATAAAACATTGCCTTTTTGCTATATTTTTGCCAAACCCCAGATTACTTTCACACAAGAAATTATATACTTCCACTAGGTTAATTAAAAACCAAAAAACCATATTTGTAAGGAGAACATACTTTATTATGAATTTCATTGTTTCTAGAAATCAAAGCATATGTTCATTCCAGCTCCAGGGCATACCAACTGAAAACAAATATTGTAAAGATACATTAACACACTGGTCATTTGTGTACTCTTAGTGTTGAAGCAATTGCCAGTTCAAGCCAGAGTAGGGTCCCTCACTCCAGGCAATAGAGAAGAGGAGGAGGCCTGGTGTTTAAATGACCTTGGTAGGAAAACCTGCCTCTGTTATATTTTTCTGCTTCTATTGTGATATGTTGCTCACAATGAACTTTAAGCAAAAGTCAGAATCCATCATGCACTTGAATGGGCACAAAGTTATTCCAAAAACGCACGTACATTTTCTGTTCAAGTTTGAGGTGACGTTGGTATCAGATGAAATCATACTGCTTTGGTCTTATGGAGATTAAGTTACTAAATAAAGATGAAATAAAATTCTGTCAATACAAGTCTCCAGGGCTAATATTTTGCTGTCAAACAAATGTTGCTCAAGGGTACAAAGGTGAGAGTGGGGAGAGAAAGCATCATGTATCAGTTCCTAAAGAGCTAGAAATCTATACAAAGTGAAGAACAGATCTCCAGTTTGATTTAACTGTGTCCTTCTTGATAACCATAATATAGACTTTTTGTGTGTAAAAAATCTAAAAGTTCATACCTTTCTGATACAGAGCCCTCTGATGACAGTAACAAATATGGTGATGTCTTTTGATAACCCACCACAGAAATGTAATTTTTCAGTTAAATGTAAACCAAATCTGGAGGATAGGTGCGACATTCCACATTTTTTTTTACGCAAATCTCTGGATGAGAGCTGTATCTTTAAAATTTCCGCCACAGACTTCGGAACAAACCTCTACAGGACAAAGAACCTAGTTTCTTCAACAAATAATAGTGAGGGAGGGACTCCTGGGGGGCTCAGTCAGTTAAGCGGCTGACTTCAACTCAAGTCATAATCCTGTGGTGGTGGTTCCTGGGTTCGAGCCCCACTTGGGGCTCTGTGCTGACAGCTCGGAGCCTGGAGCCTGCTTCAGATTCTGTGTCTCCTTCTCTCTCTGCCCCTCCCCCACGCGGGCTCTGTTCTCTCTCTCTCTCAAAAATAGACATTAAAAAATTAAAAAAAATAATAATAGGAAGAGGAAGAGGAGAAACAGGAGGAAGGAGGGGGCCAGGTCAGGGATAACAAGAAAACCTATCAGTTAAAAGAGATTGGAAAAACAAAATAAACATTTGTTATGTACGGCTCTCATTTAAATCCCAACTGCATCAAATGAACCTTACAAATAAAAGTCAGTATGACACCTTAAACTACTGGAAATTTCAATGCTGACTGGGTGTTTAATGAAATTAAGGAATTATGTTGACTCCTTAAGATGTGGAAAAAATTATTTTGGTTTTGTTTAAAAAATAGTGTTTTTAGAGCTATGCATTCAACTCTCTAAGGGTGAAGTGATAATATGTCCAGGACATGCTTAAAAATAATACAGAAAAAGGGAAGTGGATTTAGGGGCAGATCAACAAGATTGGCCATGAATTTATAATTGTTGAAGCTGGGCGATGGTAAACAAGATCATAATATATATCTTGAAAACTTTTGATTAAATTTGCAATTTCACATAAACAGTGTTTAAATATCTTTCATATTAAGTTGCATCGTGTCACAAAACAGTTTCCCAATGAAGACTCAGAATCCTGCCACCTTAAAATCATTAATTGTATTTTTTACGTTGTTCATTTTAGTCTGATTCCAGGACTACTACCATTACAATACACAGCTCTAAATATTTTGTAGAAATGTTTAAAAGTTAAGGTAAAATAAGATATGTAGAAGGATTTGAAGCGGGGAGATGGACTTTAAGACACATAAAAATTCTAGTGATTGTCAGTTTATGATGTAAAGGAAGAGAACCAGTGAATCTGTTACTTTCCTGAGGAGACAGAGTTGAGAACAAATGACAATAAGAAACTTCCATTGGTTAGGCGATTTCAGGTAGTGAGGAAGAAAAGCAATACATAAAAGGGAAACCACCTCAGCATTGTATAGTCACTCCGGGTCCTAAGAAAAGCAGAACTAAAACTCAGTATTCATTCACCATTTCATCGATTCATTCAAAGTACAAGGGGCATCAGCCTAGCTGCTGGTTATGCAATAGGATCTAAGACGATTATTATGTTATCTTCCTGGAATTTATATTCTAGCAATGGAAATAGAAGTCAGCAGTGAGTTTATGTTATTTTAAGTGTGAACAGAGTGCTGATGTATTCAGACACAAGAGTCATCTTTGGGGTAGCCTGAAATTCAGCTATTTTTCTTCATTTGCTTCATGCCAGGGCTATGGTTTCAAAGGGGGTGGGGGAGAGTTTTCTCCCTGAGGGCATTTGGCAATGTCTGGAGACATCGCAGTTTTCATAACTGTGAAGGGAGTACAATGGGCATCTACTGAGTAGAAGCCAGGGGTGCTACTAAATATCCTAAAAACGCGTAGGACAGTTCCCTACAACAAAGAAGTACCTGGTCCAAGATGTTGATAGTGCCAAAATTGAGAAACTGACTTAGAGGCTCTAATTCCTCAGATAGGTTCTGATGGGGTCAGTTCGGTCTTTTCATTTGACCTGTTCATTTGGGTACTGATTCACGGTCCACATGAATACCTTGTGGCCCAGAGTATCCATTTTTCTCCCACAGTGTCCAATATGCTAGTGGGCTCATTCAGTGAAAATTTTATTTCAGATATTATATTTTCAGTTCTAGAATATCCATTTCTTCTTCTTTTATAGTATCCTTTTCTTTTTTAAAAGTTTATTTGTTTACTTATTTTGAGAGAGAAGGAGACAATGAGTGGGGGAGGGGCAGAGAGAGAGGGGGGCGGACAGAGGATCCAAAGCAGGTTCTGCACTGACAGCAGAGAACCCAAGGTGGGGTTCAAACTCATGAACTGTGAGATCATGACCTGAACCTAAATTGAACACTTAACTGACTGAACCACACAGGTGCCCCTTATAGTATCCTTTTCTTTTTGACTGAGATTCCCCATCTATTTGCTCATTATATCTGATAATTTCCCTTGAATTATTGAAGACTTTTATAATAGTTGTTTCAGAGTCCTTGCCTGCTAATGCCAACATCTCTGTCATCTTGGGATACGTTTCTATTGCTTATTCTCCAGATCATGTCACATTTTTTTTGCTTCTTTCTATGTCTATTAATTTTTTTATTCTATGCTAGATATGTAATATGAGTTACTGTATTATTGTTTTCATATCCTTTAAATAGTGATAAGTATCTTTTAAAGCAGGCAGTTAATTTGCTGGGGAATCAGTGTGATCCTGTTGGAGATTGGATTTAGGTTGTGTTAGCACAGTCTGTAGTGGCATAGTTAAGATATAGCTTTTCTGGGGTCTCTGCTGAATGATTTGTATTCGGCAAGTCTTTCTACCCTTGCTGGTCAGAATTCCAATATCTCCCAGCATTGGCAAACTCTAAAATATCTGTTTAGCTCAGAGTCCCCAGTTATTCTCTGCCAGGCTTCATATAATTTCTCCCTATGGATATAGAGTTTAATATTCTACCAAAGACTCATGGGGACCCCATTCATACTTCTGCCCCCCCCCCCCCCCCCCCCCCCCGTACAATTCATTCCTCTCCCATAAGCTATCTTACAATTTGCAGCCACTTCAGCAATCCCACAGTCTGGATTTCTCCATCCAGCGAGATGGTTCCTTTCTGTTTGGACTCACTTCTTTGTACCTTGCTTTGTAAAGTTTAAGAGACTACATCGCTAAAAGTAGAAAATGGAATACCACGTGATTTGGGTGGTTGGATATTTTTAGCTTTGAGGAAATGTAGTCTTTCATTTATATGATCATTTATATAAAAATGTTAGAAAATTAATATGAGAAGTGGATCAGAAGTCAGGACTATCCTTAATCTCACACAAATTGGCAGAAAATATTGCATAATCCTTGGTGCATTGTGGCAATATTTATACAGTATACATGCATATTTATTGCTGTTCAATTAAGCACATTTTATAGAGTGAGCTTAAAATATGAGAAACCATATATATAATTAGAAATAACTAAAAATAATTAAAAGTATGAAAAGTACAGTGGAAAAGAACTGAGCACCTCTCAAAGAAGATTTAATGAAGTCTTGGAGTGAGAGAGGTAGATATTTGAAAAGGTTTTCCTGAGAAAGTGATTTCAATGGGAGCATTTTTACCACCATCTGGATCCTTCTTTGTCTATAAGGCAGTCTTTTTTGGCAAGAGACTAATATTAGAGAATAAAAGAAAATACAAATTCTAGAAAAAAAAAGGTTACCGTTCTACTTTGAGCCTCAGAGTTGACTTTAATGGTGAGATAAGTCTTATCTATGATGAGACAAGTCTTAAAATCTAGGCTTTTTAAAGAGACAAATGATTTTTCTTAGTTTCAAAACCCATACTTAGTCCTTCTAGATATCTTCTGGGCAGTTTTAAGTATTAGCCTCAAACTAGTTAGTATCTTTTATATAAAAGATAAAGAATATAATTGTTTGTATAACACCTGTTTGGCTTGTGCCTAAGGTAAGGTGATCTTGGAGAATGACACTTGAATTATGAAACTGAATCAGGGGCTGGTTCTAATTACAGCTGCCGTCCGTCTATGGTCTCTCTTCTGGAGTGCGTGAACATGCACCCTGGGCAGGCATACTGTTGTCCATCTGCTGAATGCTCCTTTCCTCTGTAATGAGGAGTAAAGACTGCCTGAAGCCACTTGTTTTCACTTGGAAAGGACAGCAATACACTTTGTCTTACCTCTGAGTTATGTGATTTCTCATGCTTTCTGCACAACCTGAACTGCTAGAAACTTGAGTCTCGCTGTCCCTCAGGAAGTCATGTCGATCTGCTGTACTGATTATATCATGCTGACTGGCTTTGTTTAGCAGGGAATTGCAAGTCTATTAGAGGCCTGGGTAAGGCACAAGTGTGTCAGAAGTTTAGAGATAAACCAAATGAAAATTCAGGAGAGTGTCATTTTAGCGATGTTTGAGGGGTCTGGAGGTCTGGGGTGTGTTGAGATAGCACCTCCAAAGTGAAAATATTGCTGCATCTCATCTCACACTGCCTATCTTTAAGATAAGTGTCACAACACATGGTAGTTTTGATTATGCCATAACAAACACGGCTGACCTTGCTCCTGGGACTGACTTACCGAGGGGCCTGAAAGGCTAAAAGTTTTGAGTGGGGTCAAGAGCAAAATAAGTCTTCAGAAATGGTACGGCTACAGTTCAAAGAGCTGTGCAACAAATTCAATAGTGTTGTAAATGTCAGTGGCAGATCAGAATGCTGAATGAATACTCTTTCAAAACTCAGTAGGAGAATGTCTGAGCATATCCTTGGGTTTTAAAGCAAAGAAGTATCTTCTTTTTTTCAAATACTTAATGCTCTATTTCAGAAAAAACTTTTGACTTGTACCGAGCCCTGGAGGAGATTTGGTGCCTGACAATGGATGTCAAATAGCTTTAAAACCTAGTATTCCTAATGTGAAACTGGGTGTCTCTGGTCCACCATGTCACAGAGTTGAGTTTATGAAGCATGATTCCTTTACCAAGAGAAAGTGGTAGACTTGAAGTTGGGCCCCATTACATTCTAAAGGCAAAAGTAAGTTGCAAGAGGAGATGCCTCAGGCTTTTGTGTCACTTCTGTTTTAACCCATACTTATGGTCTTCTGCGGGGTGTTCTTTATAATAATTGAGAGAAGAACATGAGCCTAGTTTAAAGATTGCTCCACATGATATGCTGAAACCAGTCAGAAGTGAAACCTGGAACATTATAATCCCAAATAGAGGACAATTTCAGAGACAAGTAAGGGAAATACGCCCTTGGGAAAGAACTTTTGAGTAACATATCTGATTGCCCATTTGAAGGAGAGATGGCAAGAAGTATAGATATACATATGTTCTTAATCAGTAGCTAATTGTTCCCCCAGAAGGAACATGATTGGAAAATTTATGAAGACGAGATCTGGAAAAACAAATATGTGAATGGACCTTTCTGTATGGCCCAACATCAGGATGTTTCTAGCTTATATGATTGCGACAATCAACCCCCGTGATGAAATGTAATTTTATCAGGTGGACAAGATTACCTGTTCTCTTTCCCCAGTCATCCCATACTCGCCCAATGGGTTCATAAACAAGGTGGCCTTGGTGACAAGGGTGAAAATTATGTGTGGGCTCAATGGACTTCCCTGTCATTAAGATTGATGTGGCTTTCATGGGTGAATGACATCCTTACGAATAGTAAGATCTAATGCAGAGCCTTTGGTATGGTATTACGGGACCAGCTGACTACCTGGTGGTACACTGATCACATTGGACTCCTTCCTCACGGAGGATAGCATGTTGTCTTTGTTGGAATAGACATTTATCATGTATATAGATTTGTCTTTTTTGTACACAGGTGGGTTTTTTTGTTGTTGTTGTTTTTTGGGTTTGTTTGTTTTTTTTTTTTTGCCAGAACTTCCATCCGTGGATTCTCTAAATTCCTCATTTACCTTCATGCCACATGAAGTTTTTAGAGCAAGAAATATTATAGCAAGAAAATTCACTCACTGTGAATATGCAGTGAGTTTACAGAAAGTATTTGCAATGAGTAAAATGGCTAAAACATTTCAACGCACGTAATTGACTAATAGTATCCAGCATATATAAAGAAATTTGTACATTAAAAAGAAATGACAAAACAAAACTAATAGAAAAACAGGCAAAAAACTGACAAGGAATTACAAAGGAAGAAACCAAAAATGTTCATATACATGTGAAAAGATGCCTTATCCTCTTAGTGATCATCATAATTCAAATTATCACCCCAGTGAGATCCATTTTCATACTTAACCAATTAGACCAAGTTTTACAATAGCAAGAGTGGTGAACACGTAGAGCATCCACAACAACTATATGCCCTCTGCCCTCGATAGGAAAGGAACTCATAATGGTTTTAGAAATCGTTTTAGAAAACGTGGGCATTATCAAGCAAATTTGTCTATACACTTTCCCTGTCACCTAGAAACTCCTCCATTAGCTGTATAACTTAAAGAGCTTCTTGTACACGGGACATATAGGTACAAGGTAGAAGACCTCATATTTGCACCGTTATAATTATAAAAAATTGGAAACCACCCAAATGTCTATGAACAGGAAAAGAAATAAATAGTGGTATGCTTATACAATGGAGTAGTATACAGGAGTGAAAATAAATGGATTACTATTACATGCAAAAACATGGGACAAATCTCAGGAAGATAATTTGAGTAAATATGCAGGTTACCTAAGGATGTACTCTATGTGAATCCATTAAAAACATCTTAAAACCGTCTGTGGCAAAATTACCAATAAAACCCAGAAACGAAGAATAAAAAATTTAGAATAATGGTTACCCATGAGCAGGAAATAAGCGAATGAGATAGGATACACAGGAGGCATCAGTGATCATATTTATGGTCTTTTTGTTAAAACAAACTGTGTGTAGGGGTGCCTGGGTGTCTCAGTTGGCTGAGAGTTGGGCTCTGGACTTTGGCTCAGGTCATGATTTTTGGGTTCCAGCTGTGCATCCAGCTCTGGCCTGTCAGTACAGAGCCTGCTTGGGATTCATTCTCTCCCTCTCTGCATCTCACTCTCTTTCTCCATCTCCTTCTCCCTTTCAAGAATAAATTAATTAATTAAAAAACTTCAAAATAGATTGTGTGTATACAGATGTTTGTTATGATGATTCCTAACAGATTTTATAGCTATTATTTTCTGATTAACACTTAATAAAAAAAAGTTTAGAAAAAATACTATATTTTGGAACCTCTAGTATACAACTAAACCACTAAACCAGAAGAAAATACAAGTCCTTAAATACAGAATGTGGGTAGAATTGTCTTTAAGATAGTTTTTCTGTTTGTTTGTTTGTTTTGTTTTGTTTTCTAACATTTATTTCTTTTGAGAGACAGAATGTGCGCCTGGGGGCTTGAGTAGGGGAGAGCCAGAGAGCTAGAGGGAGAGACAGAATCTCAGGCAAGCTCTGCATTGTCAGTGTGGAGCCTGATATGGGGCTCGAACCCACGAGTGAGATCATGATCTGAGCCAAAATCAAGAGTCTGACGCTTAACTGAGCTGCCCAGGCACCCTAGGATAGTCTGGGTTTTTTTTTTTTTTAGCTTTATTTATTTAAATAATCTCTACACCCATGTGGGGCTCAAACCCATGACCCAGAGATCAAGAGTCACATGCTCCTTAGACTGAGCCAGCCAGGCCCCCCTTCAATATAGTTTTAACCAACTAAATAAAACCAAACCAAGGTTTTATAGCAGTGTAGCAGTATGCTATCATTGTGTGTGAGAGAGAAAAATGTCTTCTGCTTGTACGAGAACGTAATATTCCTAGGAGGATCTGCAAGAAACTGGTAACTTTGGTTACCCAATCTGAGAACTGGTAGCTGGAAGGGTGGGAAAGTTGAGGGTCTGAGGCAAGGGGTGGTCGGGGGAGGGAAGATTCTACCTACAATAACCCTCCCCCTCACCCGCAGTTTTGCTATAGGCAGTCTTGTCAAAGGCAGTGCGGAAGCGGATGATCCTCCTGACGAATCTGCAGAAGGTCAATAGTAGCCTAACCTTACGTCAAGATGCTACGTGATTCACGTCCCTTCATCTTATCACGTACCGTGTCTCATCATCACAAGAAGGGTGAGTACAGCCCAATAAGATGCTTACAGAGAGAGAGAGAATATTCACACAACTTTCATTATAGTCTGTTGTTAAAATTGTTTTATTTTACTAGTTGTTGTTAAACACTTTGCCTAATTTATGAATTAAATGTTATCATGGATGTGTATATATAGGAAAAAACATAGTATATATGGTGTTTAATACCATCTGCAGTTTTGGGCATCCACTGGAGGGTCTTGAATCCTATCCCCTGAGGATAAGAGGGGGGGACTACGGTATATCCTTTTACTACATACTCTTTTGAATTGTGAATCAGTATATATGTGTGGCAGACACTGTTACTAGCCTATCTCCTAACCATTTAACTTTCTTCGCGCTGGAAGAGACCTGATTTGGTTCAGGTGTTCACATTTTGACTTGTAACTCACGTATATTTTGCTTAGTTTGTGCCTATCATTGTGTTTTTTACCCTTGTCGGGGGGCTGTTGAAAATGAGCAGTGGGGTATTGGTAAATATTTAACAACTGGCTCTCAAAAAAAGTCCTGATTTGTAGCAATCAACAATATCTCTGGTGTAACTACTCCCACTGTGACTGATTCAAATCACCGGGCTCATAAAATTCCCGAAAATTTAACAATTGACTCTCGCGAGCCAATATGAGCTAGTTACAACACGCCCCTGAGAGTGAACATCTGATTGCTTCTGCCAATGAGAAATGAGGGAAATTATTCTGCGAATTATTTGGGGGAAAACTTTTATTATTCATAAAAAAAGATTCAGAAGAACAAAACAATCCTTTTTCTTCTGGCTGGTTTTTCCTAGCTTTTTATTATAAAAAATTCTTTAGCAAAGATGAAAGATTTTTATAGTAAAGGTATATATATATTTATCACCTGGATTCTACTATTAATATATTACTATGTTTGATTTATCCCATATCTATCCATCTATAATTCCATTGATCCATCTTGTTTCTTAATGCACTTCAGAGCAAATTACAGATGTCAGTACTCTTCTCACTAGATACTTCAGCATGTATAATATTAAGTAGAGTTCACTATATGTTTATAATTTTTTTCTTTTGAAGTAAAATTTGCAAATGAAATGTAAAAATCTTAAGTGATAAATGCATACACTGTGTAACCCAAATCGCCCCCAACATACAGAACGTTGTTCTTACTCTAGAAAGTTTCCTTATTCTCCTTCTAAGTCAATCCTTACCTCTTGCCCCAAGAAGCACCTATTCTGGTTTTTTTTCTATCATAGATTAATGTTGCCTATTCTACAATTTTATATAAATAGAATCATACAATATGTACTCTTTTGTGTAAAACTCTTTTCAGTCAGCATTGATTGGGCTTTTGAGATTTATCCACATTGTTGCATGTATCAGTGATTTTTTCCTTTTTAAATTAAGTAGTAATATTGCAGTGTATGAATATACCACCGTTTGTGCATTCTTCTAGTAGTGGACATCTGGGATTTTTCCAATTTTGACTATTCTGAGTAAAGTTGCTATAAACATTTTATACAGTCTTTTTAGAAGCCTATTTTTATTTCTCTTGAGTAACCACCTAGAAGTGGGATTGTTGGGTCAAAGGGAAAGTGTTTTAATTTTATAAGAAAGCTTTCCAATGTGATTGTAAAATTTTACACTCAACAAAAAATATATCCAAGTTCCAGGTACTCCACATTTGGCATTGTGGTGGTCGTATAGTGGTAGCTCATTTCCTTGATGACCAATGATGTTGAGCACTTTTTCATGTGCCTATTAGCTATTCATTCTTTTATTTTTATTTATTTTTATTTTTTTTCAACGTTTATTTATTTTTGGGACAGAGAGAGACAGAGCATGAACAGGGGAGGGGCAGAGAGAGGGAGACACAGAATCGGAAACAGGCTCCAGGCTCTGAGCCATCAGCCCAGAGCCTGACGCGGGGCTCGAACTCACAGACCGCGAGATCGTGACCTGGCTGAAGTCGGACGCTTAACCGACTGCGCCACCCAGGCGCCCCAGCTATTCATTCTTTTAAATGAAATATTTATTAAAATGTTTTATCTGTTTGTTTAATTGGGTTGCTCACCTTTAGATCATTAAGTTGTAGGAGTTATTTATTTATCCTACATACCAGTCTTTTATCAGAAATAACATTTTGCAAATGTTTCTCTACAGCTGCAAGTCTATAGCCTCCATATCCACTTTCTTAATGACGTTTGATAAGCAGTTTTTAATTTTGATTAAATTTATCAGTCTATTTTCTTTTATTCATCCTCTCTAAGAAATGTATTCTTACCTCAAAGTCACAAATGTTTTCTTCCGTTTTTCTTTAAAAGTATTATGGTTTTAGCTTTTATGTTGAGGTCTAGAATCCATCTTGATTTAATTTTGGAGTAGATATGGAGCAGGGGTTGAGGATCATTTCTTTTCCGTATGCGTGTTTAGTTTTCCCAGAACTATTTGTCAAAACCTTTCTTTTTCCCACTGGATTTCTTTGGTGCTTTTGTTGAGAATAAGATAACCATATAATTGACAGTCTATAGCTGGAATTAGTATGCTATTCCATTGATTTAAAAATTATCTTTATTCTAATAGTATATTATCTTGATTATTGTAGCTTTATAGTAAATATTTATTATTATTTTTTAAGTTTATTTTTATTTATTTTGAGACAGAGCTAGAGAGCAATTTGGGGAAGGGCAGAGAGGGAAGGAGACAGAATCCCAAACAGGCTCTGTGCCATTAGCGCGGAGGCCACACGGGGATCAAACTCATGAACTGTGAATTGACATATTAAAAATGCCAAGTTTTCCGATCCATGAATATGGTTTATCTCTTTATTTATAAATTATCTAGTTTCTCTGGGAAATGTTTTATAGTTTTCAGTGTAGAGGTTTTACATATTTTGTTGAATTTATGCCTAAATATTTCATGCTTTTTTTGGTCCTATTATAGATTTAATTATTTCTGAATTTACTTTTTTAATTGTTTCCTTGTAGTTTATAAAAACACAGTGGAGTTTTGTAAATTCACCTCATATCCTGTGACCTTGCTAAATTTATTAACTTGTGTAATTGTTTAGTAGATTCCATTGAGTTTTCTGAGTAATATCTGAGTAGTATCATAATCTGCCAATAAAAACAGTTCTTTCTTTCCTATCCTTTTGCCTTTTATTTCTTTTTACTTGCCTTATTGGAATGGCCAGTGTCTTCTGGATATTTTAGTGTTTTTATTTGTTGCCTAGAACTTTAGCAGCCATCTTGTAATATGAAGGAAGATAACTTGAAAATAACATGCTGGAGATGGCAGAGCATAAATCTGCAGGGAACCTGCACCTTAATGACTTCATCAAGCTACTGAATTAATTACCTATTTCAAATTTACTTCCAGACTTTTGGTGAGGGGAGGTAGAAATCATTTTTGGAGGTAGATTTAACATAAAGCTTAAAAATCAAGGTGTTTCTTGTGCTCAGGGGTTTCTGAGACCTGGAGAGTGGCCTAGCAGTATTGAATTTATACCTGGACATTTTTTTCGCTTGAAGAGATCCTCAAAAATGGTCGAAGCCTCAGGTTTCGTAATGCTTGAATCTGCCTGAGATCTTCCATTGTTGAAGCCATTTTGAGTTGTGATCTCTGTTATTTGGAGCGAAAAGCATCCTAAAAAATAAAGAGGTAGTATGGCATTTGTGTCCTTTAGCATCTTCTGACAGAAAATAAATTCTGTTGTTTCTTTGTTTTTCCTTCTTTCGTCAGAGCGTATCTCAAGATTGGGATCGCTTGCCAGATATCATCATCATAGTATTTACATTTGAATCAGAAAGTGGGGCCTCTCCCCTTAAGAAGTAATGACCCTGTGTACTAATTAGGATTTCTGAGGACAACCCACAAAACTGGATTTGTATATCTGAAAAAAAAAAAAGGAATTTATTGAATGGAAATTGTTTGTTTCACAGATACAGTTGCTCACAGTTTGGATCCCAAAGCTTTAAACGGAACTCAGAAACAGAGGGAGGGAATAGCCGTGATCCTGCCCAGGATGATGCCACAGACTCCCTTGCTACTGGATACTAGACAGCAGCACAGCCATGGGGCCTGGTGCTAATATCTCAGAACAAAGAATTCTGGCCAGAAATACTACACTGACCTTTCAGAGAATGGTGCTTGGATGTTCTCTGTAGTCATCCTCCTGAGCTTCCCCAGATTATAGTTTCAAGGCTCGTTACAAAATCTTCAAAAATGAGTTACAGAACATCCTTTCTTTCTTCCCCCATGGCGACATTCTATGCAGGCTGGTAGTGTAGGTTGAAGAGTAGCATTTAAAGGAGGACCTCTGTAATGAAATACAGTATTTTTTCCTACTTGGCTACCTGAAATGCCTTCAGATTTTTTTTTTTCTGAAAAAAATTTCAGTAGGGGCACTAAAAATGATTTTCTTTGCTTCGGGAGGAATTTAAAATAGATTACTAGAGCATATAAATACAATAAGAAAATAAAGTCTAAAGTTAACAGGTGAGAAAATGAAGGCAGGAAAGATGAAATCAAGCCTGGACTAGATTTAGGACATGAAACTGTGTTGGCAGATCTTGTCAGTTTACTGGCACTGAGACACAAATTATGTTTTACGCTTTCGAAAAGCAAACATGAAAAGGGAGAAATCATCAGTGGTGTGATTGACTGTACAAAGATTTGCTGCAAAGAAATAAAACTGTACTAGGAGTGAGACGCAGCAGAAATCTTTACACCGGGTCTTCCTAGAGAAGACCCTGACAGGATGGAACGAATTTCATCCTCAAAGATTTCCATACAGTAAACTTTGAAAAATTGTGTCATATAGATTTGCTTAGCCTGGGCCACTGGTGAGCTATGAAAGTAAAACTTAACAAAAACAACCACTGACGGGCCTAGCAGTTTGGGTCAGGAATTCAGTTCTTCATTTTTTTCCCCTAACAATAGAGATTCTGTGGGTATAGTTAGACTGTATTTCAGGTACTTTTTCATGAATGTTGGGTTTCCTCTAATGGAGATTTAAAAATTTGGGGGCATCACCAGTGAGTTAAGGTAATATAATCTGGGATATAAATTGCTAGGTAATCAATAAGCAATGTTTTAAAAATCAACAGAGATGGGAGATTGAATCAAAATCCCATTATGAAAATTGAGGAATCAGGTTAGGTTATGTGCCAGAATACATTGCTATACTACAGTGGTATACAGGAGGTCTGAGGGATACCTTTATATA
This sequence comes from Prionailurus bengalensis, assembly GCF_016509475.1. Classification (NCBI taxonomy): domain Eukaryota; kingdom Metazoa; phylum Chordata; class Mammalia; order Carnivora; family Felidae; genus Prionailurus; species Prionailurus bengalensis. Next base: position 139,246,359 of record NC_057348.1, on the reverse strand, counting down.
GTATAGGGCCAAGATTCCTGGAAGATGTAATTTTGACTTTGCTCTTACCAACAATGAATCATTGAAATCTACGGGCTTTTTTGTTCGTTTGTTTTGTTTTGGTTTTGGTTTTGGTTTTTCTGTTGTAGGGCAGAGCTGCAATGAGTTTAGCCTGGAGAAATTTCAAAGCACTTGTAACCAAATACCTCAACCATAAAAAACCACCACCACCACCACCACCACCATCACAACATCCCAAACCTCAGGTTATTCTATAATATATAACATTGTGTGATGTAACTTTGCTCATTGACGAACTTTTTCCAAGATAAACTGTAGCCAAGTAGGACAGTAAGTTGACCATACTGTTAGTTTGGGAGGCTGTACATCCTTACCTTGTAGCAAGTTGTTACTGTATAAGGGAGAGAAAACAAGTCTTTATTTTGCATACCTACCACCCAGCATGACCCTGAAGTTTGGCAATGAACTTAATGGGTTTGAGAGTCCTGTAACTTGTTTTAAAATTATTTCCTTTCCATAAATTTAAAACACGAAAAAAAGATCGGTAAAAGCCCACAGAAAATTTTTAAACAGTTTTATTGAGGTATAATTTATGTATCAGACAAAACACCCATTTAAAGTATACAACCTAGGGTGCCTGGGTGGCTACGTGGGTTAAGCATCCACATCTTGATTTTGGCTCAGGTCATGATCTCATGATTCACGAGATCGAGCTTCACGTTGGGCTCCACGCTGACAGTGCACAGCTTGCTTGGGATTCTCTCCTCTTCTCTCTCTGCCTCTCCCCCATTCAGGTGCTCTGTCTCTCAAAAAAAACACAAAAAACAACAAACAAACAAAAACCCAACAACTTAAAAAAAAGTGTATAACCTAATTTTTAAAAGTAAGCCCACAGAGTTGTGCAATCATTACTAAAATCTAACTTTAGAACACTTTTATCCTGATTTAGATATAGATATATAGATGTAGATATTCTGGAAGTCCCCAAAACAATTTTTTTTGGGTTATTCTTAACAAATTTCTTCACCAAATCAAAGGCGGAATAATCATGCCTAAATCTTTTGCCACATCCTGTCATTTACTCCATAATTCCTACACTTTCTCTTAGCTTCTTCAATGTGAAGAGAAACGAGATGACATAGCAAAGCCCTTCCCACATCAGGGCTTCTGCTTATGCTGTTTGCTATTTGTTCTGATTTAACAGTCACTCTTCTCTGCAGGAAGTCACCTCCTCACATCCGACTTTTTTTTTTTTAATGTTTTTTTTTTTTTTAATTTTTTTTTCCAACATTTATTTATTTTTGGGACAGAGAGAGACATAGCATGAACGGGGGAGGGGCAGAGAGAGAGGGAGACACAGAATCGGAAACAGGCTCCAGGCTCCAAGCCATCAGCCCAGAGCCTGACGCGGGGCTCGAACTCACGGACCGCGAGATCGTGACCTGGCTGAAGTCGGACGCTTAACCGACTGCCCCACCCAGGCGCCCCAACATCCGACTTTTTGAATCTCAAGTTAAAATATCAATTCCTTGAGGAATGAAGTTTTTCCTGATTCACTAAGGCTACATCAGCAACTCCCTTATAGTTTCATAGCTTCTTATAATTTTTCCTAATAGCACTTATTGCAGAGTGAAGTGATACATTTCTGTGATTATTTGATTAATTTCTCTATTCCCCACTACACTATAAGCTTCTAATGGAAAGGCTAATGGATAGTGCTGACTTTAGTACCTGTCACAGGGCACACAATAAAAACTGTGGAATTAATGAGTGAATGCATGTATTCTGTATTCCATATATATATATATATATATATATATATATATAAAATATAGAATATATATATAATATAGAATATATATATATGATAACTGAACTGCTTTTCAGAGGTGTTTCCCCTCATGCTCTCACCAGCACCCTATCCAGCATCAAGTACCATCCTCATAAAGGTTAGAACTAAAGTGACAGAATAAAAGTCATTTTAGTGTCCTTTAATTGATAATGAGCTTGAATAGTTTCTGCATGTTCATTAACCACTTACATATTTGTGTCATCAGTACCTTGTCTCCTTATGTCCTTTGTCCATTTTTTGAAGTCTCATTTTCAGTAGAACTTCCAGCTTTTGGGGGCTTGCTGGTCTTGCCGAAGTTTCCTGAGGACAGCCTCTGCCAGAGGGTGGGACTCTTGCCTCTGACTTTCCTCCCAAACCAGCGGTGATTTGCAATCTTTGCCATAGTCCATTTGGCCAGTCTTACTAGGACTGATGTTCTCCTGAGTTAGTGAAGAATCAAGTCAGGAGCAGCACGTTCTTCCCTGTCAGGCTTCTTTGTTGTGTGGCTAGCTCTTTCCATCTGCATGCTTGTTTCTAGTTTCCAGCACATTCCAATTCCTGTCAGTCTCCTGCTTTCTGCATATTTGCATGGATTTGGGGTTTGCTGTTCTCTTGGTTTCTGTTGGAGTCTCTGCCTTCTCCCTCTCCTTCACTAAGCACCAGTCTCTCATGAGCTCTGCAGTTCTTTGTCTAGGCTTCTTGCTTCCTTTTCCTTGATTGGCTGCTGCCAAGAACCCACTTGGACAATAGCATTGGTGGCATTCAACCTTGGGGCTAGAGCAGAGGAAGCAACAATATATGATCACGGTAGGTACTGCATTGGGCAGGTCACAAAATCAAGAAACCTTGAAGAGGTATAGTCAAGGGTAATATTTTGTGTAGTATTAGTCTTCTGTCTAATTAATAAATGTCAGTAGAGTCAATTCAATTAAAATAGTACAGTACAGGCTAAATTCCTAGCATAAATATAGAGAGGGGCTTTGGATGGCGTCCTGTGGCCAGGCCCCACTTAAAAATTCTTATTTGGTTCCTCATTATTGGCATTTGGAATTGGTAGTTGTGGTTGAAAAATTAGTGATCTGAAATTCCCCTACTGTGAGTCTAGTCAGCATTGACTTCCGCTTTGGACTGTGCTCCTTAACTAGTCTTCCTCATGATTAGCAATGATCTCAAACCCTCTTTCAGTGCACACTTCTCTTATTTGGGAAGTTTCAAATCTGCTTTGTTCTCACTTAACAGCGATCACTTCTGTGGCCTGAAGTGCTCAGAAATACTTCTTCCAAATTTATACCTGACTGAGATCAGACTCCTAAATAATACCAGGAAATTCTAGAGCAATATTATAGGACATTGATCTGCAGCTCTTGGGGAAAAGTTGGACAAGTGTGTCATTCTTAATACCTTTATTTCATATATACTAGTTGAACATTTACTACTGTGGTAAATAAAAATTAGGACAGATGTGAATTTTGCCTTTATAGAAATTTTAGCTTAATATTTATAGAATAGACTAAAATCGAACATATACCATGACCTATTCTGTGAAAGAAGTTTAATCAAAGGCTTATTTAATTGAATATTATTGAGTGCCTATAACAAAATGGAGATACTACTGTGAATAGGTAAGACAAAAGCTTTTTCCATAAGTCTTATAAGTAAGGGAGAGGTTGTTTTGCATTTGGGGAAATCAAAGAGAACTTCATTGAAGAGATAGTATTCAGGAGGGTCCTTAAAGCACAGGTAACATTTATCCATGTTTATCCACCCAGTCATTCATCTATCCATCCATCCATCCATCCATCCATGCATTTAATACAGAGTCTGGTATGAAGCTCCCATCAAAGAAGCTCAAATTCCAAAGTGGCAAAAGAACCAGGCCCGTGGTAGAATAGACTGAGAATGTTTTAGAAGATATAGCTTGAATTTGCATTTAGATGGGTACTACTGATTTTTTCAAGGGACACAATTTCCTGCCTTTGCTTCTTTGGGGCCTGGATGCACCTCACTCCTGAAAGTGAAAGCCTCCAAAAAGACAATTGCTGGAAGGATGTGGAGAAAAGGAAACCCTTCTGCACTACTGATGGCAATTTAAATTGGCGTAGCCAATATGGAGGTGCCACAAAAAGTTAGAAATAGAATTAATAGAACTAATGACCCAGCAGTTTCACTTCTGGGTGTATATCCAAAGGAAATGAAATCACTATCTCAAAGAGATATCTGCACTCCTATGTTCACTGGAACATTATTCATAATAGCCAAGATATGGAAACAAGCTAGTGTCCATCAGCAGATGATGAATGGATAAAGAAGATGTTTTATATATATATATATATATATATATATATATATATATATATATGCAATGGAGTATTATTCAGCCCTCCCCCCCCCAAAAGAGGGAAATCCTATCATTTGTAACGACATGGATGAAGCTAGAGGACCTTATGCTAAGTGAAATAAGCCAGAAACAGAAAGACAAATACTGAATGGTGTCATTTATATGTGGAATCTGAAGGAAAAAGTTGAATTCACATTAGCAGAGAAGAGAATGGTGGTTACTAGGGGCAAAAGGATGGGGAAGAAGGAGGGATATTGATCAAAGGGTACAGACTTTCAATTATAAGATGAGTACCTTCTGGAGACATAAGGTACAGCATGGTGATCATAGTTAATCATAATGTATTGCATACTTGAAATTTGGTAAGAGAGTAGATCTCAAGTGTTCTCACCACACACAAAAAAGAGTAACTATATGAGGTGATGGATATGTCAATTAGCTTGATTGTGGTAACCATTTCACAATGTGTATGTTTATCAAAACATTACATTGTACAACCTAAATGTATACAATTTTGTCAACCATACTTCAGTAAAGGCTAGAGAAAAAAAAAGACTCAGACTCATAGTCAATGAAGGACACTACCAATGCTTTTGAGAAATAAGCAGCTTCTCAGAGGTGGATAAAAAATTGGCAGTCTCCAATTTCAGCCTTTCAAAAGCAGCCAGATAAGTTTCTTACTACCCTTTCATTTGTGACATTAAACAGCCAAGGCAATATGCTCGGTTAGGGAGAATACAGTTGCTGACACCCTTCAAGGCTTCCAGTGAGCTGCTTAAAGTCTGAGACTTAAAACCATTTGATCCTGCTGCCTTCTCATCCCTGAATCCCCTGCCACACTCAAAATGCAGGTCTCCCTGGTCAATTTTGCTCTTATACAAAGTAATTGCCATCTTTCAAGTCATTCATGAATGCCATTGCTAACCTCTCTTCAATACACTTCTCTGAGACCTCTTTATTCTTTTTCATCTAGATCACTGCCACTCTAGGGTCTTGCCTCCTTCCCTAGTTAGCCTACACTTCACAGCGCGTGATGTCAGCCACTTCCTTGCCAGTATTTTCAGCATCCTAATCTTCTAATTTTACTGCAAGCCTCACCTTAAGCTCCAGTCTTGAATCAATTCATGTACCTGCTTACTTTCTTACTGTACACAGGTTGCTAATGTGCTACTGGAGAAAATCACAAAACTGTATCTAACTGGTTTCAACCTCAGGTGGGGAGTTCTACCTCCCTGAAGGCAGAGCTTCTACATAAATTATTTGGAATTCTTCTGCACGGGAGATTTGCCTTTTCTCCACTTGTTTATTTATCTGTTTAAGCATTTATGTATATCAGTGTTGACTCATAGATGTTCACTTTATACTTTGAGTTATAATATAATTCTAGTTTATTTTTTTGCTCCAATTATTCCAGCTTTGGCAACTGAGATCTTTTTCAGTTGGCTCCTATGTCCCTTTGACATAACCCCATCGTCAGTGCATGTGCGTGTGCGTGTTCGTGTGTGTGTGTGTGTGTTTGAGTGCTTCCTTACATGCTGGCACTAGAAGATGTTCCAGGCTCATCTTATAAATTTACTGTCCGAGTCATAGATTTCACTGTTTTTCCAGGAATCCCTGGTTCTTTTTATTGGAGAATGATAGTAGAAATCAAGATTTGGTCACTAGGTATGCTCTTTGCTACTGGGCATTCATTGCTTCCAGGCCCTCAGAGCTGTCAGAGCAGGGATATATACATGTGTATAATAACTGGCATATGTATATATATATATGCACATATATTTTTATGAAAACATTGCATTGTACAACCTGAATGTATACAATTTTGTCAACCATACTTCAGTAAAGGCTGGGGAAAAAAAGACTCAGACTCATAGTCAATGAAGGACATTACCAATGCTTTTGGGAAATAAGCAGCTTCTCAGAGGTGGATAAAAAATTGGCTATACACACACACACACACACACACACCTATATATATACATACATACATACATATATACATACATGTATACATATATATACATATATATAAACATATACACACACAAATATGTCTATGTATCTATATGAACCTAAACATGAGTTCATATTGCTGTCTCAGACTTCACTCAAGTAATACATGGATCATTCTAGCCCTCCTCTCTTTCTTATTTTTAATCTCCCACTCAAAGAGTGAGAAATCTCATTCCTGCCGTCCACTATCCATTTACTTATTTGTTCACATAGAGTGGTTTCTGAATTGGTAACCTGTACACCTATGGGGAAAAGCTTCATCAGCTAGAATATCATGCTTGTGGACAGTTCATTTTGTCTGACATTGTCCATTTATTTCCAACGTGACTTAGATAAGCAACATTTATCTCATCCCTCCCAGTGAGGTTGTTTTACATATTTGTAATACAGTTAGATCTTGTTCTAGTCTGCCTTCCTTCCTGGGATTCTAAGAACTTCTAAGTAACTTTTTAAAAATTTTGCACACATTAAACTTTACTCCTTGCGCTGTAAAGTTCCAAGGGCTTTGGCAAACATATAATATCATAAATCCACCACTGCTGCACCATACAGAATTATTTCACCCCCACCCCCAAATCTATGCCTCATCTGTTCAGCCCCTCTCCCCTTGAACCTCTGGCAAAAACTCACTGGTTTCTAATCCATGGGTACACACTGTCTCTCCATTTCTTTAGATTTCTTTCATTGATGTTTTATAGTTTTCCACACATGGGTTCTGCATATATTATGCTAGATTTATACCAGAGTATATAATATTTTGGTGTTATTATAAATAGTATTAAGAAACATTTTCAGGTTACAAATGTTCATTACTGGTGTATAAAAACACAGTCTTCCTTTTCACATTGACATTATATCCTGTGAACATGCTATATAAGCTTATTAGTTCCAGAAGTTCTTTGTTGGGGATTTCTCTATATACTATCATGCCATCTATCACTAAAAATATTTTTATTTATTCCTTTAAAATCTGTAAATCTTTCTATTTATTTTTCTTGTCTTAGTGCATTAGCTAAGATTTCTGGTATAATGTTGAATAGGAGTAAAGAGAACATCTTTGTCTTGTTTCCAATCTTGGGAGGAAAGGGTCCAGTCTCTCACCAGTCAATTTGATGGTAGCTGTAGATTTTTTGTAAATGTTATTTTTTTAAGTTTTGTTTAAAAATTCTATTTAACTCATGTATATGTATATGTTATTTATCAAGTTGAGACAGTTCTCCTGTCTTCCTGGTTTGCTGAGAGTTTTTATCACTAATGGTGTTTCTGCTTTCTTCCTAAAGCAGAAAATTGATGCTTTTTCTGCATCAATTGATATGTTCATGTGACTTTTCTTCTTTAGGCTACTGATATGGTGGGTTAAACTAATTGATTTTTTTTTTTTTTTTTTTTAATTTTTTTGATGTTTATTTATTTTTGGGACAGAGAGAGACAGAGCATGAACGGGGGAGGGTCAGAGAGATAAACAGAGACACAGAATCCGAAACAGGCCCCAGGCTCCAAGCTGTCAGCACAGAGCCCAACGTGGGGCTTGAACTCACGAACCGCGAGATCATGACCCGAGGGGCAGTCGGATGGTTAACCAACTGAGCCACCCAGGTGCCCCAAACTAATTGATTTTTAAATGTTGAACCAGATTTGGACATTTGGAATAAATCCCACTTGGCTGTGGTGTTTAATTCTTTCTATACATTGTTGGATTATGTAAATATGAGTTAAAAAATCTCCTCCCTTAAAGGATCTTATAGTCAATTAGAGGGAAATAAAGAGATGAGCACATACTTAACTATAGAATCCAAGGTGGAGCATATCAAGTGTTCTAAAAGAGGGGGAAATCCTACAGGTTTTCAATGGAGGGAAAAACCATATCTGGCTTGGAGGAGTTAGGAGACACTGCTGTATAAAATGTGGCTTATGTAGTATCAGAATTTGAGACCTGGAAGAAACTTTTGATCATATAATTCAAGCCCTCTCCTTTTCTGATAAATGAGGTGGAACACAGTCTATCTCTCCCTAAGTAAGGAGCTGGGATCTGATCTGAGTCATCCCATCCTTATGTCAATAAGCTTTCCTCTGCCTCACACAACCACCTACTAAAATAAGTCACATAAATCTCAACTTTTAAGTAGCTGATTTAGAAAATGAGCATGGCTGTTCCTTTGAATTTCCTCATTCCTTCAATAGAAAGAAAACTGGAGGCACTAGGTGGGTATGGAATTGCCTAATTCTGCAATTGTGTTCCATCGTGTTCTTGTGCCTCAGACCGAGAAAGCCAAACAAAGAAAACATAATCCCCATCTGCTACAATCTGTAGCTACCTTGCTCCTCCCTGAGGGAGGTGATTCCCGGCTGGTGCAGCCATTACTGTATATTCTCTGCACAGACTTGTCTTTAACGTGTGAGTTAGCTCTTTTTTCTAAACTTGGGCCAATTTCTTTCCCACAGAAAATTTACAGAGAAACTTAAGTTGAAGTTCACCTGTGTTTATTCTTTGTAATTTAAAGAGATAAAATTCACTTTGCCCTAAGGACATTTTAAATAAGGAATTTGTTATAGCTTATTCCAAGAAAGGCACATTCTTAAGGTTATTCAAAATAAAAACTGTCACTTTATATAATTGCTGATAATTGGGTTCTTTCTATCATAGCCATGTGCAACAGAGGATGGATATTTCTACTCATCTCATATAGAGAATTAATTTTCCTGAAATGATAATTATGATAATGAAGATAACAATGATAGTTTCTGCTATGTATACTGAATCTTGCAAGATGTCCAATACATTCTATAGGTGATTTTTTAATTCTCTCAACCATCCCATGAATTAGGACTTGTTAATATCATCCCCATTTTAGAGAGGAAGTAGTTTTAACTTAGACAAGGTAAGTAACTTGCCCAAGATGGTGGAGTTATGAAGTAACTCTGGTGGTTGGTCTGACATCAGTTCTTTGGTTTTTACTGCAGTGATCTACTTACTGGCATTTACAGCCTCTCCCTTGTTAGCCTAAGTCCTTGGCTGGCACCCATTCCCCCCCACCCCCCCGCCACATACACATTCCCTCTTCCTTATTCACCCCAGTGGCCTCTGTGGCTTCCAATTATCCTGACATTCAAATCCATCCACAAACAGCCTCCTCCTCTACAGCCAACCACTTCCCCACATGAACCCTTCAATCCAGCTAAAGGAGTCACTTTGGTTTTTTTTTTTTTTTTTTCCCTCTCCATGTAGTCTCACCTTTGCTCAAGCAGCTCCCTTCAGCTGCAGTGCCCATTCCCACCTCCTCACCACCTGTCTACATTCTGGCTGGGTCAGCTGAAAAGAAAAATTTCCAAGGATGGAGAGAAGATAGGCAGTGGGTGGCTGAGCCCAAGGTGAAGTAAAATAATGTTTTCTTTTATTGATTTACCAATGTTTGTCTTTTAATTTCTGGAGAGCCTCAATTGCATGCAAAAATGTTAATAGGAGTTGAAGGTCTCTTATTCATACAGTTCCAATCTATTCTGCAAATAAAAAGCAGTGAAAATGATTCATATGTGAATAATTCCTCCAAACCTTTGCTTATTGAAATGGATCAGAGATAATTACCAGGTTGGAGAATTTGCATCCACACAATTTTCTAGTCTCACAAACATAATTTTCTTTAGAATGAATAGAAAATATTTGCTCTTTTAAAAGCTGCTGTGAATGGTGGAACTGTATTCTTTCCGTATCTGCAGAAATGTGGCTGCACTGTCCACTGCTGAGCAGGGACTTCTTTCTCCCAGCCGGCCTCCAGCGCTGTGGAGCTCAGATCATTTTAAATTCCCATCTGCATTCATCTCTGGGTGGAAACCTGTGTTTTCTGTTGGTCATTACATCCACAAAAAAGAAGTTCATGTAACCTTGTAGTTTGGGTGTTTGTAATTTCTTCTTCAAGATGACTTCACATACACACCACTGGTCGGGAGACAAGGATAACCTGTCACATCCTTGGGGTTTATTAACTTTGAGTGTTTAGTGGAGACTAGGAGGAAATTTTAATTGGAGTTGCTCTGAGAAGGGGGTGGGGACAAACGCTTTTTGTCTGTGATCCTTCAGAACCATCTGGAATACACATGAGATTCGTTTTCTGCCATTGTGTCTCCAAAGCATCAGGCTGTTGTTCCAGGTGTGTGAAGTGCCAGTATGGCTTAGGTTTAATACTTGATTTTCATTATGCCCAACAGCTTGGTCCTTTATTCTCTGGGGATGTGTTTTCAATACCACAGGAGATTTCTTTATGCCCAACCAAATGAATCTTTACAAACAGCTCAACTGGTATAAGGCCTCAGGTGGGCTTAAGGGACCCACAAGAACAAGGTTTATGTGTAGGCACAGGGCATATTCAAATGTGGCATTATATAAAAGGCATTTTAAATTTCTCTATTCTGGTTTTTTAGAAAAACAAGCACCCTTCCTTCTGAGACTAAAGAACAGATTCCAGGGTTCCTTGAAACTATGTTGGAAAAAGAAAAAGCAAGGCATGTACGAGATACTGAGTAAAATAAATGAGGATATTGTGGAAAAAGAAAGGAAATAAAAAACAAAAATTTAATGTTTTTAAAGGAGCAGATGAGAAAAAAAGGTGACGTCCATAGATGAATTTCCAGGAATGGATTAGGTTTTTTTTTGTGTTGCTCCGAGTTAACACATTATCTTTAAAATGGAAAAGGAAGTCAGTAAACAAAATGAATGAACATTGCTACATAGGGTAATATGGGTGAATGTTAGGAATATAATTTTAAATGAAAAGTCCCCAGAGATTACATCCTGCATGATACCTTTAAATAGCCCTTTTTATTGTGAAATATAACATACTAAAAGTGTATAGAGATGCCCTTTTTATAAGTTTAAAAACAGCCAAACCAAAAGTATATGCTATTAATAAATACAGATAAACCTAATATAATTGTATGCAAAGGAAAGCAAGGTAACAATGAACTCAGGTTTCAAGGTGAGAGACAGGGAGATAGGATGGGCAAGGATCTCATGTGGATATCAGTTATCATCATCATTTTGATTTTTGTTGGGTGATGATTTCATAATTGTTTGTTTTTAAAATCAACAAACCAAAAATGAACAACAAATAAAGGAGAACTTTTTATGTATAAATAATGGAAGGCTGTTACGGATTTAGGATTATGATTAAAGCAATTCTGTGCACCTGAGGTCCAGTTTTAAAAATCTGACAAAGGAAAAGGGGAAAGAAATAGTTCTCCTTTGAGTAGCATATTCTAAGCATAGCTGTTCCTATACAGTATATTTCTTTCCCCCAGAATTGGTTATTAATTATTCTTCTTGCCTTTAAATACATATATGTTTATATATGTATATATTATTATATACATATATATGTATGTATATGTATATACACGTATATATGCATACATATTATTGTATGTATATACATATATAACATGTATGTATATATACATATTATTATATACATATATGTATGTATATGTATATACACATACATATACATGTATATGTATGTATATGTATATACACCATATGTATATACATATATGTATGTATATATGTATATATTATATATAAACATATATGTATTTAAAAAGAAGAATAATTAATATATACATATATATATGAATTCATATATTCACCCATATTACCATATGTAGCAATGTTCATTCATTTTGTTTATTGACTTCCTTTTCCGTTTTAAAAATAATGTGTTAACTCGGAGCAACACAAAAACACCTAATCCATTTCTGGAAATTCATCTATGGATGTCACCTTTTTTTTCTCAACTGCTCCTTTAAAAACATTAAATTTTTGTCTTTATTTCTTCTCTTTTTACACAAAATCCTCATATATATATATATATATATACACACGTATACACACACACACACACACACACACACGTGTGTATATATATACACATACCTGTGAAGATTTCTCAATTCCACCAGCAAGTATTAGTCTCTTGGGAGATACTCTCCCCTTGCTGCAGAAAAATAATTTGTTGGTACATGTTTCAGGCAAAAGCGCCCTCTGCTATCAGGTAGTGGTATGACACTTCTATGAACACCACCAGATCTGTAGTGGAGCTCAAGGTATAGGTAGGTCTCCACCAGAACTGAAAAACCTAAGTGTCAAAATGGATAACTTGAATTTCCAAGCAGAACTAATATTCCTCCATGCATCCCCAAAACTATAAATGCAGAACTTTTAATCCTAACTTATTATACTGATTCTTTGTATTAATTGTTGCTAGTTGGGTTTCCTGGGAAGCAGATTGAATTGGAGAAAAACATCTGTAATCATGTGAAGGAAGCAGGATTGGGCAGAAGGAGAAGTTGAATTGTGATGCAGTCATAAGAGAAGCCCCAGCTGATCCCATAGTGTGCTAAATAGCTGGGAGAGTTCTGAAGAAATGTCTCCAACTGAGGCAAGGGGCCTGAGCCTTTGAACTCCCCTTCTCCAGGGGAAATCCACATCCAAGACTGCCTTTGGGGAGGATTTTCCTGATGATACCTCTCTGCCCCCCAAGTCAGGATATAGTGCAATTGCAGCCAATTTTTGGCTTGCATATAAATACTGAGCCAACCCACCTGTGAACTAACTCAGCATGGCCTTTTCTCCCCTCTGGACTATGGGTCTAAGGTAGTATTTGCGATAGGTGTGAGCAGAGGGGGAGGCATACTTGCAATAATAATGGATGTGATAGGAATCTGGATCATCACTCATGCAATTTGTGCCCTCTGGTCTTGCTTATGACTCATATCCGATGTACCACTTCTGTGTTACTATAGCCAGTTCTCTGCTGCAGATGCCATGGCCTTACTCCAGAACTTTAGGTGTCTAATGTTATAACTCTCCTATGAGAACTTGCCATAACCCCCTACAACATCTCTTCTCATCACAGATTCCTCTAGGGTCTGTTAGATTATACAGCCAGGGCTAACTTGTGCTACAGCCATAGAGTCCTTTGCATGTCTGGATCTCATTACAAGTTGTCAATCTCCCATGTCACTCAGTAAATAGGTTGGAGTAGTATTTACAAGTATAAAATGTGTTGTCTCCAGAGCCTCATGTGTGATAATCCTGGTGTACCTCAGACCACTGAAATCCTAAACAAAACAAAACAAAACAAAACAAAACAAAACAAAGCAAAACAAAACAGAAATCTACTGAAAGTCTCCAACATACTAGCTGTGTTTGCTCAACTGATCCAATTTACATGATACCATTGGTATAGTGGGCCAATGTTATGTCATGCTAAATGTCAACGTCCAGATGGTCTAGGCCTTTTTGGACTATATTGTGACAGAGAGCAGGAATAATATAACCTTCAGAGAAGACTCTAAATGTATACTGCTGTCCATCTTACATGGATGTGAATTGTTTCTGGTCTTCCTTGAGAGAGATGGAAAAGAAAGCATTTGCCAGACGAATAGCTACATATCATGTATCTGGAATCATGTTAATCTGCTCTAGAAAATATTTCATATCTGGCATCTTAATTGCAATTGGGACTACTGTTGAATTGAACTTAACACTTCCACCCTTGCAACCTTTAGATTTCTAAGGGTGCTATAAATCTCTATCCTTTTTCAAGAGCAAGATATATGCAATTAATTAATTAATTAATGTGGTTGGTTGGTTTTCACTGAAGTATAATTCATTACAATAAAATCTTAAGTGTATGTCGTCCAGTGAAATTTGACAGTCGTGTGCAACTATGTAACCTAACACAGTCAAAATAGAAAACATTTTTACATCCAAAAATGTTTTCATATACCATTTTCAGGTTAATTTTACCTGCTTTCTCAGCCCTGACCCCAGGCAGGCATTGATCCACTTTCTGCTTGTATATTATATTTGGCTTTTCTAGGGTTTTATATAAATAGAATCATACAGTATGATTTTTGTTTTGTTTTGTTTTTGGCTTCTTTCACCATACTATTTTGAGATTCATTCATATTGTTCATGGTATCACTTGTTTGTTCCTTTTAAGATTGAGTAGTATTCCAGTAAATGCATATATCATAATTCATTTATACATTCTCCTATTAATGGATACTTGAATTATTTTCTAGTTATGGCTATTAAGAGTAAAACTGCTATTAACACTCATGTCAAGTTTTTTCGTGTGTGTGAACATATATTTTCATTTATCATGAGTAAATTTTTAGGAGTAGAATTGTTGGGTTATAGAGGAGATGTTTATCTTTTTTTTTTTTTTTTAAATTTTTTTTCCAACGTTTTTTATTTATTTTTGGGACAGAGAGAGACAGCATGAACAGAGGAGGGGCAGAGAGAGAGGGAGACACAGAATCGGAAACAGGCTCCAGGCTCCGAGCCATCAGCCCAGAGCCCGACGCGGGGCTCGAACTCACGGACCGCGAGATTGTGACCTGGCTGAAGTCGGACGCTTAACCGACTGCGCCACCCAGGCGCCCCGAGATGTTTATCTTTTTAAGAAACTTTGTAAAGTGTTCTCAAAAAAGGTTATACTAATTTTTCACTCCCACTGGCAATATATGAGGTGTAGATCCTCATCAACACGGGGAACTAGCATAGTTTTGGCTTAAGCCGCTCTAAGAGGTGTGAAATGGTGGTTTCATTCACTTCAACCACTTCCTTGTGGTTTTAGTTTGCATTTTCCTGATTAATGATTTTGAGCACCTTTTCACATGATGTTGGCTATACCTGGTCTTCTCTTACTGTCTCTTTAACCCTTTTGCCCGTTAAAATTTTTTTTAATAATTGATTTGTAGCAGTTTTTAAAAGTATATTCCAGCTATAAGTTCTTTCTTAAGGATATACTGTGAATATTTTCCCCAGGGGTTGACTTTTCTTTTCTTTTTTTTTAAGTTTTATTTATTTAAGTAATCTCTACACCCAACGTGGGTCTCGAACTACAACCCCAATATCGAGAGTCACACGCTCTTCTGACTGAGCCAGCCAGGTGCCCCAACTTTTCATTTTTTTTAATTGAAGTATAGTTTACCTATAATGTTATATTCGTTTCAGGTACAACATAGTGACCTGATAATTCTATACATCATTCAGTGCTTACCACCCATTAGTATAGTCATCATCTGACACCATACAGTGTTACTATAATATTATTGACTGTGTTTCCTATGCTGTACTCTTCATGTCCATGATTTATTTATTCTGTAACTGGAAGTTTGTATCTTTTAATTCCCTTTCTCCTATTTCACCCATTCCCCCACCCACCTCCCCTCTGGCAGCCACTAGTTCTCCATATATAAGAGGCTGTTTGTTCTTTTGTTTGTTTGTTTTGGCTGTTCACTTTTTCAGGTGTCTTTGATGAGCAGAATTTATTCTTTTGTGGTTAATGCTTTTTGTGATTTAAGAAACCTTTTCTTACCTCAAAGTCACGAAGATATATACTTATATTTTCTGCTAAAAGCTTTATGAATCTAGCTTCTACATTTAGGCTATGATACATCTCAAATTAAATTTTGTGTATGGTTGCATGGAGGCAGAGGTCCATTTTTTCCACATGCTTATCCAGTTCCAGAATCATTTGTTAGAGAAAAAAAAAAACTTTTCTTTTCCCCCTCAATTGACATATGTGTGTTGGTCTATTCTGGACTCTCTATTCTGTTCCACTGATCTATTATTCATCTATGCTTAGGCCAACAACATTGTCTTAATTATTTTAGCTGTAAAATCATTAAATCAATGCAAATATTTTACTTTGTCCGTCTTTTTCAATATTGCTTTGGATATTCTAAGTGCTTTGCATTTTTATATAAGTTTTAGAATAAGCTTATACATTTCTATGAAAATCCTTACTGGAATTTTGACTGGGATTGCATGGCATTTGGAGAGACAGGAAATACAATATTGAGTCTTTTAATTCATGAATGACATATATCTTTTCATTAGTTTATGTCTTCTTCAGTTTCTTTAAGCAATACTTTGTAGTTTTCAAGGTAGATGTATTACATGCCCTTTCTTGGATTTATTCTTAATTGTATGATGTTTGCTCTTGAATTATAAACTTATTTTAAAACATTTTTAAATGTAATTTTAAAGTGTTTTGGATTACAGTTTTTGCATACTTTGATTTTTGCATACTGATCTTGTATTCGATCACCTTAAAAATTCATTAGGATTAGTAGTTTTATTACTAGTGTTATTTATTTATGTTTTATTTTATTAGTTATTTTATAAGTGTTTTTGAAGATTCATTTGGGTTTTCTATGTATGTTTGCATGTAGTTGGAGTGTAGCAATCAAGGGTTATACTTCCTAATATTTCTTTTCTCTTTCTTTTTTTCTTGCTTTATTACATTAGCTGGGACTTGTATTATAATGTTGAATGGAATAAGTGACAGCAGACACGTTTGCATTATTTCCAGTGTTAATGAAAAAGAGTTCAGTGTTTTGCCATTATGTATGTTAGCTATAGTTTTACAAGGATTCACTTTATCAGAAAGAAGTTTTCTTCTCTTCCTAGTTTGCTAAGTTTTTATGATGAATGCATTTTTTTCTATTAACATGTCAAATACTTTTCCTCCATCTATTAAAATAATAATGATTCCCCTCCTTATGCTGTTAATTAATTGGGTGAATTACATAGATTGATGTAGAAATGTTAAGCCAACCTTGAATTTTTGGATTAAACCCCATTTGATCATGTTGTATTATCTTATATAGTATATATGCTGCTGAGTTTGATTTGCTCATGTTTTGTTAAGATTATTTTGTTCCTGTGTTCAGAATACAGGACACAGAATAATAATTCTGAATCTTTCATCTCTTGTTTGTGTCTTTTCAGGTCTAATTTCTTAAATTGATTTGGGAAGTATTCCCTCCTCTTACATTTTCTTTTTTTCCATTTTATTTTTTATTTTTTAAATTTACATCCAAATTAGTTAGCATATAGTGCAACAATGATTTCAGGAGTAGATTCCTTAGTGCCCCTTACCCATTTAGCCCATCCCCCCCCCACAACCCCTTCAGCAACCCTCAGTTTGTTCTCCATATTTATTAGTCTCTTCTGTTTTGTCCCCCTCCCTGTTTTTATATTATTTTTGTTTCCCTTCCCTTATGTTCATCTGTTTTGTGTCTTAAAGTCCTCATATGAGTGAAGTCATGATTTTTGTCTTTCTCTGACTCATTTCACTTAGCATAATACCCTCCAGTTCCATCCATGTAGTTGCAAATGGCAAGATTTCATTCTAAAATGGTTTGTGTGAGATTAGAATTATTTCTTCCTTAAATGTTTAACAGAATTCACTGGTAGTGCTATCTGGGCCCGTAGTTATTTTTGTTACAAGATTTTAGTTGGAAATACACTTTCTTTAATAGATAGAAAGCTATTTGATTTTCTAATTTTTTTTCCTGTCCACTTTATTATTTTTTTTTAATTTTTTTTCAACGTTTTTTATTTATTTTTGGGACAGAGAGAGACAGAGCATGAATGGGGGAGGGGCAGAGAGAGAGGGAGACACAGAATCGGAAACAGGCTCCAGGCTCTGAGCCATCAGCCCAGAGCCCGACGCGGGGGCTCGAACTCACAGACTGCGAGATCGTGACCTGGCTGAAGTCGGACGCTTAACCGACTGCGCCACCCAGGCGCCCCTCCTGTCCACTTTAAAAAGTTGTATTTTTCAAGGAATTTGTTCATTTCCTTTATCCATCAAATTCATTGGCATGAACTTGTTCAAAATATCCACTTATTATCTTTTTAATATTTGTAGCATCTGTAGTGATGTCCCCATTTCATCTTCAGAAGGGTCCCCATTTCAGCCTTCAGAAGGCTATTGGTAATTTGTGCCTTCTATTTTTTTTTTGATAAGTCTTTACTAGAGGATTATAAAGTCAATTAAACTTTCAAAACATTTTGTTGATTTTTTTCTGTTGTCTATTTGCTATCGTATTGATTTCCATCCTTTTTATTGTTTTCTTTCTTTATTTTGGACTTAATTTACTCTACTTAAAAAATAAGGTTTTAGGCCATCTTGCGTCCCCACGTGTGTGCGCCTAATCTCAGCTGGTCCACCCGAGACCGCCTGAGCGCCAACCCTAGTCCCCTGCGCGCGTTCCCATTTCCGCCCCAACAAGATGAAAGAAACTATCATGAACCAGGAGAAACTCACCAAACTGCAAGCACAAGTGCGCATTGGTGGGAAAGGAAGTGCTCCCCGAAAGAAGAAGGTGGTTCATAGAACAGCTACAGCAGATGATAAAAAACTTCAGTTCTCCTTAAAGAAGTGAGGAGTAAACAATATCTCTGGTATTGAAGAAGTGAGTATGTTCACAAACCAAGGAACAGTGATCCATTTTAACAACCCTAAAGTTCAGGCATCCCTGGCAGCCAACAGGCCATGCTGAGACAAAGCAGCTGACAGAAATGCTACCCAGTATCTTAAACCAACTTGGTGCAGACAGTCCGACGAGTTTAAGAAGGCTGGCTGAAGCTCTGCCCAAACAATCTGTGGATGGAAAGGCACCACTTGCTACCGGAGAGGATGATGATGATGAAGTTCCAGATTTTGTGGAGAATTTTGATGAAGCTTCCAAGAATGAAGCAGACTGGATTGAGCCAACTTCTGAAGAAGAAAAAACTTGAAGCAGTTACTGGGAGCTGCTGTTTTATATTATGACTGCTTTCTAAAAATTTTGTTCATGGATCTGATAAAATCTAGGTCTCTAATATTTTTAAGCCCAAGCCCTTGGACACTGCAGCTCTTTTCAGTTTTTGCTTATACACAATTCATTCTTTGCAGCTAAATTAAGCTGAAGAAGCCTGGGAATAAAGTTTGAAACAAGATTAATAAAGTTCTTTGCCTAGTAAAAAAAGAAAAATAAGTTTTAAGGTGGAAGCTTAGATAATTGACTTTATGCTTTTTTGTTCTAATGTAAATATCTAGACCAATAATTTTTTTCTTGAAGCACTACTTTTTGCTGTGTCTTGCAAATTTTGATATGCTAATATACTACAACCTTTTAATGACCTTCCAGTACAAAATATTTTCTAGCATTATAATTTTTTTTGACTCATGGGTTATTTAGAAGTGTGTTACTTAATTTACAAATATTAGGGATTTTCTGGATGCCTTAATTTTTATTGATTTCTGATCTAAAGCCACCATGGTTAGAGAACATACTTTGTTATACATTTATGATTTTAAATGCTGACATTTAAATATTGACATTTTAAATGCTTAATTTTTTATTTTTATTTTTTTTAAGATTTTATTTTTAAGTAATCTCTATACCCAATGAGGGGCTTGAACTCAACCCCGAGATCAAGAGTTGCATCCTCTGACTGAGCCAGCCAGGTGCCCCTTAAGTACTTTAAATACTGACTTTAAATACTGGCAAATGGTCCTTATGCATTTGAAAAGAATGTGTATTATGAAATTTTAATTGTGATGTTTTCCTCAATGTTAATTAAGTGAAGTTGGTTGATAGTGTCATTCAAATATTATATATCCTTAGTGATTGGGGAGAAGCTTAATTTTTCTACCAGTTACTGAGAGAAACCTGTTAAAATCTCCAACTATAATTGTGGATTTGTCTACTTTCCTCTTCTAATTTTACCATCTGCATTTTGTTTTCTTTTATCCCCTGTTATCTTATTTTTGATGAAGTAATGTTTTAGGACCCTAGTTTATCTCCTCTATTGTATTTTTAGCTGTATCTCATTTGACTTTAGTGTTTTCTCTAGAGATTATGATATATATTTTGTCACAAAATATCTTCAAATAATAGTCTATTACCTCATGAGGAGTATAATAACCTTAAAATACAATGCAAGTGTTTTTATTCCTTTTCCTGACTTCTGTTTTCTTATTCTTATATATTTTACTTCTGTATATGCTATAAACTTTACATTACTAATGTTACTTGTTTTTCTTTTTCATAATCAATAATCTTTTAAATAATCTTTTAAAATTTTAAAATATATATATTTTGGTGCTTTTTTTCCTTTTCTCATATCCAGTATTTGATAGCATTTTTCTTCAGTCTTAAATTCTTTTAGTGTTTCTTGTACAGATCTCCTGGAGACAAAATCTTTCAGGTTGCTAATGAGAATGTCTTTATCTCATCTTCATTTTTGAAGAATAATTTGCTGGATATGGGATTTTAGGTTGGCTTTTCCTTTTTCTTACAGCACTTTAAAATATTTTTCCATTCTCTTTTGGCCTTTTCCATTAGCTTTCTTATTGTTTCTGATGAGAAGTGATGCCAGTTTTCCTCGGTGTATAATGTGTTTTATCTTCTTTCTGCTTTTTTAGATCTTTTCCTACCTTTGTTTTTCAGAAGTTTGGCTATGTTGCGCATAAGTGTGTGTGTGTGTGTTTCCACTTGTGGTTCACTGAAACTTTTGTATTCATGGGATGATGTATTTTTATCGCTTTGGGGGAAATTGCATTATCTCTTTGAATATTTCTTTTGTTCCATTTTCTTACTCCCTTACTTCTGGCATTCCATGTATATGTGTACCAGACTCTTGAATATTTGTCTCAGAAATTTAAGATGTTCTGTTTCATTTTTCATTCCTTTTTCCCTTTATATTTCAATTTGAGTAATTTTTACTACTTCTCTTTAAGTTTACTTATTTTTCCTCTGCCGTATCCAATGTGCAGTTAAGCCTATTGCTTGAATTCCTAATTTTGATACCATATTTTTCTTTTATAGTAATTTCTTTTAACTTTGTGTATGATTTTCATCTCTCTTCTAAAATTCTCCATATGTTTTCACATTTTGTCTGTCTTTTCCAGTATTTCTTTTAATGTTCATAATTACTTTAAAATCACTATCTTTTAATTATGGGATATTTTACAGTCTGAGATATAGAGATAGCTATATAGAGAAAGAGAGAATCTGCTTCATGGTTTTCCTCTCTTGGTCATGAATCAGATTCTCTTGCTTCTTCTTATATCCTATATTGTTTGACTATATGGCCCAATATTATGTGTAAGAGAATAGTAGAGACTGAAGTAGATAATATGGCGATCCTTCTTCTGGCAGGTCACCAGTATAGGACACTAAGACTATCATATCTGGACTTTGAACTGAATCTGGACTTTGTTGTAGCTTTAGTTAAATTCAGTTCACCTCTGGTTTGAATTTTGTGTGGGGTTGTTTTGTTTTTGTTTTTGGTTTTGGGTTTTTTTGGCAGTATCAGAACTTTTCATTCGTCAGTGCTTGGAATCTGGGCTCTGCCCAGATTCTAGAGTCTTTGTGCTCCATAGCCTAGTTGCCAGCTTTTAGTGTTCCTGAAGAGTGCTTCAGGCAGTGTTTTTTGTTTTTTTGTTCGGTTCTGCCACATTGTAACCGATCTTTGGTACATAATCCTTGTGTACTTGGTGAAAACTTATGGGAAATGTTAGACTAAGGTAGATGCAGACTTGCTCTTGGCTGGGGACTCCTTGGGATTCCAATCCACATGTTCTGCTCTCAGAGGGTTATTAAATGTTTGGTTGGTTTCCCCTTTCCATTGTCAAGGGTGTATTCCTCCTCTTCCCAGTGCTCTGCCAGAAGTAGAAGCATCTCATCATTTTCTGGTTTTTAGTTTGGTTTTAGTTTTTAGTTTTTAGTTTTTAGTTTACTTTGGTTTGTGTCCTAAGCCCTCTCATCAGTTAAATAAAGCCATGATTTAGGTTTTTGGTATTTTTTTTAAGCTTTTTTAGCTTGTTGGCAGTAGTGTTGGAGTAATAGTCTCATTACTGTATATATTCTAACTGGAAGTGGAATTCTCTCGTTTATTCACTATCTCACATAAGGTAAGGCAAGATTCAGAAGCTTCCGTTTGGTTTCCTTCACTGCAACATCTCTTATCCCACATGTCAAGGAATTAATGTGTTAATTCTGCCAACCACTAAATATATTCATTCATGGCCCAGAAAAAATGACCATTGGATGACTCTATGAATTAACTGGATCCAGTGGATCTACCCAGAATCAAATCTAGGCCAGAAAACCATTTATTATTTCGTTCCTATATGCTTTCACTTTAACAATTAGGCTCTAATGGCACGTCAAGTCCCTGGGTATCAATTTCAACTTAGACTGTTTGTCCAGGAGTCCTAAAATAAAACAAAAACAAGAAATAAAACTGTGTATTTCCTCTCCCCAGTTTACTGTTACCCAGGTATCTGGGGTTCTGAGCCTTTGGGGAAGGATTAGAATAATTAATATCATATATACTTGCCAGAAAGGCTCTTTCTCACGGCACTTCTCTCTAGGCTACATTATTCTGTAACTCTTTCGAGTGACAATAAAATGGAAAATTGAAGGACACCAAGAGACAGAACATGCTAATGATCTTTTCAACCCATTTATGCCCTGCTAGATAGAAAACTGATCAATACTGAGATGTTTCATTGTTGCTTCCAGTCCTTTGCCTGGAGGTAGGATTCTTCAGTTATTGAAGAATTCTGGGCCATGAGTTCTCATTACCCTCTCCTTATTGGGAATGGACCATGAACAGAGAGGTTCTTGAAACTTCCAAGTAAATCTCTTCTATATTGAAGTACTATCTCCCAAAGGAGATATTATGACCCCCTTTTTAAAATTTCTTTGGGGTGCCAAATTCCAGCAAATGCTTTAGGTAACTTGGAATCTACTCATCACTCATTTTCTCTTGATAATTTCTACTAAACAGGACACTAGAGGGTAAGTTTCTTCCTATTCTCCAGAAGAAACACAAAGACTGGGTTTGCATAATTTCTAAACAAAGAGGGACTTATAGTAGGAAATTTGCAAATGTCATTTATTCTTTTTCTTTGTTGCATTATGTAGTCTATCTTCTGGGAAAGAAGCCCACAAATCTTAAAGCCATGGACCCTAGTCTAGTTCCACTCTGTTAATTCCATCTCCTTCCCATGGGTGGAATGGTAGTTGTATATTGCTTATTAACAAATATTTAATGAGCATCTGCAATCATCCGTGCATTATTCCTGGTGGAGGTACTTTGGTTAAAAGAGACAAAAGCTTTTATGGAGCTTACATTCTAGTGAGGGGAGGCAGTCAGTAAGTAAGTTAATGTGTGAGATGGTATTAAGTGCTATGGAGAAAAATAAAACAAGAACAGGGGAGAGAGCTGCTGGATTGGAGCTGGTAGTGGTCATAATTTTAACTAGGGTAGTTAGAAAAGACTTTACTAAAAAGGTGACATTAAAGATTATCTGTGGGAGGATGTCAAGGAGTCTGAAAGCCCAACGAAGGGAATTTTTCAAAGCATCTCCCATTTCACCTAAGTTAGCAGCAAACTGAGGCCCAAATCCAGGTATTAGTATCCTTTGTCTCCTGTGCTTTTCCATTCTGTGACACTGTTATAAGGCCCTATAAGGGATTCACTGAAGCAGTATATCAAGCGATGTGGTGTAACTGTGAACTGTTGGCAAACAGGAGTGGCAAACAAATTAGCTAAACAAGTCCTCATTGATTCCCTACTGTTCAGAGAAGATCACAGGTTCCCTAGGGATCTCAGAGAAATACACACTGGATTTCCTGCCTTCAATAAGCTGACAACATGGGGTAGGAGTGGGGGCAAAGAACAAACAGATCAAGCAGGTGTTTTGATGATACAGTCTGAACAGTGCAGACACAGAACTACAACCAGGGATGTTCTTAGGGCAGTGTCTTTTGCCAAAATCCAAATGACGTTTTTCACAGGCTTGCTGTGAAGAAAGACAGTTCCGTTCACTCACCTTCTTTTCAGCCTTGCTCACACACATGGATTATCATACTGTCAACAGCATAATCTAATAAGAAGGATGGCAGTATATTGTCTTTTGTTAGCTGGCTGAAACCCAAGGACTGTGGTTGTTGAATACAGAAGGGCAGACAGATGGAAGTTTCACGCTGTCCTGTAATTGCAAAGTAGCTTTACCTTTGAGAGTCCTTTTCAGAACAGTGTCTATTACCTGTGGCTAAGTTGGGATGGTACATTTTAAAATAATATGGAATAGACCTACTGGTGAAATTTAATTGTTACCAATTAGATCTAGCAGAGGGAGAATTTATATCAAGCACTGTGACTTACCTAATTGGACTGCAGAATTGAAGTTGTCGTTATATTCAGAAAAGCAAGTACTTGTTTTAGATGTCGGTTTTTATACTGCATGGAAAATAGTGGCTAGAAACTAGGCATATATTGCCTCCCCGTGCTGTGTACCATGGTGCCGGAAGTAACAAATATGCAATTCAAAAGGTATTAGAAAGTAGTCCCAGTAAAAAGAAGAGAAATTCAGAAAGTCTAAGATATATCTACTTTGCAGCAAATGAGGGTGTGTATTTGATAAAAAAATTCCATTCAGGAAATATCAGCCAAACCAGTGATTGTCCTTACATTTTCGTTAAAACTTATAATATCATTAAAACAGCCTGGTGTTTGTCTTTGGTATCCTGAAGAGGACTCACTTGGTCTCAGTTGTTGTTGTTGTTGTTGTTGTTGTTTTAATTTGTTTGACTTTACCTTCCTCAGTTTTAAAGAAAAAAAAATATTTACAATAGTTTAAGTTTTATGGCACATTTAAACATTTGCCCCTTTATCCTGTTATCTGTTAGATAGGAATTATCAAAAGAAAAAGAATGGTGGCTATATTTTAAGATACATAAAGCATTTGCTTGGAAAGTGATAAGAAATTAATATTTGGGGTTTTAAGCTTAACTCCATCCCTGATTTTGTGTTTATTTTTCCAGTTAACATAAAATGGGCCCCATGGGTCCTACTTTTAATATACACAACGCATACATACATATACATGCATAATTTCCCTCATATTACACATTTCTTAATCGAGAGACATTTGTGGTCTACTAGGTTTTCCTATTATTGAAATGTTATTAAGGACCTACCTTTTGGAGTTTGAATAAGTTAACTACTTAACATTTAAAAGTCATAAATACCTAGACTTGTCAGTTAAAATTAGTACAGCATTATTGGATTTTTTGGGGAAACTTTATTTCAATTGTTTCAAGATAATCTTCAACAGGTCACAGAAAAAGCAGCTTCTAACTGCATTCAGATCAGAATCCTCTGGGAAAAGGACTTGCCTCTGCTTCCTGGAGTCCGGCACCATCCAAAGATTTGGTTTATTCTAATTTTCTATAGGCTTAGAATTTGTAGGTAACTGAAAGGTCAGTTCATCACTCCTAAGGTTGTCTTAATGAACCACAGTGAATTGGAATAAAAGGTTCTTTTGGCCTCTCCCTTTGAGTCATTCTCTCTACTGAAGTAGTAGCAGAAGATGACCTGCTTACAAGCCAGGGCAAGTTAGAAGTACAATTGGGCTGTTTTGCAATTAATAGATTGTAAACAACAAGTTCAAATGTGGCACGTCACCAGTGGATAATGTGGTATGAGTTGGACAAACTATTCTTATGGTGATGGTGGTGGTGGTGGTGGTGGTGGTGGTGGTGGTGTGGGATCTGTGTACTGCAAAATTATTGCCAAAGGTGACTGGTGATTGCCTAGCAACTTTTCTCTTCCATCTCCCCCTCCCCACCTAAATACCTAGCATGGGAACGTGTGGTGAGCATAGGGTAGGGCGTATGGTATCACTGCAAAGAAAGAGACCTTATTAAGGCTCTGGAAAATAAATGTTGGGTTTCAAGCAATCTAAGGAACCAAGAACCCAGCTGAGGGCTTGAAAGAAATGGTGCGGTAGTTGGCAGGGAGCAAATCCAGGTGGGACCAGAAAAATCTGGATATGAAGGACATCCAGGAGAGGGAGATACTGACAGCATGGGGAGTTTTAGTTTCTGATGGCAGTAACTTAGTTAATGCTGTTACTTGTATTTTCTCTTAAAGAAACCTTTTGTTGTTGTTCCCAATACACTTGTGTTCATAATGATAGCAGTATCATAGGGCAAGCTCTTCTGAGCCCATGTTTTATATCTTTTAGGGATGGTGGGATAAAGGTGGGGATAGAAAAGGGTTTGCACAGACTAGCACAGTAATGATTTCACAATGCTAATTAATTTGGGCACTGGTGGCCCACACTTATGTGGTTGGTTTAGAAGGTTGCTGATACACTAAGCCACTGGAGAAGTGTTATCACCAGCAGCATGAGTGAAAAGATGATGTTCAGCAGACGGAGAGACTTGTGCATGGTTTTCCTCACTGCTTCCCTTGTACAGTGTTATCTTACCAGCATTATCACATGGTTTAGTTCAAGAAATGGGCCTTTGGAAACTGTCTTTACTCTTCCTGTTTTTATAAGATGCAGTGGGGGAATTGCTCAGATGGAAGAATAAGAGGGGACAGGCTTCACCATATTTTAAGTTTCCTCCTTATACTCACAGCTTCCCAGCAGCACCTTAGCTAAGGCTACGAGTGCCTATATGGTTGGGGGTGGGGGCGGCGGAAAGAGAGGAGTAAAAAGCCCATAGAAGTTGACAGAAGAGGTTAGAGACCTAGGACAGAGAAGGAAGAGTGTGTATCAGGTAATAATTGCTAACAATTACTAAGCACCTGCCTGGCAGGCACTGGAAGGTAGAAGATGGAAATACAAAGTGCAAAGGAGCTGGTAAACAGGTGGGAAGTATGCGCTGAGGTGTTGGGTGAATCACAGAACATTGGTTCACAGAAGGCATATTCTCTCTCTGATGTACGTATTTTCTCTGCTATGCCTGGCAAGGGGGTGAGACACACCTGGAACAAACTTCGGGGAGCTCATTGCTCTCTGTTTCTCTGCAGAGCTCTAATGGTTCCTAAGTTCCTCTTCAACTAACAGTGATTGGTGTCTCAGAAAGCCCTGCTTCTCAGGACCCATCAGAGCAAACTTAATCTCTTGTCCACAGTAGGTTTTCAACCTTTGTTCCCTGTTTGTTTTATGGTGAATTCTTCCCAGTTTCTTCCATTTTCTTCTGAACATGAAATGACATGGGTCATTGATCATCCTGCTAATTTCTTCTGAGTAGACTTTGGTTTGGCAGGAGCCCTGGGGAATGTGATACCTGAATTGAACACCCTAGGTGTGGTCTGACCAGCTTGGAGGAGAGCTGGACAATCTCTGCTTTCGTCTTGGACTTCATTGACAAAGACTGCTATCTCATTAGCCCCCGGCCAGTCTCTTTATAGTTGACTGAAATGAGCTTATGGTCCATGAAAACCTACAAGTCATTTTTAATATATATTTATTTCTCGTCCTGTATTTAAACTTATTTTTGGGTTGCCTGGGCAGCTAGGTCGGTTAAGCATCCGACTTCAGCTCAGGTCATGATCTCGTGGTTCGTGAGTTCAAGCCCTGTGTTGGGGCTCTGTGCTGACAGCTCAGAGCCTGGAACCTGCTTCAGATTCTGTCTCCCTCTTTCTCTGCCCTTCCCCCGCTCATGCTCTGTCTCTCTCTCTCTTTTTCAAAAATAAACATTAAAAAATAAAATAAATGCACTTATTTTTAACAGAGGACATGATATTACATATTTCTGTGATGTATTTCATCATTTAGGTTTATCTTATTGTTTAATCTTTTTGGATATTGGTTCTGTCACACAAAATTAACTTCCTCCAAGGTCTGTTCTCCTCAAGGTTTGATTAACATGACATCAGTGTCTCATCTAAATGATTAAAACATGTGGTGAAAAGGCAGGTCAGAGCCTTGGAGTCTGACCCTAGGAGCTCTCATCAGAAGCAGTTTTTGTTCTCTTCGGAAAGCTAAAGGATTCCTACAAGTCAGAAGAATCTGCTGTTCTGAGAAAGGTCCTTTATGACTTCTACATCTTCCCTGTGCACCTGTGTATGGGTCTGCATCTGGGATGAACCACTGAGTTATACGTGGGTTTGTGGGTCTTGAGTGAGAACTTGTTTTCCCAGTGTGCATCTCTCCGAATTCCCCCTTGTGAGTCAGATTGGATTAAGGGCCCACTCTATTCCAGTGTGACCTCATCTTAAGTAACGAACTAACTACTTTGCAGTGACTGTATTTCCAAATAAGTTCACATTCTGAGGTCCTAGAGAATAGGGGTTCAACATACGGATTTTGGGAGATACAATTCAACCCATAACATGTGGTGAACCTGTGATGTGTGGCTCTGACCCCTTTCAGCTGCTGAAGATACTGTTGTAAGATGGTCTGCAGCTGTAACACCTTTTTGGCATGTCTTCAGCTGAAGAAAACTACCTCTCCCAAGATCTGGCTTCCTTCTAGAGCAGCCTCGAAAACCGAGCAATCAGTAGGTATAGTTTCCTAGCACCTTTGCCTCAACTTGGATATTGCTGAAGGGCCATCCCAGCTGCAGAGCTGCCTGTAGGGTCAGATGGCCCTTCATTGGGACTGCATCCCAGCCTACCGTCTCCCTTTGCCCCATCTTGCTTCTGATCCCTCCCTTCCACAGGGGCACTTCCTAGAAACCTTCTGCAGGCCACTTTTTCAGAGTCAGCTTCCAATCTATGACACAAGGTAGCATTTATCAAAGACTTCTAAAATGTCAAAGAATCTTGCTCTTGAGTCACTATCTGAGCCTATGTCTCAAGCTGGCCTATGCCACAGATAATTTTTTCTATCACCTTTCAAATTGCTGAAGGTATCAGTCTCTTATCTTGCTTTCTGGGTCATCCCTAATGTATTTCATAGCACTTGGTTTGATCATAAAGTTGTGTGGATAGGTGGATTTAAAATGTTGTATGAGGAGAGGAAGGAAGACTGATGGAGAGTTCAGTGGTAAGGAATAAAAATGCCAGTTTATTACAGATTGATTAGCTGCCCCAGTTTTTTAAGTGCCAATGTAAAATTAATTTAAATTTAAAAATTTAATTTAAAATTACAGTGAATGCTGATTTCCAACCCAGATGAAAAACTATGGTTTATATACAGAAACATGGGAGGATGCATCGGTCATTAAAGAGAGACTTTTAAGGTGGTTGAGCTCAGGTTATAGGCTATTGCTGCCATTTTCCTGCAGTGGGACCTTGAGTCACCTTTCATTTCCTCATCAAAGAATTGCAGAATTGTGTAGATTAGATAAGGCATCTAGTAGATTCTTTCTTTTTTTCTTTTTCTTTTTATGTTTATTTATTTTTGAGAGAGACAGAGACAGAATGAGAGTGGGTTAGGGGCAGAGAGAGAGGGAGACACAGAATCCGAAGCAGGCTCCAGGCTCTGAGCCATCAGCACAGAGCCCAACGCGGGGCTCGAACTCACAAGCTGTGAGATCATGACCTGAGCCAAAATCGGGCGCTCAAACCGACTGAGCCACCCAGGTGCCCCAAGGCATCTAGTAGATTCTTGGCATCTACTAGACCAACAATAAATTATATTCAAAGAACAGTAGCAATAATACAAATAATAACAGTGGTAACTGTTTGGAAGTAGAATGATACATTATTTCAAGTGGCTCCTATTTTAAAATGTATTCTAAAATGAATGTAAAAATGTATAGATTATTCTAGAAACATGGCTTGTTGTTGGTTCATACTTTTAAGATCCTTCTGCTGAAATCACATCTGTGCCAGCAATGCCAAGATTATGCTGAAGGATATGTTTTTTATGTTTGTAGTGTTTCAAATAGCATCTTCACATCCAATTTCCTGAATTGTCATTTCAATAGTTTGTAGTGAAAGAAGTAAACTATCACTTGAAAAGAATGTATTATATAAAATGTATTTCTAAGAAACTTGAATTTATTTGAAAAATTTTATTGGGGCTCAATTTGTTAATGAAAAACATTATTTCATGTAAGTAGCTTTCTCAAGAATTGAAACGTCTCCATTAAGTGCTAAAGATTTCATATGGTACCAGGTTTTTAAAGACTTAAAAGAACACCTAAAAGCACCAATAAACAGCTTATTCTGCCTGTGTGCTCAGAATTAGAATAAAGCTTTTGACAATATCATCAATGTGCTGACATTATTATTAAAGGTCCTTAACCTTATTATAGAACCGTTGAACAATACGTGCTTGTTCATCCCAGACTCATGTAGGAAAGATCGTTGGGTTCCAAGGTTTTTAGGCACTTTTTTCTTTTCTTCTTCTCCTTTCTCCTCCTCCTCCTCTTCTTCTTCTTCTTCTCCTTCTCCTTCTCCTTCTTCTTCTTCTTTTAAAGCAAAAGTGATGTTGGCATTTCTTCATTCTGAGACACTCTTCCTAAAGGAAACTACTATTTTGCCAATTTCTAGTGTATCTTTCTTGAAAATGTTCTATGCATATAAAAATACATATTTTAAATATTTCTTTTATTGGACTGTAAAGACAGCATAGTACAGGCAGGACCTCAGACTCCAGAGCTAGAAAACCTGGGCTGGAATCCTGAATCCTCCAAAGACATTATGTGACTTTAAATAAATTAATCTCTTTGTGCCTCAGTTCTTTCATCTGTAAAATGGAGCTATTAAGCCTCAGAGGGTTGCTTTTAGAATTGGATGTGTTATGTTAAAAACACTCCTGGCACATAGCATTCAGTAAATGAGAACTACAATTACTGTTTATGCCAAACAGATTGTTTATTTTTCAGTTTTATAGAGATATAATTGACAAATAAAATTGTAAGATACATGACGTGTACAACATGATGATCTGACATATGTACATTGTGAATAGATTAATTAACACATCCATCACATTACATAATTGCCTTTTTTTGGTAAGAGCATTTAAATTCTGGTCTTTAAGCAGATTTCTTTAAAAATTTTTTTTTAATGTGTGTTTATTTTTGAGGGAGAGAGAGAGAGAGAGAGAGAGATTGGGAACGCGTATGCACACATAAGTTGGGGAGGAGCAGAGGGAGAGGGAGACACAGATCCGAAGCAGGCTCCAGGCTCCAGCTGTCAGCACAGAGCCTGATGGGGACTTAAACTCATGAACCAACTGAGCCACCCAGACACCGCTAAGCAAATTTCAATTATACAAAACAGCATTACCAACCTATGGTTACCATGGTATACATTAGATCCTCAGTCATTTATCTTATAATTTAAAGTTTATACCCCTTTACCAGCCTCTACTTATTTCCCTCATGCCCTAGCCCCTGGCAATCACTTTTCTATTCTGTGTGTTAGGAGTTTGACTTTTTTTTTTCTTCTTCTTTTTTTTTAGATTTTATATATTAGTTATGCCATGCAGTATTTGTTTTCTCTGTAGGGCGCATTTCACTTAGCATTATGTCCTCCAGTTTCATCCATGTTTTTGCAAATGAAAGCATTTGCTTCTTTTTTTTAAGGTTGAATAATATTCCTTTATATATGTATATACCACATTATTTTTTAATGTTTATTTATTTATTTTTGAGAGGGAGGGGCAGAGAGGGAGACAGAGAATCCCAAGCAGGCTCCCCACTGTCAGCACAGAGCCTGAAGCAGGCTCTGTGAGATCATGACCTGGGCCTAAATCAAGAGTTGGATGCGTAACCGCCTGAGCCACCCAGGCATCCATGTACCACGTTTGTTTGATCCATTCATCCGTTAATGGGCACTTAGGTTGTTTCCATACCTTGGCTATTGTCAATAATGATGCAATGAACGTAGAAGTACAGATATCTCTTAGAGGAAATGTTTTTGTGTCCTTTGGATATATACCCAGAAGTGGGATTGCTAAATTACATGGTAGTTCTATTTTTAATTTCTTGAGGAACCTCCATACCATATTCCATAGTGGCTATACCAGTTTGTGTTCCCACCAACACTCCACACAGCTTCCCTTTTGTCCACATCCACACCAGCATTTGCTATCTCTGTCTTTTTGATAATAGCCAGCCTAACAAATATGAGGTAGTATCTCATTGTGGTTTTGATTTGCATTTCTCTGATGTTTAGTAATGCTGAGCACTTTTTCATGTACCTGCCACTCATTTGTATGTTTTCTTTGGAAAAATTTTGAGTTGATTTTTGTGTATAGTGTAAGATAGGAGTCCAGTTTCATTTTTTTGCAGGTGGCTATCCAGTTTTCACAACACTGTTTACTGAAGAGACTATCATTCCCCATTGTATATTCTTGGCTCCTTTGTTGAAAATGAATTGACCATATAAGCATAGGTTTATTTCTATGCTCTCTATACTGCTCCATTGATCTACATGCCTTTATGCCAATACCATACCTTTTTTTAAAAGATATTAGAACTTGGGTAAATTTATTTCTTTGACAAATTACTTATAAAAGTATACATTCCAAGGAAAAATTATTTCAAATATTAATGATAACATTTGTGCATGAATTTTCCTATTTCTATGTCTACTAAAAATAAATGGTTTATTAGCCAATATACAAATTAAAAAATTTTAATTCCAGTGTAGTTACCATACAGTGTTATATTAGTTTCAGGTGTACAATATAGTGATTCAACACTTCCATATATCACTCAGTGCTCGTCATGAGAGTGCACTCTGAATCCCCTTCACAAATTTCACTCATCCTCCCATTCACCTCCTCTCAGATAACCATCCATTTGTTCTCTGTAGTTAAGACTCTGGTTTGTACCTTTTTTTGTTGTTCTTCATTTGTTTTGTGTAATTTCACACATGAGTGGAATCATATAGTATTTGTCTTTCTCTGACTGGCTTATTTCACTTCGCATTATACTCTCTAGCTCTATCCATGTTGCCGAAAATGGCAAGATTTCATTATTTTTCATGGCCAGATATATTCCATTATATATATATATGTATTATGTATACATATGTACACATATATGTATACATATGTACACATACATACTATTATAAAAATATATAATATATATTAATGTGTGTATACATTAATTTTAATGTAATTATTATGTATTATATAATATATACATTAATATATATTAATGTATAATAATGGAATATATGTAATATATAATGCAGTATTATTTTGTATATATTCCATTATGCATGCGTATTGAAATATCTATCTATCTATCCATCTAGAGATTGCATTCCCACCAACAGTGAATGAGAGTTCCTTTTTTTCCACATCCTTACCAATACTTGTTGTTTCTTGTGTTTTTGATCTTAACCATTCATTCTGACAGGTGTGAGGTGATATCTAATGTGGTTTTGATTTGCATTTCCCTGGTGATGAGTGATGGTGAACATCTTTTCATGTGTCTGTTGGCCATATGTATGTGTTTTTTGGAGAAATTTCTGTTCCTGTCTTCTGCCCATTTTTAAATTGGATTATTTGGTTTTTTGGTGTTGAGTTATATTAGTTCTTTATATATTTTGGATACTAACGCTTTATTGGATATATCATTGCAAATATCTTCTCCCATTAAGTAGATTGACTTTTAGTTTTATGTGTTGTTTCCTTTGCTGTGCTGAAGTTTTTATTTTGATGTAGTCCCAATAGTTTATTTTTGCTTTTGTTTCCCTTGCCTAGGAGACATATCTAGAAAAATGTTGCCATGGCCAATGTCAAAGGAATTACTGCCTGTACTCTCTTAGTGTAGGTTTTTTATGGTTTCAGGTATCATATTTAAGTCCCCAACTTATTTTAAGTTTATTTTTCTGTGTGGTTTAAGAAAGTGGTACAGGGGCGCCTGGGTGGCGCAGTCGGTTAAGCGTCCGACTTCAGCCAGGTCACGATCTCGCAGTCCGTGAGTTCGAGCCCCGCATCGGGCTCTGGGCTGATGGCTCAGAGCCTGGAGCCTGTTTCCGATTCTGTGTCTCCCTCTCTCTCTGCCCCTCCCCCGTTCATGCTCTGCCTCTCTCTGTCCCAAAAATAAATAAACGTTGAAAAAAAAAAATTAAAAAAAAAAAAAAAAGAAAGTGGTACAGTTTAATTCCTTTGCATGTAGCTGTGTAATTTTCCCAACACCATTTTGTTGAAGAGACTTTTTCTCATTGTATATTCTTGCCTCTTTTGCCATAGATTAATTGACCATATAATTGTGGGTTTATTTACAGGCTGTCTATTCTGTTCCTATGATCTGTATGTCTATTTTTGTGCCAGTACCATACTGTTTTGATTATTACAGTTTTTTCTTTTATTTATTTATTTATTTATTTATTTATTTATTGCTTGATTGATTATTACAGTTTTCAATAGAACTTGAAGTCTGAAATTGTGATACCTCCACTTTTGATTTTCTTTTTTCAAGGTTACTTTGCCTATTTAGGGTCTTTTGTGGTTCCGCACAATTTTTTGGATTGTTCTCGTTCTGTGAAAAATGCTATGTCATTTTGATGGGATTTCATTAAATCTATAGATTGCTTTGTGTAGTATAGACATTTTAACAATATTCGTTCTTCCAATCCATGAGCATAGACTATCTTTCCATGTATTTGTGTCATCTTCAATTTCTTTCATCAGTGTTTTATAGTTTTCCAAGTACAAGTCTTTCACCTTTTTGGTTAGGTTTATTTTTAAGTGTCTTATTTTTGGTGCAATTGTAAATGGGACTGTTTTCTTAAGTTATGTTTCTGCTGCTTCATTGTTAGTGTATAGAAATGCAGTGGATTTCTGTACATTGATTTTGAAAACTGCAACCTTACTGAATTCATTTATCAGTTCTAGCAGTTTTTTGGTGGAATCTATATGGTTTTCTATATGTAGGATCATGCCATTTGCAAATAGTGAAAGTTTTATCTCCTACTTGACAATTTGGATGCCTTTTATTCCTCTCTTTTGTCTGAGTGCTATGGCTAGGACTTTCAGTACTATGTTGAATAAAAGTAGTGAGAGTGGACATCCTTGTCTCGTTTCTGACTTTAGGGGAAAAGCTGTCAGTTTTTCACCATTGAGTATGATGTTAGCCGTGGATTTTTCATATCACATTTTTATTATATTGAGATATGTTCCCTCTAAACCTATTCTGTTGACAGTTTTTGTCATGAATGGATGTTGTACTCTGTCAGATGCTTTTTCTGCATCTATTGAAATGGTCATAAGGTTTTTATCCTATCTCTTATTGATGTGATATATCATGCTGGTTGATTTGCAAATATTGAACCACCTTTGCACCCCAGGAATAAATTCCATTTGATTGTGGTGAATGATTTTTTTAATGCATTGTTGGAAATGGTTTGCTAATTTTTTGGTGAGAATTTTTGCATCTGTGTTCATCAGAGATATTGGTC
Organism: Prionailurus bengalensis; assembly: GCF_016509475.1. Lineage (NCBI taxonomy): Eukaryota > Metazoa > Chordata > Mammalia > Carnivora > Felidae > Prionailurus > Prionailurus bengalensis. Next base: position 139,211,202 of record NC_057348.1, on the reverse strand, counting down.
TGTAGTCCTTTTTTTGTGCTGTGCCTGTATCTGTCTTTGGGATAGGGGTATAGAATGAATTTGGAAGGTTCCTTCCCTTTCTATTTTTTGGAAAAATTTGAGAGGAATAGATACTAATTCTTCTTTAATGTTTGGTAGAATTCACCTGTTCACCTGGTCCCGGACTTCTGTTTGTTGGGAATTTTTGGTTACTGATTCAGTTTCACTGTTGGTAATCAGTCTGTTCAAGTTTTCTATTTCTTCCTACTTCAGTTTTGGTAGGTTATGTTTCTAGGAACGTATCCATCTTATCTAGGTTGTCCAGTTTGTTGGCATATAATTTTTCATAATATTCTCTTAAAGTTTTTTGTATTTCTGTGGCATTGGTTTTTATTGTTCCTCTTTCATTTCTGATTTTGTTTATTTGAGTCCTCTTTCCCTCCCTCCCTCACCTGCCTCTCTTTTTATGAGTCTGGCTAGAGGTTTACCAATTTTGTTGATCTTTTCAAAGAACCAGCTATTGGTTTCATTGATCTGTCCTGTTGTTTTTTTAGTTTCTGTTTTGTTTATTTCTGCTTCAATCTTACTATTTCCTTCCTTCTACTGAGTTTTGGTATTGTTTGTTTTTCTTTTTCTAGCTCATTTAGGCATAAGGTTAAGCTGTTTATTTGAGATTTATGTTGCTTTTGAGGTAGGCCTGGATTGCTATAAATTTCCTTCTGAGAACCATTTTTGCTGCATCTCAAAGATTTGGGGCCATTGTGTTTTCATTTTCATTTGTTTTCCTGGAATTTTTGGTTTTTTTTATTTCTTAGTTGGCCGATTCATTGTTTATACCGTGTTTTTTACCTTCATGTATTTGTGCTCTTTCCAAATTTTCTCTTGTGCTTGATTTCTAGTTTCATAGCATGGTCAGAAAAGATGTGTGGTATGACTTTGATTTATTTTATTTTATTTTATTTTATTTTATTTTATTTTATTTTATTATGTTGAGACTTGTTTTGTGGCCTAATATGTAATCTATTCTAGAGAATGTTCCATGTGCACTTGAAATGAATGTGTATTCTGCTGTTTTAGGATGGAATGTTTGAAATATGTCCATGAAATCCATCTCATCTAGAGTGTCATTCAAAGCCACTGTTTCTGGGGTGCCTGCCTGACTTAGTTGGTAGAGCATGCGACTCTTGATCTCAGGGTCGTGAGCCACACTGTCTCTGCACAGAGCCTGACATGGGGCTTGAACTCACGAACTGTGAGATCATGACCTGAGCCAAATTAAGAATCAGATGCTTAGCTGACTGAGCCACCAAAGGTGCACCTGTTACTAACTGTTTTATGTATTTGAGTCCTCCCATGTTGTGTGCATGGATATTTACAATTCTTATGTCTTCTTGTTGATTTGCCTCTTAAAGATTACATAGCATCCTTCTTTGTCTTGTTAAAATCTCTTTTAAAGTCTATCTTGTCTATTGTAAGTATTGCTACCATGGCTCTTTTTTCACATCTGTCTGGGTGATAAATATTTCATCATCCTCTCACTTAAAAAAATTTTTTTTAATGTCTTCATTTATTTTTTTGAGACAGAGAGAGACAGAGCATGAGCAGGGGAGGGGCAGAGAGAGAGGGAGACATAGAATCAGAAGCAGGCTCCAGGCTCTGAGCTGTCAGCACAGAGCCCAATGCAGGGCTCGAACTCACGGACTGTGAGATCATGACCTGAGCCGAAGTCGGCCACTCAACCGACTGAGCCACCCAAGCGCCCCACCATCCTCTCACTTTTAATCTGCATGTGTCTTTAGGTCTGAGGTGAGTCTCTTGAAGGTAGCATATAGATGGGTCTTGTTTTTTTTTTGGTCCATTCTGTCACTTTGTGTCTTTGGTTGGAGCATTTAGTCCATTTACATTCCAAGTAATTACTGATAGGTATGTATTTACTGCGATTTTGTTTGTTTTGTGTTTTTCAATGCTTATTTATTTATTTTGAGAGAGAAAATGAATACACAAGGTGGGTGGCAGAGAGAGAGAGAGAGAGAGAGAGAGAGAGAGAATCCCAAGCAGGCTCCGCACTATCAAAAGCAGAGTCTGATGTGGGGCTCAAACTCACGAACCATAGATCATGACCTGAGCTGAAATCAAGAGTCAGATGCTTAACCAACTGAACCACCCAGGTACCACTGTTTTCTGTTTTTGTGGATCTTCTCTTTTCCTTTCTTCCATTGCTCTCTTCTCTCACCATAGGTTGGCTTTCTTTAGTGATATACTAGGATTCCTTTATTTTTTTGCATATTTATTACTGTTTTTTTATTTGTGGTTACCACTAGGTTTATATACTACATCTTCTGTATATAGCAGTCTATGTTAAGCTGATGGTCACTTAAGTTTGAACCTATTTATTCCTCTCTTCCCCATGTTTTAGGTGTATGGTATCATACTTCACAGTTTTTAAAAAATTTTGATTGATCTTTAACATATATTTTAACTTATTTAAAAATAAGCACTGCTTTTGTGCTTCCTGCTTTTCTTACCTTTGCTTATGGTCTTCCCTTTCCACTCAGAGAGTCCCCTTTATCATTTCTTATAGGGCTGGTTTAGTGGTCATTAACGTCTTTAACTTTTGATTTGAAAACTCTTTATCTCTCCTTATATTCTTTTTTTTAATTTAATTTTTTATTTTTTTAAATTTACATCCCAATTAGTTAGCATATAGTGCAACAATGATTTCAGGAGTAGATTCCTTAGTGCCCCTTACCCATTTAGCCCATCCCCCCCTCCCACAACCCCTCCAGCAACCCTCAGTTTGTTCTCCATATTTATGAGTCTCTTCTGTTTTATCCCCCTCCCTGTTTTTATATTATTTTTGTTTCCCTTCCCTTATGTTCACCTGTTTTGTGTCTTAAAGTCCTCATATGAGTGAAGTCATATGATTTTTGTCTTTCTCTGACTAATTTCACTTAGCATGATACCCTCCAGTTCCATTCACATAATTGCAAATGGTAAGATTTCCTTCTATTTGATTGCCAAGTAATACTCTATTGTATATATATATACCATCTCTTCTTTATCCATTTATCCATCAGTGGACATTTGGGCTGTTTCCATACTTTGGCTATTGTTGATAGTGCTGCTATAAACATGGGGGTGTATGTGTCCCTTTGAAACAGCACACCTGTATCCCGTGGATAAATGCCTAGTAGTGCAATTGCTGGGTCGCAGGATAGTTCTATTTTTAGTTTTTTGAGGAACCTCCATACTGTTTTCCAGAGTGGCTGCACCAGCTTGCATTCCCACCAACAATGCAAAAGAGATCCTCTGTCTCCTTATATTCGTAATGACAGTCTTGCTGGATAGAGTATTCTCAGCTGCAGATTTTTTTCCTTTCAACACTTTGAATATATCATGTCACTCTCTTCTGCCCTGCAAAGTTTCTGCTGAGAAATCTGCTGATATCCTTATGGGGTTTCCCTTGTATGTAACTTATTTCTCCTGCTGCTTTAAAAATTCTTTATCACTCACTACTTTTTGGCATTTTGATTACTATGTGTCTTGATGTGGACCTCATTGGGTTGATTTTGTTGAGGGATCTCTGTGCCTCCTGGATCTGAATTTCTGTTTCCTTCCCCAGATTTGGGAAGTTTTCAGTTACTGTTTCTTCAATAAATTTTCTTCCCGCTTTCTCTCTTCTTCTAGGATCCCTATAATGAGATTTTTATTACGCTTGATGAAGTCACTGTGTTTCCTAAATATATTCTCATTTTGCATATTTGTTTTTTCTCACCTGCTCAGCTTGATTACTTTCCATAACTCTGTCCTCCAGGTTGCTAATTAGATCTGTATCTTCTAGCCTGCTATTTATTACATCTAGTGTATTTTTTATTTCAATTATTGTGTTCTTCATCTCCGATTTGTTCTTTTTAATCTCTTTGTTAAGAATTTCACTAATGTCCTCCACTCTTTTCTCAAGTCCACATCTTGAGATCATTGTGATCTTTATGATCATTACTTTATGATTATACTTTATGATCATTACTTTAAATTCTTTATGATCATTACTTTAAATTCTCTATCAGGCATATTACTCATCTCTGTTTCACAGGTTTCCTGCTGTTATTTTGTCCTGTTCTTTCATTTGGGATATATTCCTCTGTCTCCTCATTTTGTTTAACTATCTGTGTCTGTTTCTGTGTGTTAGGAAATTCAGCTATGTGTCTTATTCTTGCAAGTAGTGGGGAGGATGCACACTTTTAACAAGGTGGTCCTGGTCCTCTTCCATAGGGGATGTGCAGCCACCAGGGCCACCTTGCAAAATGGTTGGGGGTAGGGCTTGCAGTTTTAACAAGGTGCACACATCCTCCTTGGGAGGTACTGGCCACCAATGCTGCTGGACTGAGGCCCTGCAAAACTCAGAGTAGGGAGATGTAGTGTTGGCAAGGTTTTCACCTGTCTTCTGAGGGAGGGGGGACACATAGCACTGAGATTGAGACAGGCCCAGCAGGAGGGGGCAGGGCATAGTGTAAGCAAGTTAGGCAGGAAATGCTGGTGCAGGCTTGCTTTCCAGTAGGTGGCTGTGTGTTTATGCGGGGGGGCTGGGTAGGGAAATGACACCTGTTAGTTCCTTTGTTCCTGGAGGAGTCCCTCAAGGAACTCGGAGAGTAGTAAATAACTCCCTGCCATATGCCCAGGTGTATTTTCAAACTTCTGCTTCAGTGCTGTATCTCCATGGGCTATTTATTGTGCTGTCTCTTTCAGGGTGAGGAGTCAGTTTTCTATCACCCTCCCAGCTCTCCTAGAGTTGTGTCTGTTGCAGACTTTGCAGTCTGGAGTTGTTTCTTTTCCAGCAAGAGAGTGGACACAGAATTGAATATGAGAGAGGCTAATGTTCCGGAGGAGACAAGAGCCCTGAGTTAGGGTCCTTGCTCTGTATTTCTTAGCATCAGAAGGCTTACAAACATGACGGATGTGCAGAAAGAGACAATGAAACAGTGATCATTAACTCAAGTGTATGAGAGAAAGGGGGTTTTGAAGATATGTGGTGTTCAAGGTTTGGGTCAATACACAACAAAATCCCGGCACCAAGCAGTTTATGGCAGTTTATGGCAGGCACAAGGTGCCATGTCTGTTTATCTTAACTTGCCTAGGGGATAAGATAGTATGCTACCTCAGGGTCAACAAGGCACTTTTTTTTTTTTGCTAATTAGCCCCAGGCAATTTCACCCTTTTGTGGTGGTCTTTTGCCCCATTTACCTGTTTACTATTCTTGGATGCTTTCATCCTGTGGAAGCAGCTTCCTGCTCTACACTTTTGTTCTACTCTGGGGCACTTTTGTCCTGTGGCCACTTTCCACTCTAAGCCTTATTAACCCATTGGTGCAAGCTCGGGGATTTATTAAACTTATTCCCCACATGTGCCTACTGATTTTTTAAAGTTCCAGGGTTTACATCCTGCTGGTTGTAAGAGCTCATGAAATTCTGCCTCTCTGGTTTTCAAAGCCAAATGTTATGGAGATTTGTCCTCTTATGCAGGCTTTCCAATAGGATAGCCTGTTCCTCTCCCTTCTCCACACACTTGTCTCCCTCCCTGTGTCTCTGCCCTCCTACTCTCTTCAGTGTAACTTCTTAATTTTTTAAAAATGTTTATTTTTTTTGAGAGAGAGAGAGAGGAAGAGAATGAGTGGGGGAGGGGCAGGGAGAGGGAGATTCAGAATCTGAATAGGCTCCAGGCTCTGAGCTGTAAGCACAGAGCCCGATGCAGGGCTCAAACTCAGGAACCAGGAGATCATGACCTGAGCAGAAGTAGGATGCTTAACCATCTGAGCCACCCAGGTGCCTCTCTTCAGTGTAACTTCTTATCTACATTTAGTTGCAGAGTTTATTCTGCCAGTCATCAGATTGTTTTCTGTGTTATTTGTACTAATGTGAGTGTTATCTAGTTGTATCCATGGGAGGAAGTGAGCTTAGGGTTCTCCTACTCTGCCGTCTCCTTGGAAGTCTCAATACTATAATGTTTTGATTACTATAGCTTTGTAATATAGTTTGAAATCAGGAAATGTGACGACTCCAGGTTTATTCTTCTTTCGCAAGATTGTTTTGGCCATTTGGAGTATTGTGGTTCCACATACATTTTAGGATTATTTTTACTATTTCTGTGAAAAATGCCATTGGAATTTTGATAGATTGCATTGAACCTGTAGATTGCTTTGGGTAGCGTGAGCATTTTAACAATAGCAATCCATGAACATGGAATATCATTCCATTTACTTGTGTCTTTAGTTTCTTTCATCTGTGTCATAGTTTTGAATATATAGGTTTTTCACCCCCTTGTTTACATTTATTCCTGTTTTATTGTTGTTGATGTTATATAAATGGAATTGTTTTCTTAATTTCTCTTTTGAATAGTTCATTGTCAAAACAGTATATTTTAATTCCTGCTTTACTTTATTTAGCTTTGTGTAACCATTTTTTATATATTCTCATTTTTAAACTTCTTCTGAATCACATTGTTTTCAATGTATTTCTTATAAATAATACATAATTTTAAAAAGTATGAAATATGAATTCTTCCTCTTAGCAGATGAATTTATGCTGTATTTATTGATAGAACAAATATATTGGGTTTTATTTATTTATATATTTTGTTATTTTATGTTAAGTTGTTAATGCATTCTCTATAGTCTTTCTGTTGTTGCATGGATTTTTTTCTGATGTATTCATGTTTTTCTTTGAATAATTTGGACAATTATTATCTATTTTTAAAATTCTACTTACATTTATAACTTTATATTATACTTGATCTTCTATCTTTATTTTTGAAATCTATTTCATTTTATTTATTTACTTTTTTTATTTTAGAGAGAGTGTGTGCAAGTTGGGGAGGAGGGTAGAGGGAGTGAGTGAGAGACAGAGAGACAGAGAGACAGAGAGAGAGAATCTTAAGCAGGCTCCACGCTCAGCACGGAGCCTGACACAGGGCTCAATTGCACAACCCAGGAATCATTACCTGAGCTGCAATCAAGAGTCAAACACTAAACCTACTGAGCCGCCGAGGCCCCCTGATCCTTTAGCTTTAAATATAACAACTTTGGGGTGCCTAGGTGGCTCAATAAATTGAACATTGACTCTTGATTTGACTCAGGTGATGATCCCAAGGTTGTGGGACTCAGTCCTGCTCAAGATTCTCCTTCTCTCTCCCCTTGCCCCTCTCCTCCACTCACACACCCTCTCTAAGATACAATAAATCATAAATAAATAAACTTAACAATTTCAGACAATACTATTCCTTGCAGAAGGAAATAAGAAAATTAGCAATTTACACTTTTATTTAGCTCTTTCCTTATCCTCCACCTTCCAAATATTGTTAGTTACATTCTTATTTTCAGTCACTTTCAATAGTTTGGTAGTGTTTAAAAACATTTTTATATTGTTAAATCTTGATTTATCAAAATAGGAATATTTTTTATTTACTAAGAAAACTGCTAAAAGTATAAAGTTTATTTTTATTCCCATTTCCTGTCCAAATTTTTACTTGTTATAAGTGCCAAAATTTAAAGGCCTTATTTTCTGTAATTGTACTTTCATAGTTGTTTGTTTTAGTTGTATATTTGAGTAGATTCAGTGCTCATAATAAAATATTTGACCCCAGAAGTTATTTAGAATTGTGGTTTTAAATTTCCCTTGTGGTTATAACTTTTTGTTGTTGTTGTTGTTATTAATTTCCAATATTTGTTGAGTTGTGGTCTGAATAATACCAATTCAGTTAAGTTTCTTGAGTCTACTTTATGGCTTGCAGTCAGTTTTTTGTTTCTTATGTGCTGGACAAGAATGTGTATTTTTTTATCTTTTTAGATGGAGTATTCCATATACATCTAGCTTATTGCTCAAATCTTTTTTGTCTGCTAGCCTTTTAATAATAGAGAGAGCTATATTGATATCTCCCCCTATGAAGGTGATTTATCCATTCCTCATTGTGCTTTTAATGATTTTTTTTCTTGGTTATTTTGAAGATATTTTACTAGATGTATACAAAGTTAAAATTTTTAAGCTGCCTTGACTAATGGAACTTTTCATCTTTATACAGTGATCTTTAAAAAAAAATCATATATTCTGTTTGATATTAAAATACCTATCCCAACTGTCTTTGGCTAATTTTTTTTTCCCCTGGTATAGTACTGAAATCTTTTACTGATACCTACTATTTTGTGCTTCATATTTGATTTACTTTCTTTTTTTCTTCCTTTTCTGTTTATTTTGTTTTTTCTCATTACACACTTTTTTCCCCTATTAGTTGGAAGTTATACACCCTATTTTATTCTACTCGCTGTTTTTCTTGAAATTTTACCATTTATATTTAACAAAGCCCAAAATTTATTCCTAACCCCTATCCCAGACAATGATCTTAGCACATCTTAATTCTGATCAACATTTCTGTAGCTTTATCTACAGTTACTTTTTATTTTTTAATTTTTGTTCCTTTTTGTATTCAAACCTTTTCTGGACCCGTTTTGCTTCTTCCTGAAGCACATCTTTAGGAAGTTCCTTAGTAGATCTCTATCACTAGGTGCTCAGTTTTCTATATCTTCCCTCAAAGATGACACTAAGCCCAGACAGGTATTTAAGAACATTCTTGTTCCTAAAAGATAATTTTGATGGTTCCAAAATTCTAGGTTTTTTCTCAATGAGCTCAATACATGATTTTACCGTTCTCTAACAATTATGGATGCTCACATAGTGGTTGTTGGTTTATCCATCAGTCCTTGCTTTCCAGCTGTTTTAAAATGTAAAGTTTGGAGCACCTGGGTGGCTCAGTTGGTTAAGTGTCCAACTTCGGCTTAGGTCATGATCTCATGGTTCATGAGTTCAAGTCCCATGTTGGGCTCTGTGCTGACAGCTCAGAGCCTGGAGTCTGCTTCAGATTCTGTCTCCCTCTCTGTCTGCCCCTCCCTAGCTCACACTCTGTCTCTCTCTCTCTCTCAAACGTAAATTTAAAAAATACTTAAAATGTAAAGTTTTAAATCGAAAATATTTGCTTCCACCTTCTTCTCCAATTTTGTTACAGTATTTATAGGTGTGAATTTTTATATATTCTGTTTTGGTTTTGATATATTTAAAATGTGAGACTTGGTATCTTTTATCAGTTCTGGAAAATTGTTAGTCATTACCTCTTCATATTTTCCCTTTTCTCCATCTTCCCTCTTGTCTTTTCTTAGATTCCAATTAGACCATCTTATTTGAACATTTTATCTCTTACATTTCTTTCGTATTTGTCCTATTCCTGTCTCTTTGTGTTGCATTATCCATTGTGTTAATGGATATGTTAATTCTTGAGCTCTCATCTTTGGTTCTTCAATGTGCTTTCAACTGTGTTTCATATGCTGTTAACATAGTCATTAAGGTGTTATTAGTAATCGTAGCAGTAGCAATAAATGTAAGTTAGTTCTCAGGTTAGATGTTGAATTTCCAAGTGTTCATTATATTTTTTAAATAGAACAAAATTTAAAAAGGCAGTTCTTGGCAAATGTTTCTAGTGTGTCATGATTCAAGGGTTATGATTAAGCCAGTTCTGTGCACCTAATTTCTAATAAAAATAATAAAAGTTTTCAAATCATCTCGGATATTTAATTTTTTAAGCTATTTTGTTATATTTTAATTATTTTTTACTATACTTGACATATAGTGTTATATTAGTTTCGGGTGTAGTACATGGTGATTTGACAATTCTGTACATTATCCAGTGCTCATCATGGTAAGTGTAATTACCATCCATCAGTATACAAAGTTATTACAGTGTTATTAAGTATATTCCTATGCTGTACTTTTCATCCTCATGATTCATTTGTATCATAACTGGAAGTTTGTACATCTTAGTCCCCTTCACCTGTTTGGCCCATCTGCCCACCGCTTCCCCTCTGGCAGTTGCAAGTTTTAAATAATTGTTTTTCTCATTCAAAAAAATTATATTTTGTATTTTAACGTATTTCCCACCTAGTAATTTTATATTGTATATCAATTTCAATATCTGAAGACTTCAGTTTTCTGAATCTGTTGTTTGTTTTAATGCAATTTGTTACTCATGTGTCTTGTAACTGAAAAGGAAAAGATAGATAAATTGGACCAAATTAAAAACAAGAACTTTAATTCATCAAATAAAGCCATTAAGAAATTAAAAGTAAAGGGAAAGAAAGAAATTAGAGGGAAAGAAAAATTTTGCACCTATATATCTGATTAAAGACATATCTAGAATAAAAAAAAAAGCACCTACAAATCAGTAAGAAAATGACAAACCACTAGATAATTGGGCAAAGAACTTGAATAAGTACTTCACAAAAGAGGATTTCCAATACAGAAGTGCTCAACCTCATTACAGTGCCGGGAAATTAAAATTAAAATTAAATAATTAAGTATCGGTACACCCCTGACACAATGGCTAAAATAAAAAAGACTGGCAATCCCAAGTGTTTGTGAACATGTGGAATTCTTATATGCTGCTGCTGGGAGTGTAAATTGATGTAACCTCTTTGGAAAACAGTTTGGCAATATCTACTGAAATTACACGTAAGGGACCTAGCACTTCCACTCCCAATGACATGTATACATATATGCACTAAAAAGCATGTACAGAGAATCTTCATAGTAGCACTGTCCGGTAATAGCTCCGAGAATCCATCAACTCTAGATTGGAAAGATAACTTGTGGTATAGTCATACAATAGAGCAATGAAAATGAGATACTGTGACATCACAGCAACATAGATAAATCTCAAGAAATAATGCTGAAAGGTAAGAAGTCAGACACAAGAGTACATTCTGTATATTCCATTTATGGAAAGTTTAAGAATGGGAAAAACTAATCTATGGTGTTACAAGTCAGAATACTGATTACCTTTGAGAAGTGGATAGTGACAGGGAGAAAGTACAAAGGAGTGGGCTTTTGAAATACTGGTAATGTTCTATTTCTTCAGTTTGATTACTTGGGTCTGTTTATATTTTAAATGTTTATTGAGCAATTCATTTATTGCTTGTGTACTTTACTATATGTATTTATACTTCAGTAAGAAGTTAACTTGAGAAAACAAACTGTATATTCTTGAAAACACTTGGGATACTAACATATTTAATATTTGTTTTCAATTTTTTAAATGGTTCACACTGGCCTTTGTGGGCTATTTTATATCTAGCATCTATTGTTTACCAGGAGGTGTACTAAATATTTTGCGTTCATTAAATCTTCACAATAATCCTATAAGTTAGAAATTGGGTCCATTTTATATATGAATAATTAACTCAGAGAAACTAAGTTTTTGGCCAATATCATACAACTAATAGTTTATGCTATCCTACCCTGACAATATTTAAAGCTACAGGTTTTTAGAACAGAAGCAGTTTTCAAGTTGGAGTCTTGGGCCTAGAGACATAGATAAGTTATTTAACCCAGTGTCTTCACTTACTAGCTATAATATAAATTACATTTGACAAGCAGAACGGTGCTGGATTTTTTTTTTTAATTTCCTGAGCTTTCTAGCTCCTGTGAACAGAAGGAAAAGTCATAAACAACCACCGTTAATTCTAAATATTTTACCTGAACATGTTTGCATGAATTGCTTTACAAATAAAATCCTTGGAAAGTTAATATTAATCTCTCTGTATCTTATGTTGACTGAAGAATTCCATCCAATCCCTGGGTTTCTGAAGCAGCGATAAATACTTGCTACTGTTTGTCTTTTGATGCCTTATGTAAGGAGGCAAACTGCAGAACACTCCAAAGGGATTCTCTTTCCACTATGAAACATATTGTCTGACATTAGATTAAATAGCTTGAAAATACTGTAACCATTGATGCACTGTTGTTGTTACAGTGTCTTAGAATCAATGAAAGAAATTAATAAACAGAAAACCCAGTCTTAAGAGAGATCTTCTCCTGGTTTTCTAGTTAAGAAAAAATAAATTAGCACTCTCAACAGGGGGGAAAGCAGTAGATTGTGTGGGATTCTTTTGAAAAAGAAGAACTTCACTTCCAATGTTAATTTAATTTGCATGCACTTCTGGAGAAGTCATTTATCACCTTACTGTGCTTATACCTTGGATAATATTTATGCTTCTATATAAGCTTTTAATAAAATATACTACCATCTCTGGAATACCAATTCAGAATTGGTTAATAAAGGAAACAGTGAAAGGAAAGTTTCAGTAAGAATTTAGTATAATCCCTTCGCATGTCATTTTAGGGACTGTTTCATCACGTTATGATCAAAGACTGAGAACAAGGAACTTCTGATTGTATTTATTCTCTTCTAGTGCTGTTTATGCTGCCCTGAGCTTCTCTTTGATTCACAGAAGGCCGGCTGTCATCAGTATGTTGGTTCCATTTTCAGGAGTCATGAATTTGGGGAGCTCGGATAACTTAAAAAGAAGAGTAAAGCTGATTTGCTTTGCAGATTCTGAGCAATATTACTGATATCAGTGTGAACTAGGGTGTAAGTGTTCTTATCCTATCCCTGAATGTGTGTGCTAGGCAAATAGTTATATCAGAAAGTGAAAACCAGTTCGCCCTCTTACCTTTGACTGCTTCAGCCCTAACTAGGACTTGCTGTTGGGATCCCCTTTCTTTTCTTCATCCCTGTGTGAGCTCTGAGTTCCAGGTTGCTTTCTGCTTAAAGGACAGAGCTGTCCAATCTTTACTAGGTATCTTTGTGTTTTGGTTTTCTCACTTGTGTAAAGTGAGCCCTCTCTCTTTGCCATGCTGTCCTGAGTAATAGATCAGACTGTCAAAATGACCTTGCAGTTCATAGGAAAGAAGTGAAGACCAAATATTTGAAGACCAAAGGGATTGCAGGTATTTACTAGATAAGGAGACACCCGAAGATAAAGAGGGCTGTGACTGTCCTGCCAGCAGCACAGTGTGACAGTCAGGAGGGACTCAGACTGCCTAGGCTCAGGTCTCCATGCCTCTACTCACTAGCAGGGAGACTTTGGAGAAGTTACTTAACAACCCTTGAATCCTCAGTGTTCTTGTCTGTAAATTAAGAGTAACATCTAATTCTTAGGGGTGATGTAAGGATGAGAAACAACCCTACAGATACAATGCTTATGTATTATATTATAATTTTTATGTAAATGTATATAAGCATCATTATATATACATGATACTCATATTTATATTATTATATAATTATATATAAAGTTACACAATATGAAGTTATAATGTTTACATACAAAGTTATATACAATTATATATTTATAAATACATCTAATAATTGATATATAAATAAATAAGCATTGCATTATTTTTATTACATTATATTTAATATATTATGTATTTATCCTATTATATATACAAATATTTGTATGAGTAGGTATAACTATAGTAATTATATTCATTATAATTATAGTGCCTGGCATGTTTTAAATAGCCAATAAATATTAAATTTTTTTAAGTTGGACACTTTTTTAGGTCTGTTTAGTACCCCTTCGCCCTTCATCTGGGAGAGCATAAGATTTGAGCACAAAATTTGGACATAGCCTATCAGAATGTCCCAAATTACAGATCTGGGTCATCATAATTAGTTTAAGTTGAGCAAATGACTGAGCTAGGTCAGTTACTTTAGATCTTTTTAATCTTCCTTAGCCAAGATAGTTGCTTAATACAACAACTACAGTTGTTTTATATGTTTAAAGAATACTGTAAATACTAGTGAATAAATAGTAAATAATAATGAACTAATTTGTCACATCTTATGGGTTAAAGGGGTAAGAATGGGAAAATGGGTTGAGTGTTATGTAAACATCAGTTTCTAATGGAACAAATGAGTATATGAGCCCATATATTTCCTTTTGTTTTATTTTTTAAGTTGGTTTGAGTAAAGTTCCATCACTCACAATAAGAAGACTCCTGACCAATCTTAAGAAGTAATAGAAGTAGTCCATGTCCAGAGATACTAAATTGGGCTTTGGGATCAGTCCCCAGGACAGCTTAACCATAAGTGCTGTGCAAATCAAATTGAGGCCAGAGTTGGATCCTTAATAAAACCATAACAAGCTGGTCAGTTTGGGCAAACCAGATTTTCTTTGGAGTTTTAAGAATTTTCACAAATTAGATTTGGAAAATTTCAAATACCTGGTTGCTAGAATAATCAATATTAGAAGTTAGAGCCTTCAAATTCTTCATTTTATAAAAAAAAAAAAAAGCTTAATCCCAACTACTTGCTGCAGACTGAAGGTCTCCGGGCAAATGAGACCTTTATTCATATATCATGGAATTAATCATTTTAGTTAGAATCCCTGATGTTCCTGACAATAGCTTATACAATTCTGTCTCCCAGTTAACTAGAATGTATTGTTTGACAGCTACTTACATTTAAACTTTACTCATTTTTTTGCATGACCTATCTGAAGTTGTAAATGAAAATATAAATACACACAAATTTGAATTAAAAAACATTTCATAGTAAAAGTTTGGAATGAACTGATTGACTTATATGAAGAATATTAAGCCTGAATTTTCCTTATGTTTGCTTTCATCCAATGGTGATCATTTTCACCCAATTTTCAATACTTGATTGTGAAAACAATGTTCCAGAAAATCTGATGTTCTAATGATAATGAGATTGGTCAGTGACATTTAATTGTGTCCTTATCTTTTAATCTTTTATCTAGATGTCTGTCACAATCATTTCATTAGTCATTTCAATATCTGGTCCATTCATGTTTTATCTCCAGGACAGAAAATTGCCTGTATTAGAAAACACTGTAAGTAACTGTGGGATCTGGGCTCTCTGCTGCCATTTGAATAAATCATGCTTTTTAAATAAAAAGATTGTGCAATTTAAAGGTCACATCATAATGACTCACTTTAGTCTTTAATATGACCAGCCATCAGAGCTGGAGTTAGCAGTGAGATTTGGATAAGAAAGATTCATAATTCTGATTTTCATCTGTGCACCTTGGCAACACTTCCCGAGGATAGTGTGAACAAAATTCCAAGACCAAATAGCCAATAGCATAATATACTTTCCAGCGTGCTGAGAAGTAGAGGGTGAAGAAAATTAAAGCTCCAATGGTCTCCTGTAAGGATTTCATAAATTATTTTCTAGTAAAAAAGTGAGTTGAAAATAGCTCTTGTAACATTTTTTATACTTGTACCAGATTTAGAACTATGACAAAAATCCAATATTATGAAGGTATTGGTACTTATAAAATATATTTAAACACGAATGACTATAATTTTAATTGTAACTACTATGTAGTTACTAATGTACTACTAAGTAAGTTACTAAGTTACTACTAATTGTAACTACTATGTAGTTACTATGTACTAATAGTAAGTATCCTTACTATTTGCCAGCAACTGGGCTTAGTGCTCTGTAGACATTATTAGTTCATTTAATTCTCACGACAGCCTCAGTGTGGTAGGTATTATGAGGTCCATTTTATAGATAAGAAACTGAGGCATACAAAGATTATGGAGCCAGGGCTCCAGCACAGTTTTGTTGGCTTCAGAACCTGGCTTTTCTTGACAGTGATGTTCCATGGAAATATTAAGTTTATTTGCTTATCTTCTCTACAGATACTCATATATTTATAATTTCCTACAATTAAACACAATTTTAAAATTGTTCAGTTCACACACATATTTATATATTTTTTTAAACTTTTTACTTTAACATAATTGCAGCATATTAGGGTTCTCCAGAGAGACCCAGGAGGAGGATATAAATATATATATGATAGTGGAGGCTGAGAAGTCCCATGAACTGCTGTCTGTAAGCTAGAAACCCAGGAAAGCCAGTGGTAATACTTCCAAGAACCGGACAGGCAATGGTGTAAGTCCTGATCCAAGGACAGGAGAATACTGATGTTCCAGCTCAACCAGTCAGTCCGAGAGAGTGGATTCCCCTTTTTGCCGCCTTTCTTCTTATTCAATCCCTCCATGGATTAGATGATGCCCAGTCACATTAAGGAGGACAGTCTACTGAACCCACTACTTCAAATGCATATCTCATCAAGAAACACCCTTACAGACACACCCAGAAATAATGTTTAACCTGAGCATTCCATGTCCCAGTCAAGGTGACCCATAAATTTAACCATTATATACAGATACACAGAAAGTTGCCACAAACGCACACAAAGTTCACAGGAGAATACCAGGAGCTCTTCACCCAGCTTCTACCAATGGTGACATCTTGCATAATTATAATACACTGTCAAAACCAGGAAACTGACATTGGCACCTTCCACATAGTTGATTCTAATTTCATCAGTTTTACAGGCACTCTTTGCCCACCATAGTTTATTATAGGCTTTTGATGCCATCCATCACATGGAAGGTCTTAATTTTATTTGGCCAAATATTTCAATTTTTTTTTCATTGCTCTGACTTTCATGATTTGCTTATTACAAAGACTTTCCCCCAAACCAAATTATATTGGTTAAAATACATTAAATATATATAAATATATTAAATATTATATATATAAATATATTAAATATATTTTATTTTGGCACTTCATTTCTTTTAGAATTTACTTTTATGTGTCGTGTAAACAGAATCTAATTTTTCCCCCAAATGAACAGCCACTTGTGATAATACCACTTACTGAATGGCCAATCCTTTCCTATTGGTTAGAATGCCATTTTATCATATAGATTTGTGTGTTTTTGTACCCTCCATTGTGTTCTATTTTTCTTTTACTCTACCAGTACTGTATAATTTAGATGTAGCTTTCTTTTTTAAAATGTTTATTTATTTATTTTTGAGAGAGGAGAGAGAAGGCAGAGAGAAAGAGAGAGTCCCGAGCAGGCTCTGCACCATCAGCTCAGATCCCGGATCATGTCCTGAGCCGAAACCAAGAGTCAGATGCTCAACTGACTGAGCCACCCAGGCGCCCCTAGATGTAATTTTCAAAAGTATATAAATATTGTACTTTTTAAACAAGGCAATGAAATGGATGTAAGGCTATGGAGTGTGAATGACTTTTTAGAGAAAGGAGGCCATCATGGTCCTATGCAGAGCCCCAACTCAAATGCTTCTGGAAGCCATGAAGGTATCATAAATAGAGAAGGAGGTCAGCACTAAGTCAATAAAGATTGGTCTATACCATAAATATATGATTACATGTCTCTCCTAAAGGAATTCCATTTCAACTTTTTAATACAACTTCCTGTCCATATACTTCTCTGGTATTTAAATGTCTACTTCTAGTCTAGTGGAAATAATTTGATATTAGAATCAAAAACGCCTCCAAGTTTCCCCATTTATTAACTGGGAGACTTTAAGCAAATAACCTCTCAGAAGCTCAATTTCCTTATTCTGAAAAAGAAATAATACTTATGCATTAATACTTACTAATTATTACATGAAGTAATAAGTAATATTGCACTACATATAGTGCCTTGAGCATGTTCTTTGCTACATAGATATTAGTGGAATTTAAGCAGTAATTTATTTAGGGAGAGAAACATATCTTTTGATCTAGATAAAGGCCCCTTTTAACCCATGAAGTCCAGGTAGCTAGGACATTTGTAAATAAACATTTATTCATGAACTTTTATGTATAGTACTATTTTGGGTACTTTCTGGGGAATACAAATAATTATCAGATATAGTCCTTACTTTTGATAAGTTTGTAGCCTGGTGAAGACACAGACATTGTAGAGTTTAGAACATCTTTTCTTTTCCTTTTCTTCCTGTCCACCACCTTTTCTCACTGTTTCATGATTTGACCATCTTACTCTCAATTTCTGTATTGGGTTGAGGTTTCTCCAGAGTTAGGCATCTATGTCACAGACCTAGCCTTTTAGAGATGACCACTTCCCAACTACCATGATTGCTTCAAATCTGAGCATGGACCCATATCAGCTCAATAAACTCTGAAACTCTTGAGACTTTTGCTGGGGCTGTTGGGAAAAGAAACTCTTTCTACAGATTGTTACCCTAGGAAAATTTGAGTCTGAAGCTGTCCATGGGCCATAATTAACCAAAACCAAAACCAAAACCAAACCAAATCAAACCTCACCAAAAAAGCCAAAACAACAGCAACAATGACAACACGCCCAAGAAGGAAGCCAGTGCAAAAGTTTGCTGAGTTGAAAAACAACAGAAGGAGAGACCAAAGCTGATGCCAGAGTTAGGGCACCTGAATTCAGCTCTGTATGTTCATCCCTTGAACTTCCTAGTTACCTTTTTGGTTAGAAAACAGTTTGAGGTGTCTTTCTGTTATTTTCAACTAACAGTTCTAACCAATA